>NC_082660.1:82989404-83732764 GCF_028023285.1 Balaenoptera ricei
CCATACTTTATCAAGGTTGTAAAGTATTGTTCTAAAGAATATATATATTATCTAGGATTTAGAAATGCCTCATATTTGTGTCTCCAAATTAATTATCTTTATGATTCAGAAAAAAAAGGCCACAATTCAGTGTTCCAGTAATTGCTTTAACCCATTATCTTGACATGACCAAATAAGCTGGTGTTAAGTAAATGCTGTGATATATTTTCATGTATAGCTTAATCTTGTCTCTGCTAGCCCAAGGGAGGAAGGTGAGGTTAGACATGATCTGAAGCCTCTGGCCGATCCACTACACAAGCTCCTCTATTACCTTCATAGGAAAAAAAACATATGAAATTGAAATATGTTTGACAACACTGAATTTTATCTCCTATCTCACAGCAGTGCTAATAAAATGACCAGAAGTGGAATATATTAAAATTAATATAATTAATTATATGAATCTGTAGACTAGATAAATCACCACTAGATTAATCTTAATTTATGGCATGATTCATTTCACACTTCTCATATATTCCCATTTGTGTTCACTCTTGAGAAACAGTTCTCAGAAGATGTACTGCAAGAGGAGAATGGAAATCAAACCTGAAAATATTGTGTTTGAAAAAAAGACTAAGATCATATTTTGCATGTCTATTTTAGTTGGGAAGAGTAGGAGGCAGTTGGGAAGTTCTCCAAAGGAATATATGTAAACTTTTTGGAATGAACATTCTGGCAGATAGATTACCAGTTAGTCAATACATTCATGTTATACGGACTGGCTTTTAGTGACATTACTGAGAAAGTCAGTGTCCTCCTCCACAAGGATGGTGTCTTTTATTCTTTAGTACAGAAAGTAACTACCAATTGAAAGACTCAATAATTTGCTTTCTATTCTAAAATATTTAAAGAACAGTCAAACTATGTTTAGAGATTAAGAAAGTTCATTTCCCCTTTTTAATCTCTCTCACCTCAGCCTTTTCCTTCATTTGTTTTCAATCTCCCACTTGACACCAAATCTCTTCCCTTCGTTATAAAAACAAATTCAAGATGTTCCCACTCACAGAAAAAAAATGAAAACAAAACCAAAAAAGTCCCTAAATCCTGATAGCTCTCAAGCTGCAATGCCCTTTTCAATTCCTTCATTTCAAAATTCTTAAAATAATAATCTATACTACCATAACTTCATTACCCACATCATTCTGTAAATCCTTCACATGCCCTTCTAAAGTGTACTATGTCACTCAAAATTCACCAGCTAAAAAACCCAATAGCTTTCCTTAGTTTTTTTAAGGAACCTCCGTACTGTTCTCCATAGTGACTGTATCAATTTACATTCCCACCAACAGTGAAAGAGGGTTCCCTTTTCTCCACACCCTCTCCAGCATTTATCATTTGCAGATTTTTTGATGATGGCCATTCTGACTGGCGTGAGGTGATACCTCACTCTAGTTCTGAGTTGCATTTCTCTAATGATTAATGATATTGAGCATTCTTTCATGTGTTTGTTGGCAATCTGCATATCTTCTGTGGAGAAATGTCTATTCAGATCTTCTGTTCATTGCAACCCAGGAATCCCACTACTGGGCATATACCCTGAGAAAACCATAATTCAAAAAGAGTCATGTACCATAATGTTCATTGCAGCTCTATTTACAATAGCCAGGACATGGAAGCAACCTAAGTGTCCATCAACACATGAATAGATAAAGAAGATATGGCACATATATACAATGGAATATTACTCAGCCATAAAAAGAAACGAAATTGAGTTATTTGTAGGGAGGTGGATGGACCTAGAGTCTGTCATACAGAGTGAAGTAAGTCAGAAAGAGAAAAACAAATACCATATGCTAACACATATATATGGAATCTGAAAAAAAAATGTTTATGAAGAACCTAGGGGCAGGACAGGAATAAAGAAGCAGACGTAGAGAATGGACTTGAGGACATGGGGAGGGAGAAGGGTAAGTTGGGACAAAGTGAGAGAGTGGCATGGACATATATACACTACCAAATGTAAAATAGATAGCTAGTGAGAAGCAGCCGCATAGCACAGGGAGATCAGCTCGGTGCTTTGTGACCACCTAAGAGCGGTGAGATAGGGAGGGTGGGAGGGAGTCGCAAGAGGGAAGAGATATGGGGATACATGTATATGTATAGCTGATTCACTTTGTTATAAAGCAGAAATTAACACACCATTTTAAAGCAATTATACTCTAATAAAGATGTTTAAAAAAAACAATAGCTTTTCCCATTCTTCATCTTAGGGCTCTTTGTTGTTTGACTTATTTAACTTTCCTTTATAAAATTTTTATTTTATATTGGAGTATAGTTGATTTACAATGTTGTGTTAGTTTCAGGTGTAAAGCAAAGTGATTCAGTTATACATATACATATATCTATTCTTTTTCAGATTCTTTTCCCATATAGGTCATTACAGGGTATTGAGTAGAGTTCACTGTGCTATACAGTAGGTCCTTGTTGGTTTTCTATTTTATATATAATAGTGTGTATACTTATTTTTAAATTTTTATTGGAGTATAGTTGATTTACAATGTTGACCCCTTCCTGGCTGTTGCAATTCTGTAGACTCTCCTAGCTCTTCTCTTCCTCCTCGTCTGACCATTCTTTCTCAGTCTCATGTATGATGTGGTCTTCTTTTCTGGTCTCATTTCCTCCTTTTCTGAATGCATGCTGTTTCCTGGGATTTTTTTTTTTTCATGATGGCCATTCTGAGTTCTGTGAGGTGATACCTCACTGCAGTTTTGATTTGCATTTCTCTAATGACTAGTGATGTTGAGCATTCTTTCATGTGTTTTATGGCAATCTGTATATATTCTTTGGAGAAAAGTCTACTTAGGTCTTCTGTCCATTTTTGGATTTTTTTTTTTTTTTGATATTGAGCTGCATGACCTGCTTGTAAATTTTGGAGATTAATCCTTTGTCAGTTGCTTCATTTGCAAATATTTTCTCCCATTCTGACTGTTGTCTTTTTGTATGGTTTAAGGGTTCCTTTGCTGTGCAAAAGCTTTTAAGTTTCATTAGGTCCCATTTGTTTATTTTTGCTTTTATTTCCATTTCTCTAGGAGGTGGGTCAAAAAGGATCTTGCTGTGATTTATGTTGTAGAGTGTTCTGCCTATGTTTTCCTCTAAGAGTTTTATAATGTCTGGCCTTATATTTAGGCCTTTAATCCATTTTGAGTTTCCTTTTGTGTTTCGTGTTAGGGAGTGTTCTAATTTCATTCTTCTACATGTAGCTGTCCACCTTTCCCAGCAACACTTATTGAAAAGGCTGTCTTTTCTACATTGTATATTCTTGCCTCCTTTATCAAAGATAAGGTGACCATATGTGCGTGGGTTTATCTCTGGGCTTTCTATCCTGTTCCATTGATCTATATTTCTGTTTTTATGCCAGTAAGTCAGCATAGAGGGAACTTACCTCAACATAATAAAGGTCATATATGACAAACCCACAGCCAACACCGTTCTCAATGATGAAAACCTGGAACCATTTCCACTAAGATCAGGAACAAACAAGGTTGCCCAATCTCACCACTATTATTCAACATAGTTTTGGAAGTTTTAGCCACAGCAATCAGAGAAGAAAAAGAAATAAAAGGAATCCAAATTAGAAAAGAAGAAGTAAAGCTCTCACTGTTTGCAGATGACATGATACTATACATAGAGAATCCTAAAGATGCTACCAGAAAACTACTAGAACTAATCAACGAATTTGGTAAAGTAACAGGTTACAAAATTAATGCACAGAAATCCCTTGCATTCCTATACACTAATGATGAAAAATCTGAAAGAGAAATTAGGAAACACTCCCATTTACCATTGAAACAAAAAGAATAAAATACCTAGGAATAAACCTACCTAAGGAGACAAAAGACCTGTATGCAGAAAACTATAAGACACCGATGAAAGAAATTAAAAATGCTACAAACAGATGGAGAGATATACCATGTTCTTGGATTGGAAGAATCAGTATTGTGAAAATGACTATACTACACAAAGCAATCTACAAATTCAATGCAACCCCTATCAAACTTCCAATGGCATTTTTCACAGAACTAGAACAAAAAACTTCACAATTTGCATGGAAACACAAAAGACCCCAAATAGTAAAAGCAATCTTGAGAAAGAAAAATGGAGCTGGAGGAACCAGGTTCCCTGACTTCAGACTATACTACAAAGCTACAGTAATCAAGACAGTATGGTACCGGCACAAAAACAGAAATAGAGGTCATTGGAACAGGATAGAAAGCCCATAGATAAACCCACACACATATGGTAACCTTATCTTTGATAAAGGAGTCAAGAATATACAATGGAGAAAAGACAGCCTCATCAATAAATGTTGCTGGAAAACTGGACAGCTACATTTAAAGGAATGAAATTAGAACACTCCTAACACCATATACAAAGATAAACTCAAAATGGATTAAAGACCTAAATGTAATGCCAGACACTATAAAAATCTTAGAGTAAAACATAGGCAGAATACTCTACAACATAAATCACAGCAAGATCCTTTTTGACCCACCTCCTAGAGAAATGGAAATAAAAACAAAAATAAACAAATGGGACCTAATGAAACTTAAAAGCTTTTGCACAGCAAAGGAACCCATAAACAAGATGAAAAGACAACCCTCAGAATGGGAGAAAATATTTGCAAATGAAGCAACTGACAAAGGATTAATCTCCAAAATTTACAAGCAGCTCATGCAGCTCAATATCAAGAAAACAAACAACCCAATCCAAAAATGGGCAGAAGACCTAAATAGACATTTCTCCCAAAAAGATATACAGATTGCCAACTAGCACATGAAAGGATGTTCAAAATCACTAATCATTAGAGAAATACAAATAAAAACTACAATGAGCTATCACCTCACACCAGTCAGAATGGCCATCATCAAAAAAATCTAGAAACAATAAATGCTGGAGATGGTGTGGAGAAAAGGGTACCCTCTTGCACTGTTGGTGGGAATGTAAATTGATACAGCCTCTATGGAGAACAGTATGGAGGGTCCTTAAAAAACTAAAAATAGAACTACCATATGACCCAGCAATCCCATTACTTGGCATATACCCTGAGAAAACCATAATTCTAAAAGAGTCATGTACCACAATGTTCACTGCAGCTCTATTTATGATAGCCAGGACATGGAAGCAACCTCAGTGTCCATCAACAGATGAATGGATAAAGAAGATATGGCACATATATACAAAGGAATATCACTCAGTCATAAAAAGAAAAGAAATTGAGTTATTTGTAGTGAGGTGGATGGACCTAGAGACTGTCATACAGAGTGAAGTAAATCAGAAAGAGAAAAACCAATACAGTAATCTGACACATATATATGGAACCTAAAAAAAAAAAAAAAGTTCCAAAGAACCTAGGGGCAAGACAGGAATAAAGACGCAGACGTAGAGAATGGACTTGAGGACATGGAGAAGGGGAAGGGTAAGCTGGGACAAAGTGACAGAGTGGCATGGACATATATTCACTCTCAAATGTAAAATAGATAGCTAATGGGAAGCAGTCACATAGCACAGGGAGATCAGCTCAGTGCTTTGTGTCCACCTAGAGGGGTGGGTTATTGAGGGTGGGAGGGAGACGCAAGAGGGAGGGGATATGGGCATATATGTATACATATAGCTGATTCACTTTGTTATACAGCAGAAACTAACACAGCACTGTAAAGAAATTATACTCCAATAAAGATGTTAAAAAAGAAACGGAGTACCTTATTTGAAATACTTCATGATGTTGAGACAAGAGGAATAGACATATAAAATTTCATTTATAAAGATCTAAACCTAGAATCTTCCATTCTTATTCCTTGTGGTAAACAGAAAAATACTTTATCTTTAAATGGAAACAAAAAAGGACAGGACTGATAATATTAAGAATGAATGTTTCTTTGACTGGGGGCAGTATAAAAGGGAAGAATATTTACAAGTGGGAATTAAAGGACATGTGTTTTCTGTTACACTTCTGTAGGATCATAAGCCAATATGTAATAAGTTTAATCATATATTTTGACATACTTGAGTGAGATATTTATATACGGGATGTCAAAATAAAAATAATTTATACATACTCAATTTCTACAACTTACCCACAGTTTATGCTGTATTGAGTATTCTAAAGGTAGTTTTTGCCTTATTATTTAGTTCTTACTGAGGCTTAGTATTCTTTTTTCATTCAATATACATTTTTGAAGAACTGTGATACATGAAAGAATGCTCAACATCATTAATCATTAGAGAAATGCAAATCAAAACTACATTGAGATATCATCTCACACCGGTCAGAATGGCCATCATCAAAAAATCTAGAAACAATAAATGCTGGAGAGGGTGTGGAGGAAAGGGAACACTCTTGCACTGTTGGTGGGAATGTAAATTGATACAGCCACTATGGAGAACAGTATGGAGGTTCCTTAAAAAACTACAAATAGAACTACCATACGACCTAGCACTCCCACTACTGGGCATATACCCTGAGAAAACCATAGGTCAAAAAGTGTCATGTACCACAATGTTCATTGCAGCTCTATTTACAATAGCCAGGACATGGAAGCAACCTAAATGTCCATCGACAGATGAATGGATAAAGAAGATGTGGCACATATATACAATGGAATATTACTCAGCCATAAAAAGAAATGAAATGGAGGTATTTGTAATGAGGTGGATGGAGTTAGAGTCTGTCATACAGAGTGAAGTAAGTCAGAAAGAGAAAAACAAATACAGTATGCTAACACATATATACGGAATCTAAGGAAAAAAAAAAAAAGGCCATGAAGAACCTAGTGGCAAGACGGGAATAAAGACACAGACCTACTAGAGAATGGACTTGAGGATATGGGGAGGGGGAGGGGTGAGATGTGACAAAGTGAGAGAGTGTCATGGACATATATACACTACCAAACATAAAATAGACAGCTAGTGGAAGCAGCTGCATAGCACAGGGAGATCAGCTCTGTGCTTTGTGACCACCTAGAGGGGTGGGATGGGGAGGGTGGGAGGGAGGGAGATGCAAGAGGGAAGAGAAATGGGAACATATTGTATATGTATAACTGATTCACTTTGTTATAAAGCAGAAGCTAACACACCATTGTAAGGCAATTATACTTCAATAAAGATGTTTAAAAAAAAAAGTTGTAATTCAAGACATCAATGACAAAGTGTGGGAAGGGAGAAGGAAAAGTGTAGAGTATTTGTATTATCAGCTTAAAAGTGATTGTTGTAAATAAAAGATATTTTATGTAAGTGCATGGTAACCACAAAAAAGTACCCATAGAAGATAAACAAAGGAATCAAAGCAGATCATTAAAAAAAATCAACAAAATGCAAACAAAGAGAGCAAGAGAGGAAAGAAGACCAAAAGACAAAAAGCTACAAGACAGAAAGAAAACACTAATAAAATTGCAACAGTAAATCCTTCCCTACAGATAATTTACTTTAGGTGTAAATGAATTACATTCCCCAGTCAAAAGACATAGAGTGTCTTAATGGATTATAAAACAACGACAACAGCAAAAACAACAAGGTCCTACTATATTTTGTCTACAGGGGACTCACTTTAGATTTAAGGACTCATGCAGGCTGAAAGTGAAAGGATAGAAAATGATATTCCTTGGAAATGGTAAACAAAAGAAAACATGGGTGACCCTACTTACACTAGACAAAATTGTTTTTAAATCAGTAACTCTCACAAGAGACCAAGAATGACATTATACAATGATAAAAGTGTCAAATCATCAGGAAGATATAACAATTCTAAATATATATATGTAAGCAACTTCAAAGTACCTAATTATGAGAAGTGAACATTGACAGAACTAAAGGGAGAATTAAACAGCAACAATAATACTTGGGTATTTCAATACCTCACTTTTAATAATGGATAAAACATTGAGACAGAAGATCAACAAGGAAACAGAGAACTTGAACAGCACTATAGACAAAATGGATCCAACAGACATATACAGAATATTCCACACAACTACAGCAAAATACACATTATTTTTATACACATATAGAAATTCTCCAGGATGGATCACATGTTAGATTACAAAACAGGTCTTACAAAATTTACAAAGACTGAAATTGTACCAACTATTTTTCAGACCAGAAAGGAATGAAATTAATAATTAATAGCAGAAGGAAAACTGCAAAATTCACAAATACGTAGAAATTAAACAAAACACTCTTGAATAACCAGCGAATCAAATAAGAAATCAAAGGGGGAATTAGAATATATCTTGAGGGAAACTAAAATGAAAGCATAACATATCAAAACTTATAGGAAGCACAAAAGAAGTACTAAGAGGGAAATTTATCATGATAAATGGCTATATTAAAAAGAAAGAATGATTTCAGATAAAGAATCTAACATTATAACTCAAGGGACTAGAAAAAATAAAAATGAACTGAGCCCAAATATATCAGAAGGAAGGAAATAGTTAAGACTAGAGTAGAAATAAACAAAATAGAGAATAGAAAACAATAGAAAAAAATCAATGTAACTGAGTTGGATTTCTGAAAATATCAGTAAAATTGACAAAAAATTAGATAGGCTAAGAAAAAAGGAGAGAAGAACCAAATTTAAGAAACCAGAAATGAAAGAGGAGCCATTCCAAATGATGTCAGAAATAAAAATAATCATAAGAGATTATTGTGAACAACTAAACATCAAAAAATTGGATAATCTAAGAGAAATGAATAAATTCCTCAAAACATGCAGGCTATCAAGACTGAATAATGAAGAAAGAGAAAATCTGAACAGAGCCATAACTAGTAAGGAGATTGAACCAGTAACCAAAAACCTTCTAATGATGAAAAGCCCAGGACCAGATGATTTCACTGGTGAATTCTATCAAATGTTTAAAGAATAATAAATAGCAATAATTTCAAAACTCTTCCAAAAATTGAAGAGAATGTAGTACTTCCAAACTCATTTTGTGAGGCCAGCATCACCCTGATAACAAAATCAAAGACACTACAAGAAAAGAAACCTATATGTCAATATTCCTGATGAACATAGATGCAAATATTCTCAACAAAATGCAAGCAAACCAAATTCAACAGCATATTAAAAGGATCAAACATCAAGACTAACTGGGATAAATTCTTGGAATGCAAGGATGTTTCAACACATGAAAATAAATCGGTGAGATATATCACATTAATAGAACAAAGTTTTAAAATCACGTGATTATGTCAATAGATACCAAAGAAAGCTGACAAAATTCAATAACCTTTCATGATAAAAAGACTCAACAAAATCACAGCAAGATCCTTTCTGACCCACCTCCTAGAGAAATGGAAATAAAAACAAAAATAAACAAATGGGACCTAATGAAACATAAAAGCTTTTGCACAGCAAAGGAAACCATAAACAAGATGAAAAGACAACCCTCAGAATGGGAGAAAATATTTGCCAATGAAGCAACTGACAAAGGATTAATCTACAAAATATACAAGCAGCTCAGGCAGCACAATATCAAAAAAACAAACAACCCAATCCAAAAATGGGCAGAAGACCAAAGCAGACATTTCTCCAAAGAAGATATACAGATTGCCAACAAACACATGAAACGATGCTCAACATCACTAATTTTTAGAGAAATTCAAATCAAAACTACAATGAGGTATCACCTCACACCGGTCAGAATGGCCATCATCAAAAAATCTACAAACAATAAATGTTGGAGAGGATGTGGAGAAAAGGCAACCCTCATACACTGTTGGTGGGAATGTAAATTGATACAGCCACTATGGAGAACAGTATGGAGGTTCCTTAAAAAACTAAAAATAGAACTACCATATGGCCCAGCAATCTCACTACTGGGCATATACCCTGAGAAAACCATAATTCAAAAAGAGTCATGTACCACAATGTTCATTGCAGCTCTATTTACAATAGCCAGGACATGGAAGCAACCTAAGTGTCCATCAACAGATGACTGGATAAAGAAGATGTGGCACATATATACAGTGGAATATTATTCAGCCATTAATAGGAACGAAACTGAGTTATTTGTAGTGAGGTGGATGGACCTAGAGACTGTCATGCAGAGTGAAGTAAGGCAGAAATAGAAAAACAAATACCGTATGCTAATACATATATATGGAATTAAAAAAAAATTGTCATGAAGAAACTAGGGGCAAGACGGGAATAAAGACACAGACCAACTAGAGAATGGACTTGAGGACACGGGAAGGGGGAAGGGTAAGCTCGGACAAAGTGAGAGAGTGGTAGTGTATATATGGACATATATAAAATGGATAGCTAGTGGGAAGCAGCCGCATAGCACAGGGAGATCAGCTCGGTGCTTTGTGACCAGCTAGAAGGGTGGGATAGAGAGCGTGGGAGGAAGACACATTAGGAAGGGGATATGGGGATATATGTATATGTATAGCTGATTCACTTTGTTATACAGCAGAAATTAACACAACATTGTAAAGCAGTTATACTCCAATAAAGATGTTAAAAAAAAAAGAAAAAAGAAACAAGACTCAACCAACTAGGAACTGTAGGAAATTTCCTCAGCATTGTAAAAACCATATAGGAAAAGACCATAGCTAACCTTATACTCAACATGGAAAAAATGAAAGTTTTTCCTCTAAGAACAGGAAAGAGGCACGGATGCCCACTCTCCCCATTTCTTTTCAACGTAGTATTGGAAGCCCTAACCACAGCAATTAGGCAAGGAAAATGAATAAAATGTATCCAAATCTGAAAGAAAGAAGAAAATTACCTCTGTTCACAGCTGATATGATCTGTATGTAACAAACACTAAATATTCCACCAAAAAAATATTAGCACCAATAAACAAATTCAGGAAAGTTGCTAGATACAAAATCAACTTTAAAAAATCATTTGCGTTTCTATACACTAATAACTAACAATCTAAGAGGATATTAAGAGAGCAAGCCCGTTTACAACAGCATCAAAAAGAATAAAATACTTTGGAATAAACTTAACCAAGGCAGTTAAAGAACTGTATACTGAAAGCTACAAAACATTAATGAAAGGAATGAAATAAAACACAAATAAATGGAAAGACATCCCTTGTTCATGGATCAGCAAACTTAATATTGTTAAAATGTCCATACTACCGAAGCAATCTACAGATTCAATGCAATCTGCACCAAAATCTCAATGTCATTTTTTTCAGAAATATAAAAAGCAATTCTGAAATTCATATAGAATCAGAAAAGACCCAAAATAGACAAAGCCATCTTGAGAAAGAATAACAAAGCTGTAGGCATTGCACATTCTCATTTCAAAATATCTGATTAAGCTATAGTAATTAAAACACTATGATACTGGCATAAAACCAGACACATAGATCAATGGAACAGAATCAAGAACCCAGAAATAAACTCACACAAATACGTTCAGCTAATTTTTGACAAAGATGCCAAGAACACTCAATAAAGAAAGGGTAATCTCTCCAATAAATGATGTTGGGAAAACTGGAGGTCCATGTGTAAAAGAATGAAATTGGATGCTTATCTTATAACAGACACAAAAATGAAGTCAAAGTGGAACAAGACTAAAATGTAAGGCCTGAAACCATAAAATTCCCAGAAGAAAGCAGAGATGAAAACCTTCTTTATATTGGTCTTGGCAGTGATTTCTTGGATATGATGCCAAAAGCACAGGCAACAAAAGCCTACATAGATAAATGGGGTTACATCAAACAAAAAAGTTTATGCATGGCAAAAGACACAATTAATAAAATGAAAAGGCAATTTGTACAATGAGGAAAATATTTGCAAACCATATATCTGATGAAGGGTTAATATCCACAATATATAAGGGACTCTTAGAACTCAATGGCAAAAATCAAATAACACCATTAAAAAGTGGGAAAAGGGTGTGAATAGACAATTCTCTAAAGAACACATTCAAATGGTCAGCAGGTATATGAAAAGGTGCTTAACATCACTAATCTTCAGGGAAATGAAAATCAAAACCACAATGAGATATCACCTCACACCTGTTAGGTTGGATTTTTTTTTTTTAAGATTTTTTTGATGAGGACAATTTTTAAAGTCTTTATTTAATTTGTTACAATATTGTTTCTGTTTTATGTTTTGGTTTTTTGGTCGCGAGGCATGTGGGATCTTAGCTCCCCAAACAGAGATCGAACCCGCACCCCCTGCATTGGAGGCAAAGTCTTAACCACTGGACCGCCAGGGAAGTCCCAGGTTGGCTATTATTTAAAAACAAAATATATCAACTGTTGGAGGATGTTGAGAAAAGACAACCTTTGTATAACGTTGGTGGGAATGTAAATTAGTGCAGGCACTATGGAAAGCAATATGGAGAGTCCTGAAAAAATTAAAAATAGAACTACCATATGACCTAATAATCCTCCTTCTGGGTATATATCCAAAAGATCTTGAAGAGGCATCTGAACTCTCATTTTCACTGCAGCATTATACACACTAGGTAAAACATGGAAGCAACCTAAATGTCCATCAATGAATGAATGGATATAGAAGATGATATATGTATGTGTATACACACACATACCCAAGTGCATATTATTCAGCCTTACAATAGAAGGAAATCCTGCCATTTGTAATAACATGGATGAACCTGGAGGATATTATCCTAAATGAAATAAGCCAGACACAGAACATGATATCGCTTATATGAGGAATCTAAAATAGTCAAACACATAGAAGCAGAGTGTAGAATAGGGGCTGGAGAAAAGGGGAAATGGGAAGTTGCTGTTGAATGTATATAAAGTTTCAGTCATGCAAGATGAAAAAGTTTTAAAGGTGTGTTGTATAACACTGTGCTTATAGTTTAAAATACTGTAATGGGTATGCAGTATCTATCTATCCTATTTCTTACAATTGCTTGTGAATCTTCAATTATCTCAAAATAAAAATATTAAGTTAAAAAGTCATAAGCTATTAAATTAGTAGTTTAGTAAAGATCAGGTTGTAAATGGACCGAAAGAGAGAAAAAAAAAAAGATATAATGAGTGGAGTTGAGCAGGATATACTAAATGATAAGGAGATTATGTTCTGAAAGGGGTAAGTCTAAGTACAGGAAATAAAAGCTGAAAGAATATGATGCCATGTGATCTTGTTGGTTGGTGATTGTTGTATTTTGGGGACAGGTGCTTTCCAAGATACTATGTGTAAGAGTTGACCAGCTGAAGTAAAATAATTGTGAGGTTGAGGAGATGAATGAGCTATCAACATGGATGTTAAATTGTCTGAATATGATAACAAATGAGAGAATAGAGATGAAGGACACAAAATTCTGGTGCGATTTTTCACTCGACAGAAATGAATTTATGCATGTATTCTATTCTGTTTAATGCAATACTATTTTTATTTTTTTTAAGCATATACATTATTTTAGTTTGTTTTTTGGTAGTCAAAACAAGAAACATGGCAAGACACAGCTGATTTTCAAAATCTACATTTATGACATTTGGTTTATAGTGCATTCCTTGGCGGTATGTTCTTAGCAGTTTGCAAACTAATCAAAGAACTGCAGTAATACATGGCCTTTTTCAAAATTTGGATTCTAGTTAACTAAGAATATTTGAGAACATGGGTCAAACATAATTGTAGAAAAAAAATCTTTTTGATTTAGTGAAGCATTTATATATACATATATGGGTATATATACATATATATTTAAAATCGTCCTTTACTCAGTATTCCTTAAACTAGAAAACACCCAACCAATTAGAAGAGGAGCAAATAACGATGTGGATTCTTTTATTTTCTTTTTTTTTTTTAACAATGTGGATTCTAAGAGCTATCTATCTGTTTATTGATTTCTCGGCACATTTTAGTGGGTCATAATTTGAAAGACACTTCACTGCTCTTTACATTAGTCTCACCTTAGGGAAGTCATAGGCATCCGCTTGCATCTTACTGCTTTGAAGCAAAAAGGAAAAACAGAATTAGCCAATTGTAAGAAGTATCTTGGCCAATTAAAATAGAACAACCAGAGTGAATTATTTGTCAAGCTACTTAATGAGTAACAAAACACCTCCTTTAATTAACTTATTCATTCTTTCAACAAATGTTGTTGAATATTTACTATGCTATAGGTACAACAGTATACCAAACAGACAAAAAAATATTCTACTTTCATATAGCTTACACTCTAATACAGGAAATTTCATTCATAAAGATTGTAAATAATGACACAGTATACCACTGAATTTATGTAGATGTTTTAGGCAGTATGAAATATGGCTTATGGTTAAAAAAATAGGAGTGTGTACTTTGAAGCAAACAGAGAAAACTCTGTGAAAGAAGTGAGATTTACCTGGGCCTTTAAAGGAATATTGAATCATTTTTTTCTGGGTATAGTTTTTAGTTAATATGTTGGAAACAAATTCATAAATGGTTTCACTGTGCTTTCCAAGATTATTACCAGATAGTGCACAATGAAATAATCTAATCTAAAAGTTCACTAAGGTGTGTGAAAAAAATGCAATTTTTTTGTTAATTGTCATTCTGGCTGTACTGTGACCTCTTCAAAAGTAAAGGTCTCCTCTAATGTGTCCCCATTGGCACATATTAGGCACTCAGATATTTGTTAAATTAAGTTTATTTTCTTCCTTGTTCAGAGAAATTTTCCCAATCTAGGGCTAAGACTTTTTGATAGAAAAAAACTGAATCATTTCCCATGTTCTTTCTTCTCGAAAGAATTGCCTAACTCAGAGTCCAGATCATTTATTTTCCTTATTTTAGTTAAATGTCAAATGTATAGATGAAATACTTGAATCATTTCATGACTTTGAACTTCTTGTTCAATAATCTTCACATTTCACTCTATGGTACTAACCAGACATCAGGAGAAGAAAAAGACCTGGCACTATAGGTATTCATGGAGCAAGAACAGAACCATAACACTAGGTCCTCTTTGAGGAAGGCAGTAAACTCTCACTTGAGATTTATTCTTTTTCTAACTGTGTTGTATGTCCTCTAGCCACTATTTCACAACTCTCAATTTAATCAAACTTTAACTTCCATCATCTGGGAAATTTCAGAATGCATTCTGCAATGTGTTTTGGGAGTTAAGAAGCACAGAAATTATCCTCATCACCATTACCAAATAATTGTGAAATCATAGCATCAGAATGCACTGCAAGAAGTTATCTAGATCTCTAGACAACTCTGTGCCTCCTAGTTTTTCACTCCTTGCAGAATCAATCAACACCTACCCACGATTTTCATATCAGATGTCTAGGCGACCTGGGACTTGAGCTACTCAAAAGTCACTAACCTTTTGTAAGGAGTTACTTACTAAAGCAAAGCTTGCTAATAGGGAGAGTTATCAAAATCCACAGTCAAGATAGGTCAAAATCGCAAGCTCTCTCAGTGTGTTGCCTGCAGATACTTCCCTGTAACATTGCTGTAAGAGAGATTGTTAGCGTTGTGCTAAATAAATTATATATGAGCGTCACAAAATTTTTCTATAACACACACACACAAACACACACCCCTCCCCTTGGTTTTTACCACTCTACTAGGAATAAATATATATTCTCTGCTATGGTGGGAGAAAATACCTTTCATGTAAGAATCCTTTACCTGCTAATTAAGAATCGAGTAATTCCTTGAATGTTTCCACCAAGTATAAAAATATACAGCTTTATCTGGCTGTGTTAGCAGATTGATAAAGCAGAATCCTTTGCTGCAAAGTAACAGATTCATCTAATTTGTGCTAAAGGAGTAAGTTGAATTTCACCAGTATATGAAGAATAGGTTATACCCTACTCTGTGCAGACACAATGAGAGCAAGCCTTGATGTCTAACTGAATCATTTAATCTTAGCCAATTTTATCTGAGGGACTTGAGGTCTAATTACCTAGATCCTTGATCTGTATGTAAACTATAAATTATAATACCTATCTATGATGGATACTGAGTGCACAGTTCAATGCACAATGGCACATAGGCATTGAATAAAACAATTGCTATTCATTTTATGTTCATTATCATCACAGTAGGCAAAAAAATGTTATGACAAATTTTATTTTTATTTTTTTGTGTATGTGATAATTTTAAAAAGTGGCTGTTACTCCTTTTTTTTAGCTCTTACCTCTTTCTCACGCTCATTAGTTCTAACCCCAAAGCTAACAGAGTCATTTTGATTAATCATGAAAACATTGCTTTAAGAGCCCCTTACTATTAGTTGAAATAAAAATACCAAAGCATACAACTTTCCAATCTGAGAATTTGAGTTATAAAATCAAGTGATTTAAATTGATACAGACAAAACAAAACTTCCTAAGCTGCTAAAACTGTGGAGTTGAACCTTGGCCTTAGTTTTGTAAATCAAACAATTGGAAACCTTTCAGTAGGTTTGACTTTTGTATGATCAACTAGATGCTTTTAGAAGAAAAAAATATATATTTTTCTATTTGCTTCATTTTATGATCCAAATACATGCTCATGAAGTAGATGTGTTCTACATAGCAATAGGTCATAGAGACATTGATCAGAGTGCAGGAAATAGGAAAAAATAGAGCATCTAACTGCATATTTATATACACAAAGTAAATGAGAACTTGATTATGAGAATGGGGGGGGAAAGTGATATCATTTTAGACTTTACAAATCTCTTTGATTTAATTTTGTATGAGTCACTGTATTTTATCCTTGACAGATAATAACCCAATCACATCTCTTTTATTATCCTGAGAGGCCTCAGGATTTGGGATATTAAAAATAGAGAAAGCATAAAAAACCTGGTAAGTAGATGCAAACCCCCTAATGGTTTAGCTGGTCATTTTTTTTCTCTTTCCTGTCTGAGACACAGAGATGCAACTATATGCATTATCAAAAAATTAAATCAAAAATTAAAACATCGGGGAGTCTGAATGTCTGCTTCCAGTGACACAACACTTAGTCAATATTGTTTGGTTTTGCTTAGGGAGCCTGTGTTTCCCTGCACTTTGTAACCATCTCTGCGTTAAATTACACCTAAAATAGAAAGAGACCATATGAAAGGAATGTTTGGTAAAGTGAGCAATGCATCTTGGAACCTCCTTCTCAAGTTCTATTTAATTTGATCATCAATAAAATATACACTATGCATCTTTATTCTTAATCATCACTCACTCTCCTCCTCCATCTCTACTTCCAATTGATGTTTTACTGTACTTTTTAAAGGAAACACAGCTGTTATGATTGATGAAGGTAAAAAGATTTTCAGTTACATTGAAAATAACAGGACTTCCCTGTTGGCACAGTGGTTAGGAATCCGCCTGCCAATGCAGGGGACACAGGCTCCATCCCTGGTCCAGGAATATCTCACATGCCACAGAGCAACTAAGTCCTTGTGCTCTAGAGCCCACGTGCCGCAACTACTGAGCCCACGTGCCATAACTACCGAGCCTACGTGCTGCAACTACTGAAGCCTGCATGACTGGAGCCCGTGCTCTGCAACAAGAGAAGCCACCTCAATGAGAAGTCTGCACACCACAATGAAGAGTAGCCCCCACTCTCCACAACTAGAGAAAACCTGCGCACAGCAAGAAAGACAGAACGCAGCCAAAAATAAATAAATAAATTTATTTTTTAAAAGAAGAAAATAACATATAAATGCAGAAAGTTTAAATGATTCTTAAAGCAGGATTTATGATTTCAATTGGGAAAGAAATAACAAAGTAACAATGTCAAGGTGACAACTGAGTAAAATTTTTTTAACCTAAGGGGTGCTTGAACAACATTAAAAAATATTCAAACAAAAAGTTCAATCTCCATCTGACTTGTGATTTTTAGTGGAGCAAACCACTAATCCCCAAATAAAGAAGAGGCACTGCTTAGCATTTGGAAATGTATTGGCTGTCTCATTTATCTATGTGTTTACAGTTAGCATCATTCCACGATGTTTTCATAAAAAAGAGGAAGAGGAATATTGTCATGACCTTTGCACCCAAAATAAATATTTCTGGGGATCAGTCTGACCAGAATAGTGAAATAGTGAATGACTTTCACTACCCTTTTTTAAAATATATGCAATATATATATGAACTGCACTTGAATTCCTGTTCAGTCATTAAAATCTGACATCAAGAGGTAGAATCTTTCCCCTTAGTTCACGAGTTCTTTCTGGATAACTGACCTGCCCTACAGATTTCCAGTGATTAACCAATGAAAGAGGAAAAGAGATGTCACAACTATTTATCTCTGTTATCAAAGAAGAAAGATAAATTCTCCTCGATTGTACTTCAGCTGAATAAACTTTACTTTGGCATTTTCCTCCCTCCCTCCACTCATAGTTTCCTTGCTTCCTTCCTTCCTTCCTTGCTTCCTTCCTGCCTTCAGCACTTATTGAGTACCTCCTTGATATCAAGCATTGTGACAGGAGAAGGAGGAATAAGCAGTGGGGAGCCAAAATGAGCACAGTGTTTCATGTAGCTGACCATCTTGTTAGGGGAAATGACATTAATAAAATTATCACGCCAATAAATATAAAATTAGAGCTGTGAAAACTGGTATGAAGGAGAGCAAGATAGTGTTGTGGGAACATATAATAGGAATTTAACCCAGTCAGGAAGCCCAGGGAAGGTTTCCTCAAGGAAATTTTACTGGAGTCCAGAAACAAAGGAGAAGTACAAGTTAAATAGGTAAAGAAGAGAAGGGATATTCAGAAGAGTGCAAACCCAGTGAAGGAGAGAACCTGACTTAGAGGGGCCAGGGTGAAGGAAGCCATGAAGTACAGTACTTAACTATAAAGAACAGCTGGTGGAATATATAAAGAGTTAGGGGAAATATACTGAAGTGAAAACTGAGTCTAAAATAGATGTGAAACACAACACAATGATTTAAAAATCAGTTTTATAAAATCAATCTTAGTAATTATTTGTGCAAATATTTTAACATTTGCATTTCATTGTTAATGAACCATTTCTGTGATTATGCATGATTATTCAATAAATACTGTCTAGACAGTGTGAGCCATCTGTTTAAAATTAAAGGTTGGATAGATATTCCTAACTTATCAACTAAATGTTTAATTTTCATACATACACATTCACACGCACACACACCACACACATTCATATGTTGATTTAGGAGATGAGTAACAGGTTTTATAATTATTTCCATGGTATTACTTGTTAATTAATTATCTATCCAATATCCCTTGCTCTTGTGCTATTTCTAGTCCAACTTTCCAATTAAAACAATGTTAAAGAATGTGTAAGTAAACAAATATATTTATTGGCAGCTTAAACTTGTCCTAATTAGCATGAAGAAATACAGTTGTTATAGCTTTTGAATAAAATGGTAAATTAATTTGAGTTAAAAACATATGATAGATCCTTGGAGTGGTAGGCATGTAAAACGTAAAACCTTAAATGCAAATTTATAATTTGATTCCAGTCTCACTTTGCAACTTTTCTATTGAGTGCTTGGAAGAACAGCTTCTAGAAGCCTCTGAGGACTCTGTTCCCTCTAAGGGTTGATATAAGAGAGGACTGCAGAATGTGATGGTTTTCCTTACTGTAATCTAGCTGGTTCTTTTCTTTGCATCCCTCTGGGCTTGAGAGTCACAGCTTAAATCTTTCATGTTATTAGACAGTGACTTGAACATGAAATAATCATCTGTCTAAGGGTTTATAATCATATTTAACAATGACTGACTTCAATCACAACTAACCACAAGGTCTTTTTGATATTGGGATGTCTTAATGCTCAGCTTCATTTTTCGATTTGATTTATAAATACAGAAGTGTATTTTACCCCATTTCATTGATTTATTATTTTCTGATAGCCCCATGTTCATGTTGTACATGGTTTCATGTAAAAGCGCCAGTGGATGGGTATTAATTCTTATTAGATTTTGGATTTACCACATTCCAAAGGAAATGACATGTTGATCAAAGCAGAAACAAAGTCGCCTTTTAGTCCCTAGCATAATAACTAAAAGTATCCTTCTCCTTGAAACACTAAGTTCTGAATCATATCCAAAGGAAAATAAATTATAGACTAAAAACTTCTACAAATAAGATTCAAAATATTTTCTCAGATAAATTATTAAATTGAAAGCTAGCTGGAATAGATGGCTGCCAGACATGTAAGAAGGAGAAAAGGAAATCTAACCATAGAAAGGAAATGTTTAACCAAGGTCTAATTTGCAAGACTAGAAAAGAAAGCCCTAATGCTACAGAAACAACAGGCCAAAAGGTTCTCAGTCAAAATCTATTCCAATTCACAAAATATGTTTTAATCAAGGCAGTTGACTTGAAGTTTAAATATTACTCTAAATCTTCCAGGTTTTTATAGCCATAGATAGGCTATATTCTCCACTACATGAACCTGTCTTTTTATTTTAATATCAATCTTTTAGTTTATGGCTCCCAAGATAAAGAAAAATTTGGACTCTTTAAATGAGAGAAATAATGAGAAAATTATAGTTTGGAGAATATTCTTTAAATATAGCTGATTATGAATTTGTAGGACTGGGTGATTATCTTGCCAGATACATTACTTTGATAGTGTAAACACTACATAGATCATATGTCTGTAAAGAATTTAGTTTTAAAATTGTTATTATTCTTATTTTTTTAATGTAATTTAATGATATTATTTTGTTGGCTTACATACCAGTATAATGCATTGTCTGTTTTACTTTTTTTGCTTAAAAGTGCATAATGTATATATTTTGCTGTTATCAAATGTTTTGGTGTACAAAGCTCCAACTCCAGAGGAGAGAGTGTATCTATAGAGCAACACAATTATTAAATTTGGAATGATTATTTTCATTTTCTCTTTTTTTTTAGTAGGGAGAAATTCAGGCAGGCTATTTGCTGTCTACACATATATAGATGCTATTTTGAAGTGTTTGTATTGTATAACAGATTAGGAAACTGATGCTCCCATATCAAGAAATTAATATCCATGGTGCAAATTCCAAAAGTCATTTAAACTTGCATGTAAATATGATATTCTTTGTATTTTTGGAGTTTTTAATACTTCAAAGAACATGGAAATGTGATCTAAACACTCAAATTAGGGAGAACTAGAGAACTAAAGAGTAAATTCTCAAAGAAAGTAATACTTCTAGTTATCTCTCATTGTGTTGTACCAGAGTTAAAAATCTATCTGTTTTCTATGTTAAACCATAAGCTCCTTGAGGATAAGAGTCATATCATATTCATCTTTGAACCTAGAAGCTCATGGTAGTAAATTCGTTAACATCAAAATTTAACTTCACAACCCATCCCAATCTGCTCCTTAGTTTGATAGGAAACATTGACATAAGTCCAGCCAATCCTTCTTGTTTTCTTTTTGCTTATTCTCTCTCCATTAAAATTTCCCATAAACAGAGAAAGGGCAAGAATTAATTACATATTTTGGTTCAAATATCAGCTGAGCCAATATGAAAAAAATAACTGCAAATACTCCTTCCAACTCCTGTTGAGGAGCAGTCTCAGGCAGAATAAGATATTTGACACAACTAACTACTCTTTTTTTGTCTTAAGCTGTCTCTTTTTTTAGGCTTCCTTGATAACACATTGCCCTGGCTCTTTTCCTGTGTTTTACCATTTGAGGAGTGGTTTCTGTCCTTTACTGGTTGCCTTTTTTTTCTATTTAATGCAAGCGTTCTTTAGGGTTTTATCTTCAATCCTTTTATCTTACTATCCCTGGATAAATTCATTCACTATTAGTGCTTCAATTGCAATCAATATGCTAACAACTCAAAAATCTTAATCCTTCCTCCTCCCAGATCTTGCCTCTGAGATTAAGATGAACAAAACCAACTTCAATGGGACATTTTCACTTGGATGTCCTAAAGGTTTCTCAAGGTTAAAATAACCAAAATTAATTTCATCATCATAACTTCCTTCCCTAGACCTGTGTTTTCCTGTATCTCATATCCTGATTAATGTCTCACTATGTCAAGTCAGACACTTAGGAATCATTTCCAATATCTACCTCAACCTCCACATACCCAACTGATTCAACATCCTTCACATTGTATATGTCTTCTCTTCTCCATCCTCAGCACCTTAGGTCAGGGCTTCGTATTCTTTTGTCTAGATAATTGAAGTAATTTCCTAACTGGTTTTCCCAGATCCAATTTTGCACCTATCCAGTGATTTTTATTTGTCTGTCAAAGTAATCTATATATAATGTCCATCTGAAAATGTCATTTTCCAGCTTAAAATTTTTCAAAAACTCCCTCCATGACGCTTCTCCTGATCTAAGCTTGTGGTAGAAATAACCACTCCTGTCCTTGGAATATCCACTATCATTTTACTATTTAAAAAAAAGAATTATTGTTGTTGGTATATCTCTCTCCTCCACTGGACTGTAATAACTTTATGTTTAGAGACCCTGCCTTGTTTTTCGATTTTGTATCTCCCAGAGAACAGTACTTGGCAAAGCAGTTACTCAATAAATGTTTGACAATAATGTAAATGAAAGAAACAAAAATATAGTGATACCAAAATACGCATTAAAAACAATGGATGCAGGCTTAAGCACACCATTCGCTCATATCTTAAAGATCTGCTAGTATAAGCAAAACAATAAGCAGTATGCTATTTTGAAAAACAACTTAAAATGTACTATATGGTATAAAAGAGCACAAGCTACTGTACACACTGGCCAGCTAGAAGGTGAACACCAGTAATGGCTATAGCTGATGTGAAAACTGGTATTGTACTTTAATTTCTAATAGGCAGAAATTGTTGCTGACTCCATTTTATACCTTAACTTTTGTTTCCACTTGTTGACATGAGTTGGGGACTTTTCAATCAGAATTATTTTATATTCTCTGATTGATTTCTCTAGATTGGAAACCAATGTAAATAGAAAATTCAAACATGTATGTGAGAAAATTAATTCAGTATAAATAAGCTAATATAAAACCAACAAGTAAACCAGTTATTTTACATAGAATAAATCATGCTAAACTGACTATTTTCTATTTTTCATCCCCCATAAATTCGATGCTGATTATGAGGAACCTGAGGAAACATGCTGTATTAGTAAGAAGTAGGAATAAGAAACTGAAGATTGTTTTAGAAAATGAAATCAGAACACACTAACCTGATCAGGTCTTCACAATCAAACTGAGCAGATATTGCTCTTCCTCTAGGTGTAAATTCCACTTTCATTTTAGTTATGACCTAAGCCAAAACATGCATTTGGCTTAAACTGATAATACTACTCTCAACATACTCTCCTTGCTTTGAGAAAATACTTGGGAGGAAGTTTAAGAAAATAATTATAAGTTATACTTGCTTATTAGCTTATGATAATTAGTGGTATTCTTAGAAATCTATTTTAAATGTAAACTGTAACATGCTCTCAGATTATCCCAAATGAAATATTAAATTGCTACTATAATTCCAAGGTGTTTCCTTATAACTTTCTGAAGTGAACATGTGTTTAGCCAATATGTTGTCACTTAAAGACTTTCATTAAACTAGGATATTTTGAAGGCCATAAGATACTCTATTAATTATAATTACATTTGTATGTTATCCATACATGATTTATAATTATTAGAATGATGCCAGCATGTTCTAGAATGTTTTTAAAAGAGGTCATTTTATTTCCTGTATTTCATATCTTAGCTTGCATTGTTTCTTATTTTGGGGGGCATAGCTGCATGTCATAAGAACATGGAGGTTTTTTTTTTTTTTTTAAGCCTAAACTTTAGTGGGCACCAGATAGTGCTTGGGGAGGGAAGAAAGATGGGATGCAGGAAGAAAAAACTGGAGGAAGGAAGTTTGTTTAATGAGATGCCACTGGAATATTACAATGGAGATGTGCAGTTGGAAGTAAGAATGTATATGATTTGGAATTCTGTAGTGAGTTCAGATACAAACTTTGGAGTTATAGGCATAGAAGTGAGGTGTAGACATGGGCATATCTGTGGTTATCCAGGAAGAGGCTAAGGAGTCAAAAGAGCAGGAGGTAAGGCTGGGTCTCTGAACATCATCAATATTTTAGGGATGTACGTGCAGAAGTACTTGAAAAGAGAGTAAGATTTTTTAAAAAGCCAGAGCAGTAGAGGAAAACCAGGAGAAAAGGGTATCAGAGAAGCTGAGGAAGGACAGTCTCAAGAAGGAGACAGTGGCCCAAGAGTCTCAAACATCAAAGAGATATGAAATAAGAAAAAGAAAGTGACTGATGCCTTTGAGAATACTGAGCACTTTGGTAAATTAGGAAGACTTCTTTCAAAGGAATGTTAGGGTTTTTGGGGAATCCAGATGGTTGTATGTAGGGGGCAATTAACAGCAACTAGATAGAGGCAGTAAATATAGACTGCTCTTGTGATGACTGTTAGTTATAATGAAACAGCTTGATGGTTAGAGAGATTTATGTTATTGACCAAGGATATAAAGAAGGTATCTGATGGAACAAGTTCTTTAGAGAACCAAAAGGGGAGAAATTAGCCATGTGGGGAAGAAAAGAACCCCTCTTCCATTTGAATTATGAGTAAGAAAGAAAAGAATACATGGATATGAAGAAACATAGGAGGCAGGAAGGAAGAAGGTTGTAGGAATTTTTGCCTTGTGGCTTCAAATTCCTCAGTGCAGTGAGAGGCCGTCTTCTGTTGAGACTTAAAGGAGAAGGTGGAATGATAGATTTGAGGGGAAAAAAACGTAAGTCTGGAATAGACAATGGAGAGCACTGGAAAGGAATCTCAGGGTTTATCTATCTTTTTGGTGTCAGAATTACTGAAAAGTGTTGTGTACCAATCTAAACTTGGAGACTATAAATTCACTGTAACTTCCACGTAAATAGTTATATGTCACTCCTTCAAGATCCAAATCAAATGGTTCCTCCACTATAAAAATTCCTCTGACTTAAGTAAGCAGAGTTTAGCAGTCGTCTTACACTAAACCTAAAAATATATCTCTATAATTGCACATAGAACAATATATTATGAGTATAGGTTATCTGTGTTGCATACTGCTCCCCAACCAGATAGTGAGGTCCTTGAAAGTATGGCTGTATTTTGGATTACAATATATTAAATATCAATAAATGTTTGTTGAATGAGTAAATGAGTAATCATTAATCTTTCTGGGGCAGTGCATATGCAAATGTGTATTTACAGTATAATCATTAATAGTGCTCTCAAAATCCCCTCCCTGCAGTTGCTCCAGCCCAAGTACACTGATTACATAGCTTGGCTCTGTCAAAATGTGTCCAGTGTAATCTGGAGAAGAATATAATTTTGTTAGAGAGTATAGCAGATTAACTAATCTGAGATGTTTAAATTCCTGATTTAGAAACTCAGAAAAGAACCACATATTATAAAACAAGAGATTACAGTGCACAGGTAATTCTCTATATAATTTTAAAATTATAATCTCTCTTTTTCATATTTTATCTTAAGGGGATTAATTTGCTAATGTACATCCTACTGGTCAATCTATTAAAGTTCATAACCAAAAACAATGAATGATTAATTTAAGTGGCTTGTACTGGAAATAATTTTTTCGGAAAATATCTCATTGTTATGGCTTGTCAAACAATCCAATATACAAACAGACTTATTCCAGTCTCAGGAATACACAGCAAGTGTGATGCACAGGACTGCAGCACAGTCCATGTGATTTCACTTATTAACTAGAATGCTAGCAGTCTGTTGGGAAAATAAGGCATGTTTTAATGATGTGTTATATAATAAAGTTTTATCATGTAAAACATTTTAACCCAAATTAGGTCATTTATTTCTTTTAATAGCAGCTTAAATCTACTCATTCACATTGTGCAGACAATAGTTACTCCATTCTCACAATCATTTTGCAGTCTTTTTTAGCATATGTGACTGATAGAGGGTGAATCGATCTTCAAGGATGGATTAGCATGCTTTTTCTGTAAAAATCTGGGTGACAATAGAAGAGTTATTTTAAAAATCACAGTGACATTTCCCATGTTAACAATGATACCTATTATTTTTTATGCTAAAGGATTCTTTAGCAGCCTCGTGATTAAAAAGCTAGTTTTTGTTCAAAGGGATTGTCAATTAATAATTTACTGTACTTACAAGTCCTTTTCAGCTGATGATATACTGCTAAATAAATATTTCATATAAATTCTACACTGAAAGTTATAAGAATAAAAGGCATTGATCCTGTATCAGATCTCATGGGCTTCTGTTAATTTTAAGGACATCCCCCATCTTGTCTACTCACCCCCCAATATACACACACTTTCCTGGAAGTTCCATTTAGAATATGAATAATCCTCAATTTTCAAACTTACAAGAGAGCATATTCTTACTGCTGTATTATATGACAGGAAAGGAAGAACTTCTATACTTTGACATTTAGCTTCATGTAATAGTGTACCCTATCAAAGAGCATTGAAATGCTATTTATGTTCTGGGTTTCAAATATACTTTCGCTTATGAGGTTATCTTTCCCTTTGTAAAATTCCAGTTTGCTCTCCAATGGAAAATGCAAATCATCTGTTTGAAAATATACATCATGTTGGTTTTAGGAGGGTAAAAAGGAAGTTTCAGTTAGAAACAAAAGAGGGGGAGGTGGGTTATGCAGAATTTTTTGTAAGAATATTGCACATATTTAACTGTGAGCAAGCTTCAAGGTCCATACACCCTAAGTGTAACAGAGAGATGTTTTCCTTTATATGACTATCCACCGTTTATTCATTCATTTACAAGTATTTATGAGCACCTACTCTGTGCATGACATTGTCATAAGCACTGGGAAAAGAGGAGTGAACAAATAGAAAAGAGCTCCCTCATGGAGCTCACATACTTGTGAGGGAGGATAGAATATAAACAAAATAAATAAGTAAATTATATACCATGTTAGAAGGGATAAGTGTTAAGAGAAAAATGAAGCAGGAAAGAGGAATGGGTGGGATTTGTAATTTTATATAGGATGGTCAGAGAAAAGCTGACTGAGATGGCGATATCTGAGCAATGATCTGGAGGCAATAGAGTGAAACATATGGATATCTGGGAAAAGATCATTCCTACCAGAAGGAAAAGCAAATACAACAGTTCTGAGCTTAACTGTGGAAAAATAAAGAGGGAGACGATATTGATGGAGTGGAATGAGCAAAGGAGAAGGTGAAGTCAGAGAAGTAAGGGATTCGGATTGCATAGAGCCTCGTAGGACATTGGCTTTCACCCTTACTGAGATGGGAAGCCACTGGAGGATTTTAAGCAGAGGATGCTATGGTTTGGATGTTTGTGTCTCCCTGAAACTCACATGTTTGGAATCCTTATGCCCAATGTGTGGGTACTAGAAGGTTGGGCCTTTGTGAGGAGATTAGGTCATGACAGTGGAGCCCTCATATGAATGGAATTCGTGCCCTTAAAAAAATGGATCTCAGAGTTCCCTAGCCTCTTCCACCATGTAAGGATACAATCTTGAAGAGCACCCTTACTTGACCATGCTGGCATCCTGATATCGAACTTCCAGCCTCCAGAACTGTAAAAAATTTCTGTTGTTTATAAGCTACTCAGTCTGTGGAATTTTGTTACAGCAACCCAAACAGACTAAGACAGAGGGGTAACATGATTTGATATGCCCCAAATGATAAAAGCAAAAGCTAGAAAACTTACTAGTTGAAGCATATTTCCTATGTTTCCCATCCTCAGTGTTATCTCTCTGTCTTTTCAGTAAAATTGATATCTCTGTTCATATCCCTGTTGGGATGGTCACTATTTTTTTTCTTCCCACTGCTTTTCTGTAATTGTATTTATGTTGTATGTGAGCACCATAGACAAATTAAAGACAAATGCATAATAACACACTATTAAAATTATGAATTCAAATTTTATAATGATGAGCAAAAGGCTCATATTACTATGATGCTCATTATTGTGTGGTCACAGGCTTTTGTAGAATTCAGCCTTGTATAGAATGGAATTCAATTTCTCTTCAAACTTTATCATCAGCAGTGTGGATAAGTGATGCCATAAGGCATAAAGACCTTTTTTCTTATTACCAGAAGTTTTAAAATTTCCCCATTTTAGAAGGTGAAGAAAAAGGAAAGATTTCTGCCAGTTCTGAGTTATTTTGAAATGTAAGTGTTTTAATGTAAGCTCCATGATTAACACCAAATTAAGGTAAATTGTGTGGGAAGTTTACCTTTGCTGATGTCAAAAAGATTATCTTCAGGATTTGGTTAATGGGATAGTACTATGCTTGGGCTGCACTATGACAGCTACTTTTAAAGATTTTTAAAAAATAAACTGTTATATTTTTCAAGAACCACCAGAAGAGTAAAAAAAAATTACTGAAAGACTTGAAGATGTAACATGGGATTATCTTTCACTTTTGTTTTTCGTTATTAATATCAACATTCAGAATAGTCACATTGTATAGAGCCTTATAGGACTTTGGCTTTTACCCTTATTGAGATGGGGAGGCATTGAAGGATTTCAAGCAGCGGAGTAATGTGTATACATATTAAATGTGTATACCAGGGTTGAATTGAAAAAAAAAAAATTTAAAAAGAGAGAAAGATCCAGGCACTACTGTATGCTTATGTGTGAGATAAATAGCTAAAACTACAACAGTAGATGGAAAGAAATTTCAGGAAGGCATGTTTTGACAAGAATGGGGGCTCTGATCTGAGTGGAAAGACCTAAAAGAAAGAAGAAAAAGAAAGGAATCCACTTAAGGATGAATTAAGTCCTGAATACAAACATTTTAAGACTTATTTTCCTGAGGCAATACTTTTATTAATCTAGTCTCTGGTTTAAAAAAAAATCCAGTGTGCCAAAACTGATACTCTTCTGTTAAAGCAGATGTCTACCATAAACTTATTACTTTAATTTAAATCCACAAAAAAGAAGGAATGCATGCTGCAAATTAAATGATGCTACAAATATAATCTCATGTTTCAATAAACAAGCCCGGCCTATTCTTACATTTGGCAATCAGAGTTGGGTAGACAGAGGTGGACAGGTAAACAGTTAAGTCAATTAAGTCACCAGCTCTTATCAACTTCCTTGTTCTATCTAGCCAGGTCATTTTCTTCATGGACTTTGTCAACTACTCTTTCCAGGTCTCACTGTGCATGGCTGACAACTCATTATCAAAACTCCTTCAATATACTACTAGGATTCTTGTTTTTTTTGAATTTTTAAGGAAGAGACTCCATACAACTCAGTATCAACAAAGCAATCTGATTTAAAAATGGAATTCACCTCTTCTCATGGGCACACCAAAATTACAACTATTTACAGAACAACCATCAATGAAAAAGACTGGAACCTATCAGGAAATATCTTCTATGATTAAGATATAAAGAAGGAACCACAATGAGACAGGTAGGAGGGGCAGAGATGTGATATAGTCAAGTCCCATACCCATGGGTAGGTGGTCCACAAATGAGAGAGTAATTACAATTGTAAAGGTTCTCCACAGGGAGTGGGGGTCTGAGCTCTACATCATGCTCCCCAGCCCAGTGGTCCTGAGTCAGGAAGATGAGCCCCTAAAATGTTTGGCTTTGAAGGCCAGCAGGGCTTACATTTGGGAGACTCAGAGGACCGTGGGAAATAGAGAATCCATTCTTGAAGGATGCACACAAAAGTTCACAGGCTCTGGGACCTTGGGCAGAAACTAATTTGAAAGAAGCCTTGGTCAGACCTACCTGTTGAACTTAGAGAGTCTCCCAGAGATGCAGGAGGCAACTGGAGCTCACCCTAGGAACATAGATATTGGCAGCAGCCATTTTGGGGAGCTTTTTCTACCATGTGGACACTGGTGTTGGTGAGCACCATTTTGGAATCCTCCCTCTACCTTATTAGCCCCAAGACCCATCCCTGCATTGGCACAACAGCTTGTAAGCACAAGTATTGGGATGCCTCAGGACAAGCAAATAACTGGGTTGAGACACAGCCCCATCAACCAGCAGAGAGCCTGATTTAAGACCTCCCTGAGCCCACAGCTGCCCCTGGACACAGCCATGCCCATCAGAGAGCCCAGGACCTGGCCCCACACACCAGTGTACAGGCACTAGAGCTAAGACTCCCCAGGGCCCTGCAACCAGACCCCAGGACATGACTCTGCCTACCAGTGGGCTGGCATTAGCTCCAGGACCTGTCTTCACCCACCAGTGAGCCAGAACTGCCTTGAGGCCCTCCAGGGTTCTGCAGCCAGATGCCTCCTGACCTGGTCCCACCAACCAGCAGCCAGCAGTCACTACACAAGGCAGGGTCTAGCAATCAACTGTTTGTCTACCAAACAACCCACAGTAGTCAGCATAACACAACGCATGGGCACACACAGCCCACAGAGGTGTTAAGCCTAGAGCATATAGCTCTGATGACGAGATGGGAGTCCACTACTGGGGTGCATAGGAGGTCTACAACTTATCCAAGGTTGGGAAACGTAACTAACTTACCAGATACATAGAAATAAAAACAGCAAGTTAGGCAAAAAGAGGTGACAGAGGAACATGTTCCAAACAAATGAATAAGATAAAACCCCAGAAGAAGAACTAAGTGAAATGGAGATAGCCAATCTACCTGAGAAAGAGTTCAGGGTAATGATCGTAAAGATGATCAAAGAACTCAGGAGAATGGATGCACAGAGCAAGAAGTTAGAAGTTTTTAACAAAGAGTTAGAAAATATTAAGAACAACCAAAGATGAAGAATACAATAACTGAAATGAAAAATACACTAGAAGGAATTAACAGTAAGCTAAATGATAAAGAGGAACAAACCAGCTAGCTGGAAGACAGAGTAGTGAAAATCACTGAAGCTGAACAGAAAAAAGGAAAAAGAATGAAAAGAAATAAGGACAGCTTAAGAGATCTCTGAGACAACATCAAACATGCTAAGATTCATATTATAGGGGACCCAGAAGGAGAAGCAAGAGAAAGGGGCAAAGAGCATATTTGAAAACATAATAGCTGAAAACTTCCCTAATCTAGGAAAGGAAACAGAAATCCAATTCCAGGAAGCACAGAGAGTCCCAAACAGGATCAAACCAAAGAGGAATACACCAAGACACACTGTAATTAAAATGGCAAAACTTAAAGATAAAGAGAGAATATTAAAATCATCAAGGGAAAAGCAACAGGTTACATGCAAGGGAACTCCCATAAAGCTATCAGCTGATTTTTCAGCAGAAACTCCGCAGGCCAGAAGAGAGTAGCATAATATAGCTAAAGTGTTGAAAAGGAATAACCTACAACTAAGAATAATCTAACTGGCAAGGCTCTTATTCAAAATTGATGGAGAGATCAAAAGTATTACAGACAAGCAAAAGCAAAAAGAGCAAAACACCAACAAACCAGCTTGACAAGAAATGTGAAAGGTACTTACCTAAGCTAAAAAGAAAAAGCCGCAACTAGAAACATAAAAATTAGGAAAGGAAAAAGCTCATCCAGTAGAGGCAAATATACAGTAAATGTAGAAAATCAACTACATACAAAGCTGGTAGGAAGGTTAAAAGACAAAAGTAATAAAATCATCTAAGTCCAGAATAAGCAGTTAAGGGATTCACAAAATAATTAGATGTAAAATAGGATGTCAAAATGAGTAACTGTGAGGGGAGGAGAGTACAAATGCAAGGTTGTTAAAATGCACTTGAAATTAAGAGATCAACAAAACAATCATATATATAGAGAGAGAGAGATTGCTATATATAAAACTCATGGTAACCACAAACCAAAAATCTATAATAGATACACACACAAAAATGAGAAAGGAATCCAAATATAACACAAAAGATAATCATCAAATCACAAGAGAACAAAAGAAGAGAAAAGGAACAAAAAAACTACAAAAACAACCTCCCCAAAACTAATAAAATGGCAATAAGAACATATATATCAATAATTACTTTAAATGTAAATGAACTAAATTCTCTAATCAAAAGACATAAACCAGCTGATGAGATACAAAAACAAGGCCCATGTATATGCTGCCTACAAGGGACTCAATTCAGATTGATAGATGTATTCCACGCAAATGGAAATCAAAGGAAAGCTGGGATAGCAATATTTATATCAGACAATACCAACTTTAAGACAAAGACTGTTACAAGAGACAAAGAAGGACATTACATAATGATCAAGGGATCAATCCAAGAAGAAACCATAACAATTGTAAACATATATGCACTCAGCATAGAAGCACCTAAATACATAAACCAGATATTAACAGACATAAAGGGAAAAATTGACAGCAACACAATAATACCAGGGAACATTAACACACTGCTTACATCAATGGACAAATCATCTAAAGAGAAAGTCAATAAGGAAACATTGGCCTTAAATGACACATTAGACCAGATGGACTCAATAGATATACATAAAAGGGTCAAATCATCAGGAAGATTTAACAATTCAAGTGCATGTGGAACATTTTCCAGAATAGATCACACTGTAGGCCATAAAACAAGCCTTGGTAAATTTAAGAAAATTGAAATCATCTCAAGCAACTTTTCTGACCACAATGCTATGAGACTAGAAATCAACTCGAAGGAAAAAAATAGCCCCCACAGACACGTGGAGGCTAAACAAATATGCTACTAAACAACCAATGGATCACTGAAGAAATCAAAGAGGAAATTAAAAAATACCTGAGGAGAAATGAAAACTAAAACACAAAAATCCAAAATCTGTGTGATGCAGCAAAAGCAGTTCTAAGAGGGAAGTTTATAGGGATATCTCAGGAAACAGGAAAAATCTCAAATAAACAACCTAACCTTATGCCTAAAGTAACTAGAAAAAGAAGAACAAACAAAACCCAGTGTTAGTAGAAGGAAAGAAATCCTAGTGATCACAGCAGAAATAAATGAAGTAGAAAGTAACGGAAAAAAAATCAATGAAACTAAGAACTGGTTATTTGGAAAGATAAAATCAATAAGCCTTTAGCCAGAGTCATCAAGAAAAAGAGAGGACCCAAATCAATAAAACCAGAAATTAAAAAGGAGAAATTACAGACACAACAGAAATACAAAAGAGAATAATAGATTACTACAAATAACTATATGCCAATAAAATGGACAACCTAGAAAAAATAGACAAATTCCTAGAAATGTCAAATCTCCCAAGACTGAACCAGAAAGAAATAGAAAATATGAACAGGTGAATTATCAGTAATAAAATTGAATCAGTAATTTAAAAAGAAAACTCCCAACAAGCAAAAGTCCAGGACCCAATGCCTTCATAATGAATTCTACCAAACAATGTGGAGTTAATACCTATCCTGAAACTATACCAAAAAATTGTAGAGGAAAGATCGCTTTGGAACACCTTCTATGAGACCAGGATCACCCTGACAACAAAATCAGAAAAAGATACCACAGAAAAAGAAAATTACTGGCCACTGTCACTGGTGACCATGGATGCAAAAACCTTCAAAAAAATATTAGCAAACTGAATCCAACAATACATGAAAAAGGTCATACACTGTGATCAAGTGGGATTTATCCCATTGATGCAAGGTTGGTTCAATATCCACAAATCAATGTGATGTATCACATTAACAAATTGAAGAATAAAAACCATATGATTATCTCAATGGATGCAGAAAAAGCTTTTAACAAAATTCAACATCGATTTATGACTAAAAGGAACTCTCCAGAATGTGGGTATAGAGGGAACATACCTCAATGTAATAAAGGCCATATGTGATAAGCCCACAGGTAACATCATAATCTATGGTGAAAAGCTGAAAGCACTACCTCTAAGATAAGGAACAAGACAAGGATGCCCATTCTCTCCACTTTCACTCAGCATAGTATTGGAACCTACAGATTCAATGCAATCCCTATCAAAATGCCAATGGCATTTTCCACAGAAATAGAACAAATAATTTTAAAATTTGTATGGAAACAGAAAAGATCTGGGTTAGCCAAAACAATCTTGAGAAAGAAGGACAGAACTGGAGGAATCATGCTCCCTGACTTCAAACTATACTACAAAGCTACAGTAATTAAAAAAGCATGGTGCTGGCACAAAACAGACATATAGATCAACGGAACGGAATAGTGAGCCTGGAAATAAACCCACACACCTATGGTCAATTAATCTACGACAAAGGAGGCAAGAATATACAATGGAGAAAAGACAGTTTCTTCAAAAAGTGGTGCTGGGAAAACTAGACAGCTACATGTAAAAGGATGAAAATAAAACATTTTCTCAAACCATATTAAAAAATAAACTCAAAATGGATTAAAGACCTAAATGTAAGACTGGAAACATTAAAACTAGTAAAGAACACAGGCAGAACACTCCGTGACATAAATCCTAGCAATATTTTTTTGGATATGTCTCCTGAGGGGACCTAATTAAACTTAAAAGCTTTTGCACAGCAAAGGAAACCACTGACAAAACGAAAAGACAACCTACTGAATGGGAGAAAATTTTTGCAAATGATATGACTGATCAGGGGTTGATATCCAATATATATATATATAAATTCATACATGTCAATATCAAAAAACAAAACAAAACAAAACACAAACAATCCTTTGAAAGATGCACTGAAGACCTGAATAGACATTTTTCCAAATAAGACATACAGATGGCCAACAGGTACATGAAAAGATGCTCAACATCGCTAATCATCAGAGAAATGCAAATCAAAACCACAATGAGATAACACCTCACACCTGCCAGAGTGGAGATCATAAAAAAGACAACAAATAATTGGGTATGTATCTGAAGAAAATGAAAACATCAAAAAGATACATCCACCCCAATGTTCATAGCAATATTATTTACAATAGCCAAATATGTAAGCAACCTAAGTGTCCATCAACAGATGAATGGATAAACAAGATGTGTTGTGTGTGTGTGTGTGTGTATATATATATATATATATATATATATATATATATATATATATACACACACACACATATGAATGCTACTCTGCCATAAAAATAGAATGAAATTTTGCCATTTGCCCCAAGATGAATGGACTTGGATGGTATTTTTGCTTAGTGAAATAATCAGACAAGAAAATGCAAGCACTGTATGTCATCACTTATATGCAGTATCTAAAAAATAAAACATACTAGTGAATTTATCAAAAGAGAAAAAGACTCCCAGATATAGAAAACAAACTAGTGGCTACCAGTGGGGAGAGGCAAGAGGCAGGGGCAAGATAGGGGTAAATGATTAAGTGGTACAAACTACTATGTATAAAATAAATAAGCTACAATGATTTATTGTACAGCACAAGGAATATAGGTAATAAAATAACTATAAATGTAGTATAATCTTTAAAAATTGTGAATTGTACACCTGAAATTTTTATAATATTGTAAATCAACTATACCTCACTTTTTAAAAAAATGTGAGGTCCTGAATAGGCAGTTTTCCAAAGAAGACATACAGATCACTAACAGGCACGTGAAATGATGTTCAATATCACTAACCATGAGGGAAATGCAAAGAAAAACCACAATGAGGTATCACCTCAAAACTGATAGAATGGCTATCAACAAAAATAAGATATAACAAGTGTTGACAAGGATGTGGAGAAAATGGAGCCCTCATACACTGTTGATAGGGATGTAAATTGGTACAGCCCAAGAGGCTTGTCTGCTCACCCCCTGGGACGGGTTGGGGCTGGGAGCTGAGGCTTGGGTTTTGGAGGACAGATCTCAGGGGGAGGACTGGGGTTGGCTGTGTGAACACAGCCTGAAGGGGGCTAGTGTGTCACAGCTAGCAGGGAGGGAGTCTGGGAAAATGTCTGAAACTGCCTAAAAGGCAAGAGACCATTATTTTGGGGTGCCCAAGAAGAGGAGATTCAGAGCACTGCCTAAACGAGCTTCAGAGATGGGCGCAAACCGTGGCTATCAGCACGGACACCAGAGACGGGCATGAAACACTAAGGATGTTGCTGTAGACACCAAGAAGCTGGTGTGTAACCACAGGTCACTACCCACACCTCAACTCCGTAAGCCTGTGCAGCCTGCCACTGCCAAGGTCCTGTGATACAGGGACAAGTTCCCCTGGAGAAAACATGGAGGGCCTCAGGCTGTTGCAAGTCACACCAGCCTCTGCTGCCACAGGCTCATCCCTCATTCTGTACCCCTCCCTCACCCCAGCCTGAGTGAGTCAGAGCCACCTAATCATCTGCTACTTTACCCCCTCCTGTCCAGCTGGGGAACAGACGCCCTCAGGCGACCTACACACAGAGGCAGGGCCAGATCCAAACCTGAATCCCAGGAGCTGTGCGAACAAAGAAGAGAAAGGGAAATTTCTCCCAGCAGCCTCAGGAGCAGCAGATTAAATATCCACATTCAAATTGATGTACCCTGCATCTGTGGGATACCTGAATAGACAACGAATCATCCCAAAATTGAAGCGGTGGACTTTGGGAGGAACTATAGACTTGGGGTTTGCTTTCTACAACTAATTTGTTTCTGGTTTTATGTTTATCTTAGTTTGGTATTTAGAGCTTATAATCATTGGTAGATTTCTTTATTGATTTGGTTGCTCTCATCTTTATATATATATATATATATATATATATATATATATATATATATATATATATATATATTTCCTTTTTCTCTTTTTGTTGGTATGTATGTGCATGCTTCTTTGTGTGATTTTGTCTGTATAGTTTTGCTTTACCATTTGTCCTAGGGTTCTGGCTGTCCATTTTATTTTTTATTTTTATTGTTCTTAGTAGAGTTTTTTGCGTTTGTTATAATTGGTGGATTTGTGTTTTGGTTTGGTTGCTCTCTTCTTTCTTTCTCTCTTTCTTTTTTTTAATTACTTTTTATTTTTTATTTTTAATAATTTTTCTCTATGTTAATAACTTTATTTTATTTATTTTTTCTTTCTGTCTATCTTATTTTTTCTCTCTTTTCTTCTGAGCCGTGTGGTTGACAGGCTCTTGGTGCTCTGGCCAATGTCAGGCCTGAGCCTCTGAGGTGGGAGAGCCGAGTTCAGGACATTGGTCCACCATAGATCTCCCAGCACCATGTAATATCAAATGATGAAAGCTCTCCCAGAGATCTCCATCTCATCGTTAAGACCCAGCTCCACTCAACGACGAGCAAGCTACAGTGCTGGACACCCTATGCCAAACAACTACAAAGACAGAAACACAACCCCACCCATTAGAAGAGAGGCTGTGCAAAATCATAAGTTCACAGACACCCCAAAACACACCATTGGACGTGGACCTGCCCACCAGAAAGACAAGATCCAGCCTCATCCACCAGAACACAGGCACCAGTCCCCTCCACCAGGAAGCCTACACAACCCACTGAATCAACCTCACCCACTGGGGACAGACACCAAAAACAACGGGAAATACGAACCTGCAGCCTGTGAAAAAGATATCCCAAACACAGTAAGTTAAGCAAAATGAGAAGACAGAGAAATACACAGCAGATGAAGGAGCAAGATAAAAAGCCACCATACCAAACAAATGAAGAGGAAATAGGCAGTCTACCTGAAAAAGAATTCACAGTAATGATAGTAAAGATGATCCAAACTCTTGGAAATAGAATGGAGAAAATACAAGAAATATTTAACAAGGACCTAGAAGAACTAAAGAGCAAACAAACAATGATGAACAACACAATAAATGAAATTAAAAATCCTCTAGAAGGGATCAAAAGCAGAATAACTGAAGCAGAATAACAGATAAGTGACCAAGAACATAAAGTAGTGGAAATAACTATCACAGCAGAATAAAGAAAAAAGAATGAAAACCATTGGGGAGAGTCTCAGAGACCTCTGGGACAACATTAAATGCACCAACTTTCGAATTATAGGGGTCCCAGAAGAAGAAGAGAAAAAGAAAGGGACTGAGAAAATATTTGAAGAGATTATAGTTGAAAACTTCCCTAATAAGAGAAAGGAAATACTTAACCAATTCCAGGAAGCACAAAGAGCCCCATACAAGATAAATCTAAGGAGAAACATGCCAAGACACATATTAATCAAACTATCAAAAATTAAATACAGAGAAAAAATATTGAAAGTAGCAAGGGAAAAACAACAAATAACATACAAGGGAATCCCCATAAGGTTAACAGCTGATCTTTCAGCAGAAATTCTGCAAGCCAGAAGGGAGTGGCAGGACATATTTAAAGTGAAGAAAGGGGAAAATCTACAACCAAGATTACTCTACCCAGCAAGGATCTCACTCAGATTTGGTGGAGAAATTAGAACCTTTAGAGACAAGCAAAAGCTAAGAGAGTTCAGCACCACCAAACCAGCTCTACAACAAATGCTAAAGGAACTTCTCTAGGCCGGAAACATAAGAGAAGGAAAAGACCTACCAAAACAAGCCCAAAACAATTAAGAAAATGGTAATAGGAACATATATATCGATAACTAACTTAAATGTAAATGGATTAAATGCTCCAACCAAAAGACATAGACTGGCTGAATGGATACAAAAACAAGACCCATATATATGCTGTCTACAAGAGACCCACTTCAGACCTAGGGACACATACAGACTGAAAGTGAGGGGATGGAAAAAGATATTCCATGCAAATGGAAATCAAAATTAAGCTAGAGTAGCAAATCTCATATCAGACAAAATAGACTTTAAAATAAAGACTATTGCAAGAGACAAAGAAGGACACTACTAAATCAACAAGGGATCAATCCAAGAAGAAGATATAACAACTGTAAATATTTATGCTCCCAATATAGGAGCACCTCAATATATAAGGCAAATGCTAACAGCCATAAACTGGGAAATCACAGTAACACAAAAATAGCAGGGAATGTTAACACCTTACTTTCACCAATGGACAGATAATCCAAATTGCAAATAAATAAGGAAACCCAAGCTTTAAATGATACATTAAACAGGAGAGACTTAATTGATATTTATAGGACATTCAGCCAAAAACAACAGATTACACTTTCTCTCAAGTGCTCATGGAACTTTCTCCAGGATAGATCATATCTTGGGTCACAAATCAAACCTTGGTAAATTTAAGAAAATTGAAATCGTATCAAGTATCTTTTCTGAACACAACACTATGAAACTAGATATCAGTTACAAGAAACAGTCTGTGAAAAATACAAACAGAAGGAGGCTAAACAATACACTACTAAATAACCAAGACATCACTGAAGAAATCAAAGAGGAAATCAAAAAATACCTAGAAACAAATGACAATGAAAACACAATGACCCAAAACCTGTGGGATGCAGCAAAAACAGTTCTAAGAGGGAAGTTTATAGCAATACAATCCTACCTCAAGAAACAAGAAACATCTCAAATAAACAATCTCACCTTACACCTAAAGCAATTAGAGAAAGAAGAACAAAAAAGCTATAGTTAGCAGAAGGAAAGAAATCATAAAGATCAGATCCGAAATAAATGAAAAAGAAATGAAGGAAATGATAGCAAAGATCCATAAAACTAAAAGATGGCTATTTGAGAAGGTAAACAAAATTGATATACCATTAGCCAGACTCATCAAGAAGAAAAGAGAGGACTCAAAACAATAGAATTAGAAATGAAAAAGAAGTAACAACTGACACTGCAGAAATACAAAGGATCATGAAAGCAACTATATGCCAATAAAAAGGACAACCTGGAAGAAATGGACACATTCTTAGAAAAGCACAACTTTCTGAGAGTGAACCAGGAAGAAAGAGAAAATATAAACAGATGAATCACAAGCACTGAAATTGAAACTGTGATTAAAAATCTTCCAACAAATAAAAGCCCAGGACCGGATAGCTTCACAGGCGAATTCTATCAAACATTTAGAGAAGAGCCAACACCTACCCTTCTCAAACACTTCCAAAATATAGTAGAGGGAGGAACACTACCAAATTCATTCTATGAGGCCACCATCACCCTGATACCAAAACCAAAGATGCCACAAAGAAAGAAAATTACAGGCTAATATCACTGATGAACTTAGATGCAAAAATCCTCAACAAAATACTAGCAAACAGAATCCAACAGCACATGAAAAGGATCATACAACGTGATCAAGTGGGGCATATCCCAGGAATGCAAGGATTCTTCAATATATGCAAATCAATCAGTGTGATAAACCATATTAACAAATTGAAGGAGAAAAACCATATGATCACCTCAATAGATGCAGAAAAAGGTTTCGATTAAATTCAACACCCATTTATGATAAAAACCCTCAAGAAAGTAGGCATAGAGGGAACTTACCTCAACATAATAAAAGCCATATATGACAAATCCACAGCCAACATCGTTCTCAGTGGTGAAAAACTGAAACCATTTCCTCTAAGATCAGGAAAAAGACAAGGTTGCCCACTCTCACCACTATTCTTCTACATAGTTTGGAAGTTTTAGCCACACCAATCAGAGAAGAAAAAGACATACAAGGTATCCAAATCGGAAAAGAAGAAATAAAACTGTCACTGTTTGCAGATGACATGATACTATACATAGAGTATCTTAAAGATGTTACCAGAAAACTACTAGAGCTAATCAATGCATTTGGTAGAGTAGCAGGATACAAAATTAATGCACAGAAATCTCTTGCATTCCTATACACTAATGATGAAAAATCTGAAAGAGAAACTAAAGAAACGCTTCCATTTACCCTTGCAACAAAAAGAATAAGATACCTAGGAATAAATCTACCTAAGGAGACAAAAGACCTGTATGCAGAAAACTATAAGACACTGATGAAAGAAATTAAAGACAATACAAACAGATGGAGAGGTATACCATGTTCTTGGATTGGAAGAATCAACATTGTGAAAATGTTTATACTACCCAAAGCAATCTACAGATTCAATGTAATTCCTACCAAACTACCAATGGCATATTTCATAAAACTAGAACAAAACATTTCACAATTTGTATGGAAGCAACAAAGACCCCGAATAGCCAAAGCAATCTTGGGAAAGGAAAACTGAAGCAGGAGAAATCAGGCTCCCTGACTTCAGACTATACTACAAAGCTACAGTAATCAAGACAAGATGGTACTGGCACAAAAACAGAAATATAGATCAATAGAACAGGATAGAAAGCCCAGAGATAAACTCACGCACATATGGTCACCTTATATTTGATAAAGGAGGCAAGAATATATGATGGTGAAAAGGCAGCCTCTTCAATAAGTGGTGCTGGGAAAACTGGACAGCTACATGTAAAAGAATGAAATTAGAACACTCCCTAACACCATACACAAAAATAAACTCAAAATGGATTAAAGACCTAAATGTAAGGCCAGACACTACCAAACTCTTAGAGCAAAACATAGGCAGAACACTCTATGACATAAATCACAGCAAGATCCTTTTTGATCCACCTGATAGAGAAATGGAAATAAAAACAAATGGGACCTAATGAAACTTAAAATCTTTGGCACAGCAAAGGAACCCATAAACAAGATGAAAAGACAACCCTCAGAATGGGAGAAAATATTTGCCAATGAAGCAACTGACAAAGGATTAATCTACAAAATATACAAGCAGCTCATGCATCTCAATATCAAAAACACAAACAACCCAATTCAAAAAAGAGCAGAAGAACTAAATAGACATTTTTTCCAAAGAAGATATACAGATTGCCCACAAGCACATGAAAAGATACTCACCATCACTAATCATTAGAGAAATGCAAATCAAAACTACAATGAGGTATCACCCCACACTGGTCAGGATGTCCATCATCAAAAAAATCTACAAACAATAAATGCTGGAGAGGGTGTGGGGAAAAGGGAACCCTCTTGCACTGTTGGTGGGAATGTAAATTGGTACAGCCACTATGGAGAACAGTACTGAGGTTCCTTAAAAACTAAAAATAGAACTACCGTACCACCCAGCAATCCCACTACTGGCCATATACACTGAGAAAACCATAATTCTAAAAGGGTCATGTACCACAATGTTTATTGCAGCTCTATTTACAATAGTCAGGCCATGGAAGCAACCTAAGTGTCCATTAAGAGATGAATGGATAAAGAAGATGTGGCACTTATATACAATGGAATACTACTCAGCCATAAAAAGAAACGAAATTGAGTTATATGTAGTGAGGTGGATGGACCTAGAGACTGTCATACAGAGTGAAGTAAGTCAGAAAGAGAAAAACAAATAACGTATGCTAACACAATTATATGGAATCTAAAAAAAAAAAAAAGTTTCTGAAGAATCTAGGGGCAGGACAGAAATAAAGACACAGATAAAGAGAATGGACTTGAGGATACGGGGAGGGGGAAGGGTAAGCTGGGACGAAGTGAGAGAGTGGCATGACATATATACACTACCAAATGTAAAACAGGTAGCTGGTGAGAAGCAGCCACATAGTACAGGGAGATCAGCTCGGTGCTTTGTGTCCACCTAGAGGGGTGGGATAGAGAGGGTGGGAGGGAGACGCAAGAGGGAGGAGATATGGGCATATATGTATATGCATAGCTGATCCACTGTGTTATACAGCAGAAACTAACACACCATTCTAAAGCAATTATAAGCCAGTAAAGTTGTTAAAAAAGTAAAATAAAAAGAAAGCTCCAATAAAAAAATAGCTCAATTAAAAAATGAAAGCGATCCCTCAAAATGAAACAATAATGATAGAGTTTCAGAAAATTTTAAAAGCTATGAGGTAGAATTTTTACGGCCAGAAGGTCCTTAACTGTGCCTCCAAATTCACACAGAACCAGTTCAGCAGTGTGATGTGTATGAACTTATGCTGTAGAGTCAAACAGATGTGTATTTGAATCCAGGCTCCATCATGTACTTTGTGACCTTCAATTTATTTAACCTCTGTTTTACTCAACAGTATAATTGGGATGCCAATAGGTTGTGTCTATAGGCTTTCAATTGGTATTAAAAGTAACTGTATATAAATCCCAGGCACATGTCTTGTTAGTCATTATTAACCTTATGATTAGTTTTTCACCAGAAATTTCAATTCTACCAGATTTTATACTGTATATTTTCTTCTACCCAGGGCCTACTTATAAAGTGCTTTGTGATCTTGAAGTGTTTCAAACAGCACCTGGAACACTGCAAGTGTTAAGTACTATTTAAGTGTCTGCAAAATAAAATAAGCTGTCTTGTATAGGAAAGCTTTGAAGTTTAGGGGGTATCCCTGGACCAATCTTTCTCTTCTATTATTATAGTAGAATATTGACCTCATTGCCAAAGGGCTTTGAAGAAGGTAAGGGATCAGATCTTTACTCTACTCTGATTTGTTTCCCTGCTTCAAACCTTTTTCCTGAACTACTTGATCTTATACTACTATTGCAAAAACTTTCAGAGGTGCAGTCATTTTAGGAAAAATGAGTATATACGGCTAGAACAAGTTAAGAGACTGAGCTATTTGAGAACAGGGACCATGTCGACTTCTCTTTTTATGCCTAGGGCTGAGGCATTGCTTGATAAATGAATTATCACCACAATGAATGAACGAATAAATAAATGAATGAATGAATGAAATAGGAAAAGGACTCAGTTTTGAACAGATAAGAGTATTGTAGCAAGTTTATGGATAATGGAACTTTTTGCAAATGAATTATTACATGCTCTATTGCTCAAAGCAGCTTCATTCTACTGGACCTTTTTTTTAAGTAAATAGAAACAGTATGAATATAACTGATTTCTAAACTACCAGGTATAAAATTAATAAGTTGCAAAGATGTAATGTACAGCACAGGGAATATAGTCAATATTTTGTAACTTTATATGGAGTATAATCTATAAAAAGATCGAATTGCTATGTTGTACACCTGAAACTAATATATAAGTCAACTATACCTCAAAGAAATAATGGATTATCTTATTTATAATGTCTTCAATTTAATTAATATGCTAATGATGATTCTAAGAAAGCTGCTGCATCATCTCTTTACATTGACACTACTCAAGTCAAAAAGATAGTTTGTATATGATCGGTAATACTAGGATGTGTCATAGAGTCTAAAGAACTTCCTGCTATACTGTATATCTTATTTTGATTTTTCCCCAATGCCTAAGAGTCCCTAGCACATAGTTGTTTTAAAAAAAATGTTTATTGAATGAAAAATATTAAATTATAATAAGACCTAAATATCAAAATAAAATAGCCTTAAGAATATCCAATAAAGTATAGGCTATGGGCCAGTTATTTGTCTTTTGAAATACACTATGTAAATATCTCATTCAAAGGTGTTAAAAGGTATAATTAAACATAGTAACATATTGGCTTATTATGCTACAGAATTGTAAGAGAAAACACATTCCTTTAATTACAGTGTTTAAATATTATTCTTTTTTTAACACTGCTCCCATTCAAGGGAACATTCATCCTTAAAAATAATACTTTTTGTCAATTTTATTTTTCCTCTGTTTTCACATAAAAACAGGAAATATTTTGCTATTTCCTACCAGGAATAATAATAGAAGATTCTAGGTTTAAGTAATATTCTCCATCTCTCATGTATCTTTATAATTCACATTTCACAAGTGTACTTCTCTTGTATTAACACTTTGAAGGGTTTCAAAGAAGGTACCCCTTCCAACTAGAAATTAGTGGAGAATACTGTCCTATACTCTGATTCATGATATTATGAATTTCCTTGAAAAAAGTCACCATTTATATGTATACGTATAGCTGATTCACTTTGCTGTACAGTAGAAACTAACAAAACATTGTAAAGCAACTATACTCCAATAAAAATTTTTAAAAAGTCACCATTTTTTGGTGGGCTAGCATTTCAAATGGTGTACTTTTCTTTTTTTTTTTTTCCTTTTTTAATAGTAAGCATTTGTCTTTATACTACAAATTGTTCAAAATAGTGTTTTCTCTCATATTATAGTGCTTTCCCACTAGGTAGAACCAGAAGTTATAGCCCCACACCCTAAGGGTGACTGACTTATTTAAAAAGCTCCACTAAACAGAAAGCTTTCAAATTTGTTTCATGCTGTCTACTGGAAATGACAAGAAAGGGAATATTTTGAGCCTAATGTTCAAATAAGTCACTCAGCTTTTCACATATCTCTTGTGGATGATGCTGTTCATTTTATTTCATAAATTATACAATGCCAAAAAGTAAAAGAACTTCTCAAAGTATTTTTCTCTTATGGGAGACTAGCTGATAAAGTATGACATAACTATAATATTGTGCCTTCTTCCAAGGTAAAGATTTCCACAGTAGTTTTCATATAAAGCATCCTAGAGCTAAGTCGCACTTAGTCAATTATGGGGCAACTTCTAATGGTGATAGAAACAAACTTCGTAGCAGTAATATAGTGGCAGCAGCAGCAAATAAATAGGGTATGAAGAAATTAAAATGGAAAGAATGATATATGCTTCTTGAAGAAGTTTAAACTTATTGCCTATACTTGGACTCAGATATTTGTTGCTTGATTAACTGGGTAAATGGCTTGCTCTCATGGACTTTGTAAAAACATGGTAAATGTTGACTTAAGTGTTTGAAATTGCATCATAAGCTACATTAAATTTTAAAATACTAAAGGACGTTAGTAGTATCAGAAATTAGTGCCTTTCACCTTTTTAAAATTTGTATTTTATCTTATATTTAAATTGTATTTATTTATTTATTTATTTATTTTTGCTAAAGGTTGATCTTATAGCTAATTAGCTAGTTTTGGCAAGGAAGATAGGGTGCTGGGTCCTGAATCTTAGCTCTGATTTCCCAGGTTAAGGCATGTGGTACTTCATATAAATACCAGCATAGAATAACTGCACTCCAGCTACTTATTAGGGAAGATCATCTTGAGCTCTATTGTTCAATACTATAAAAAACTTTAGGTGAGAAATTTATACATTATTTAGGTAGTATTGTCTGAAGAATATGCTGTCCATCCATTCCTCAAGATGTGGTCAGTTCTGCCATAACATTTTTTTGAAGACATGAATTTGTTCCAACACAATTGGTATATTAAGGAACAATTTGGGCATTAAGAGAATTTCACATTTGATTATAGTCCAAAAGTCATTAGGTGAACACAGAAATCTGTGCCCAGTGTAAAAATACATAAGCACACACCTCATAAATCGATCAGCTACTTTAGTTCACCACATGTATCATCCTACAATATTTTGTTTTGGCATTCTTTTGCAATTGTGAACATCTTTATATTTTAAAAAATCAACTTCCACAGCATGGATAAGTGTCTTAGTTCAAAAACACCAAGCAGTGCATGAAAAGGAAAATTTTAAGTATTGAGGAGAAGTTTGAAATTATAAAGTGTTTAGAAAGAAAATAACTGAAAGAACATGTGATGTCTTCCAAGCAACAGTGAGGAAGGAATCCACTTTGTCACCCGTCAGTGACTAAGTGCAAAAACAAAAGAAATGTCTATGCTGTGTGGTATAATAGAAAATATATTTGGTTTTTGTCCAAGATTCCTGGCACAGGGCTCCTAAGACCCTTGGGATTTACTGAGTAATAGTAATGTCTTTTGTTATTCATAATGAGCTCTTCTTGATCACAGCTGAGTTTATGTTAGTGAAGTGACTTAGAATGAGGTCCCTAGATAGTCTCAAGATGGTTCAGGTCACCAGAAAGACCAAGTGATTCGAGGGTTGGAATTTTCAGCCCCAGTCCTTGACTTTGGGGTGCAGGGAGGACTGGAGATCGTGCTCTATAAGAACTCTTGAACAATGAGATTCAAGAAGCTTCTAGGTTGATGAACAAATCAAAGTGTTAAAAGGGTAGTGCACTCAAAGAGGGCATGGAAGCTGCACTCCACACAGCCCCAAACCTTCCTAAGCATTCTTCCATTTAGCAGTTCCTGAGTTGTATCCTTTATAATAAACCAGTAAAGTGTGTTCCTGAGTTCTGGGAGCTATTCTAACAAATTGTCAAACCTGAGGATGGGGTCATAGGAACCCCCTACTTATAGTAGGTCAGTCAGAAGTATGGCTGGTCCCTACGACTTATCACTGGCATCAGAAGTGGGGAAGGTCTTATGGGATCTGATTCTAACTCTAGGTAGTGTCAGAATTGAATTGAATTGTTGGACCCCCAGTTAGTGTTGGAGAATCACAGAATTGGTTGTTGGTATGGAAAAAAAAAACATACAGGCTGGAAAAACTTCAAGTACTGCTATAGAGTCAGGAACAACAAGGCCTAAAGAAACTGAGAAAGTGAAAAATATTATCAAGTGTACAATAGACCAAAAAACACAAAAACTGGGAATAAATTTTCTCACAAAGAGAACAGACTATCTATACACAACAGCCTTAAATAGAAATCATCAAATCCTGCAGATGTGACTTCTTTTAATCTTAGTGGTGGCTACCTTAGTGGTTTCAAGCATATCTACAATTCTCAAAGCCTTTAGCTGTCAGACAAAGCCATGAGTGCAGATGAGAAATCTACAAAATAATTTCCAGCAGTGATACATAAGTTAATCTATACAGTAGATCAAATTTTCAGTTTTGGATAAATGAGTATTATAAACTCATGCTTTAAAGAGCTACAGGAAGGGTTTGAAGAACCCTTAAATGCTGAGCAACATGGCCAGGATGTAAGACTGGAAAAGATTTTTAGCTGTGGTGTTTGGCAACAGTTCCAAACTCACTAAAATGAGTCATACCCATCAAAATCTGATGCTACAACTTTCCATGTGATTTCAGATAATCCCTCCATGCAACCTCACAATGACTCACAAGCTGCAACTCTTCTGAAACCCATTTCCACAAGAAAACTTCAGATCTTTTTCAAGGTAAAGTGCCATATTTATTGTAGCATTTATGTTTTTTATATTTTAACCATTTAACATATGTAAAACTGTGCTACCATATTTATTAAGTTCCTATTATTTGTTTGTTTCTTTTAATGTGTCATTAACAAAGTGTTTGAATGTTGTGCCCCCAACCCTATTTTTTGCCATAAGCCCTGCGATTTATACTGTGCAATTTTGAAAAATGTGGTGATTTTTAGGGTACAATAAGTCCTGTGATACCAGAACTGACTATACTTTAAAATCTATCCCTAGAGGAAGCCAGATAACCAGAGAGCTGTGTGATGGAGCCAAACCATTTTGATTTCTCAAATAATTGCTTTCTCCAAATGGCTCTTCGGCATTAGGTAATCAGCTACATTATAAGAAACTATCCTCTGAAACTCATCGTTCTACTTACTGTGAGAATGTTGGTGGGTATGGTGTTCACTACATTACACAGTATTCTCTTTATGGTGACCCACAGAAGGAATTTCACTCTGGCCTCAGGCCCAGGAAGAGTTATGCTTCTCTTGAAAAACTACTTTGCTTTTATTTTTATGTATACCGAGACTTTCAAGGGAGTGTCTTAATAGAACTCAGTGAATACTCTTAAATGAATAAATGTGTCTTTTAAACTAACTGTGTTTCCTTCTCCACTTCGGCTGTTAAAATACAGAGAGTCAAATTTGTGAATGTCTTCTAGCAAGTGTACAGGACTTCATAGCACATATTTTGTTACTGCATTGTATCTTTTCTATGCTATTTTCCTTTAGTACAGATGTTATTACTCCGCTATTTTTTAATTTTATTTTATCTTGTATCTACATTTAAGCTAATCTAACTCTATCTTAAACAAGCTGAAGTATACTAAAATGGAGTAGTAATAATAATAATAATAAGTACTAGGACTAAGGTATGAATCTATTCTCTGAAAAAAAAAGGACAATTTACATAAAGTTTCAAAACATAAAACAATACTAAAACGGATAGACGTATGAAAAAGCATATAGAGTAGAATGTCAAGGGTAAAATCTAGATAGTGTGTATGCAAGTATTGATTATATAATTCATTCAGATTTGCTGAATGTTTGAAATATTTCATAAAATTTTTGGAAAAATATTATAAAATTACTTAGTAGTGCATATATGTGTATTAAAAGGATAAATATTGTTTATTGATGCTAAATATTAATTCAGCATAGGAGTTACTTCATGTTGGTAGGTACAGAGGAAATATATTCAGTAAGAGGCTTAAAGAGAGGGTGCTTCCAGTAGTTTTGTACATTTTTATTTTTTAAGCTGGGTGGTGGACTAGAGGAAAATCTTGATGGAAAAGGGGAACTGAACAGAAACAAAGTCATAATTTGGAATACATGGAAGGGAGTGCAAAGGGCATTCCCCAATAGGGATATTTACCCATGGAAACAATATGAATTTTTTCCAAGACTACATGTCTTAGATATAGTAAGGTACTACTGTATGCATGTGTGGACATCATTTTAACGTGTTAAAGGCAATTCCTCTGGTCTCAGTCTTAGATGAAAGGACCTAGTAAGCCACAGAGGGAGTTAATAAAGGAATCTACCTCTTTTCTATTATCTTTCTCAAATGTTCAACTTATATTACAATGGGGTGATTTGCAGGAAGAAAATCATTGCTTTTGGCCCATCCTCAAAACCAAAAACATCATTAAAATATTCTGAGCTGAGCTCATAATAAAGGTTTCTCACTTGTATATTTCAACTATAACTAATCATTGGCTTAAACTTTACTTGAAAATTTGTGTAATTACTGACAGTCTAAATAAGTAGCACTCTGACTAATGAACAAGTTACAAGTCTATTAAGAAATCTTATTTTCATAGATACTGCAGATGCAGCAGCAGAAATCTGCTAGAGGAGACTAAGGCTAACAATCCTTCTGAGGTATTTCTGAACTGACATTTTATTGGATTACAATTGCACAAATTATGCCAAGTTCACTAGGATTAAGCCACAAGAGAGAACAGTTTATTTACTTATTTTGTTCCTAAGTGATTCCTGAGAAGGAGAATAAAATCTTAAACCAGAGTAAATATAGGCTTTTCAGATCATGTATGTAACAACTGGAAATCATGAGTATTTTCTCTCCTTACTCTCCCACACACAGTAACTATGCCCAGTAACTTGAAACGGGGATAAATTAAAATATTTTTCATATAAATAATGTAGTCTAATGTGACTAAGAGTGAAAACATAAAAAGGAAAGAGTGATTGGTCTGAAACCTTTAATATTAACCCATATTTCAAAGTCCTTGGCCAGCAATTTAAATACACATGACAAGCATTCTAATCACTATGCTACCAATTTCTTTTAAAGTTAAAAATTCCTCACTGTACTTTATAGCATATTTTACTATGTGTACTTAGGAACTAGACAAGACTGACTAAACTGATTTTCTCTCTGACCTTTACTACTATAGAATCAAAACAATTTAGCCCATTTTTAAGTCATTTGAAAACACTGTAAACATTATTCAAGAGGCTCAGCCCTGGCCTCAACCATGACCTTCGAAGCTGATAGGGAACAACCACAAAAAAAGCCCGTTTTAACCATTTAAAAGAAAGAGAAAAACATGTCTCTCATCCTCTTGAAACAGAAAGGGATACTTCCATACATTTAAATTTTTTACTATTTTGAGGCAAAATTATTTTGTTCTGCTGAGATAACCCAATCTCAGACCAAGTTATTGAATAAAACAAAAGCCTAAGCTTCTGAAATACACTTTGGGTAAGGCAATTGCCATAAATTACTTAAAAATACGTATGGCAACAAAGGGCTAAAGGTTAATTAATAAATCATTAGAAATATTTGACCATATCTAGTCTACAGATGAACAACACTAAATTATGGAACAGTGTTTCATTTTTAACTGGTATTATAATCGTTAAGGTCAATGGAAATTCTAAAGCATCAGTGTCTTAAAATGAATTTCCTATCACTTATAACTAGAAACCAGAAAATCACCCTTCACCATTATCAAAGTACAAGTATTTAAATTGAAGACATTCATATATCAAGCCATTAAACTTTTATCCCCTGAAAACACACAAGCTGTGGTAAGCAGAATAATGGCCTCCCGAATATGCCCACATCCAAACAATGGAACCTGGGAATGTTTCCTTACATGGCAAAAGGGATTTTGCAATGTGATCTTAATAGGAGAACATTATCCTGAATTATCTGAGTGAGCTCAGTGTAATCACAAGGGTCCCTAAGGAGGCAGGACGGTCAGAGATAGATACAGGGATGCTATTACGGAAGCAGAGGTCAGATTGATGTGGGACCACATGCGAGAAATGTAGGTGGCCTTCAGAAACTGGAAAAGTCAAGGAAATTGATTCTCCCTAGGTTCTCCAGAAGGAATACAGCCCTACCAACACCTTGGTTTCATCTTAGTGAAACTTTTTTTCTGTCTTATTATCTCTAGAACTGTAAGATAATAAATACATTTGTGTTGTTTAAGGCAGTAAATTTGTGGTAATTTGTTACAGCAGAATAGAAAATTAATACATGAGCACAGATATTTACCACAAAATGTTTTTTACTTTGGATTTCTGATGTCACAGACAGTATTTATGTGGAAAAAATATAACCTCAGTAGCAATAATCGACGTGCCTCAAAACTGCATAACCAATGATAATGATGATGAAAATAATAATTAATAAAAATATTGGATAGTCATTTAATGGTTTTCTATATGCACACATGAACTCAATTCATTCACACCTAGTTATACATGGGACATATGTGATAAACAAAATCAACATCCCAATTTCTGGATGGTCCAAGCAACAGATCCCATGAATGTATCCTTGTCCCACCACACAACTCCCAATGCCCCACCCCCCCAGTTAAATGTTTTCAATTTGAATCCATTAGTGCCTTTAGAAACCTTAAACAAACAAACAAAAACAACAAAAATATGTATATATATGGGGGAGCACTCTGTTCTATATGAATTGAAATAAAAATAATATTAACATCAAGATTAAGAGAGGGAAGCCCAACACATTTCTGGATTTATCCCATGATGACTATTTCAGTATTTTAGAAAAAATACTAAATATCCATTTTCTAAAAATAAAGCAAACAAAGTAACAACTACAACAAAAAGCAACAACAACATGTGCCCCCTGCCTTTATGGACAACACTGTTCTCTTAAGTATTGAATATAACATTCAGTATCTTGATGTCTCTAAAAATCAAATTGATTACATTTGTAAAATAAAGATAAGATATAGTTATCAACATGAGTTAGCTAATAGAATTGAACTGGGTATCCCCCTAAATTCCCACTGAAAGTGTAATACATCTTTGATGCATTTGAATGAAATTATATTCAGTACAAGATCTACATTTTAAAATTCAATCCAAAGATTTTAATTGCTGAGATTAATGCAAGAGTGAATAATTTAAATCAGGATTTTACCACAGTGTTTTAGAGTTAATCAATATCTACACAAATGTGACACAGTGATACATCACAAGCATATAATGAAACCTGAGATTTTTTTCAAATAATGATAATGACTTAACATTTGTTGAATTTTTACGCAGTGTCAGGCACTGGAGTAAGCAATGTAATGCATTATTTTATTTAATGAAGATACAATTACTCTCCACACTTTACCAATGAGGAAACTAAGAAACAGTAAGGACAAGAGGCAGTATTCTAGCCTAGGTCTATCTTATGCCCAAGCTTTTGTTCTTAACCACCTTGATGTAATACATCCTGCACTATTTCTGGTAGGTTTGGGTGACCCATTTAAAATTTTATCTATTTTCACAGTTATCAGTAACATACAGTAGTAAGTTTCTTGACCATAGAGTTGTATTCCAGAAATATAATACATCTAGAAATAATTCTTAATAGGTTGAATTTATATTGTAAATAAGAAAATACTGAGAATTTCTGATTTTTGATAGCTGTAGTAATAAATATATACATAATGTTGAGAATAAGAGTCAAAAAATTAAATTTCTTCAGTGATAATTTTTACTCTGTAAGGACTGTACAGAACAGAGACCAAATAATCAACTTAACCATACTATGATTAAACATAGAAATCCAGTTTTACATAATCAAGATCAAATCCAATTAATTTAATTAAGTTTCTGAACACTAGTTTTTTATTTTTTATATTCATTAGCATCCTGTTTGAGTCTTGGTGTTACAGAACAAAAGCTTTCTGGTGAGATATAGTAGATGTAAAAATATTTACATAAATTTTCATATAGAGTGTGAATTGATTAAGGCTTTCTTTCACTGATAAAATACTTTAGTGTTATATTTAATACCATTATCATTACTACAAATATCTAACATTCATTGAGTGCTTACTAAGTGATTGGAATAGGCATTTTATATGCATTATGTCATTTAATGCTGACAATAACCCTGACACAAATACAACCATTATCTCCATTTGAAGAGAAGGAAACTAAGGACAAGTTATTTGTCTGATAAGAGCTGGAATCAGAGCGTGAAACCTGGCCTTTCTCTTATGCTCTTAAGCATTCTGCTCTATTGTCTCAATTCAGTTTAGCTAGTACTTACAATGGATGAACATTTGTGATCTCAGTTCTGGTGGCTCCAGGATACACAGAAAAAGAATTGCATACTGCCCCTGTTCTTGAGGTTATGAGTTGGTATATTCCTCATAATTTCCCTGGGAAAGGCCTATGAGCCTATATCATGTATTTGTTGGTTTCTCTTTTTTTACACCATGGTAAATTCAGTCTTTGCTCTCCTTTACTTGCTGAAAGATATTTTACTTTTTAAAAAATTATGCTTCTAGGATGCTATTTGGCAGTTGCCAACATAACAAAATTTAGGTTACTTTTTTTTTTAACATCTTTATTGGAGTATAATTACTTTACAGTGGTGTGTTAGTTTCTGCTTTATAACAAAGTGAATCAGCTATACATATGCAACATATATCCCCATATCTCCTCCCTCTTGTGCCTCCCTCCCACCCTCCAAATCCCACACCTCTAGGTGGACACAAAGCACCGAGCTGCTCTCCCAATGCTATGTGGCTCCTTCCCACTAGTGATCGTTTTACATTTGGTAGTGTATATATGTCCATACCACTCTCTCACTCCGTCCCAGCTTACCCTTCCCCCTACCCGTGTCCTCAAGTCCATTCTCTATGTCTGCGTCTTTATTCCTGTCCTGCCCTTAGGTTCTTCAGAATCTTTTTTTTTTTTTTTAGATTCCATATATATGTGTTAGCATATGGTATTTGCTTTTCTCTTTCTGACTTACTTCACTCTGTCTGACAGTCTCTAGGTCCATCCACCTCACTACAAATACCTCCATTTCATTTCTTTGTATGGCTGAGTAATATTCCAATGTATATTTGTGCCACATCTTCTTTATCCATTCGTCTGTCGATGGACACTTAGGTTGCTTCCATGTCCTGGCTATTGTAAATAGAGCTGCAATGAACATTGTGGTACATGAGTCTTTTTGAATTATGGTTTTCTCAGGGTATATGCCCAGTAGTGGAATTGCTGGGTCGTATGGTAGTTCTATTTTTAGTGTTTTAAATAACCTCCATACTGTTCTCCATAGTGGCTGTATCAATTTATATTCCCAACAACAGTGAAAGAGGGTTCCCTTTTCTCCACACCCTCTCCAGCATTTAGTGTTTGTAGATTGTTTGATGATGGCCATTCTGACATGTGTTAGGTGATACCTCATTGTACATTTGATTTACATTTCTCTAATGATTAGTGACACAGAGCATCCTTTCATGTGTTTGTTGGCAATCTGTATATCTTCTTTGGAGAAGTATCTATTTAGGTCTTCTGGCAATTTTTGGATTTGGTTGTTTGTTTTTTTGATACTGAGCTGCATGATCTGCTTGTAAATTTTGGAGATTAATCCTTTGTCAGTTGCTTCGTTTGCAAGTATTTTCTCCCATTCTGAGGGTTGTCTTTCATCTTGCTTATGGTTTCCTTTGCTGTGCAAAAGCTTTTAAGTTTCACTAGATCCCATTTATTTATTTTTGGTTTTATTTCCATTTCTATAGATGGGTCAAAAAGAATCTTTCTGTGATTTACGTCATAGAGTGTTCTGCCTATGTTTTCCTCTAAGAGTTTTATAGTGTCTGGCCTTACATTAGGTTTTTAATCCATTTTGAGTTTATTTTTGTGTATGGTGTTAGGGATTGTTCTAATTTCATTCTTTTATATGTAGCTGTAGAGTTTTCCCAGCACCAATTATTGAAGAGGCTGTCTTTCCTCCATTGTATATTCCTGCCTCCTTTGTCAAACATAAGGTGACCATACGTGCGTGGGTTTATCTCTGGGCTTTTCATCCTGCTCCATTGATCTATATTTCTGTTTTTGTGCCAGTACCATACTGTCTTGATTACTGTAGCTTTGTAATATATGCTGAAGACTTGGAGCCTGATTCCTCCAGCTCCGTTTTCCTTTCTCATGATTGCTTTGGCTGTTCAGGGTCTTTGGTGTTTCCATACAAATTGTGAAATTTTTTGTTCAAGTTCTGTGATAAATGCCATTGGTAGTTTGATAGGGTTTGCACTGAAACTGTAGATTGCTTTGGGTAGTAGAGTCATTTTCACAATGTTGCTTCTTCCAATCCAGGAACATGGTATATCTCTCCATCTGTTTGTATCAAATTTAATTTCTTTCATCGGTGTCTTATAATTTTCTGCATACAGGACTTTTGTCTCCTTAGGTAGGTTTATTCCTAGGTATTTTATTCTTTTTGTTGCAAGGGAAAATGGGAGTGTTTCTTTAATTTCTCTTTCAGAATTTTCATCATTAGTGTATAGGAATGCAAGAGATTTCTGTACATTAATTTTGTATCCTGCTACTCTACCAAATTCATTGATTAGCTCCAGTAGTTTTCTGGTAGCATCTTTAGGATTGTCTATGTATAGTATCATGTCATCTGCAAACAGTGACAGTTTTATTTCTTCATTTCGATTTGGATTCCTTGTATATCTTTTTCTTCTCTGATTGCTGTGGCTAAAACTTGCAAAACTATGTTGAATAATAGAGGTGAGAGTGGGCAACCTTGGCTTGTTCCTGATCTTAGTGGAAATGGGTTCAGTTTCACCATTGAGAATGATGTTTGCTGTGGGTTTGTCATATATGGCCTTTATTATGTTGAGGTAAGTTCCCTCTATGCCTACTTTCTGGGGTTTTTTTCATAATAATTGGGTGTTGAATTTTGTCAAAACCTTTTTCTGCATCTATTGAGATGATCATATGGTTTTACTTCTTCAATTTTTTAATATGGTTTATCACAGTGATTGATTTGCATATATTAAAGAATCCTTGTATTCCTGGGATAAAACCCACATGATCATGGTATATTGTGCTTTTAATGTGCTGTTGGATTGTGTTTGCTAGTATTTTGTTGAGGATTTTTGCATCTATGTTCATCATTGATATTGGCCTGTAGTTTTCTTGCTTTGTGACATCTTTGTCTGATTTTGGTATCAGGGTGATGGTGGCCTCATAGAATGAGTTTGGGAGTGTTCCTCCCTCTGCTATATTTTGGAAGAGTTTGAGAAGGATAGGTGTTAGCTCTTCTCTAACTGTTTGATTGAATTCGCCTGTGAAGCCATCTGGTCCTGGAGTTTTGTTTGTTGGAAGGTTTTTAATCACAGTCTCAATTTCAGTGCTTGTGATTGGTCTGTTTATATTTTCTATTTCTTCCTGGTTCAATCTCGGAAGCTGTGTTTGTCTAAGAATGTGTCCATTTCTTCCAGGTCGTCCATTTTATTGGCATAGAGTTGCTTGTAGTAATCTCTCATGATCCTTTGTATTTCTGCAGTGTCAATTGTTACTTCTCCTTTTTCATTTCTAATTCTGTTGATTTGAGTCTTCTCCCTTTTTTTTCTTGATGAGTCTGGCTAATGGTTTAGCAATTTTCTTTATCTTCTCAAAGAATCAGGTTTTAGTTTTACTGATCTTTGCTATTGTTTCCTTCATTTCTTTTTCATCTACTTCTGATCTGATCTTTATGATTTCTTTCCTTCTGCTAACTATGGCTTTTTTTGTTCTTCTTTCTCTAATTGCTTTAGGTGTAAGGTGAGATTGTTTATTTGAGATGTTTCTTGTTTCTTGAGGTGGGGTTATATTGCTATAAACTTCCCTCTTAGAACTGCTTTTGCTGGATTCCATAGGTTTTGGGTCATCGTGTTTTCATTGTCATTTGTTTCTAGGTATTTTTTATTTCCTCTTTGATTTCTTCAGTGATCTCTTGGTTATTTAGTAGTGTATTGTTTAGTCTCCATGTGTTTGTATTTTTTACAGATTTTTTCCTGTAATTGATATCTAGTCTCATAGCGTTGTGGTCAGAAAAGTTACTTCATACGATTTCAATTTTCTTAAATTTACCAAGGCTTGACTTGTGACCCAAGCTAAGATCTATCCTGGAGAATGTTCCATGAGCACTTGAGAAGAAAGTGTATTCTGTTGTTTTTTGATGGAATGTCCTATAAATATCAATTAATTCCATCTTGTTTAATGTATCATATGAAGCTTGTGTTTCCTTTTTTATTTTCATTTTGCATGATCTTCCATTGGTGAAAGTGGAGTGTTAAAGTCCTCTACTATGATTGTGTTACTGTCGATTTCCCCTTTTATGGCTGTCAGTATTTGCCTTTTGTATTGAGGTGCTCCTATGTTTGGTGCATTAATATTAACATTTGTTATATCTTCTTCTTGGATCAATCCCTTGATGATTATGTAGTGTCCTTCTTTGTCTCTTGCAATAGTCTTTATTTTAAAGTTTATTTTGTCTGATATGAGAACTGCTACTCCAGCTTTCTTTTGATTTCCATTTGCATGGAATATCTTTTTCCATACCCTCACTTTCAGTCTGTATGTGTCCCTAGGTCTGAAGTGGGTCTCTTGTAGACAGCGTATGTATGGGTCTTGTTTTTGTATCCATTCAGCCAGTCTATGTCTTTTGGTGGGAGCATTTAATCCATTTACATTTAAGGTAATTATCGATATGTATGTTCCTCTTACCATTTTCTTAATTCTTTGGGGTTTGTTATTGTAGGTCTTTTCCTTTTCTTGTGTTTGCGGCCTAGAGAAGTTCCTTTAGCATTTGTTGTAAAGCTGGTTTGGTGGTGCTGAATTCTCTAACCTTTTGCTTATATGTAAAGGTTTTAATATCTCCGTTACATCTGAATGAGATCCTTGCTGGGTAGAGCAATCCTGGTTGTAGGTTTTTCCTTTCATCAGTTTAAATATGTCCTGCCACTCCCTTCTGGCTTTCAGAGTTTCTGCTGAAAGATCAGCTGTTAACCTTATGGGGATTCCTTTGTATGTTAGTTGTTGCTCTTTTCTTGCTGCTTTTAATATTTTTTCTTTGTATTTAATTTTTGATAGTTTAATTAATATGTGTCTTGGCATGTTTCTCCTTGGATTTATCCCGTGTGGGACTCTCTGTGTTTCCTGGACTTGATTGACTATTTCCTTACCCACATTAGGGAAGTTTTCAACTCTAATCTCTTCAATTATTTTCTCAGTCCTTTTTTTTTTTCTCTTCTTCTTCTGGGACCCCTATAATCGAATGTTGGTGCATGTAATGTTGTCCCAGAGTTTTCTGAGACTGTCCTCAGTTCTTTTCATTCTTTTTTCTTTATTCTGCTCTGTGATAGTTATTTCCACTCTTTTATCTTCCAGGTCAGTTATCCGTTCTTCTGCCTCAGTTATTCTGCTATTGAATTCTTCTAGAGAATTTTTTCATGTCATTTATTGTGTTGCTCATCATTGTTTGTTTGCTCCTTAGTTCTTCTAGGTCTTTGTTAAACGTTTCTTGTATTTTCTCCATTCTATTTCCAAGATTTTGGATCATCTTTACTATCATTACTCTGAATTCTTTTCTAGGTAGACTGCCTAGTTCCTCTTCATTTGTTTGGTCTGGTGGGTTTTTACCTTGCTCCTTCATCTGCTGTGTATTTCTCTGTCTCCTCATTTTGCTTAACTAACTGTGTTTGGTGTCTCCTTTTCATAGAGTGCAGGTTCGTAGTTCCCACTGTTTTTGGTGTCTGCCCCCAGTGGATGAGGTTGGTTCAGTGGGTTTTGTAGGCTTCCTGGTGGAGGGGACTGGATCTTGTCTTTTTGGTAGGCAGGACTGCATCCTGTTGTGTGTTTTGGGGTGTCTGTGATCTTGTTTTGCCTTTAGGCAGACTCTCTGCTAATGGGTGGGTTTGTGTTCCTGTCTTGCTAGTTGTTTGGCATAGCATCTCCAGCACTGTAGCTTGCTGGTCGTTGACTGGAGCTGGGTCTTAGCATTGAGATTGAGATCTCTGGGAGAGCTTTCGCCATTTGATATTACATGGGCCTGGGAGGTCTATGGTGGACCAATGTCCTGTACTCGGCTCTCCCACCTCAGAGGCTCAGGCCTGAAACTGGCCAGAGCACCAAGACCCTGTCAACCACATGGCTCAGTAGAAAAGGGAGAAAAAAAGAAAGAAAGAAAAAAATAATAAAATAAAATAAAATAAATTTATTAAAATAGATAAAAGTTATTAAAAATAAAAAAATTAAAAAGTAATTTAAAAAAAGAAAGAGAGAAAGAAAGAAGAGAGCAACCAAACCAAATAACAATTCCACCAATGATAACAACTGGTAAATACTAAACTAAATAAAAACAAAAAAACAAAAAAACTGATAGTTCAAACTGTAGGCCAAATGGCAAGAACAAAGGTATACACAAAATCACACAAAGAAGCATACACATACACACTCGCTAAAAGGGAAAAAGGAAAAAAAAATATATATATATATATATATATGTTAAAAAATGGAAGAGAGCAACCAAATCAATAAACAAGTATTCCAATGATAATAAGCTCTAAATATTAAACTAAGATAAACATAAAACCAGAACAAATTAGATGCAGAAAGCAAACTCCAATTCTACAGTTGCTCCCAAAGTCCACCGCCTCAATTTTGGGATGATTCCTTGTCTATTCAGGTATTCCACAGATTCAGGGTACATCAAGTTGCTTGTGGAGATTTAATCTGCTGCTCCTGAGGCTGCTTTTGGGAAGTCTGAGGTCTTCTTCCAGCCTTCAGTAGGTGTTCTGTAGGAGTTGTTCCACATATAGATATATTTTTAATGTATTTGTGGGGAGGAAGGAGATCTCCATGTCTTACTCCTCCGCCGTCTTGAAGGAACCCCAGCAGGTGCATGTGGAGTGTGCTTCTCCTGCAGCCTGGCACAGCGGCTGGGCCAGGTGAGTGGGCTCTGTAAGCCCTGCCCCTTAGTTACTTTTTAGTGCACACGTTGCATTGAAAACCTCATGTTTCCATAATTTAATATCTCTCCTTCCATTAATCCCTCTCTCCAGGAAGAGAAATTTTCTCACTTAACCTTCATTTCTGAGATCACTGCCATCTTGTTTATGCTCTTGCCATTCCAATTAAACTGCTCTACGATTGTCAGTAGTAGCCTAATTGCTAAATATAGTGGACAATTTCATTTTCATTTCTCATTTCACTTAACCTCATCACAGCATGTAATGCTCTGACCACATTCTAATTCTTTAATTATCTCCTATTTTAACTTTGGAGGCAGCATTCTCTCTGTATTCTCTTCTTAAATCTCTAAATACATCTTTTAAAGTTGCTTTATCATCGTCTCCCAAAATGAGGTCCATGAATACCTAGGGTTCATGGATAGAGTTTCTGGGGCCCATGAGGTCTCTTCCCTACTAAATCATAAAATATATTAGGATATCTGTTATGTATTCTTATTCTTTTAATTCCAGTATCTAATACAAGGTCTGCAACAAAGTTTGGTTCTCAAAACATATTTATCAATGTATGAATGTCAGATAAAGTGATATTATACATTGATAAAAATGAAAGCTCCATTATATGTATGTAAATCCTCCAAAACCTTGTAGGTGGGTTTGGAGAATAGAATAAAATCTCAAAGATCCAAATTAAAAAATCATTGAGCAGTTTTCATGGTAGAATATATAGATTGGACTATTTCATTTAGAAAATATCAAAAACTCTTTATTTTTAGAACTGTGGTAAACACCAAAAATACAAATATTCAAACATATACCCAAGCAGTTTACAATGTAGCTATTGAGGATAGATTAACTGGTGAAACAATAAGAAAAAAATATGATAATATAAACTGTATGCTGAACTATGTGGTGTAGTCTGAAAATATTGTAATATCAATACTTCAGATAAAAGGTAGATATTTAAAAATTGAAGCAGTTAAGGAAGACTCCCTGAACTTGCAATGGAAGGCAATGCATAAAAAGTCAGAGTTAGAGAATTACTAGGGATAGGAATAACATGAGCAAAGTTGCAGAGACAAGAATGAGCAGAGATATTCATGGAAACAATAGGAATTGGTGTAGCTAGAATGAAGCTTGTATATTGTGAATGGGAGAAGGGTTCATCATACCAGCTGATCTCCTGGCTCACCCAGTTTGACCCTTGTCTTCACTGTATTTTATGGCCCATTATGTCAGTCATCTCTTTATATAGACATGAATGTAATTACCTGAGTGTAATTATTCATATCAAAAGTTATCACAGTATTTTGCAACTTTCCTTTTTTTTTTTTTTTTACTTAATTGCTATCATAAGAAATGAAATAAGTAACCAAAACAATTCTTCTGTCTTCCAGTGTTAAAAAAGAGGTGATATGCTGTTTAAGTATTGGAATTATACCTGGCATATTTAATAAATTTTCTGTTATTCACAGAAATTCTAAAGCTTGTTTTCTGACTTCCAGTGAATACACTGCCAATTATCTTAATGATATGTATTAAATGATTAAAGGCATAGTTACTGTTTTCTATAAAGCAGAGTTCATAACCTCTTACCCTGGGAAGAAAATCTGTACTTGACTTTGGTGTTAACAAGACAAGCAGCAAATATGTTTTGCTCTTTAATGATGTTTTATGCTTGGATTGTAAAGCAAATATTAATTTGGAACATTGTAAAATTTTCACTTAGTAATGGGAGGAATTTTATACTTAATTTCAAATGCAGAGACCAAAGCACAAGGACATTAGAATCACAGAGGTTTGAGACCAGATTAAATGAAGCCAAAGAATATTGTTCAGAAAATATTTTTAATAATTATTGCTTATCTGACTGAGAAATTTGGAATCAAAGGCACAATGTTGCATTCACTTATCATTTTGCATAGGGAATAATTTTGGAAGTAGAGAGGTCTGGGAGGCTCAGAGTAAAATTTCTAAAGCAACAAAAGATGTACACTTATCATTCTGTCCACTTCTTTATAATTCACAATTATTCACAATTTAGGAAAATATAAAGAAGATGAAATGACAGGAGGAAGAGGGAAAATGCACTATCAAAGTAGAACAAGGAAACTAAGCCTAAGGCAATCTAATTTCAGTGTACCATATCTGAAATAAATTTGGCACATTAAAAGAGGAAACCAGTATTTAAACTTTAATGTATCCATATGGCTAAGAAAGCTTCAATAACGCTGTGTTGGGTAACCCAATTTTTAAAAGAAAAAATCAAAAGTGAGTCAGAAATTTTACAGTATTTATAAATTCAGTGGCTGTTACTTCTGAAAAGACACAGGGAGTTTAGTTTTTTGGGTATTTGTTTGATGCCATTTAAAGGGTAGCCATTATTCAACAATACCTTGATTCAATTATAGTTAATATTTTTGATTTCCCAAAGCTCTGAATAGCAGTTTTACTTGAAATTGATTCCATAGTTATTTACTAAAAAGGGAAACTCTGGAGCAGACATAATTAAGGTGCCTCAAAATGGAATTTACATCAGCTATTGGCTGATACACTTTAAACTTTAGAGTAATATTATAATTTTTTATTATTCAAGTTTATAAATGAGACAGAAAGAAATTTTTCTATTCTTTCAGATAACAGGAACTCACAGGGGCTACTTTACTGATCAAATTAGTGAATTATTTATCCAAATGATAATTAGGACTGAGCATTTTGTAACTCTAAGGAGATATGCTTATTACTTCAAGCAGAAGCAGTGATTAATTTGCTGATGGCACAGATAATTTTATATTTTATTTTTTCTCAATTTTAATATATAAATTTATACTATTTTGTTTAATTTTAATAAAATAAAATATTAAACACATGATCAGTTTGAGATGACCCTGGAGCAGTGAATTACTATAATTTCACTTTATTTTTCCTTTCATTTTACTCCCTGTTGGAACTTTCAATAGAGTGGCATGGACATATATACACTACCAAACGTAAAATAGATAGCTAGTGGGAAGCAACCGCATAGCACAGGGAGATCAGCTCGGTGCTTTGTGACCACCTAGAGGGGTGGGATAGGGAGGGTGGGAGGAAGGGAAATGCAAGAGGGAAGAGATATGGGAACACATGTATATGTATAACTGATTCACTTTGTTATAAAGCAGAAACTAACACACCATTGTAAAGCAATTATACTCCAATAAAGATGTTAAAAAAAAAACCTTTACAAATAAATCAGTCTTATGCTTCATTAGCATTCTTGTAAAGTCTTGGTAGTAAATCAGGATGGTTGAAACTACGAGCTACACAGGGGGTTTCTGTTACATATGGATATGACTTATTCACAAAAAAAGTGGCACCAAGAGAATGACAAACGGAGGGGTATTGAGGAAAAGAGGACTATAGTTGGAACCTCTTGCTGACTTCATGGGAATTCTCTATACCTGATACACTCTTGTTTTAAGGGTGTCAGATGAATAGTCAAATCAGTGGAAATTAAATAGGGGCATGGTGTGGGGTTTCCCAAGTACAGTAAGGCCAAAGAACACAGAAAAAGTTGTGGTAGAGTATATGAGAGTTAAGGTAAGGGAAACAAGGTAAATAGTCTTCATGTGACAACCCTCTTTCAACAATGTGTGTAAACACGTGCATGCACACCCACACATGTGTTCCCCTTCTTATCTATACTCATTCTTATATTCAATGTTATGACTGTATTAGAATCAACTTCAGTTATATGTTATCAACTGTTTATTTTATTATTAATCATTTCAAAATAAATTCACTTATCATAATCTAACATCTTGGAAATATATAGCAATATTATTTCCAATAATTATAAAAAACAATTTAAAAACTGGCTATTGCAATGGATGAAGTTGCAGAAAATAATACAACAGCTTGTTAAACTTCTTGGACATATGACATATTGTACATACATCAGCCAATGATCTAGGTAACTTCAGTAAACTCTGGTCATTCAGATGAAATAATATTTAAGATTACATAAAAGTTTTAATTTCAATCCTATTTCTTATCATATTATGCTTACCAAGTCTCAGTTTCCTCATCTTTAAAGTAGAGCTACTAAAATTTCTATATTCCATAGGATAGTTATGAATATCTAATAAAACAGAATAATATGTGTTGGTGTGTTCTTCAAAAAATAATATCTTACATGAATGCTAGTACTTCTGTTAACCCAGTAGCTCTAATTAACCAGGGTTTCTGATTAATGCAGTGGCATATAAATCAGATGACCCTCAAAATGTTCAAGGACTGAGTTTAAGTGATCACATTTATGCTTTACTAGAACACAGTCATCTCAGGAAAGAGCATTATAACAATCCAAAGCTATCACTTAATATGCAAAAAAGAAAAAATCTCTAGCAATCTAAATGTATCCACTGTATAGAAAAACATGACATGTATGATCTAGGCCTAGTGTTAAGGGCATAATAGAGAAGTAAGTACATGCGAAGAAGTAAAAAAAATTTTGATTTTTATTTTTGACTCTGTAATTACATTTGTGAGATTGAGTCTAAGTCAACCCAGCCACAGGCCCTTTTCTTCTATCTCTTCTTTAACTCTCCTAGATCTTTCTCCTTCTGTATCTTCAAGCCTGGAGAAGAGTTAGGGCTGTAATTTATGGAAAGAACAAGAATAAAGTAAAACCATTTCAGCTTCACTTTCCCATATCAATTGATTTCAGCATGTATTGCATTCCCATCAAATGCAAAAACATGAACTTCCTTTTGTAATGTATTTCCCTGGTTTAGAGGTAATCATGATCACTCAATTTTTTGAAAATTCTTTACTTAGCCTACAGAAATGCATTATTTTTTCAAATTATTTGTGCTGTATATAAAACAAAAATTACTAATGAAAATTGATCTTGATTGGTACACCCCACAGTTAGATGTTTTAAAACAAAATGGAAATTGAGACACAAGATAGAAAACCTGAAATTAAGATCTAAGCAATGTCAGGAAATACATTGTTAATGAAGTAAAGTTCCCTAATGGTGTTTTTTCATCAAGAATAATTTTCCTGTTTTGCATGAAACATAGGTTGTGTTTGCTAAAATCATGTCATGATAAATAAGTGAGAGTGGTAATAATTCTGAATATCTGCAAAAAGGAAAATAAAACTTCAATAACTAAGGAGTATTCTAAATATTAAATCAATGGCCCAAGTGTGCATTTTAAAATAAATACAGGGAATAATATATTGCATTTTTATTTTATGTAATTATCATATATACATAAATTAAGGTGTTTATGTATTTCATACACATTTAATGAAAATCATGGTTAAACATGTTTATAGCTGTAAATAATACATTGAGTTGTTTTATGTATTTTATGCAATAAAAAATTTTTAACTAAAAATTACAAATTACTGAATACTTTAAAAACCGAGTGGATGGGCCTCCCTGGTGGCACAGTGGTTAAGAATCCACCGGCCAACGCAGGGAACACGGGGTCGAGCCCTGGTCTGGGAAGATCCCACATGCCGCGGAGCAACTAAGCCCATGCACCACAACTACTGAGCCTGCGCTCTAGAGCCCGCGAGCCACAACTACTGAGCTTGCATGCCACAACTACTGAAGCCCACGCACCTAGAGCCCGTGTCCCTCAACAAAGAGAAACCACAGCAATAAGGAGCCCGTGCGCTGCAACTAAAAAGTAGCCCCCGCTTGTCGCAGCTGGAGAAAGCCTGCATGCAGCAGTGAAGACCCACCGTAGCCAAAAATAAATAAGTAAATACATTAAATAAATGTAAAAATAAGTAAATAAATAAATAACGAGTGGATGACAGAGGACTTAAAATTTTGTTATTGCCTATCAATGTGTATATTCGACTTGAAATTATTAAAGTAAATCTATTTCTATCAGTTGCAAAAAAAAACCCTTTTCTTCTCTGATGATAAATACAATGCAAAATAGATTTTTAAAGAAAATATTTTACGATTATGAATATATTCTTTGTGACTAAAATAAATTCTAAACACATGGGAGAGAAGAACTGGCTGTAATAGAACCAAGAAAACTGAAGAGAAACCATACTAGAGAATACTTATTCACCAAAAAGATGACGTTTTAAGAGCCAAAATCAGCCTCAGTATAATAAATGACAAATGCCACCAGTCCAAGAATCAGGCATAACTATTGTAAAGGATAGTGGCAAAACTGATCATACATAGGAAATTGAAGCTTACGATCTATTACAATCTTTTGACACAATCAGTTATGAGGTTTGAAATATCTGCTCCTCAGTATAAAGGTAAGTTGGATAGCCTCTCATCTAGCTTACAGTCTAAAATATAAATGGTCTTCTTATACACAAGTAAAATATATAAGATTATTTAAAATAAGAAACGTGCTATTCAACTAAAGAGAATGACCACCTCTTTGAAAAAGTAACCTCTTGTCTGAATACCCATAGACATCTATAAATAATATCTTTATGTAGTCTTATATTATTTAAGAATTTTCTAAAGTAAGGAAAGTATAGGAGGAATCTAGTGTCTCTAGTTGTTAGAATGAATAAAGAAATCTGTCAAGTCCATAAGAGATATGGAAATTCAGTCTTCAACATTGAAAATTTATTTCATATATGTTTTAAGTAGCCTTTCAAAAGCAAGCTGCAAGTCAAAATATGGCATCCTGAAATAACCACTTATACTACTGGCAGACACACAGATGCACATGATCACATACAATGTAAAGTGAGAGACTTTTTTAAAAGACACTCAAGTGTGATAATTTTCTAAAATCAAACAGTAATGATAATAGATAATACTTATAGAGCATTTAATATATGTCAAGTATATTTAATCATTTCACATGTACTAATTCACTTAATCCTCACAACAAAACTATGAAATTGGTACTATTATCATGTCCTTTATTAACTGAGAAAAAGCATGCAAAAAAAGTGGGACAGGATTCAAACTGGCAATCTGTTTCTTCATGCCATTTTCTTAAAAGCTATAATACTTTAAGTAAAAAAAAAATATTTGGGCAAAAATTCAATAACTGAAACATTTTTTCAATGTTTATAATAAATATCTATAGGAATCACCCTGGGTAAATTATTATAACTATACTCTAAGCATAACTAAAATAATGACTTAATAGATTCAGGTAAATCATTAATCAAGATAATTATTCTCTAAACTTCCAAATCAAGTTAATCTCTAAACTGACCTCATTTTCTGAAAATAGCAAAAGCATAAAGATTCTCTTTTTCTTAATAAAAAGGCATTTAAATTAAAGGCAACAATGTGGTTCATATGTCACTGAAGACATTTGAAGCTATTTCTTTTTTTTGAGAATTCAGAAGCATATTTCAATGTTGGCAGAAATACAAAAACCCATAGTTTGATGCTAAATTTATTTCAATCAACAAATATGCCCCAGTCACACAAGCAAATAATTTATAAGATGACGCTATTTTAAAAGACACTAATTGTTTATTTTCCCCCTAAGTAGGGTCAGCCAAAATGCAATAGATTGAGGACACTGAATAGTCATCTTAATATAGATCCAATCCAAGGCCAAAAAGGGTAAAAGAGTGTGAAATGTATTCTACTCTATACATAAGAAGTCCCCAAATCTGTAATACTGGTTGAGCTTTAGTAATAATTGATCAGTTAAATGTTCAACCAGAAGTTAATGCTGAACTAGTAATATTAATTACACTAGAATATATTCATCAAGCTCTTTTTTTTTTAGTTTATCTTTGGCTGCATTGGGTCTTCGTTGCTGCACACAGGCTTTCTCTAGTTGTGGTGAGCGGGGACTACTCTTCGATGCAGTGCACGGGCTTCTCATTGCGGTGGCTTCTCTTGTTGTGGAGCACAGGCTCAAGGCATGCGGGCTTTAGTAGTTGTGGCACATGGGCTCAGTAGTTGTGGCGCATGGGCTCTAGAGTGCAGGCTCAGTAGTTGTGGTGCACGGGCTTAGCTGCACCGTGGCATGTGGGATCTTCCCGGACCAGGGCTCAAACCCGTGTCCCCTGCATTGGCAGGCGGATTCTTAACCACTGCGCCACCAGGGAAGCCCCTCATCAAGCTCTTTTTATGTGGCAAGTTCTCTACTAAGTGCTTTACATTTATTAACTCATTTAATTCTTATAAAAATCCTATGAAGTAATTACCATTATCGTCCTCACATTAGAGATGAGAACAATCCTAAAGACAGTCTGCTTATTGGTATAATGCATAATGCATTGAAAGAATGCCCACTGTTTGTCTGCTTAGTCTGCTTAGTCTGCTAAGAATTATGACACTTCTCCAAGTCATTCACGTTCCCGAATGAAACAATCTAAATCAAAATTATCCAACCTCTCAGACCCTCTGAATCGGCTTTGTGTCCTTACTCAGACCACCAAATCATCCACTCCACCCTGTACATGAGCTCATAATAATTCTACACCCAAAGAAAATTCGGCAATCACCTGCTTCAGTGCTGACCTCAGTAGTACTTAAGATGCTCTTGAACAACCACAGTTTGTATTGTGCTCATCATATTTATCCCAATTTTCATGTTAATTCCCACTGCTATCACTCTGGGCCAGGTCTTTCATGGAATGGCCTCAAAAATTATCTTCCTGAATCTAATCTCTTCCATTTTACAGTCTGTTCATTCAACTAATATTCATTGAGTACTTACTATATGCTAGGCATTGTAAATACAGTGGTGAACAAAAGAGACATTGATTCTTGCTCTCATGGTGCTTCTAGCCTGAGCATAATGAAAACCTAAAATGGCTCCCCCTGTTTTTGAGTCAATTTCAAACTCCACCATTTTGTATTTAAGGTACTTTAAGATATGGCTCCAAACTATTTTTACATATATCTCTTTCAATACTATCCAACATAAACTGTCTAATATAGGCAGAGACATCTCCACATTCTCCTTCAAGTATGAAATTTTCATTCTCAAATATACACCATTTCTTAAGGCATTTCCTCCATGTGAATTTCCTTCATTGTCTTCTCCTTGATTACAAAGCACTACTCATCACTCTTTCAATAATAGATCAAATCTCTGCCCTGCCATAAAAATTTCCCTAATTCCTCCGGCTAATGTCTTTCTTCTCTGAACTGCTTGGAACTTAAAATTAACACCAGTGTTTCCAATTATCAGCTGTAAGGGGCATGAAGGAACATCGAGAGTATATCATAGCATACTTGAGACCAAATTATGACTACAGCCCTTCTATCTAAGTTAAAAGAGAAATTCTCAAAAGATTGCATCCCATAGAAATATATGCAAGGTATTGGTGATGTTCTAGTTCTTAGGTTGCAAGATGTGTTAATGGTTGTTCATTTAATCATGATCGTATATATAACATATAATAATGTATAAATATATATTACTTTTATGTAGCAAATATTTCTTTTAAAATGTAATAACATGTCATTATGAAAGAGAAAGAAGATAATAATGAATCTATTCCCTCTGTTCACTCCTTTTTTTAAAACAAATAATAACCTGAAATATCAGGTGCTATATTGGAGGAGCAGAATTCAAAGTGGACCCTGGGACTTACTGCCCTCCATGTGCATAAAACCTGAGACTGTAAATGTAAGGACGTTCACTCTCGATGATCAGATTATTTGGCACAGTTAACTTTAAGATAGGGAGATTATCAAGGTAAGCCTGACTTAATCACATGAGCCCTTTATTTTTTAATTTAATTTTTAAAATTTAATTTAAATTTAATATATTTATTTTTTGGCTGTGCCGCGTGGCTTATGGGATCTTAGCTCCCCAACCACGGATTGAACCAGGGATCGAACCCAGGCCCTCAGTAGTGAAAGCAGAGTCTTAACCAATGTACTGCCAGGGAATTTCCACATGAGCCCTTTAAAAGCAGAGAATTTTCTCTGGGTTTTTTTTTCCCTAACAGAGGAAGAAGTCAGAAATTTGAAACATGAGAAGGATTCAACATGCTGTTCCTGGAGGTGATAGACCTGAGAAGGAATATGAGTGGCTTATTTAGCTGAGAACTGCCCACAGTGGACAGCTGGGAAAGAAAATAGGGACCTCAGTCTACAACCAAAAGGAACTGCATTCTTCCAACAACCTGAATGAGCTTGAAAGCATGTTTCTCCAGAGCTTCCAGGTGAGGACTGAGCCTGACCAACACCTTGATTTTAGCCTGAGCAGAGAACCCAGACCTGCTGTGCCAGGTTTTATGGAAAACAGTATGGAGGTTCCTTAAAAAACTAAAAATGGAACTACCATAGGACCAAGCAATCCCACTACTGGGCATATACCCTGAGAAAACCATAATTCAAAAAGAGACATGCACCACAATGTTCATTGCAGCACTATTTACAATAGCCAGGACATGGAACCAACCTAAATGTCCATCGACAGATGAATGGATAAAGAAGATGTGGCACATATATACAATGGAGTATTACTCAGCCATAAAAAGAAATGAAATTGAGTTATTTGTAGTGAGGTGGATGGACATAGAGTCTGTCATACAGAGTGAAGTAAGTCAGAAAGAGAAAAACAAATACAACATGCTAATGTGTATATATGGAATCTAAAAAAAATTTTTTTTTAAATTGTACTGATGAACCTAGTTGCAGGGCAGGAATAAAGAGGTAGACATAGAGAATGGATTTGATGACATGGGGTGGGAGGGCGAAGCCAGGACGAAGTGAGAGTAGCATCAACATATATGCACTACCAAATGTAAAATAGTTGGCTGGTGGGAAGCAGCCTCATAGCACAGGGAGATCAGCTCGGTGCTTTGTGACCACCTAGAGGGGTGGGATAGGGAGGGTGGGAGGGAGGCTTAAGGGGGAGGGGATATGTGTATGCATATGGCTGATTCGCTTTGTTGTGCAACAGAAACTAACACAGTATTATGAAGCAATTATACTCCAGTAAAGATATATTTTAAAAATGAATGTTGCTTTAAGCCCCTAAATTTGTGGTAATTTGTTATGCAGCAATAGAAAACTAATACACAATCTTTTGCAGGAGAAAAACAAATCTGGAAATATGGGTTAAATTTTTCTAATGTTTGAAAAGCTAAGATCTGAAGAAAAACATTTCTACTTAAATCATGTCTTACTTTTAAAATATTGTCTTCTGAACTGACACATTGGTTTATATGATGTCTGAAATACTCTATTGTAACTTCCACTCCTAAAAACTCTTTTGGAATTTTTACTCTTTTCAAATATATCTGACTTTTGAATACATGCTGAAAATTCTGATTATTCACTTATAAATGCTGCAGGATAGGAAAAGTAAAGTAATGGACATTAGCGACACCATACATATGATGTAAGGATACCTCAAAGCACTGAAATATTGTTCATTTCTAGGGCTCATTTCACAGTTCATCCATTGTTATCAGTAAAATTGTATCTCACCAAAAGATATGTTGAAGCCCTAAACCCCAGTACCTCAAAATGTGAGCGAATTTGGAAATAGAGTTATTGCAGTGTAACTATCTAAGTTAAGATGAGTCATATCGGAGTAGGATGGACCCTTAATCTAACTGGTGTCCTTGTGAGAAGAAAAGAGACAGATTCAGAAGGAAGATGGCCACAGGAAGATGGAGGCAGATATTAGTCTTATGTGGTCACAAGCCAAGGAACACTGGGGCCACCAGAATCTGGAATAGGCAAGGAAGGATCCTCCCCTAGAGGCTTCGGAGGAGCATGGCCCTACCAAGACATTAGTTTTAGACTTCTAGCCTCCATAACTCTGTTATGTTGTTATGTGCTATGGCTTTAAACCACTCAGTTTGCAGTACTTTGTTACAGAAGCACTAGGAAACTAATACAGATTCTTTTACTGGTAAGTGGGATGCTGCTGTGACAAACACCTAAAAATGTGGAGATGGCTTTGGAATTGGGTAATGAGTAGAGGCTAGAAGAATTCTGAAGCATTTGATAGAAAAAACCTTAATTGCCTTTGAGAGATTGTTGGCAGAAAAATGGACATTACAGACAATTCTGGTGAGGTCTCAGAGAGGAGAGCTGTAAAGAAATCTTTTATTGTCTTAGGGAATTATATAGTGTATATAAAAGTTATGTATATATAACTAAATATAGATACTATATAATAATATATATCATTTAATATAGACATGTAATTTTATATAGATCATCTTGTTGCTGGAAATATGAATGTTAAAGGTGCTTCTGTTGAGGTCTTAGATAGAAATGAGGAACCTATTGTTGGACACTAGAGGAAAGGTAATCCTTGTTATAAAGGAGCAGAGAACTTGTCTGAATTATGTTCTACTACTGAGTCCAAAGTAGAACTCGTAAGCAATGAACTTTTGATATTTAGCCAAAAGGACTTCCAAGTAAAATATGGAAGCTGAAACCTGGTTTCTCCTTGGTACTTATAGTAAAATACGGGAGGAAAGAGATAAATTGAGGAAGGAATTGCTTAGCAAAAAGGAACCAGCTCTTGATGATTTGGAAAATTCTCAGATGGTGTGCTCTGGAAACAAGACCAAGACTGTGGCTGGATAAACATTTACAAAAGAGTTTAGGCAATGAACTTATGTTACTTATAGAGCCAATCACCCATCTCAGCAACAGCCAGGAAAAAAGATAGAGTTTTCCAAAAGGATTTGTGGAGAACTTTGTGTCTAATGGGGTGGATCCCCATGATATCCACTGAAGACCAACAAATTTTTGAGGATTTTATACTGGCAGAAAAACTGCCACTCTGAACTGAAATGGACAGAGACAGGATGAATTGAAGGAAGAACAGCTCCAAGGTCAGAGCCATGGATTCAGAGCCTGGGGCTAATGGGACTTAATTAGCCCAAGAGTGTGGGACACCCCTGCCCCAAGCAGGCCCAGATGACTAAGCATCAAGTCATTGATAATATTTCTCAGGAATTGAAATCTAATGAAATTTGTCCTGTTGGGTTTTGGACTTGCTTGGGACCCACAACCTCTTTTTTCTTTCAAGGTCTCCCTTGGGCAATAGGAATGTCTACCCTATGCCTCTCCTACCACTATATTTTGGAAGCAGATGACTTGCTTTCTGGTTTTATAGGCCCCCAGATAGGAATTTTGCTCCAGAAAGAACCATATTCAGTCTCATTCATACCTTACTTAGATGATTTATAAGGTAAAATTTGGAACTTTTTAAGTTGATTATATTTAGATGAGATTTTGGACTTAGAGTTGATGCTAGGATGGGTTACAATTTTGAGGGACTTGGGGATGGGGCAAATACATCTTGCACTTGGGAAGGATATGAATTTTAGGGATACACAGGGTGAGCTGTTGTGGGTTGAATTGTGTCCCTCCCAAAAGATATATTGAAGTCTTCATCCCTAGTACCTCAGAATGTGAATTTATTTGAAAATTAGAGTCATTGAGGATTTTAGTCGTTAAGGTAAAATGAGGTCATTCTTGAGTAGAATAGGTCCCTAATCCAGTATGACTGGTGTCCTTATAAGAAGAGGAGAGATAGACACAAAAACTATGTGATGATAGAGACAGATTATATTTACACTTCCACAAGCCACAAAACACTCGGGGTTACCAGAAGCTGGAATAGGCAAGGAAAGATCTCCCCTGAGAGGCTTTGTTGGCCCTGCCAACACCTTGATTTTAGACTTCTACCCTCCAGAACTGTGAAAAAATAAATGATGTCATTTTAAGCCATTAGTTTGTGGTACTCTGTTATGGCAGCACTAGGAAACTAATACATCATTATGTAAATAATCTGTAAATATAATATGCAAATTTTGATAAAGATTTGACAATTGTTGTCATGTATAGAATCCAAACCTTGTGAAATCATTCATATTTACCATCTTTTACTTACATCACCCTTTGAAATCTACAACAGTTCGATGCTTAGATTATCTTGAAGGAACAGAAAACAACATCATAATGTAATCTATTGCCATTTCACATGTAATAAAGCAAGACGTGATGTTATTGGATTATTTCTTTCCATAGCTGAGTTCAATAAGGATTTTCAGATCTTTGTTATTTGAGGTAAGTAAAGTGAAAACATCTGCTGAGATGACATAAATTAGTTTATGATGCCTTTAACGTTTCATTTCTTATTACTGTTGACCTACAGGATGAAATTTCTGGCTGTTACCGTATATTATAATCTTGCATCACATTTTTAAAATTCAGGATCCAATTTTAACCAAATACATACTGACTTCAAACAAAAATAAAGGTGCAATTTATTATCTGCTCATAGTCTTTCCAAAAAAGTATATAATGAAACATCTCAAAATCAAACTCCAAAATAATTAATGTTAGATGTTGACTGAAATATTGAAGTTAGGCTTTAATTCATTCATTTATTGGATAAGTTATATTTAGGAGTAGAAACTTTTAAAATCTGAGACCTTATCAAAGTTGTCCATTATTCTTGGTTGCCAAATAACTTTGCTCAATATAAATTATAAGTAGATGATAGATAGATAGATAGGTAGATAGATAGATAGATAGACAGATAGATAGGTGATAGATAGAAAGACAGACTTCATTTAGAATGTTTTGCTAAAGAATTTTATTTTCCTGTGGAAGTAAAAGGGAATACATTAAAGGTAATTACTCTATCATTAATACAACCAGGGACATAATAATCTGCATATCTGAAAAGCTAGTCACTTGCCTTCTCCATTGGTCAACCATTATGCATCATAATACTAGGAAGATAACCAGAAACCTTAGTTCTTCAAGAGATTTGGGATGTTGGGGGAGGGAGGCAAAAATTTGGAAGGAAAATACTATTTGAGATAATTCTTACCATAGGCCAAACTGTATAAATGAGTTAGCCATTATTATATATCTCCTTAAGTGATCTTGATAATAATAAATTATATGAGGTATGTGTTATTAATCATCATCTTTGGCTCAAAAAATAATTAACCTGCTCAAGATTATTCCATTATTATGTAGCAGAGTTAGCATTTAAAGCCTGGTCTGCATGCCACGAAAATCTATAATTTTTCAGCTATATTTGATATTCCCTGATAAGAGACAACTTAGTACCTATGTACTTTGACATAAGAAATAACTTCTAGGCAAACATCAGTCCCCAAATATTAGCACTATATACTGTGACATATTGATACCTCATAAGTGAACTTGAGTTCTAAATAAAGCTCTGAAACTGCTTAAAAGGGTCAATCAAACCAAATTTTAGGAAAACAATGACTTAATTCTTTGCAGTTTCAAAGGGCATAGAAATATCATGATCCACGATCATGGGGTCGAAAGTGACATAAAATAAAATAATGATTTATATGGGGCATCTCCCAGGCTGAGCACAGTTTGTCCTGATCCAAATTATTATACTTAGTAAACTAGTCTCAGCTTCCACACGACTTGACTTTAATAAGCGTACAGATGCGAACTAGATGGTCCTGTCAAGTCTGATTCTGTTTGGTGTTCAAGTATCTTTCAAATTTAGGGATCATCAAATTATTTTCCATACATTGTGTTCCTTCAGAAAACCTGATTTAGGCAATATTTATTATTTAAAACCTATTCAAATTAGAAAATTCTTAGTCTCTAGAACCTTGAGACACATTTTATAACATTATATAACATGAGTTCCTGCTCTATGGCAATACCTTTAATAGCAATAAATCTCCAGGTTACTTCATAGTTAAAAGAACTATGAATTTACTCTTACCTATAGAAGAAATAGTTGGTTTTCAAATATTTATTCTATTTTTACATTTGTGGAATTGTGTATGATTATATCTTTAATGTTTCTCTGCTACCCAGAAAGTACACATCACAGCTAAAGAAGTGCCAAAAACAAATACTTTCTGATTGCTGAAAACAATCTTCAAGTCATACTATTAATAAAAATAGCCATTTTTAGATAAAGATATTATAAAAGCACCAAGAACATATTTCCTAATTTGTTTACCAGAGGACAAAGAAAGACTGAATCATATTTCACAAATAATGTTTATGTCTAATATTTAACAAATTTTAAAGAGTTTGCATTTATTGTAACATTGTTAAATAAAAATATAAAGCTGTAAAATTCCTTAAAAACCTTATGCTTTGCTTGCCTTATATATGTCCTTTTTTGTCTATAGAATATATCTACTTATTCTCATATTTTACTTTATTTTTTGTTTTAGATATTCAATTCATGTGGGCTTTTGTGTCATATCTTCCATTTAGGACTAGCTGCAACAAAAGTGACCCTGTAAATGAGATGAAATATCACAGGTGTGTGCATCTGCGTAAGATATATTTAATAAATATGTAAATAAATCAATTTATCTCTCTCCTCAGGCAGAAAAGTTGTATGAATTCATAAGCATTACTTTAAATTCTACTGAGTGCACCAAAAGTATTTCCAGGAAGTACTGGAGAGAAAGTTTAAATTTTATATTTGTCATATGGAATACAATATTGGCATCATCATATACAGTTACTCATTACAAATTCAGAGGCTGCAAGGCAGATCTGAAATCCAGCATTATTTACCATTTCCAGCCAAGTTTCATAAAGCAGAGGCTGAGGGAATGCAATGAAATTCAGAATTATAATATGCCATTCTATTCTAGTCTGACAATTGAGGTAAACATTCTACATGGACTCTCTTCATCTGATTTCTACCGGCAGAATGATATTTGTCTAACCTGATACAACTGGTAGCCTTTCACACTTTGCATCATGTAAAGTATGAAAACATGAGCAATTGTCTGTGAAATTTCCAAGAAAACCAAACTAAATAAGTACAAAACATAGATGAAATTTTTTTTGACTTTGTCTATAAGGTAACAGTGAAGTGAAAACCTGAGAGAAATATATACAAATAAGTAAATATTTGTAACCAAATTCCATGAGTATTTCAAACAATGATATTGATAAGGCACAGATTATCCAGGTATCCAGATGTTTTTCTCATCTTTTTTTTTTTCTTTTCTTTTTTTTTTTTTTTTTTACTTTTCTTGGGTAAACATAGTACACATTTTACACAGTAGTTTGTGTACTCTAAAAAGCCTCTCGATTATGTAACTTTGATTTTTGCATAAAGTTTCCAGTAATTTAAATAATATATCATAAGTACTTGTAAAATTAGGCCAAGCAAACAAGGAAAAAAAACTCTCATATGAAGTGACATTCTATAAAAGAAGAACATATGGATGGCCAAACTGGGTCAGAGTAATTCTCTATCCAATCAAATATTTTCTCTCAGAGAAAAGAATGTCTTAAATGTCACAAATGGCTTCCTGGATATTACCTTCAAAATGTTAAAGAAAAACAATAATAATACCTTATATCTGGATAGTGCTCTATAGTTTGCAATGTCTATTGACATACATATTCACCACAACTCTATGAGATATTTTCCACAACTATAGAAGATTAAAAAAAGACAGATGATAGTTGTAATGGAAATAACTGCCATATTCTTTTATATAAGAGAAAACTAAAAGATCTTGCCTTAGATTTCCAAGGCTAATAAAGGAAATTTAGGCCCACTGTCAAAATCTGGTGACTCATATATTTTGACTACTGTACATCCATGGGCTTCCTAGTTCCTTTAAAAACACCTTTTAGATCCATCATCCGTGTAACTATTTAAATGCTTATTTAAACTATATTATGTGTTCTTTTGTACCATTTATTGAGAATAATAAAAGTCTGGTTATTATTATTCTTTACTTAACCTAAGCTTGCCTTTCCCAATCAAATGCATCCAAATTTTAGTACTCTCAAATGTTGTGGAAAAGTTTGCATTCGATTTGGTATGAGTCTATTGATTTTAATCACAACTCTTCTCAAATTTTTCAAAGTAAATTTCAAAGTAATTTCTCAAAGTAATAATCTTTCTAGTCAATCACCAAAAATATTATATTAATTGGTTGCCTAATAAATATTGTTTTAAAATTTACTTGAAAAAATGTATTATCTTTTACTAAATTTAATGCCCATATACTTTAAGAAGCTAATTATTGTAACTGAACATTTTACTGTCTATTTTGCGATACAAAACTGGCCTCCAAGAGGCCAAATAGTAGTAATTTAATCCATAATAAATAATAATACTGAAAACAACTGTGGATTAAGTAAATGTACAACTATGTGTGTTAATTATTCAGATGATTTTCTGGGAAATTTTAGCAAGTAATTCAAGCTTGTGTGTAAACAAAAATCTCTTACTATTTTCTCTGAATAATCATTGTACTATTTTCACAAGTAAACCACAAGGGTGAAAGACTATCTGTTAATAGAGGCATTACTGTTGTAAGTTTAAACAAATAAGAAGCACAGACATTTACCTTATTCCCACATCACAGCTCTCAGCTGAAAAAATAATACCATTAAAACACTTAAAGTAGTAGAAGATAATAGCTTCAATGTTGGAAACATATAACTGGTAAAGTTGCTGATATTTGCTCTTGTCAGAGAACTTCATTTATAAGTAATTTACAAGTTCATAGAATGCTGTTATTTAAAAAGTAGCTTTTCCTGGACTTTCTTAGGGTAAATTCTTAAAAACTGTGAAGAAATTGATCATTCATTAATTCATTACATAAACAGTAATTAACATTTACCTATAATCAAAAAATGAGGCTAGGAGCTTGAAAACCCTGAAGGGCAAAAAGATGCATATAATGTAATACTATAATTCTGTGATAAATACTAGAATAGCATAATATTTAAGAAAACACTATGGTAGCAGATACATGTACACAAAAGACATGTAAAAGAATGGTCATAGCAGCACTGTTTATAATAGAAAATGATTTTTAAAAACCCAAATATCCATAAACAGTAGAGCAGAAAAAGGAACTGAGAATATATTTATACAATGGATTACTATGCAGTCATGGAAAATAATGAACTATACTGCTACACACAATGATAGATTGAGGACAAATCTCACAAATATAAAATTCAAAAACAAAAAAAAAATCCAGACACAAAAGAACATATACAATATAATGCCATTTATATATTTTTAAATATGCAAAAATAATCTTTGGTAATAGAATCCAGAATTGTGGTTATCTTGAAGTAAGACAGGGTGATAGCTGGAGTGTGAGTAGGTAAAGGAGGCTTAACACCATTTTTTGAAGAGACTATTGTTTCACCACTGTTTATTCTTCTTAAAAATTAGTTGACTGTATATGCTTGGCTTTGTTTCTGGGCTTTTGATTCTGTTCCATTTTCTATGTGTCTGTTTTGTGTATGGCCATACCACCCTGAATGCACCTGATCTCGTCTATGTGTCTGTTTTAATGCCAGTACCATACCATTTTGATTACCATGAACTTTGTAATCAGGTAAATCTAATCCTGATTTGAAATCAGGAAGTGTGATGCCTTCTAGTTTGTTCTTCTTTCTCAGGATTCCTTTGGCTTTTCAGGGTCTTTTGTGATTCCATATGAATTTTAGAATTGTTTATTCTATTTCTGTGAAAAATTCCATTGCAATTTTGATAGGAATTACACTGAATCTGTACATTGCTTTCAATAGTATGGTAATTTAAACATTAATTCTTCCAATCCATGAATATGGACTATCTTTCCATTTACGTGTGTCACGTTCAATTTCTTTCATCAATGCTTTATAGTTTTCACCCTTGATTAAATTTGTTCTTAATTTTTTTTATTATAGTTAATCATACTGTATTGTATACTGGAAATTTGCTGAGGGGAGATTTCAGGCACTCTTAACACACAAAAAATGGTAAGTGTGTGAAAAGATAAATATGTTAATAACTTTACTGCAGTAATCAATTCACTACGTATATCAAAAAATCATGTTGTCCTCCTTAAATATATGTAGTTGTTTTTTAAAAAATTAAGATAAAATAAGACACATGTATAAAAAAAGAAAGAGAGCAAAGAATTTTAAAAAAGGAAGCCTGGTGAAGAATATTCCAGGCAGAATAAACACCATCAATTAAGACATGGAGCTATGAAAGCATGTCATAATGTTTGAAAAGTCAAATACCAGTTTCAAAGTACGAGCTCTAAGTCAAAAAGCCGCAGGTCTAAGATCAGGCTGTGCCACTGCCAATAAGACTTGGAAAATTCATTTAGCCTAAGTTTTCTCAGCATTTACCTCTCTTGTCTACAAAATGGAAATTACATTAGTAACTAACTTTTGTGAGTATTTGAACCCAGAGAGAATGTTTCGAAAGCCTGAGCTCTAACCTCCACACAATATGGCCTCTCCCTAGATTATAGAGACTCTGAATTCAATTGTTTAATTAAAGATCTCTGTTTACCTAACATTGTCAATTACTATCGTGCTTTGCTAAAAGTCAAAGGTAAAGCTCCTGCTAGAACTGTTCTTCTAAGTTTGCTGTTAGAATAACGCATGTGATCATTTATCCCATTTATTCCATTGTCACTCATGTCTTAGCAAGGAAGAAGTAACCATCACCCCACATTTCCTCTTCCTGGAAGTAATACTTGAATTCCTCACACGTGCTTGCTCTCATGACTCTTCCTTATTATCTTGCAAATTCACAACAATCTCAGACTATAAGGTTCCATTAGTTAATTTCAAATCTCTGCACCAGAAGAACACTAATAGCCGTTGCTCAATCAAAGTGCATTAGCAATTTTGTCAATGTACTTAAAAATAAGTATATGAACAAACAAAACAGATGCAATATCTTGAAATAGTGAAAGTCAGCTAATCTTACATACTGCTAGAAATCCATTTGTCAGCAGTTGCCTACAATTCAAAATATGTGATGAAATAAAATTTTAAAACCTCTCTTGCTATAATTGTATAAGTAAATATTTGTTAACGTGGAAAAATAAGGTATTCACCAGAAAACAAAATATCCAGAAAATATCTTATTATATAATGTGATCAAAGAGAAGGGGGGGGCTTCCCTGGTGGCACAGTGGTTGAGAATCTGCCTGCCAATGCAGGGGACACGGGTTCGAGCCCTGGTCTGGGAAGATCCCACATGCTGCGGAGCAACTGGGCCCGTGAGCCACAACTACTGAGCCTGAGCGTCTGGAGCCTCTGCTCCGCAACAAGAGAGGCCGCGATAGTGAGAGGCCCGTGCACCGTGATGAAGAGTGGCCCCCACTCGCCGCAACTGGAGAAAGCCCTCACACAGAAACGAAGACCCAACACAGCCAAAAATAAACATAATAAATAAATAATAAATAAAAATTAAAAAAAAAAGAGAAAGGGGGGCAATAGAAATAATCACAGTCTTATAAAGACTGAAGAAATGTTCACTTGTTAAACAACTTTGTGAAAACAGTAAGGGATACTGTCTTACTGGTTGATTTCATCTAGAAGAACCTGGAGGTAAAGTAGAAATGATTGAAACCTTTTACAAAATCTGACCATGTTTAACCTAGTGTTTGGAACAGTTATGGAAGGGCATGATAGTGGATTGAATGTGGGGTGTTAGAGAAATAAAGGAGTGAAGAATGACTACAAGTTTTGGCATGAACAGCTGGAAACATGGAGTTGCCACACAGGAGGTGAAGAAAACTTGGGAGAAGCAGGTTTGGGGAGGAAATTCAAGAGTTGAAATTGATGGCAAAATAAAAAAGATTATCAAATGCATAGTTTAAGAGAATGTGTCAAAGAAACTGGTGATCACAGGAGGCAAGAAATGGTTCTGAGAGTCAAGGAAAACAAATTAACTTTATTTTTAATTGAGTTACAAGATTAGTAGATCAGAACAATTTTCAAGATGATTTATTACCTTAACTAAAGCAAAAAATGAGACAACTGAAAAAAAAATGTGACCTAGATAACAGGGTTAGGGGGATTTCTAACTTGGTAGACAACTGGTCTTAAAACCATATTATTTGATGGGTCATTGACAAAATTGGAGGAAGCTTTCCAGTGGTCTGCCATAAGCTTTTGCACTTGGTTCAGTCTTGTTCAATATACAGAATATAATTTACAGATGACAAAACAGAGAGATATAGTAAATGTATAGATGGCAGAATTGAGATTTTTTTAAATACTCAATAAAAAATACTCAAACAAAATAGCAGACTATGAAGCCCCAAGCTCTTATTCTCCCATTGATACATGAAAAAACAGCAAAAAACTGGCTAAAAAAACCATGTAGAAGCTTTGGGAAACAAATTTGTCAGGAACCAAGCAAATGCCCAATCAAGAAAAACAGCATTCAAAGCAATAGGAAAATTGATGACACTTTTGCTCTTCCTTACTCTATCCTGTCTCTGATGCAACCTGATCTTGGTCTGGCAAAAGTTCCAGCCCAGTTCTCAGTTCCCTACCTTAAACTGGAAGCAGTAGATCATACCTTATTTGCAATGGTCTAACCTGTCTGGGGGCTGCCTGAAGGACTGGTCTCTGTTTTGCCTAACTCAGAGCTCAGGTGGAAAGAAGTAACATAACTCAGATCTCAGGCTGGGAAGTAGCAGAAAACAGTGGACACCACTCATAAAAGCAGTAGGGAAGGGACTTCCCTGGTGGTCCAGTGGTTAAGACTCCGTGCTTCCACTGCAGTGGGCATGGTTTGGGCACAGGTTCAAACCCTGGTCGGGGAACTAAGATCCCACATGCTGTGTGGTGTGGCAAAAAAAAAAAAAAAAAAAAAAAAAAAGCAAAGCAGTAGGGAAACTACAGGTCTGCAGGTGCCTGGGCCAAGAGATTATAGAAAGAGTACAATAGACCATCAAAGGCCTTGAGGAGAAGTTGTGGTGAACCTCTTTAGGAAATTAAGACACTTAGAAGAACCTATGTATTCAGGGGAAATGAAGAACCTACACACAGGCCGAAACAAGAAGCATGGTCAAAAAATATCAGAATACACTTTAAGCTTTCACCTTGGGCTAACACCAGGCCTTGTAACCAATGTCCAACTAATTAGTAAAGAACTTCCCCAGCAAATAGCCAATCTGCAAAGATAGGGAGAAATGGCTGTTTTTTTCAAGAGCCAAATTATCAATAGCAACAACAAAAATCTAAAGGCATAAAAAGAAACCGGAACACATGGCCCATTGAAAAAAAAAAAAAAAGTAGCAAAAAGCATCTTTGAAGGAACACAAGCATCAGAATTACTAAACAAAGACTTTAAAACAAATGTTTTGAATATTCTCAGAGAGCTAAAGGAAAGCATGGAAAAAGAAGTAAAGAAAATCAGGAAAATGATATATGAACAAAATAAGATATCAGCAAAGAGACTGAAATTATAAGAAAGAACCAAACAAATTCTGGAGATGAGAAATATAAAAACTCAACTGAAAAATTCTCTAGAGTGTTTCAACAATAGACTTGAGAAGGCAGAAGAAATAATCAGCAAACTTGAATACAGGACATTTGAAATTTTACTATGAATAGCAGAAAGAAAAAAAATGAAGTGAACAGAGCCCAAGGGACTTACTGGGTACAATCAGGAGACAAATGTATGCTTAGGGAGTCCTAGAAAGAAAAAAAGAGAGAAAGGGACAGAGAGACCACATGAAGAAATAATAGTCCAAAATCCCTCAAATCTGAGGAAAGCATAGTTAGAAATCACAAGGAAAATTAGAAAATAACTTGAGATAAATGAAAACAAAAACACAGTCCACCAAAACTTATGAGATACAGTAAAAGCAGTGCTACAAGGGGGATTTATATTTGTAAATGCTTAAATTTAAAAAGAAGAAAAATCAGAAATCAACAACCGAAGTTTATATCTTAAGGAATAAGATTTTAAAAACAAACCATAGCCAAAGCTCACATAAGGAAGGAAATAGCAATCATAAGAGAAAAGATAATTAAAATAGAGAATACTAAACAATACAGAAAATCTATGAAACAAAAAGTTGGATTATTGAAAAGTTCACCAAAATTGGTAAACTTTTAGCTAGATTGCCTAAGAAAAAAAGAGAGATGGGAAATTACTAAAATCAGAAAGTTGAGACTATTCACAGTTTTACAGCAATAAAAATATATTATAACATATTACTTTGAACATTTGTACACCAACCAATTAGATAACCTAGATGATATGGACAAATTCTTAGAAACATACCAGCTACCAAGACTGAATCACAAAGAAATAGAAATTTTGAATAGACCTAAATTAGTAAGGAGATTGAATCAGTAATCAAAAACCATCCAACAAAGAAAAGCCTTGGATCAGATTGCTTCAAAGGTAAAATCTACCAAACATTTAAGGAAGAACTAACAACAGTCTTTCTCAAACTCTTCCAACAAACTGAAGAGGAAAAAACACTTCCTAAGTCAGCCTACTGGGGCCAACATTACCTTCAATGAGAGCCAGACAAAGACAATGTTGAAAAGCCTAAAGATTCCACACACACACACAAAAAAACACTGTTAGAACTAATAAACAAATTTAGCAAACTGTTTGATACGAAATCAACACACAAAAAATCAGTTGTGTTTATATGCACTAATAATGAATAATCTAAAGAGGAAATTTTAAAAGCAATTCCATTTACAATAGCGTCAAAAGTTATGATACTTATGAATGAACTTAACTAAGGAAGTAAAAGACTTCCTGGAAGTCTACAGTGGAAACTACAAACCACGGTTGAAAGAAATTAAAGAAGACACAAATAAATAGAAAGAAATCTCATGTTCACAGATTCGAAGACTTAACGATAAAATGTCAATAGTACCCAAGGTGATGTATAGATTCAATGCAATCTCTATTAAAATACCAATGATATTTTCTCAGATATATAAAAATCCATCATAAAGTTCATATGGAATCTCAAGGGACCCCAAATAGTCAAAACAAGCTTGAAAAAGAAAATAAAAATGAAGAGTTTTGCACGTCCTGATTTCAAAATATACTACAAAGCCATGGTTATCAAAACAGTGTGGTAGTGGCATAATGATAGCTATATAGACAAATGGAATAGAATAGAAACCCAGAAATAAACCCTCACATAAATGGTTAAATGATTTTTGACAAAGCGTGTTGAGACCATGCAATGGGGAAAGGATAGTTTCTTCAACAAATGGTGTTGGAATATGTGATAAGACTGATCTCCAGAATTTATAAAGAACTCCTACAACTTGACAACAAAAAAATCCCAAAACAACCTGCTTAAAAAATGGGCAAAGGACTTGAATAGACATTTCTCCAAAGAAGATATCTAAATGGCCAATAAGCACATAAAAACAAGATGCTCAACATCAATAGTCATCAGGGAAATGCAAATCCAAACCACAATGAGATACCATTTCATACATATTAAAATGCCTATTGAGGAGTCCAACTCATGGTTAAAAACCAATGTGTGATTTTTCAGGCCTGACCATAGGCAATTACAAAGGCTTTACTTGACAGGCCTCCTGGTGGGGTGGGGGTGGGGAAGCTGTTCTCCCCACACCAGACTTGGGGCACAACCAGTGCATCACAATCTCTGAAGAGTGTTACAGACAAGGTCTCAGTCTCCCCTAGCTAGTCATGTTCTTCACATATTTACATTCCTAGCCCTGGTGCCTTGATTCCTAGGTCTCTTCATCTGAGGACTTCCTCCGAGGTCACCTTCAGGCACCTCTGCCAAGACCTCCTTATGGAGGAAGAGGGGGGAAAACTTGAAGTCACTTTTATCTACTCTGACTCAGTACCCAGTACTAGTCGACTCTTAGCCCTCCCCCTGATCTACCCCCAACCCTAGAGTCCATAAAACTGTTGGAGCCTTTTATTTGGGGCTCTCTCAACAGTGAGAAGAACCCCATGTCTGCACTGATACACCCATGTACTGTTCCACGGGGGAACAAGGGAAGATGGCACTTTTACTGGTTTTAGTGCCTTTCTTATACTATCACGGTAAGTGATTAAAGGCTTTACTCTTTCATTTTTGGCTTGTTGCTTTAATGGGTTACTGTGACATCTAACAGCTCAGCCCTCACTCACTCTCTCTTTCTCTCTCCCAGCTCAGCATAGCTCCTGACACCTATCATAAAAAAAGAAAGGAAGGAAGGGAGGAAAGAAGGAAGGAAGGAACAGAGGGAGGGAGGGAGGGAAGGAGGGAGAGAGAGCAAGAGCGAGAGCGAGAGAGAGAGAGAGAGAGAGAGAGAGAGAGAGAGAGAGAGAAAGAAAGAAAGAAAGAAGAAAGAAAGAAAGAAAGAAAGAAAGAAAGAAAGAAAGAAAGAAAGAAAGAAAGAGAAAGATTATAAGTGTTGACAAGTATATAGAGAAACTGGAACCCTTTGGCATTGCAGGTGGAAATGTAAAATGGTGCAGGTACTATGGAAAATGGTATGAAAATTCCTAAAAATATTAAACAGAATTATATGACCCAATAATTCCACTTCTGGGTATATACCCCAAAAAAGTGAAAGCATGATACAGTACTCATGTTTATATAGTATAGTATCATTATTCACAATAGCCAAAAGGTAGAAACAACCCTGGTGTCCGTCAACATTTAAATGGATATGCAAATATGGTATATACATACAATGAATTATTATTAAACCTTAAAAACAAATGAAATTTTGACACATTACCACACGAATGAATCTTGAAGACATTATGCTAAGTGAAATAAGCCAGTCAGAAAAGACAAGTATTGTACAATTCGTGTTATATGAATTTCCCAGAATAGTCAAATTCATATAGACGAAAAGTAGAATAGTAGTAACAAGGGGGTGAGGGTGAGGGAAATAGAGAGTCATTATTTAATTGGCACAGAATTTCAGTTGTGGTGATAAAAGTGTTCTGGAGATAGATAGTGGTGATGGTTGTACAACAATGTGAATATAATTAATGCTACTAAACTGTACACCTAAAAATAGTTAAAATGGTAAACGTTATGCCATGTATATTTATTTCACCACAATAAAAAATAACATAAGGAAAAAAAGAATACAATACTTAGGGATAAACTTAACCATGTGGATGAAAGAATTGTACACTGAAAACAACAAAATATTGCTGAAAGAAATTAAACAACATATAAATAAATGGAAAAGCATCCTGTGTTCATGTATGTTTTACCACAATAAAAAATACTCAATATAATGAGACTTAAATTAATAAGGTTAAACTGATCAGGATACAGTAATATATGGTATGGTAAAAAGACAACACCAAAATCTCACTGGCTTAAAAACAGTAGTTTGTTTTCCCCTCATATTACATACCCTACGTGTCCACTGTGTAGATTCGGGAGGGCTGCTCTGCTCCACAGGGTCCTCACACAGGGACACAGTTTGACTGAGTCTCCACTATCTGGATGGTTGCCATTTACTTTAACTGACACAGGGAGTTATGAGGGAGAACAAGACACACATTTTAAGATCTCTGCTTGGAAGTAATACTTGTAAGTTCTGCTCACATTTTATTGCCTGCTCAAAGCAACTCTAATGGCTACACCTATTTTCAAAGGGGAAGGGAAGTCCAATCTTCAATTATACCTTGAAAGGGAGAAGAATGAGAAATACTAGTGAGTAATTAATAATGTCTTCCACAAAAATAAAATGGAATTATCCTCACATTTGCTGTAGTTATAATTATTGTTGTTATTACCGCATTTACTCTGTATAGTGCTTTAAGCATTTCATACAAATAATCTCCCTTGAACCTAAGAATAACTCATTACTCTTGCTGTACTTACAAAAACACTGCAGGTAATAAAAGTTAAAATGTTTGTTCAAAAGTACAATAGGAATGATAATAAAGGACCTTGTCAAGAATACTGGCAGGGAGCACAAGGGAGATATTAAGAAACTAAGGGGCCTGTCAGAAGTTTTCACGTCATGCCACATACGTAGCCATTCATTCATAAAGATGGGCCACATGGTCCAAATCAAGAGAGAATAAAATGCGCTGTTCATTCCTGGTGGGATGAGGTAGACTGATTCTGGAAGCATGGAAAATGTTCTGAAAGTGCAGCTAGGGAGAAAAGCACATTCTTTCTACTAATTATACACTACCTTCCACATGTTAATTTTGAGAAAATGCCACTAGTGACTGAAAAGTTTTTGAAAAGGCTTATGGAACCAAAAATTCAGTTAAGATGAGTATACAGTTAAGGTTGGTATACCTCAGGGCAACATCACCAAAATGTTCAAAACATCTATGAGGGAATTAGTACCAGGAATGGGCATTTTCTCTGAAATATTAAAATTTATGTTAATTATGCTTCAAAGTTTCCCATTCACAATCCTAAAAGTGTTTTTCTTTATTTCCATATGCAGTATTCAACATTACATCTGCTTGTGTCTATATCAGTGTTGTTTTATTATAAAGTTCTAGCTCTATAACTGAATGTCATTCCTTAAGATATTCCCTAAATGGAAAAATGTTCTATTTATTTTATTTCTAGTAAAGGAAAACACATAAAAATTGAATGAAAATCTCATAGAAAAGATTGCTCTATAAACAAAACAGTAGTGGGCACATAGTTAATAACGTCACGGGCACTCGTCACTCAGAAAGATATTAACCCACCTAAACACCTCTGTTCTTCTGACAAACTGCTAAAGAAAAAAAGAAAAAGAAAAAAGAACCTTCCATCAAATTCCCCACTATGGATGGATAAGCAGAAAACCATGTATCTGAGTGACAGACATTCATTCAAGAGCAATACTATAACTGGTTTTATTTTGTTTATGTAACATTTGTACTCAAAATTTTTAATATTTCATGTTATACTTTATGAAAAATTAAAACGTAGCTTCTTTACCAAAGAAATTAATCCTTCTAAATGGATATTTCCAAATCAGAATATTGCAGCTTTAAATTTTTGTCACTCGTTTTTTTTCTTAATATGTTTGTTTCTATGATTCTATACCTTCTTCACATCGATAGCAATTCCTAGTTTACATTTGATCCTGTATAAGGTAAGTAATTTCTCATGGTTAGATATGCAGAGGTATGGTTCATATAAGGGAGGCTCTAAGTAAAACTGTAAGAATTATCTACCTGTCCTTTCTACATTTCTCTCCAGCAGAGAACTCCCCGCTCTCATTGGGATGAGAAACAACTCTCCACTCTCTTCACTCCTCACAACCATCCATTCTTAACAAAACCAACTCACACACGGATCTTATTAAGAATTCCCTGCTGAGGAATTTTAGGCTTAAGATAAAAACTTTACCTTAAGCATTTGGCTCATTCATTTCTTAAAATTTGTTCACGCATATGTATTAAGCATTTTTCCTCTAGGCACTGTGTTAACTATTGTGAGGACAAGTACATTAATCTGATGCTACAACTAAAGTGTGGGCAAGGAGCAGAGGGAGAATGAGGTGAAATTTAATTGCCTCGAGGAATCAAGAAGGTGTTCCCAGAGAAAATGAAATTTAATCTGGGTTTTGATGATGAGTAAGGTTCTCCTGAACCCGAGAAAGCCATTAGGATGTAAAGCATTCTAAAATTTGCTTAACACATTCACTGTACTGAAAGTTGAGGATGGAGCCATTTTTAAGTGTGACAGAGAGTAGATGAGGATAGGGGAGGAGTTATAGCATCCCTCAAAGGATAGCACAATTGTGGCTTTATATTCTATTTGAAGATACTCCTGTTAAGTTATTTTAGGACAAATCTTCGGGAAGCCTGCATAACAGGATGCATTGTTATATGGCTTGGCTTTGTTTCCTATCCCTCAGGTAATTTAAATGGCACAGAGTCAAATGGAAAAAGAAAAAAAAAATGCCAATTTATATGGGTGTGTTAAGCCATAAGAAGCTACAACATGACTGTTTGAGTTAACAAAAAGCATCAAATAAGCTTCAAAAAAGTTTAAAGATAAGTAAATGGCAGGCAATTCACTTCAGGAGGGGAAAGAAGGTAACATAAACTGTTTTATCTATGCTATCACTTAAGACCAAGGGGCAGGACTTAGGTCATCATTGACAGTGAATTACTCTAGAAAATAACAAAAACAAAGAACCTTACTTTCTCTAGTATCCCTATACTATACACTGGGGTTCAGCTGCAACTAAACTACACTAAATTTGGCAACTTCTATTGGAGAACTAGAAACAGAGAAGAAAAAGCTTTAAAGAAGGGTATGTCAAGGAATTCAGAGGATGCCAGGTTTATATATATATTCAGACTTAAGGAAAGAGCAAGAATAAAATAGGATGTAAATAAATTCTTTGACATTTGAAAAAGATGATGATGATGACTATGACCACAGCTACAATTTAGTGAGCACCAGGCATTGGTTATGCAATTTACATACACTACCTTACTTCAGCTTTACCACATGAAGAAGGTATCTTAAGATCTAATTCACGGATGAGAAATATAGAAATACATTGTATAATGAGTGACAACTACAGAAATATGAGCCTCCTCTATTGTTATGGTCAATACAAAATGTCATAAAAGATACCATATTCTTAACTCAATATTTAAAAAGCCTTTAGACATTTCTCTGAAGACGACGTACAGAAGGCCAACAGGCACATGAAAAGATGCTCAACACTGCAAATTATTAGAGAAATGCAAATCAAAACTACAATGAGGTATCACCTCACATCGGTCAGAATGACCATCATCAAAACGTCTGTGGAGAAAAAAGAACCCTCCTACACTCTTGGTGGGAATGTAAATTGGTGCAGCCACTATGGAGAACAGTATGGAGTTTCCTTAGAAAACTAAAAATAGAGTTACCATATGATCCAGTGATCCCACTCATGGGTATATATCCAGAAAAAAACTATAATTCAAAAAGATACATGCACCCCAATGTTCATAGCAGCACTGTTTACAATAGCCAAGACATGGAAACAACCCAAATGTCCATTGACAGATGAATGGATAAAGAAGATGTGGTATATATATACAGTGGAATATTACTCAGCTATTAAAAAGGATGAGATAATGCCATTTGCAGCAACATGGATGGACCTAGAGATTATCATACTAAGTGAAGTAAGTCAGAAAGAGAAAGACCAATACCATATGATATCACTTATATGTGGAATCTAAAATATGACAAAAATGAACTTATTTACAAAACAGAAATAGACTCACAGACATAGAAAACAAACATGTTTACCAAAGGGGAAAGGTGGGGAGGGATAAATTAGGAGTTTGGGATTAAAATATACACATTACTATATGTAAAATAGATAACCAATAAGGACCTACTGTATAGCACAGGAAACTATACTTAATATCTTGTGAAAACCTATAATGGGAAAGAATCTAAAAAAGAATATATATATTGGGTTGGCCAAAAAGTTCGTTCGATTAGTGAATACGTTGTTCAATAAAGTTCTTAGTGAAAATGAAAAATTTGTTTTTTTACTTAAAGCAGATGAACCCAGTATATACATATGTACACACACAGATATATATATATATATATAAACTGAATCACTTTGCTGTACAACTAAAACTAACACAACATTGCAAATCAACTATATTTCAATGGAAATTTAAAAAAAACCTAGGTACAATAAAAGTATTATATTTAATGTTCATAACTCTAAAAAATTTTTTTAAAAATTTAAAGCCTTTATAAGACCTGATTTTAGTAACCGTATATAAACTTATTATTTGTCTTTTATATAAAAAATAAATTCATGGACAAGGGTCAGTAAGATAATGGTAATGAAATCAAATTGTTTTAAATATCCTAGATAAAATAATCTTTCATTTTTACTTTAGTATAGCTAACAAATCCAGACATGACTCTTTTCAGTAAGCTTTTTTCCTGTATGATCTTTCTATACCTCCACTTCCTGCACAGCTTTTACATGGCTCCCACAGCAGTGCTTTCCACACTGATATGAAGTGCTGAAATTATTTCTTCTTTTTACAAAACTCAAATATATCATTCTACTGCACAGCTTACCACAGACTCTTCATTCTCTTAAAAGTCTATATTCCTGACTGTGTACTATAATCACATAACTCAGGTAAAGATGAAATATTTTGTATTTGGACACCTATATTTTTATATACCTACATTAACATGAATGTCTGTGTTATGATGTAGGACATGGGAAGTAAAGCGTTAGAGGGATTTTACCTTTGTTCAACGAATATATTGAGAATTTACAATGTGCAACTTACTATGAAACTCCCTTTTCCCACCTCTTCCCCCAATAAAAAAAGTTTAGTTGTCCCAAGCAGGAAATGAGATTGAGTAGGATAATGAAAGCATACTCACTGATCTTTGTGATCACAGCACTTATCTATGATGTTGCTTCCAAGGTAGAGGGGGTCAATCTTTGAGAAAGCTTTGGATCAGCATCACAGCTTTAGCCAAGGTTGAAATAAAGAAAGAGTATATGGGATCTGGTCTTTTATCTCAATCCATGTAAATAATTATTTCAACTTTTTCTTAATAACTGAAAAGCATTTATTTCTGTATTCAAACTATGTATATGCTTTACTAATACAGAGATTAATAGAATCATAAGGCTGGATAACACATTCCAGAGGCTCTAATTTGGTAGAGTCATAATAAGAATTAAATTAATTTAGGATAAGAGAGAGGAAAAAAAACCTGAAACCTTAATTCTACAAATAAAATGAAAATCAATTTTTAAAATCTATGAATAGATAGCTTAAAATCATGTAGTATATATTGTAATACATGTCCAGATATTTAACTGAGTACATGTCAAAAATTTTTGGTGCTTGGTGATAAACACACAAACACACACACACACACACACACACACACACACATTCATACACAGATATTATTACAAAAACTAGGTTCTTTCAAACAATGATTGAACCCAGACTAGCACAATTCATGCCAAAGAAATACAAATTGTAAAATAAATAAACCAGTTTAAATGTTCAAATACTTACACATATGCTTTAGAAGTTATAATTATTTTATCCTTTATTCCCTGAAATAATTCAACAGATAAATTCAAATCATGGTTAATTAAGAAAATGTTATATACTTGAAAGATATATTTAATTTAATTGTTCAGTGCTATTTTTCTTATTCATACCTTGAGACCTCTTGTACATTACCCCAGAGGATGAATATGATCAGAGTGATTGTAAATTTCTTTGAAATTTTCACCTAGGGAAGAATGATCCAGAAAGCCAAATAGAAGGACTAAAGTAAAGCTGGACAGAGAACAATTTTTTCCCCTTGATCCCTTATATTTGTTCAGAAATACATAACAACATGAACAGAATCCTAGTTATAGGTAAAAATGAAGGCATCTCTTGAAAAATGCTTGAGATGGCTGGGACTAGTTCCAATTTTATTCCCTTCCCCTTTCACAAAATAGATATTCTATTGACTATATTTTTTTTCTTTTTTCTCTATCAGTGAGCAAATGGCATAGACACCTGATTTCACCAGAAAATCCATGCAATAGGTGGGGAAATAAAAGATATTCTTCTCTCAGTGCAAATCAAAACTACAATGAGATATCATCTCACACCGGTCAGAATGGCCATCATCAAAAATCTACAAACAATAAATGTCGGAGAGGGTGTGGAGAAAAGGGAACCCTCTTGCACTGTTGGTGGGAATGTAAATTGATACAGCCACTATGGAGAACAGTATGGAGGTTCCTTAAAAAACTAAAAATAGAACTACCATAGGACCCAGGCATATACCCTGAGAAAACCATAATTCAAAAAGAGTCATGTACCACAATGTTCATTGCAGCTCTATTTACAATAGCCAGGACATGGAAGCAATCTAAGTGTCCATGAACAGATGAATGGATAAAGAAGATGTGGCACATATATACAATGGAATATTAGCCATAAAAAGAAACAAAACTGAGTTATTTGTAGTGAGGTGGATGGACCTAGAGTCTGTCATACAGAGTGAAGTAAGTCAGAAAGAGAAAAACAAATACCGTATGCTAACACATATATATGGAATCTAAGAAAAAAAAAAAGGTCATGAAGAACCTAGGGGCAAGACGGGAATAAAGACACAGAGCTACTAGAGAATGGACTTGAGGATATGGGGAGGGGGAAGGGTAAACTGGGACAAAGTGAGAGAGTGGCTACCAAACGTAAAATAGATAGCTAGTGGGAAGCAGCCGCATAGCACAGGGAGATCAGCTCGGTGCTTTGTGACCACCTAGAGGGGTGGTATAGGGAGGGTGGGAGGGAGGGAGACGCAAGAGGGAAGAGATATGGTAACATTTGTATATGTATAACTGATTCACTTTGTTATAAAGCAGAAACTAACACACCATTGTAAAGTAATTATACTCCAATAAAGATGTTAAAAAATAAATAAATAAAATAAAATAAAATTTAAAAAAGATATTCTTCTCTCACACTGGAATAAAGAACACTTACTAGAATTTAAAATAATGATAATGCTTATTGTACTTGACATTGGAATTAAGATTAATATCTGCAGAACATTTTACAATCACAAAGCACATTAATATATATTATCTTATTTGGCTTCTCAGCAAAACTGTGAGGAAATAAATGTTATTCCCAATTTACAAATAAGGTTCAGAATGCCTGCCTCTTATGCCTGAACCTTTTTTTCTAACAGCAATTTGGTTTACTATATGATGGTTACCAAAAGAGAACAGTTGCAATGCTGTATATTAGACATTAAAATGTATATTTCTACTGAATCTATTAAATATCCAAATGCTGCTGTTATTTTTGATAGCATCTTCCATCTAAAACAGTGACTAATTGGTAACTTCTAATAGGAACTGAGTTACCCTCTAGAGCAAGAACTTCAAATAAACAGCTCTTCATGTACACTATTTTCTCAAACCTTTCTTTAAAGTCAAAGTACCTTGCAAAGAATTTTCCACAAAGGCTCTAATATTTTAACAATGAAATGTCTTTTATGCGTCTGCAATAGAAAAACATTGGATACACCTGCTTTGGAGGAATAAGAGCTCCCTTCTCCAGGATGAAGGTGGTAACTGATGAAGGGACATTTGAGAACTCCAAAGCTTGTTCACCTCTTATTTTACATTCATCTCATAAAATTGTGGCAGCTTTCCTAGTGTTACTATCTAGTTTAGTAGTCAAGGACTATGTTTGACAATAAATCATTTTCAAGCCCTTTTTGATATCTCTTCCTTTGCCTGGGCTACAGAATCCTGAAAAAGCAAAAGTAGAATAAACCTCTCTGGGAAGGTGACACATTGTACAGCTGCAGTATATCTAACATACAGACATGCAGGTTACAATAATTCTCAGTGTAACAATTTTAAATGTGCCCTAGTTTAGTGCACTCATCATTTCCTTTACCAAAAAGCAGTTAGAGATAGAGAGATGGAATATGATATTTAAGGATATCCCATACTTTTAATTTTAAGTCTTTGTATAAAACCAAAAGCAATTTTAATAGAAAATACTTCCTGTTTCATCATCCTCTAATTTTCACTACCAAAAAAAAAAAATGTGTCATGATCACTTTGAACATAGTCCCATCCTAGATGTGATGGGGTTTGCAAGAGCCTCTGTACAGACAGTAACGGCCCACACAGAACTTCCAGTGACTGTACAAATGCACTCACATACTTTTACTAAGAGGAAAGAGAATAAAGGTAACTGTTATTAATAATATTTCTTATGAAGGTTACAAACAGAATGATCACTAATTGTTGGTCACTTACTTTAGTCTCATTCTTTTATGGTCAAGTTAATTTTCTTTCAAGTAAGGAGTTAAAATTGTAAAGATTTGTGAAAGTTACTTGAATTTAACTATTTTTATATTATTAGCATCTGACTGGTACTATATCCTCACATTTAAATAAAACTTTTTTTTTAACTGAAAGGCAGCTTCTCTAACTAGTGAAGTTGTATGTATAATGAGAGGATCAGAGATAAAGATGACAAAAAGAATCTGCATTAATTTTAAGTGATCATTTCTCATTGATGAGTAATTGTCCATGTAAAAATGGCAGGAATCTCTCTACTGTAATAAAAGGTGCAATAGCCTAATAAAAGGTGCAAAATTCTCAATTTATGAGCACTCTGGCCTTAATGTGACAAAAGGATATTATATTAAAATGAAAGTATTAATTACCCAGTATTTTGCAACAGGCAGATCCTTGCCATAGAGTAACACTGTGAAACAATGGAATGGGTGTCAAAAACATTTTGAAATGGCTGATTATTAGACAAAGTTCTGGACTACCCTACTCTATTCAAAGTCCCCAGGGCCTCTTTGATTTATACAGTGACCTAGTATGTGCACCTCAAACCTGAGATGGAGTGGTTGCTAGAGCAAAGCCCCTTCTACAGCCTCATTCTGCTTATATCTATTGATACTTCCACAGTACTGGAACAACAATGACTGCAAAATGAGCATTTCTGCTATAAGCAGTATGTGCACTATTAAGTGAACCTCACGGTCTGCAAAAGCACTCACTTAAAAGAATAGGTTCTGTGGGGAAAAATATGTTTGAGCAGTCCACTCAAACTCTATGTAAGTTGTGGGAAGCAAACAATTTTTTTAAAATCCTAATAAAATAATAGCACTGATTACAAAAAGATACATTAAACTAATAAATGAAGAACTAAAACAGTAAATGTAAGATTTTATCTTAAAAGAAAAATGTAATGATAACTTGATGGAAAAGTTGTGAGGGGAGTTGGAGTTCTTGAAACAAGACTAAAATGCACAAAAATGTGGAAAATACATGCAATAAGCACTACCAAGGCAGGGCATATGGACATACTGAGCTTAGAGGAAGATGATATCAAGAATGGACATTGGGTGAAGTACAATATGTTTCTGTGATTTGCCATGTTAGGTTGTGTTAGTCTGCTTTAGTTAAGCTGTTGTTACATGGTGGCACAGACCATTAACAACCTAGGAAAAATCGTGAAACAATGGAATGGGAGTCCATGCAAAAATAGCCATAAATGTGACTATATGACATGCTTTGGCAGATAAAATGTGTTGATGCTTTACTTTCTACCCTGCTCCTTCCCTGTTACAGTAATTGGAGAAACATATCTTGATGTAGAGTTGCCATAAGCAATCTGGAATGCCAAGTCAACACACAAATGCTTTGTGGAGTTGCCTGAACCCACAGGAGAACAGGTGTGAGCAAAGAATAAACTTTTGTTTGTCTTAAGCTACTGAGATCAAGATTTGTTTTTTATCACAGCATAACCCAGCATTTCCTAATAATGCAAGGAAATTGCAGGAAAATTTGAAAATGTTTCCTAAAAGAGGCAGTGATTAACATTTTCAAGAAAAGCCTTTTTCCTCACAATGAGAGTGTTCTACCTTAGATTTTCCACCTGTTTGCAACTTACTGCACCTAGATATGTTGGTCAGCCACAGACCTCAGAGTCCATGGTAATGTAGACTTTGTGGCATCACACAAAAAGAGACAATTTATTCTCCTCTGGAATATTACCTCTGCAAGGACTTCAAGGAAATGTCACACACACAAATATAGTCACTGGAATGACACCCTAACTCTTGTGTCTTCCATCATTTTCCCTTCCATAGGAGTAGTGGTGTGTTTCACAAATGACTATACTTGCTCTCAGGAGCTGGAAAGACATCTCGACTAGTTCCTATTGCCTTCATTGCTCTCCTCAAGTCTGGGTGAAGCTCCCACATCAGCAGCTTTGTAAACTATGCTCCATCTGAGGACCTGCCTGTAATTTGTGGTGTCAGACCTCAAACTTGTATGTTAACTAGTAGGGGTTTCAAACTACTGATGATATCAAAGATATTATTTATTTTGAATGTTCTAGTAAATGCCTAAGTTTTCTCTTTGCTATATAGTCACAGTTGGTAGACTAGTACAGTTTGTTTAATATTACTCAAAGGATGAAGGAGCTGACAGCAATCAATGCCATGTATTCAATAAAGGAAGGAAATTGGATTAGACAAATTTAGCAACATATTGTTTCATTTTACAAAAAGGCCTAATTTCCAAGTGCAATGGTTAACAACTGCTATGCCAACCCCCAACTAATTCAGCATGAAAATGGTCGCCTGAAACATTTTCCTCAAAGCAAAAGACCTCTCCAACTAATTCAAAAAGTTTAATTTTTGTTCTGAATTCACTGTAACAAAAATTTATTAAAAGGTTACTATGTGCTAAGCACTATGTTAGACCTTGTGAATACAAGTTAAATAAGACATTGTTCCTGGCTTTCAAGAAGTACAGTCTAATTGTCTTTTCTGAGTCCCTTAGAACCATTTTCCTTCAAAATAATCCCTCTAGCCACTATCTTACCTGAGTTTGCTCTCCTCCTCTTCTATCTGTGCATGTTTCTATATTGAAGATAAATCTTTCATGGTCAACAGGAGCCTTGAACTGATGTACCCAAGATTTGAAGTCACCGGCATTTTGTTCACTGCAGGTTTGATGACTTGGAGTCCTTTATTCCCTCCAGGAAGATTCAGTGAGTGTTAAAAAGAGGAAGTATTCTGTGCTTTTATATCAAATCCTCTGAGAAAGATTAGGCTTATTATTATCCCAACTATAAAAAGAAGACAGGAAATGTGCGGTCATGGTCACAAAGGAAGCCAGTGGCAGAGATTAGGATTAATCTCCGTCATTTCTGCTCCCTAATTAACTAAGATCAAAATGATCTTATTATTCTGCCATGTTCATGCACACTTTTGAGTATTATTTGAAATTCATAACAGCAAGAAACTGATTTTTGCTTAATGCTAATGGAAAATTTGTCCTTTTAAAAATCTTCCATTCCTATAATAAGTTTACCCTGTCAAATAGTTATCTATTAAAATATTATACAAAGTTTATTAGTGATGTAAATGTAATGAATTAGTACCTAAGAATAGGGGCAAATTGATAATTTACAAATATATGCATCTTAAGATAAGTAAATAACATGAGGAATTGTTAACACTTTACTCTCAATAGTGTATATTTAGAAAGAAATAAGTATTTGCATGTCAGAATTGATGCAGCAACATCTATTTCAGAATCATTCTCTTTTTTCCTGCTACCAGATGGATCCTACTGTTCATGTTTGAATCTGGGACATTTTAAAAGCCTATCTCCCCTCTCCATCTGACTGAGATCTTTCTGGGTGGGAAGACAAATCTATAAGAACAGTAAGGAATCTTATTTTCTGTCTTTCAAAACACTCTGGGGTAGGTGAACAAAGCAGCAGTTAGGTAGAAACAAATTAGTTCAGGAGACTGAATATTTTTATTACAAATTCTTAAATACAAAAAGGAGAGTTTGTGCTTCTTTTTATAATATATGGAACACATGGAAGTCTTTTTCCCGTATCTTTTCATCTGCCCTGTGCATGCCACTATACTTGTAGGTAAATGTTTACCAGTGAAGTGTCTCACTATATAAGGCTTTGCCCTCCTGAAGAAAAAAATAGCAAAGATAGATACTAACGGAAAAAATAGAATTTTTAAAAATTGGGGGTAGGAATGAAAATACCAGGTTAAATATATTATGCATTCATTGATACTCAAGCAACTTTTAAGCTTACTAGAGTTTTAGAACTGCTGTTTCCCTAGTGACAATGAGTTGAAGAAGAAAAATACCCTTGTAAGACTCCATGATCCCAATGCAGGGGGCCCGGGTTCAATCCTTGGTCATGGAACTAGATCTCGCATGCTGCAACTAAAGATCTCGCATGCCACAACCAAAGATCCAGCACGCCACAGCAAGGATCCCGTGTGCCATAACTAAAGACCCGGTGCAGCCAAACAAATGTAAGAAAAACCACAAAGACTCAAGGACATAACCTTTAATCATGGCTGAATGATGTCCTAGTCATCTAGGTTTTGAAGGAACATCTTTTTCTAAGTGTAAAAAATAATGTCCATCATTTCTCAAGTGAGTGTATTATTGTTGCTCAGAATACTTGACTTTTTTCTGCAGGGTACTGTAAGTCACTACTTTAAGTTCAACTCTCAAGATCCTTTCCTATTACATATTAATAATTGAAATTACAAGGAAAACAAAGAAAGGGTCATTTACTTTTAGTCCTTATCTTGATTCTGTTAGCATTACATTCTTGGTGAGAGGAAAAACTGATTCACTGGTTTGATTCGCTTCTATGATATCTTAGACAGAGATAGAGAGAAAGGGAGATAGAGAGACAGATGGGGGGCAGCAGGGGAGGCTGAGAGAGAGAGGATAAGGACAAGATGAATGCACCATAAAATGCAGAATAATGAGAAGACAATTGTCCCTGTGCATCTGCTGTCCTAATACTATTTGGCAGTCTTCTTCATTTTAAATCCTAATTATATGAATGAAAAGTGATGTAAATTGTATGCATTTGTTGCCAAATGACTAGAAATTTGCTCATTAAGTGTCAGGTAGAAGAAAACACTTTCTCAGGTGCAGGAAGAAGCAATGCTGTGCAGTCAGTGGAAAGAAACATTCAAACAATTATGCACCCTACTGCTCCAAGTCATATTAAAACACTATGTAAACTAATGAAATGCTAACAAAATGCTTTAGAAATGTCAAATGGGCTAAATGAACAGCTAACCTTCCAAGTTAAAAAAAATACCGTATCGGGCTTCCCTGGTGGCGCAGTGGTTGGGAGTCTGCCTGCCAATGCAGGGGACACGGGTTCGAGCCCTGGTCTGGGAGGATCCCACATGCCACAGACCAACTAAGCCCGTGAGCCACAACTACTGAGCCTGCGCGTCTGGAGCCTGTGCTCCGCATCAAGAAGGGCCGCGATAGTGATAGGCCCGCGCACCGCGATGAAGAGTGGTCCCCGCTCGCCGCAACTAGAGAAAGCCCTCGCACAGAAACGAAGACCCAACACAGCCAAAAATATAAATAAATAAATAAATAAATAAAATAAAAAGAAATATAGTAAGCCCATTACATGTTAACACAGATAGCATATTAAAAAAAAAAAAAAATACCATATCATCGATTTGTTCTGTGAGAGTTAAAATGCCACATCTGTTTTTATTCATAGTATGTATAATCAGAATTTTGTATATGAATAATATGCTCTGTATAAACAAACACGTGATAAATGTCTCATTTTTATAGGGCATCTTTCACAAATAACTGAAAAAACTACAAGGGAAAGTTTGGAGCACTTGTAAAAACCTTTATACTTGAATTTTTGACACCAAATATCTGTAATTTTCTTTTGGTTTGCAAACATGGCCATGAACCAGCATATAAAGTTTAAAGCTATAGACTTTATAATTTTACAGTTTTGGTTTCTAGTTTTTATTATAAATCTGTCAACTAAATCCTCCTTGCTACTCAAAGTGTGTTCCACAAAACAGTAGCATAGGCATCACCTGTGAAGTTAATAGAAATGCAGAATTTCAGGTCCTATCCCAGATATACAGAATCATAATCAGTATTTTAACAAGGTCCCCTGATGATTATGTGCCCACAAAAGCTGAAAGAGCACAGGGCTAGAGCAGTAAGTTTGGTGTGAGAGAAGAAACAATGAACCTGGTTTAAAGCCTAGCTCTTCTTTCCTCTTTCTAAGCCTCAGTTTCCTCATCTACAAAAAGCAATGCTAATTCTGACATGGCTATCTCAGAGTTAATATATGGATCAGATTAGCATTTATATGAAAATATTATGAAATGCAAAGCATTAGAATAGATTGAAACAATATGGTTGTTGATCTCCTTAGGCAAGGATTCAAGGGTAGAGGAGTAACACAGAGAGAAAACAGATGGAATGGTGAGTAATTAAATCAAACATATATGTACCAAAAAGCTAAGTGAGGAAGAAAAAAAAAGAAGAAAAGCAATTATGTCAAGGAATAAACTGTGAACTAGCATGATGTACACTTTCTAAACAAATGGTAGCTCTTTGTTAACTAAAAAATGATAATGCTGCTGCTGATGATAATAAGAGTGAGAACTAAACTTTTTCCTTTGTGTGTTGAAAAATTAACACTGGAGCTGCTTCCCTCTACCAGTCCAAAAATGCTGTAGACAGTCAATTGAGAGGGTTGAAAAAATCGAACAGAATGCTTAGTAACAGGTTAAAAACAAAGACTAGTCAGAGAAACACAAGTAAACTAACCAACCTGTTCCAGTGTGTTAATTTCCTAGGACAGTCATAGCAAATTAACACAAACTTGGTGGTTTAAAACAGCAGATACGTATTTTTACTCAGTTATGGAGGCCAGAAGTCTGACATTAAGGTGTCATCAGGGCTGCATTTCCTCTAAGGGAGAATCCATTCCTTGCCATTTTCAGCCTCTGGGGGCTCCAGGCTTTTCTTTTCTTGTCACTGCATTACTCTTGGCTCTGCCTCCATAGTCACATTGCCTCTTCCTCTTCTGTCTAATGTCCCTCTGCCTCACTCTAAAAAGGACCCTTGTCATTGGATTTAGGACCCACTGGGATAATCCAGGATAAAAACTCCTCTCAAAATCCTTAACTTAATCACTTCTTTTGCCATATAAGGTAATATTTACTCTTACCACATCAAATAATATTCACAGGTTCCTGGAATCAAGGAATGGATCTATCTTTTTGAGGGCCACCATTCAGCCAACAAAACCCAGTTAGCACTGGTTTACAGACAGCAGATTCATGTTCAATAAAATGATGAAACATTTTTTGACCTATTTAGCAAAACATTTATTGCCCTTACAACAAACATTTATTAAGTGTTTTACTATGTGCCAGGCATCATCTTAAATTTATATCTACTCTGACTCATTTTATCTTCCCAGCAACTTTATGAAACCTGTATCACTATTATCCCCATTTAAAGATGTGAAAACTGAGCCATGAAGAGGTTAAATAGCTTGTCCAAAGGTCACACAGCTAGTTAGTGGTGGAGGCAGGATTCAAAGGTAGACAGTCTGGCTCCAGAGCCCACATTCTTGATCAGGGACAATGTGACCTACCTTCATATAACATAGATTTGCATCCATGGGAGTTACATTTGCTCACAAATGCTTTGTTAAATATATATATCAAGGGCAAAAATAAAGACGATGATTTATAAGGTAAGAGGAGAAAGGGTACAACATCCCTAAACATTATTTAAAAACTGAAGTGTGTTTTCAACATACTGTTAAATGTACTTCATAGATTATGCGTGTTAGGCTGGGTGTGGAAAAATATAAGATTTTTGTAAAAAATGGCTAAACAATATATTCTTAGTAATATTGATACCTGCAGAACAATTAAGGAAGCAAAGTTTTATACACTCCTTGCTTGTTTTAACATGGACTTTCATCTAACGCAGAAAAACTTCAATAATATGGAGAAAAAAACCTGTAAATTGAAGAAAACTACAGAGGAGGAGGTTATAAAAAGGTGAATCCCAGGGTAGGGCATTGCATATTCAGACTGTCCTGATGTAATCAGAGACTAAAACTTACAGCAGTCATACTATCAAGATATACAAGAAAAAAATATTCCTGGAGGTTTAAGTTCACTCTCAAGGAATGTATCTTGAGCAAGAAACAGTAAGGCAGAGGAGACAGTAGAGCAGAAAAACACAGGAAAATGGCTAGATGAGACACACTGCTGACCTAGGAAGGGCTATACTATCGTAGACTTCTCAGTCTTTAAATAGATATTATCGTTCTTCGTTCTGGATAGCATTGTACTTTGGAAAGTTCAAAGCATTTTTTAGTGATTCTAGTCCATCTCCTCCTCTGCCCCTTCTCCAAACACCACTCAATGTATTTATGCTCCTTTTAACATGATAGACACATTTCTATAAGCATTTATATATGATCAACTGTCTGCTATCTTTAAAAATTTTTTTAATTTTTATTTTATTTTTTTTATTAATTTTTATTGGAGTATAGTTGCTTTACAATGATGTGCTACTTTCTGCTGTACAGCAAAGTAAATCAGCTATATGTATACATATATCCCCTCTTTTTTGAATTTCCTTCCCCTTTAGGTCACCATAGAGCACTGAGTAGAGTTTCCTGTGCTATATGGTAGGTTCTCATTAGTTATCTATTTTATAGATAGTATCAATAGTGTATATATGTCAATCCCAGTCTTCCAATTCATCCCACCCACCCCCCTTCCTCCTTGGTATCCATACGTTTGTTCTCTACGTCTGTCTGCTATCAAAAATAAAAAACAAAAATCTTTCTTTTGAAACCATGTTTCTGTCTACATTTTGTCCTTTATATTGTCACCTTTCCAGAAAAATATTTTTGTTTGCCATCTGCCTTTCACCACCTACAAATCACTCTTTAACCTACTGAAATTTAGCTAACCACCATCACTACCACGAACAGCACACATACTACCATCACTGAAATCTCTTGTCAAGTCTAACATTGAGCTCTTTCCTGCTAAATCTAAAGAACACTTTTCAGTTCTTACTTTACTTGAATTCTCTGTGACATTCAACACCAGGAATCACTACCTCTTCTGGAAATACCCTCTTTCCTTGCTTTCCATTATAACATTACATTCTGGTTTTTCTCTGACTTCTCTAACACCTCGAGTTTGGCCTCCTTTTTGAGCTCCTCCGACTCTGCACATCCCGTTAAGTATCATTGTTTATCAGGGCTCTAATTGCCTGTTAATCTGGAGTCCACAGACCTCGAAGAGCCCAAGGATAATATTCATATGATATGGATGGGGGAGAATTACATCTTTATTTTCACTAACCTCTCAGAGTTGAAGTCAAAAAGGTTAGTATTATCTTTAAAAAATTAAAACACTATGAACAATACATATTACTTTGTCACCAATAGAAATCAGATAATTTTATGTTGCATCACAGTTGTTAACAATATCCCAGAATATTATTTGATGTCCTCATTACTTTGAAATTAAGGTGATTATTAGGCCCACTAGATCTTCTGATTTAATGTGTTAATAAAAATACATATTTTTGTTTCTAACAAATGTTTTTTAAATATTTTGATAACTGTTTCAATAAGATTTTTCTGTAATTATATTATTGTATACTAAATTATATATACTAAACATATGATTACATATTATGTGTATGTATATGCATATATATCATATACATTGGTATACACACACAAATATATAATTAAAAAACATTAAAAAGGGGTCCTTTAGGCTTCGCCAGACTGCTGAAGGGGTTAATGGGACAAAAAAGGTTTAGAACCCTTTGCTGTGTCATAAACTATTTTCTCTCCTAGGCTTACACAGTCTCCCAGGGCTATCTCATTTTTTCCCATGGCTTCACTTGGCATCTCTGCACAAATGACTCCCAAATCTCCAGCCCTAATCTCTCCTTTGAACTCCAGATCCACATATCCAACTGCTCACCTCACATCTCCACTTAGATATTTCAAAATATGTCTAAACCTAAAATGATGACCTCCATTCCCCCAAAACGTGTTCCTTTTTTGCCTTCCTTATGTCAGTGGACGGTACCACCACCTGTCTAGCTGCCCAGGCCAATAATTTGAGAGTCATATCTAACTCTTCCTAATCCCTATTAAATCTATTATCTAATTCTGTTGATTTGATCTATTAAATATGTCTGAAATCTACTTCCATTCAATCTTATTTCTTCTCCACTTATATAGGCTATCATCATTTCTCACCTTCACTAATACAACTGATTCTAAGTGGTCTCCCCATCTCCAGCCTTACCCAAGTTAATTCTATTTTCCACGTTGCAGTCAAGGTAATATTTTCAAAACACAAATTCTATCATTTCATTCCCCTTCTTAAAACAGTTAACTGACACTCAAATCTCTGACCTCAACATATTATCATGGCTTTGGGTTATTGCTGTCATCTAATCCCATCCCCATCTAGCTCTCCAGCCTCATTCACCTTCAATTTCCACCGTATACTATGTCTCAGCCATTCTGAAATTATTTAATTCCTTTTCATTTTACTGTGCTTTCTCTAGACCCTCTTTTCTCATGAATTTTCTCCTTCTTCCATCCCTCTCACTCCAACCCTCAGAATGGGAGGAAATGTTTGCAAATGAAGCAACTGACAAAGGATTAATCTCCAAAATTTATAAGCAGCTCATGCAGCTCAATACCAAAAAACAAACAATCCAATACAAAAATGGGCAGAAGACCAAATAGACATTTCTCCAAAGAAGATACACAGATCGCCAACAAACACATGAAAGAATGCTCAACATCACTAATCATTAGAGAAATGCAAATCAAAACTACAATGAGGTCTCACCTCACACCGGTCAGAATGGCCATCATCAAAAAATCTACAAAACAATAAATGCTGGAGAGGGTGTGGAGAAAAGGAAACCCTCTTGCACTGTTGGTGGGAATGTAAATTGATACAGCCACCATGGGGAACAATATGGAGGTTCCTTAAAAAACTAAAAATAGAACTACCATACGACCCAGCAATCCCACTACTGGGCATATACCCTGAGAAAACCATAATTTAAAAAGAGTCATGCACCAAAATGTTCATTGCAGCTCTATTTACAATAGCCAGGACATGGAAGCAATCTAAGTGTCCATTGACAGATGAATGGATAAAGAAGATGTGGCACATATATACAATGGAATATTACTCTGCCATAAAAATAAACGAAATTGAGTTATTAGTAATGAGGTGCATGGACCTAGAGTCTGTCATACAGAGTGACGTTAAGTCAGAAAGAGAAAAAACAAATACTGTATGCTAACACATATATATGGAATCTAAAAAAAAAAAAAAAAAGGTTCTGAAAAACCTAGGGGCAGAACAGGAATAAAGACACAGACCTACTAGAGAATGGACTTGAGGACACGGGGAGGGGAAAGGGTAAGCTGGGACGAAGTGAGAGAGTGGCATGGATATATATACACAGCCAAATGTAAAATAGATAGCTAGTGGGAAGCAGCCGCATAGCACAGGGAGATCAGCTCTGTGCTTTGTGACCACCTAGAGAGGTGAGATAGGGAGGGTGGGAGGGAAACGCAAGAGGGAGGAGATATGGGGATATATGTATATGTATAGCTGATTCACTTTTTTATAAAGCAGAAACGAACACACCATTGTAAAGCAATTATACTCCAATAAAGATGTAAAAAAGACAAGTAAATGGTGGAACCAGATGTGCATCTATGTAGTCTCACTCTAGCGTTCAAGTTCTCAGCCATTATTGGCAAAACATATAGCTAATATTGACGTAGAATTTGTGACACACCAACATTGTTCTAACTCATGTACATATATCAATCCATTTAATCTCAAAACAATCATCCAACAACTGAATGATATAGGCATAATTAGCACTAGTACTCCCTGCACTGCTATGATTTGGGGGAAGGGCAAGAAAGAAGATCCCTTTCCCCCAGGGAACTATTCTTTGTTTAACTAATAGAAGGTAATGCTATCAATTCACATTTGTGAAGCAATTGTATTCAAAGCACTTGAATGAGTAAAGTGACCTCTTTTTGCTCTGTGGCCCAATAATTTAAAATAATAACATTAGCAATATTATTTACTAGTTTTATTTTACATTATAAATCTGATGGTGTATGAAATTGCGCCCAATTTAAGCCCACCACAGGATACATGGTAACAACTTCGAAGCAGCCTTTTAATCACCAGAATGAGTGTTTCAGTGTGTTTTTATATTGCAGGTGCACAATGCATGATGACCCAGTGTAGCTCTGTAAGATGTGATGATGAAAACTTAGCTTCATGTCAAAAGATTCTTGATTGAAAGTCAAAAGTGCTGGCTTTCATTCGCAACCCAACACTAACTAGAGAATATAACTTACCTGGACCTCAGTCTTTGCATCTGCGAAATTAGCATGGTGGACAAGAGTACACATGAGCTCTTTATAATTCTGAACACCTGATTCTGTAAAGCCACTAACCACTCACAAAAGGCGGCGTAATTATTTTATAATGCCTCTTCCAGCCAGCTTGACAAAATTAACAAATGGTGGCTTTCTTTTTCCCCGTTCGTTTAACATACAAGGTTAAAACATGAGCATTATTTACTCTTTATCACAGTGTTGAGTGGTAAGGTGATACCTGCTTCTAAAAATCATAACATTGGATAGAAACTCATTTGAAAACATCTATACTATGTCGTGTGCGAGCAGGAAATTACCATAATGATACCAGTAGATAGAGTGGTCACAGAGTATTAATTATGAAGCAGTGTTAATTGAATAATATATGGCAGTTATTAAGAGGAGATTTTCAAAAACTGATATGCTATGACTCACCTGCCAGTCAGTAATGAGTTACTACACTACAGAGCCCAGGTACAAAGAATTGCTGGCACCAGTGATAGGGATGTGTGAAGGCTATCTGGCACCAAAAATCATGGTCTATACAGGGTGTGAGCTAAGACTCATAAAGCATCTACTGGCAGAAAGAGCTATCCAAACAGTTATAAGCCACACATCTGGTAAGCTGTTTTCATAGACCTTGGATGCAAAGCTGATGATGTCAGGATAAATCTCTTCAGGAGGTCATCCTATAAGATTTGTTCTTTCCTCTTCGAGAATTGTGTAAAATAATAGTAAATATCACATTTCAACAAAATTACTAAACAAGAACAGCTTACCTACCTCCTGAGTGAAGGAGACAATAGAAAAAAATAAAGGGACAAAAGAATCTGTTTTTAGAGCTTCTTACAGGGAAATACGGTTTTAATGAATGTTGGTAAGTACAAAGAAGTCAGTCATGCCATAAACTCAGGAAGCATCAAATTTACTAAGCATTTATTTAGCTCTAGCAAGACCTAAGTGAATGCACTAAAATATTACCATGGTAAAATATAAAACTAAAAAATATATCACAGTTACATGTTTTACTTTTAACAAGAAAAAAAATTCCATTAACATTGACTTATAGTATTCCCCTGAAATATAAAACATCTCTCTCTTCTTAGTTAAAGGTCTTTTAACCAGCAAGGACATAGCCTTATAAAAAAAATTTCCTGATAATGTTATTAGGGAATTTACCTTCTAGCATGGGTTGGGGGTGGGAAACACAAAGAGGACTTCTGGGTTAACAGACCTAAGCAGTTCCAAAAATACATTCTGAAAAATCTTTTAATTAATATAATTTCTTTACTGCACTATTTTTATTTTCCATGCTCTCAGTAGTCACCAAAGGCATTCACAGAAAAAAACATCAATTTAATAAGCTGCTTCCAGAAAGTACTCTTCTTGATGAAAGAAAATAAATTCAAATAAAAGTCAGACAGTACTAGATGTGGAATTGTAGTCTTTTTGCACTGAAAGGGCCTTAAAATCTTCCAGTCATTCCTGGAAATTTTTCGAAAAGAACAATTTTGTTTCTCTGAGCAGTCTGCTCTCTAACACATACCAGCTGCCCAGTTAGGTAAGCCAGTGCAATCAGGGAGAACACAGATGAACAAAATCAACAGTAACAAGAAAATCACTGGAAAAAAATGTGTTCCTGTCAGGTAATTCAGACTTCGTAATATGAAAATGTAAATGTGATAGGGCTGCGGATGAAATAGCCTGCAGCCATTTGGCCACAGCCGGAAGATGGCACTGGTGTTTTTACATAAGCAGGCAAACCATGCTTGTTACTCCAAGATTTCTATAGCCATTATTTGGAAGGACATGGTCGCAGTAGTTCTGAACTACTGAATAGTAATACAATGCACAATTTTTACAATGGATAAGCCAGCTAACAGAAGGGAGGAGATTTATGTCATGAAACCTCTCTCCTGTCAATGTATGATTTCCATGGGGAGAAAAGCGGAGCAAGAAATCCCACAAACTAAGCATGACTGACAATGTACTCTTGGCCCTTTGGGCAAGGCCTTTAATTTCTGTCCTTGCCCTTCACTCTTCTCTGTGATACTCTCTTCCCTGTGCTACTGCCACCTTCTTTCTTTTGGCATTCTTTCTTGCCCCAACTGCTAAGGGAAAAATGATTACAGGAAAAATAAAACTATGAGAAATATATAATTTCTCTAATTCTTTACTGTCATAATGTACCCAAATAATTGTGATAGTGTCTCGTTCCTCATTTCTCTCTCTCTCTCTCTCTCACATACACACAGAAAGTTATTTCTAGGACTGAATGTCCTAGAAGGCAGATATAGCTCTATGTGTGTTTTTTTTAGCTATATATGATATTTACTACAGAGTTACAACTGCCATATGAAAAAAAAATGATAAATTAATAAGCAGAACTGTTCTAAAACCAAATAAAATTTAGACTTTTGGATGAGATAACAGAGAGGATTATGAATTATAATAATTATAAATATATTTTGGAAATTTCACATACAGAGTATACCTCTTGTGATCCAGAGCCACCCATCAGAGTTCAGATATGGAAAATAGAAAGAAAATTTAACCAGAACTTTCTTTTATCAACACACATATGACACCTGCTGATGTTGACAAGAGCTGTGAATACACATCTAAAAAAAGGATTTGGTTTACAGTAACTAAAGCTACAGGGAATGAAAAGGCTTTGGTTTAGGCTTACTAAATTACACAGATCACACCTGTACATGGATTACCTGCTTCCACAGTAAAAATCGTAACAAATAGTGAAACACATTTGAGAGTGTCTAGCATCTTAAGCAAGTTAAGGCAAAAACTGCACGTCTTCTGTATTCTTAAGAATCAAAAGTAAATTTTTTTCTTTAGCACCTGAGAATCAGCTGCAACTGAGGCATGACAACATGCTCCAAAATAGCAAATGAGAACTGATAGGTAAAGGCTTTGCGTAAAACAAATTGAGTGTACATTGAGTGTGCAGTTAATTTCCTGTTATCCACACCAGTGAGTGGGGGCAATCACATAGAAAATTCACAATGGTGGGTATTGAAAAACACATCAATACATCAATATTTGATTTGACATGTCTGGAGCTAGATTTGAATAGGAGTGTATAATCTGACAGACTTGTGAATCTACTGTGAAGAATGTGACTTACCCTCCCTCTTCTGATAATCAAGTTTGGAAAGCTACCAGCTTCCAAATTCTACTTTCATCCTGTCCAAATCATGTGGGAAATTATTATTCAGATCGATACCAAGTAGCCTTGGAAAGCCAACTCTCCAAACTTGCTCTTTTGCCAACTTTCTTAAAGAGAAGAGCTAAATGTTTTATCCAAAATGCACTTTCTTCTAGGTTTTTCTCTGTCTGTCTAGAGAGGGAAAAAAATTCTTTATTTATGTCATCATAGTACTTAATTAAACAATGAATGAAAGAAAATAATAAGAAAAGGTTTTGAAAAAAGTACCTTCTTACTCCAAACCAACTTACCCCAAAACAAAAATAACATAAAAGGTATTATTACCTCAAGATCAAGCAGAATAGGAATAAACCTACCTAAGGAGACAAAAGACCTGTATGCAGAAAACTATAAGACACTGATGAAAGAAATTAAAGATGATACAAAGAGATGGAGAGATTTACCATGTTCTTGGATTGGAAGAATCAACATTGTGAAAATGACTATACTACCCAAAACAATCTACAGATTCAGTGCAATCCCTATCAAACTACCAGTAGCATTTTTCACAGAACTAGAACAAAAAATTTCACAATTTGTATGGAAACACAAAAGACCCCGAATAGCCAAAGCAATCTTGAGAAAGAAAAACAGAGCTGGAGGAATCAGGCTCCTGAACTTCAGACTATACTACAAAGCTACAGTAATCAAGACAGTATGGTACTGGCACAAAAAACAGAAATATAGAACAATGGAACAGGATAGAAAGCCCAGAGATAAACCCATGTACATATGGTCACATTTTTGATAAAGGAGGCAAGATTATACAATGGAGAAAACACAACCTCTTCAATAAGTGGTGCTGGGAAAACTGGACAGCTACATGTAAAAGAATGAAATTAGAACACTCCCTAACACCATACACAAAAATAAACTCAAAATGGATTAAAGACCTAAATGTAAGGCCAGACACTATAAAACGGTTAGGGAAAAACATAGGCAGAACACTCTATGACATAAGTCACAGCAAGATCCTTTCTGGCCCACCTCCTAGAGTAAGGGACAAAAATAAACAAATGGGACCTAATGAAACTTAAAAGCTTTTGCACAGCAAAGGAAAACATAAACAAGATTAAAAGGCAACCCTCAGAATGGGAGAAAATGTTTGCAAATGAAGCAATTGACAAAGGATTAATCTCCAAAATATACAAGCAGCTCATGCAGCTCAATACCAGAAAACAAAAAATCCAATCCAAAAATGGGCAGAAGACCTAAATAGACATTTCTCCAAAGAAGATATACAGATTGCCAACAAACACATGAAAGGATGCCCAACATCACTAATCATTAGAGAAATGCAAATCAAAACTACAATAAGATATCACCTCACACCGGTCAGAATGGCCATCATCAAAAAATCTACAAACGGGTTTCCCTGGTGGCGCAGTGGTTGGGAGTCTGTCTGCCAATGCAGGGAACATGGGTTCGAGCCCTGGTCTGGGAAGATCCCACATGCTGCGGAGCAACTGGGCCTGTGAGCCACAATTACTGAGCCTGCGCGTCTGGAGCCTGTGCTCCGCAACAAGAGAGGCCGCGACAGTGAGAGGCCCGTGCACCACGATGAAGAGTGGCCCCGCTTGCCACAGCTAGAGAAAGCCCTCGCATAGAAATGAAGACCCAACACAGCCATAAATAAATTAATTAATTAAAAAAAAAAAAGAAATAACTGGCAGTGGAAAAAAAATCTACAAACAATAAATGCTGGAGAGGGTGTGGAGAAAAGGGAACCCTCTTGCACTGTTGGTGGGAATGTAAATTGATACAGCCACTATGGAGAAGAGTATGGAGGTTCTTTAAAAAAACTACAAATAGAACTACCATACCACCCAGCAATCCCACTACTGGGCATATACCCTGAGAAAAACATAATTCAAAAAGAGTCATGCACCAAAATGTTCATTGCAGCTCTATTTACAATAACCAGGACATGGAAGCAACCTAAGTGTCCATGAAAAGATGAATGGATAAAGAAGATGTGGCACATATATATAGTGGAATATTACTCAGCCATAAAAAGAAACAAAATTGAGTTATTTGTAGTGAGGTGGATGGATCTAGAGTCTGTCATACAGAGTGACGTAAGTCAGAAGGAGAAAAACAAATACCGTATGCTAACACATATTTATGGAATCTAAAAAAAAAAAAGGTTCTGAAGAACCTAGGGGCAGGACAGGAGTAAAGATGCAGACGTAGAGAATGGACTTGAGGACATGGGGAGGGGGAAGGATAAGCTGGGACGAAGTGAGAGAGTGGCATGGACTTATATATACTACCAAATGTAACATAGATAGCTAATGGGAAGCAGCCGCATAGCACAGGGAGATCAGTTTGGTGCTCTGTGACCACCTAGAGGGGTGGGATAGGGAGGGTGGGAGGGAGATGCAAGAGGGAGGAGATATGGTGATATATATATAGCTGATTCACTTTGTTATAAAGCAGAAACTAACACACTGTTGTAAAGCAATTATACTCCAATAAACATGTTAAAAAAAAGAATATATCAAGCAGAATAAAAAAAAGTTATGGTTAAAAGAGACTATATATTTATACAAGGCATACTCTTCATTTTATGGATGAAGAAATTGCAGACCAGTGAATTTAAGTCCTTAGTAATCCAAATGTGGTCTATGGACCAACAGCAGATGCATCACCTGGTACATTGTTAGAAATGCAGAATTTCAGGCTTTGCCCCAGACCCTCAGAATCACAGTCTGCATTTTTAGCATGATCCCCACCCCGAATGATGTGTATACACATTGAAGTTTGAGCAGCACTTGTTAAAAATGCTTCTCCATGATATATTAATCACTTGCCATATACATGTTACCTAATGGAAGTAGTCTTAAACAAACATGTCAGGAAGTTCCTAAATTCGGTCCTTCTTCTTTCCTTCCTTCCTTTTGGAGGAAAAGTGATTCACACATACTTTCTACTTTCACAGTGAATAAACCATCCCCATAAACCAAATTATCTTTGAACTCTGCATCACTCCTTCAGGCCTTTTATATTCAAATTAGTGAATTACTGTTTGAGTGCAAACTGGCATAGCCAGGAGAAATTTTTGGCATTGGAAGAATCTGGTTTATTCCACGGTAAGTTCCAGAAACCTTTATTCCCATTCACACTCAGAAGCCATTTCTAGCTTCCTAGTTTCTTCTATTTATTCATCTGCTCTAAAGCCAGGGATAAATAAGCACAGCATATATTTATTCAATTACTGGAAGGCAAGCAAAGAGTCTAGTTCTTCTAAATGTAAATAATGCCTTCAGTTTGTAATGTAGCTATTTTACCATAAAATAAACACCTTGAGGTCACAGTTTAGTTCCTGTTTATTTTAGATAATAGATGTGAAAGGGATCTGGAGGACAAAAATTAAGTAAATGCAAGCATCATTGTTGATTTCTTGAAAATATGTCAAATTTGGAATCTTAAAATGCTATACTTCTTGAGCATTTAAAAATATCTTAACTGCCCCATTCCTGTCTATCTTTTCCACCTATTTGTGTATGACAAAATGATATTAATATTTCAATATATTGGCTAAGGAATCTATACTAATTTATATCTGTATCTGTATCTAAATTTTTTTTAACCTCTCTCTGGCTTACTCACAATCCATGATACCTAATAGAATGACTGAGTTGATCATCACTATTGACTCATTTCTATTACTATTAACACTAATTAAACTAAATAGTTGGCCAATCTAAGAGAGGAAAGAGTTCGAACTAGAGATAATATTAAAACTTGACCACCTTGTGTTATCCAACAGGTTTTTGAAAAAAATCCAATCCTTCCTGGCCTTGCTTAGGCATTTCACATTACTTTCCAACTCTTTCTTGGCATCCTCTCAACTTACATAATGCTACACTATCTTAGTGTATCTCATACCTTTTGGATCAGTCCTTCATTAACTACTCTTCAGGCTCACCTTCTTCCTTCAACCTCTAAAGTTATATTAATAGGTGTCTTAGTTCATTTGGGCTGCTATAACAAATACCATAGACTGGGTAGCTCTCTGGGGTCTCTTAAAAAGGCACTAATCCCATTCATGAGTGCTCTGCCCTAGGGACTCAGTCACCTCCTAGAGGCTCGACCTCTTAATACCATCACATTGCAGGGTAGGATTTCAACATACAAATTCGGTGGGGATACATACATCCAGTCTATAGCAATAAATTTTCTCCAGTTCTGCTCTTCCTTATTTTCAGGTTTCCCCTCACGGATCTCATTTCGCTATGTGAACCTCAACAAATAACCTAACATCTCTGGGCCTCAGTTTCCTCATATGCAAAATAAAGACAATAACTTACTACCCGATAGGATTATTAAGAGATTTTATTGATAATAAGTTAATACATAGATAGCACTTTGAACAGTACCTGGCACATAGAAAGCATACGAATAATTTCCAAATCTACATCTCCAGCTTTTCTGGTGATTTTTCCAAGCTCCAAACTAACAGATACAGTTTTTTACTGGACACAATTTTATAAATGCCCTGCTTTTTCTCATAACTAATTGAATACAGATGTCAGCGTTTCCCTGAAGTCCAGCTCTCTATCCCGAGTTTTCCACTTCTATTAATGTCATCATCATTAACTAGATATCTGAACTAAAAGTCTCAGTCAACATCAACACTTTATATCTTCCCTGATCCAAGTCCTATCAAATCTTTCATCAGTTACCTCCTTTTAATGCCAATTGCTACCATACTAGCTCGGATTCTTTTCTTCTCACCATTGGATTACTACACTAACCTTCTAACAAGACTTTTTTTCTGCACCCTCTCCCACCCTACTCCTAATTCATTATACTAATCATTATCAAACTAATCTCCTGAGGAGTAGTTTCATAAAATCTTTCTTATACTCAACATTCTTCAATAAATCATTGCCTTTTGGCTCCAAAATCGGCGCTCTACTTTTACAATCCTAACTCCTCTGAATTTATAACTTGTTTTGTCACTAATATTGTAATTAACCAATTGTTTTACCTTGTAAATCTCATATTAGTATTTAAAATTTATGGGATCATATCTTAACTGTCCTTATAAAATTATAAGCTTCTTGTGTACAATTATAAAATATTATAATTATATATAATTATATAATTAAAATTATATAATTAAAATTATATATATATATTATATAAAATTATATATAATATATACAATTATATTGTTATATATATAATTATATAAAATTAAAAATTATATATAATTATATAAAATTAATTATATAAAATTATATATTATGTATAATTATAATTATTAATTAATTATATTATATATAATATATAATTATATAATTATATATAATTATATAAATATTATAATTATATATATTATTTTTTCTCCTATAGTAACTTAATTTAAAATATTATAATTATATATATATATTTAATATATATTATATATAAAATTATATTATTATATATATAAAATTATATAAAATTAAAAATTATATATAATTATATAAAATATTATAATTATATATATTATTTTTTCTCCTATAGCAACTTGCCTTACAATGTACACAATAAATATTAGCCTACTTTATTTTATATTATCACTTGTGCATTTGTAGACTGAAGTTGATTTACCATCTTTAATCTCAAATTAATTGGTAACTATACCTTTACCCTTGGCCTTGTAAAGAATAATATCTTACATAACGAACAAATGTATTGTGGTAAGCCATAATTAATCATTGTGGTCACTAATATTTGTGTTAATATTCAAGGGCAGATACTAGACCATTTTAAAGTCCATTTTCAGTGGACTTTCATTTATTTATGGTCAGAAACAGCCTCCTGCTCTCTACTTCAAACACTTCAGTGATATGGTCAGGCTTCTTTCTGCAGCAGACTGAGCCCTTCCTATACTCTAGTCAAGTGATTCTCAACCTGGGGCAGTTTTGCCTCTCAGGGGACATTTTGCAACTTCTGGAGATATTTTTGGTTGTCACAACTCGGGTAGGGGAGTACTACTGGCATCTAGTGGAGTAGATGTCAGCTATAATGCTAAATATCTTACTCTGCACAAGAGAGCCCCCACCATGAGGAATTATCCGTTCCAAAATGTCAATAGTGCCAAGGTTAAGAAACGCTTGTCTGGACACTTTGACCCTAAAAGTTAGTCCCTGCCTTATAGGTCCTTTTTCCTCCTCAGATTCAGCTATTTGCCCTCTATCTGCTGGCTTACCCATGTCCTAGTTCTTAAATCAATCTCATCTTTAGCTAGGAGGGATCCAGTGCTGACTTTATGCCCTGACAAGTAAGTTTTGCTTTATTCTGAAAACCGAGGATCTTCTAATATAGTTTTGATAAATGACTCTATATTTTGTCCTGTGATCTTGAGTACTCCAGTAACTTAAGGGTTAGAGCTTATGTTACTCTTGCTAGTTGTCTTCCTAAGAAAAAGTCTTGCTCCCTAATATCCCATGGCTGGTCTCTGTATTAGCTATCAAACTTCCCTTACTATTGCCTGCTTTTGGATTTTCCAATTTTATTCTCCACCTGTCTGTGGACTTACCTGCTTATCTCTGGGGTTGACACTGTCATTATACCGAAAAAGCCATTCAAAGTAAGCATTCATCATAAAAATCCTGTCAGCTCTACACTTGGGAATAATTCTCTAACATAAATACTATGGTAACACAATGTTACAAATTGTCTTTAGACCAAGTTTATAATAAATTTCATGAGATTAATTGTAATATCTTTATTAACATCTCAGCTTATTTTTCAAATGATGCAGAAGAAAGTAAATGCAGCACTTAGAAAATGTAGATTGGTTTCCATTCACTATCTGACATTTTCTGGATCAGCGTTTCAGTTTTAAAAAATAATGACAATTACTTTGGTATTTCAATTTGGTTGTAACTGAAGGGGAATTTTAGAAAGAAGAAATGGTAAGAATAAGCAAAAAATAAAGGGTGATAAACAAACCAACTCCCTAAAAATCCATTAGCAAAAAGAGCTACAAAATTTTCAAGATCTCAGAAAAATGATTATACGTAGATTTTCTTTGAATTCAAGCACATGCAGTTTTGTTTGAAAGTCACACATAGCTTGTTTAAAGTAGTTTACTATTTTAGCTGTTATGACTGCCCCGCAGTGGTACATCTAAACATTAAAGAATAACACTTCCGAATTTTTTATTTTCTGTTCATCATTTTCTTCACCATGTCATATTAATAATCAATATTTATAGGCCAAACCAAACATAATCCAATATCACATTTCTCTAGAGAGCACTTATTACAGAGATAAAGTATCTTCTCTTAAATGTTGCTACATTTTCCAGTTCTAAACAGTAGTTTAGATGAAATGAAATGGAGACACACACTAAGTAGGTAAATGAGACTGATTCAGAGAGCAAGCCAGTCACTGATTCCCAGAAATACGGAATGATATTTAAATAGGAATTCATGAGTGGTAAAAGTTTCAGGGCAAGCACTTAACATGTCCGAATATGTGAATGTGTTATTTTAGACCCCGCCTGAGTCCGTCCAGCTTGAGTGCAATATTTTATGTAATGTCACTCCTATGTTAGGATGTATTATAATTTAGATATAATGACTAGTGATCACTACATAACGGAACTACTATTGCCTTTGCCGTAATAACACTTTGTTTATAATAAAATTTGTCTTCATCTAGTCTTAGCGCATATGAAACTTCCATTTTCATCCATTTCATTACAGATTATAGCCTTCAGTGAAAAAATTATTATTTTTTCTTTAGAGTGCATTAAGTTATAAAAGTCAGCGGGCTACAACTAGATCTGTACTCTATTCTACTTTAAAACAACAAACAAACTGTTCATAAGTTAAACATGTTTCTAGCCACAGGAATTCATATTTCAGGCGTTCATATTGTAGTGGCATTTTTTCAGGAAATTTGAAATCTCTAAATTTGATAAAATATAAATACAATAAAGTACACTAGAAAAGCAAACAAATTCTGTTTATAAGATTTCATGTAATACTACTGTTTTTAAATTTCGTTTGGTTTTATTTATTTATTTATTTATTTATTTATTTATTTATTTATTTTTGGCTGTGTTGGGTCTTCGTTTCTGTGCGAGGGCTTTCTTTGGTTGTGGCGAGCGGGGGCCACTCTTCATCGCGGTGCGCGGGCCTCTCACTGTCGTGGCCTCTCTTGTTGCGGGGCACAGGCTCCAGACGCGCAGGCTCAGTAGTTGTGGCTCATGGGCCTAGTTGCTCCGTGGCATGTGGGATCCTCCTGGACCAGGGCTCGAACCCGTGTCCCCTGCATTGGCAGGCAGATTCTCAACCACTGCGCCACCAGGGAAGCCCTGATTTTTAATTAATAGAGTTAAATGGAATTCTTCTCCAGTTTTATTATTACATGTTAAACTATTGTGTCCCTTTGGGAAAACAGGAATGTCTAGCCTATGAATGCACAAAAAGAAGATGAAATACAAAGTATAAGTTATTTTATAGTTAAGTCCATAGTAGGGTGACAAAGTTGCATTTTTATTGAATTGAAAATATTTCAACAGTATCCTCTCAGCCATGTTTCTACTGTCTGTTTCTTGAAGCATCTGTGTGACGAGTCACAGGAGTTCTGCCCTCCCTTATTTCAGAGGGGTTATTTAGTTACAAGGATTGGATTTTCAGTTTACAAGGTTAGGTATCAAATCTTATACCCTCTGGTCACTCTAGGCACACTGCACTGCCCAACCAAAGCCCTAATGAATTATCACCTCTTTCCAATAAACAGGATGCTAGTTCTAAGAAGCACTTAATGACATTCACAGTTAAAAGTCTTACCTAAAAATCTGTTTATGGAAAAATTAGCCTCATTAACGGGTTTGCCACAAAGTTGCTCTTATGATGTCGTGTGGAAGAGATTACAGGTGAAAAGGGAAGTGAAATTGAAGGGGAAAACAAGCATGAGAACAAACAACCCTCTATATTTGATTGAGTTTTTCAGGTCAGTAGTTGCACTGACAGTTGTCACAATTGCCCCTGAAAGCAATGGTACTTGGAATGAGAATCTAAAAGAAAAACATGTGATAGGCCACCCTTAAGACTTTCTTCTGCTTTTCTGAAAAACTTGGGCATACAACTATAGAGGGAGCTTCCATTAGCTCATAGAGAATCTTCATATGACTTTTTTGAAGGCATTTGTATTGGCTTTCTATTGCTAACATAGCAAATTGCCAGAAACTTAGAGACTTAAAACACCCATTTTTATCTCATAGTTCTATAGGTCAGAAATCCAGGTGGACTTGACTGGGTTCTCTGCTCAGGGTGTCACAAGGCTGAAATCAAAGTGTTGGCAGATCTATATTCTTTTAGTGTAGGTTTTGGGGAAGAATCTGCTTCCAACCTCATTCAGATGGTTGGCAGAATCCAGTTCCTTGTGGTTGTAGGACTGCGGTTTCTGCTCCCTTGTTGGCTGTTGGCTGGGGGCTGCTCTCAGCAACTAATGGCTATTTGCATTCCTTCTCACATGATCCCCTCCATATTCAAAGTCAGAAAGGCATGTTGAATCCCTCATGTTCTTTGGATCTGTCACTTTCCCTTCTGTTTCCAGCAAGAGAAAACTCTTTGCTTTTAAAGGGGTCAGGCCCACCTAGATAATATCTGTATTTTACATTCTACTGACTTGGGACATTAATTGCATTTGCTAAATCGCTTCATGATAGAATCCAGATAAGTGATTGATTGAATAGCCAGGGCATGAAAATCTTGAGCAGAATTCAGGAGTAGAGGGACTTTAAAATTCTGGTTGCCATAGTAATCCATTCTCTAAAAGAAAAAAAAAAACGTCTAGAATGCTCAGCTTTAAGCCCCCACTTGCCCTACTTGCAAATCCGTTGTGCTGTGAACAACTGCACAAACATACATAGCAGTCCTGACCTATGGTTTCTAGGGGTCAAGGGTTATTGCCCTTACCCTTTGGCTTCTTTCTTTTCTTAGAACTTTTCCTACCCTGCCCAACCGTATTTACTGAAGAGATCTTATCTTCATAACCTGTCTCCTTCTCACTTTCTCCTAAACTCTAGTCTTTGTTTTCTTGTATTTGAAAAATTTAATCTATTTTGGTAATAATTTGTACATAACTGTTGATCCGGAGTGCATCTCTATGCCTAGTTTATTTCTACCACTGGAGGCATGTTTTTCCCCAATGAACTGCATCATTCAAATGGATCTTCAATCGTTTCTTATTTTAATTTCAACTAAATGAAAAGCCATAAACCCATAAGAGTAGCTTATATTTTTCTTGTTCATTTTTTACTGGCAAAAAAGTAGTTGCTAAATTCCAATATAGACAATGGTCAGTTGAGGAGTATATAATTGCTGCTAAGATTATTAACTGAGATACACTAAATCACATTTCCTTTTGCAAGTGTATTTGTTGAAGAAGCTCTACCATTAATAAGGAATCTGAGGGGACATAATAGAAACAGTGCATACAGGAAAGTAACCATGAAAAAATACTTTTAATAGATCTAGTAGAGATTTAGGAAAATCACTTGTTTAAGCACAGTCCTTGAGTCTGAATTGTCTGGGAAATTCATTTACATTTCAAAAGAGTTAAACTAATAGTGGATTGACACCTCATTTAGAAAACATGGAGACTGAATCTCTCTACTGGATAGAAAAGTGGGTAGTAACTTATTCACCTGCAAGCTCTCATAGTAACTGACCAAGAAAACTACTATTTCTATGCAAATATTAGATGATCATAACTCCTCCTCTCACATTAACATTCCTTTATTCCTTAGGGTCATTGTAAATCATAAAAGGGCTTATCACACCCATTTTATAGGGTTTATAAGTCTACTGCAGCAAGGTGCTTTGACATTGTACAGCAGAGGAGCTAGATAATTGAAAACAAGGTTGTTGGAACTCTGGCAAGAATGAGTGTTTTCACTAGTTAGCATATGTTTATAAATTAAGGGGCAAAGCAGTTTGTTAGGAAAAAATGCTGACTTGAATTTAGGATGTGTGGATTTTAATTCAAGCTGTTTTATTTAGCCTGAGGTTCAGTTTCTTCATCAATAAAATGGGAAAGTGGGCCTAGATATTTTTAAGATCTCAGTGAGTTCTGAGAGTCTATAGTGACAGCATCATGGACTTCTGATAAGCATTTTGTAAGGGCATGTGCCACATCTGTGTAAATTGCCACTTCCTAGGCAAGCTGTGTTAGAACAAACTATGATCTAAGGCAAACCCCTGCGTGTCAAGAGAACTTAGTTTTCATCCTGTCTCTACCAAAAATGTGGTGTAACTCTGGTGGTTTTATCTCTTTCAACCTCATCTCCTCATCTCTAAAATTGAACTAAGGCTTTCTATAACTACTTAATAGTGTTATTTTCTGAGGATCAAATCAAATAACAGACACGAGGCTGCTTTGAAAAGTTCAAAATCATATATAAATATAGGGAGTAATAAATATATCCGGGCAAGTTATTTTGGTGAACAATTTATTCTGCCACTCAGTAAATGGGTGTGCTCATAAATAAGTTATTTAAATCCGCTGGGCCTCAGTTTTCTCAACTGTAAAATGAGGATGGTGGCCTAGATCAGTGATTTTTTTTAAAGTTACTTTTCATTTTTTAGCAGCAGAACTCTGGCTTCATACAAAATATTAAGTGGAACCCCACATATACATCAGAAAAAAAACAGAGCAGTTCTAACTAAGGATGACCAAGGGCCTTTCCCAACAAACTTGCTTCTCATTGCACCTCATACCTTAGGCTTCTAAGGCACCTCCTTGAAGCACTAGGACTCTGAGGAATACAGTGTGAAAACATCTGAAGCAGATGATCATTAATATGTCTTACAGTTTCAAATGCACGTTTAAAATTATGACAACTAAAAAGACCTATTCACTTTTTTAATATAGAAAAATTTTGTATTATCTAAGAACAGAATAGGAAGTAAATCTAATACTTTTATAGCAAATTTTTTTCATTTGTGTTATTTGCCCTTTGATTTTCATATTTGAAAAGACCACAACGTCCTCCCAGTTATGAAACGAAGTTTGCTGTCATAAAATGTATTTACTTTTTCTACTTCATTGGTTAGAGATTAAAGCAGATTATTTTTTCATTTAAAACATCATTAAAAAACAACTACTTCTAGTGTTCTCATCACACAAAGTACCAGTTATTACCAGCTTCGAAAGTGACTGTGAAGTTTGTATACCAGTACTGATGAATTTCATAATAAACACCAAGAAAAGTCAATACCTTATAGAGGTTATTAGACCTATGAAAGACTCAGACCCTGTTATACTGATACATTTCAGAACACAACATTTATTTCTTTCCAAATGACAGAAACTAAGTTTGTGACCATGGAATTATATGGCTGGCATTATGGTGCTCTTCTAAAAAGGGTATCAAAAATAGTTGGTTATAAGTGAGCTAAAAATAGGTAGTGGCACTATTCCAATGAGACATGTAATTAATGAATATGCATCTCCTGTGCACCCAGCACATATACCTCATGAATTCAGAATTCCACTTGAAAGAAGACTTGCATTTGTCTTAAACTTGTGATAAAGTTTACCATAGGAGCAATCACTTAACGGCTATGAGGGAATATTCTGCTATCCAACTAGAAACATAATTTTAAAACTAATTGAAAGCCTATATGTATATCTGAGTCAGGTTAATTTTAGAAAAGAATATGTCTGATGTATTTAAACAAGCATACAAATAGAAATGACAAAGTTGGTACTATAAATTCCTTCATTATTTTTCAAAAACTACTTTGGTAAACAGAATGAACCTGCAAATGTCATTGATCTATTAAATATATTATTTCCTGTGGAGCATTTAATAAAAATATTAAAAATAAGTGTTTGACTTTCAGTATCTCCTATGTTGAACATTATTTTTAATCTTAACCAAAACAGAGATTTAAATATGTGGCTTTAATGTCCATGGTTGACTGTCAACAGCCAAAATTGATATGTCACACCATGATCTCCTAGCATGTCAATAATCTGTAAAGTAAAATTGGAATATGGGCGATCACTGAGTTGACCTGCTGAATTACATACACTAGAGTACATGTGAGTTCTCCTTCATGTCTGTAAAAAACATCTCTTAAAACAAAGACAAAAGAAATTAACAAGGCAATTATGATAAAGTAAAATGAGATTCACTTATACTGTGACTATCATCTGAAGTCATTTTTCAAACCAATGTATCAGTCTTCTTAGGGGTGCTACTTAGCAACAAAATAATATAAGACAACATAACATAGAGGTTTGAGGCAAGAAGTGGAAGAAAACTACATGTAATGGATTTTATAAGGGGAATTTTAATTAGGCAGGATGCAATTTAGCTGAAATTGTACTTTGACCATGTAACTGATATTGCTTCTCTTGCACTCATGAATGTTTTGACACATAATAAATACACTCTAGCCCAAATGCCTAGAATTTAAAGAATTGCTACTTAAGTCTATTAATTTGATTTTAATCATTTTAAACATTATATTGCATAATTTTATACATTAAATAAATTAGTGATAATTAAAGAAGTAATTCCTAACACAGTTGGGCCTCAGTTTCTCCCTTGTGATATTTCTTCAATATACAAGTAATTTTCATCTATTTTTTATATATTTTCTCAGTAAGAACATAATTAGCTTATATGTCACCATTTCTCAAAATGAGTTTAACAGAACAGTAGTAAAAAGAAAAGAAAAAAGACAGACTCCACAGGCAATTAATTTGGGGGAATTCTGGGTTAGAAAGTGTTGAACCTATTTCTTTGCTGTAATACATCTCAGAGTCTTTAAAACTAATATTACTTACCAATCCAAGGAACATGCTTTAGAAAACACCATCTAAGTAAATGTATCATTGAGCTAATAAGTATTTAGCAAGGGCTATATGGTTGTCTGAATGAATCTTTAAGGTAGCTTAATAAGCAAACTGATGGATCAGTCTTCAGTCCTATTGCACTTAAAATCACTGAAATGATCAATGAGCCAAAAAATTAATTGCCCACTTTAGATTTGTTGATCCCCCCAATACTAGATTTGGTGGTGCATGACCTCTGATTCAGCACCAAATGTTTTGGAATAGAAAACTTATTAGATCTCCTAGGTTTCCAATTTTGTTTGTGAACATACATACATAGTATTTCAGCAATATCAAGAATTTCTGATCTCTATCTTTATTTTTTGAGTTCCCCCTACCATCCTTCATATTTATTAGTATTATCAACACTTGGACAGTAGATTACTGAATGCTAATTTATGACATTCTCTGTGCATATGAACAAGTACCAGGAGGAAAAGAAAGACAATTCTTTCTCCTGTTGTCATTGTGATTTCAGGAAGTGTTAGCACATTTTTGGCACCCTTCCTTAATAGCCTGTATCTGTTTTAACAAGCCAAGTTAAAGAAGAACCTTATTCTTTCAAACTTAGGATTTGTCGTTATTTTGAGATTCATTAGTTTAATTAGTTAGAGCATTGTGCTAATGAGTCCAAGGCCATGGATTTGAGTCACATGTAGGCCAGTTAATTTTGTACAGAAAAAATATTTTGTTTCCACCCACACTAGGTCCTTTGCCATTAACCAACCCTCTGATGAATGCCTATTTTTTGATCTTAAAGGAAACCTGTCACTGATGCTATTTTTTTTTAAAAGGAGCAAGCAGGATCATATGCATAGGTGGGCAGCACACTTGTTCGTCATTATTAACTAATAGATCTTCAGCCATTACCTCTAAACACATACTTTACTTAAAGGAACTTTCCCAAGGGGGAAAACTCAGGATTTAATCATATTTTTAACAAATGCTCCATTTTAATTGACAAATTTCAAACTGCTCTTTCTCTTATACAAGTATCAACAATTTTTTACTTGAAAAATACTATGTGTAGTATTACAACAAACATAAAAATAATTAAGAGATTCATGGGCTATTATTATCTGCTAAAATCTAATTACTCTATTTTCTTTTTTTTTTTTTTTTTTTTTTTTTTTTTTTTTAACTTTTGGGTTTTTGTTTATTTATTTATTTTTAGTTATGGCTGTGTTGGGTCTTCGTTTCTGTGCAAGGGCTTTCTCTAGTTGCAGCAAGTGGGGGCCACTCTTCATCGCGGTGCGCGGGCCTCTCATTATCGCGGCCTCTCTTGTTGCGGAGCACAGGCTCCAGACGCGCAGGCTCAGTAATTGTGGCTCACGGGCCCAGTCGCTCCGCGGCATGTGGGATCCTCCCAGACCAGGGCTCGAACCCGTGTCCCCTGCATTGGCAGGCAGATTCTCAACCACTGCGCCACCAGGGAAGCCCTAATTACTCTATTTTCATAAAAGAATCCCATTCACTTTAATTCAGTCTATAAATTATGATTCCATGTTTCTTCTCAGAGCAGATTGTAAATAATAGCACAGAATCTCAATTGGAGTGGATAAAATCATTGCACTGCTTCCTATCCTTTGTCATTTAAAAATAACAAAAATGACAACTGTTCTGAAGAAAAGTTTTGAAGTTTGACTAATGCTCTTTTGTGTGAAATATAATATACTTAGCAGTTCAAAGTGGAAAAAATCTTATCCAAGAGCGGATTGTCATCATAGAACTCGAAAGAAAGATTGATTTGATAGTTTTCTACTTTATGTTCAATACAAAATTCCATTTCATTTGATTTCTCAAGAATTTCATATATCCTTTAAACATGACAGATGATTATATCTGAGAAGAAAAGTGTCCTATGACCGAAAGTCCAAAACTTGAACAAATTTTATAATTTTCAAGATGATAAGGGCACCTCCTCATTCACAGAGCTCCATATTGTACAGATTGCATGTTTTTGGTCCTTTAACTAAAGGACTGAAATCTCTTCCATAAGTGTATGAAGGTTTTGTTTTTATTTTCCCTTTAGTTGCTGATGTGGCTAAGAATCACATTCCAGAAGGCTAAAGAAATGATTAAAAACTTTTCAGAATCAAAAATTGAAGTCATTTTTGTATGCTTAAATTAATCCATTCAGTAAAGACCCAAGCCTATAACTTAAATTCTATTTTTAATGATATTTTTAATTTCCTCTGGAAGAATAAAAGGAAAGTATTTTTACATGGATAAATAGGAGGTGAATACTGGTATTGTGGAGTCTGAAGCTTATACACAGGGGGTCTCTTTAACAAAAGGATACAAAATTACTAATACAAAATTTGGTATGAATGAAATATTAATTTATAGACAAAAAAGAATCACAACAAGGAATTCCCTGGTGGTCCAGTGGTTAGGACCTTCACTGACAAGGGCATGGGTTCAATCCCTGGTCGAGGAACTAAGATCCTGCAAGCAGTGCAGCTCAGCCAAAAATAAAAAATAAAAAAAATAAAGAATCACAACAAATGACAAATTTATAAAAGCTGACATCACAAAAATCGCTATTGCATACATGTATTAATAAACTGCTTGATATATCTCTATGATACGTTTTTTTCGACATTTTCAGCCACATATCATTTGATTATCTCTTCCTATGATGATGATTTTCTAATACCAGGCCTCAGAAAAGGTCTATGCAAGTGAGGGGCCTTAAGCTTAAACTTCATTCGCCTCATAATAAATCTGGCTCTGTTCATATCAGTCATTCGATCACTGTGTGACTGCTCAAATAGTCTAAACTAGTGACAACCTGATGTTTCAAAATATCTATCTATCTATCTATCTATCTATCTATCTATCTATCTATCTAATCTATTTATCTAGCTATACATATTTATGTATACACACATACATACACACACAAACATTAATCCAAAGCATTAATTTTAATTTTGGAATGTACTTGAGGGTAAATGGCTCCCCAGGGAAGATGTAGGTTATATGGCAGGAGGTGGGGTAGAAGGGGGTATTAATTTTCTGCAAATAAATCGAGGTTACCAATCCTTTCTCCCTGCCTCCCTCAATTAATGGGGCTGTACTCAGCATTATATAACTCAACATCTAGATCTTTAAAATACATGTGGGATGGAAAGGCTATTTAAGGAATTAATTTACCTAAAAATGTGCATTGAATATACAGTTCTTCATTAAATATTTGTGTATGAATGAATAAATGAACTAACAAATGAGTTGATGAATAATACAGCAATCCCCACTTCCCATTTTCTTTTACCTCAATGTCTGCTTTAGGTGTGTAATGAAGTCTAAATCTATTGGAGCATTCAACTACATTAAACTATCTGTGTCAAGTACTCCATTGCTGTGTTTATGTTCGTTATTTCATTTATTCCTCATAACAATTCTCAAGGTAATTATATTTCTCAATAAACAATTACGGAAATTGGAATTTAGAGAGTTTAAGTAACCTACCAAATGTTCTGCAGCTAGAATGCCCTAGAAGCACAAATTGAATCCAAGCTTTCTAGACTCTTAGGTAAAATACACCATAGTTGTTTCTGTTCCCATCATGCCATGCTGTAAAAATATAGCCAAAAAAATTTTAAGAGAGAATGTTAAATTAAAATTGCGTTCTGGACAAGTTCCAGAGAAAAATGTAATATATAATGGCAAAAGTTACAATAGAATCTCTCATTATTGTGCTACAATGCACAGATTTCTTCAATTTATACCTTTTCATTTCCATATCCATAAATTGCTCCTCCTATCCCCAGTTTTGAAATGGGGTCTGGTCTGCTTTGGGCAGCAGCACATCAAGGGTTACATGAATGTTAATAGCATGACACCACTATATGCAGAAGGATTAGCCTCATCACGATGGGGCAGACAGGTTTGAAGACCCCAAAAAGGTGTTTCTAAAACTATCTAGCAGCATTTTTCATACTATTTCAAAAGGGTTCCCTGGCTGAATAAACTCTTCATAGGCCCCTGCTGGAGAGTCACCATACATATTTGCATACTAAACACACAGGATGTCCTACTCTAAATAAACTTGTTTCCTCTCTGGGCAGCACCCCACGTCCCCCAACTCCAAACTTGTTCCTTTGCTGCCCTTTAAAGGTCCTCAGACACAGCACACACACCATCACCGCCCCTTTCCCTGCTGACTTGTATTTCTACTGCAAACTACATTGCTGGAACTCAGGCCTGGGGAGCTCAAAGTAAAGTGGTTAGGGGTTTGCGAACAGGGTTTGAACATCGATCTGTATCTCTCCACTATTATTAACTGATAACTCCTTTCGTTTCTTTCCAGAGTCTGCTGTATGAAAGTCACTGTGAAGAGAATGGTACTTCAATTCCCTTTTTGCTGTCACTTCCACTTCCCCCCCCACACCAGTCTCCATATGAGCATTTTACCCTGCTGGAGTACTTGCAAAGTTGAAAGAGAAGTTGCATAAAATAAGTTTTTAAAGTAATGATAGGGAAGTTGAAGGAGAAATTTTTAAAAATAATTTTAAAAGGAAAAGGGACCTGTACTGCCTTCCCTCCCTCAGGACCCTGAGGTTGCCTATTCTTCATAGCCCTTCTCCTCTTCCCACTCCTTCTCCTCCTCCTCCTCACATGCTTTGGAGACAAAAGACTATCTTCTAGTTTTTAAATGTCTTTTCATTTATTATTAGTTGAATAGAACTCTAAGCTAATTTTGTTGAGTTTATTGAACTATAATTTATAGCTTCTAATGTAACAATAAAGATACTGTTTATCTGACGTTTTTGCTAGTTAAGACGGCATCTCATGCTGTAGTTGTTCTGTAAAGTATAAGAAGCAAGCACTACATTTCAGAGAAAATTTTGATTTGTTATTTTTATACATTGTTAACCCAGAAAAACCTTAGAAGAAGAAGAGACTAGAATGACACAGAATTAAAAACAAAAGTTAATTTAGTACAAGCTATAGCAGTATTTAATTCTCCATGAGATGTAAGTTTAGGATAACAGCTGACAAATACAGTTCAATACTTTCAATATAAGTATGTAATTCTTAAGGTCCTTGACTACATTTGGAGATACACATTTCATTGTCTGTGTCACTAATTGATATATACTTCAAAGTTACCACACATGGTATCTTGCAAAATATTATTGTCTTTTCAGAAATCCATTTGGGCTCCCCACCCCAAGTGATAGTTGTAAAAAGGGGGAAATTTTAATAATTCATAGGACATTTGGAAACCTCTGTCATTTAGCAAGTTTATGACAAAATTAATTTCACTTTTTCTGATATTTTATTTGTAATTTTTCTATGATTGTTACATCCTTATGATTATTTTTGGAGAATAATTTATAATTGCTGGGAGTGGAAGTGTGGGTGTTCAGTAATTCAGTTGCACTCTTCAAGAATAATAACCATCTTTGAATAACATATCATTACTTATTGTGATGAATTGCAAGAGGCTTACCAACAAACATAGCCTACCCACTTCAGCATCTTCCATAGAATAAATGGTCCAAGAATGCAAAACATAAAATGTGAAGCTAGAGTCATAAGTTATTTTCGTATTTATAGGACTTTTCTAAGAAAGATGTCCTGTTGGGAACATGACCCTTAGCCAAGCAGGTAGTATTTCATTGATACTGAGCCTAGGGCACCAGGGAAATGGACCAGTGGAAACTAGGCAGGATGCCAGTGCTCGAACTGAGTATCAGAGCCTGCACACTGGTCCTAGCAGTGGGTACTCAAGTGCCACTCACATAAGTGAGGTAGATGGCTAATTGTACAAACTAGATCACCAGGACTGGACTTGGAGTAAAACTAGATTTATTGGATTCACCACAAGAACACTGAACAGTGGGTCTGAAAAGACATCAAATTTGAAAACCTATCAGTTGACAAGATGGAAATTTTTGAAGGATTCTTTGGTATGACATGATTATGTTCAGTCTGAAGGAGAAGCTCCTTTAGTGCTTTGAGCTCCAGCAACAGATCTAGGGAAGATGGAGCCTAATAATGACAATATTCACAGTGGAAGGAATCCAGCAACGATATTTCATTTTCACTGTCAATTTTGTGTACACTATTTTTTCCTTAAAAGGAGACCCTTGTATGTTCCAAACACTTTTCCTTCACTATCTAGCCTGTCAGAAAAGATAACCACACTAGGATCAATAGTGTGCCACACTACATCTGTGGTTTCACTTTATTTAGAAGTTAGTCAAGAAAGAGAAATTAATTGAAAGATTCAAGTTTTTTTTTTTTGCGTAAAAGTAAAATGAATCACCATTCTTCACCTTGTGTAACAGGAAATCTAAAAGGAATAGTTGAGACCAGCTGCGTTTTGGCAACTAAGAAGAATTCTTGTTTTTCATATTTTATCCAAAGAAACTGACATTCAGCTAAGTATCAGTAATGATGAGATAAAAACTGTTCAATCTGAAAAGAAAACAGAAACCCTATGTTGATTATCTAAACGCATGTCTAATCACTTAAAATGGGATGTTTGCAGTACCCCAGTCAATGAAAAATGGCTCAAAATAGCCATCCATTAAACACTATGTTGACTAAACTACAGCCATGGTTGTTAATAAAAAAAAAAAAACTTAAAGCAGTTTTCCTACATGTTTCAATGAAATGCACAGTGTATTTGTTATCATACATCAGAAAATATAACTGATTTCACAAACCATACAAAAGTTAAATCTACTTACTTCATAGTCATATCTTATAATAGAAATAAAGAGGCTTAAAAAGTAAAGAAGGCTCAGAGTGGTGTGAGATTAATTCACGATTCTTTAAAAATGTATATTTTTATCAATCCCAATATATTTCTTTGGAAACATTATGTGATTATTTTCATAGGTGTGTGTATTTCCTAAGTTTAGAGCAGTCACTGATGCCTACTTCCTGAAGACATGACCACATAGGAGTTTCGGTAGGATGGAAAAAATTCAATCTCAATGTTAAAAGAAACAACAAAAAGGAATTCTGCTTTCCTCAGCAACCAAAATCTCTTTAACTCTTTCACCTCAGCAGGCAACATCTGGATAACTCAAGTTAAAGCCTGTCCTAAGGAAACAAGAAAAATAGAAACTGTTAATAGCATTCTGATCCTTCTACGCTTTAAAAGACACGATAATTTTCCCTGCTTGTGTGCTTCCATCACAATACAGGCAAATAACACACAGATGAAAAGCCTCATCCAGTACAGTTTGCAACTACTTATCTGTAAAAAAAAAAAATGAGAGTACAGTAGGAGAAGTGCATTCTTTAGTAGGAAACAGCAACCTTGAAGACAACACCACGTACCTTTTTATTCATTTTACTGCATTAATCAGAGCTCAGTGCTTCAGCAAAGTTCAGCTATACACATTAGGCTGTAATTCCCAGGCTCCAATGAAAGAAATTCAGCTGCAGTTTCTGTCCACTGCAAGTGTGTAGCTGCTCAAGCCTAGGGAGAGAGAAAAAAAATCTTAAATGGCATGATTACCAAAAATTTGTCCCACCCCTACTTAATTACAGAGGTTGTTGGAGTCTTTCCTTCATTGAAAGCCCTTTCTTGTGTATTTTTATTTCTTATACTCCCCTCCTTGGGCCTTGGTAGTGTTTTTCTCAGAGCAGGGAACCGTTTCAAACTTTTCCAAATTATTTGCCCAAGTACTATAGCAAACTTCTAATATTTTATTATTTGGGGAATGTTGTAAAGGCCAGTCTCAGGACTAAAAAACACCTTGCAAGTCGTGTCCAGGAAGGAATGGAGAAGTGTTAGTTTCATTTCACAGGTATGCCCTTTTCAAATTCTTATAATCTATAGCAGTGGAGAGGGGGAAGTGTGTTGGAAGACTTTATTCATCCTTCTACGCTCTCACTAATAGCACCCTCTAGTGTCTCCAATTGAGCTATGCATTTCTGTCATCAGCTAGGCACAGTAAACTACCAGGCTTTCTCCTGTTCCTGTATCTTCTGCAGAAATTAATTTGCCTTATGTGTACCGGCACCAGTTTCAGACTTATTTTCATTTGTGACTTGAATGCCCCAACACTAGAAATATCTACCAATTAAATGTAAAAGTGCCTCACAAATTAGGATAGTAAAAATGCTTGGAATTGAGAAAGTACTTTTAACTCTTCAAAACACTTGCATGCACATTATTATTTCTGTATGTAACATGTATTGTCCTCCCCACCACCACCACACATGTATGTTTGCCCTTGTTTTTAGAGAGAGAAGTAGAATGGTTTCACTTGAGATAAAGAAAACTAATTCATAACTAAAGCATTCTCTTTGAGCAGTCCCTAACCCGTTCAGGTTTATAGTTTTTGTTTTGTATTTTTACTTATCTTTATTTCCTAACTCTTGGAGAGTAACAACTTTTAAACTAAATGTCATGCACTGTGCTGAGCATTTGAGGTGCATTATTTTATTTAAATATCACTACAACAACTTGAGCTAAATAAGATTATTATCCCCATTTTTAGATGAAGAAACTGAAGCTTCTTAGGATAGCTCTCTACAACAGAAGTATAATTCAAGCCACATATATAATTTTAAATTTTCTAGCAACCCACTAAAATATTGAAAATAAGCAGGTTAAATTATTTTAATATTTTATTTAACCGGTTAGTCAAAATATTGTCATTTCATCATGCAATTTGTATAAAATATTAATTATATATTTCATATATGTGTGTGTATATGTACATGTGCTAACTCTTCAAAATAGGGTGTGTATTTTATACTCACAGTGCATCTCAATTTGGGTTACTCAAGTTTCAAGGGCTCGGTAGCACATGTGGCTATTCACTATCTTATACAGTACAGGTCCAGAGATTAATTCGCCCACAGCCACACAACTAGAAAATGCCAGAGCCAGAATTCCAAATTTGGTTTAAAACAAAAGTTCTTTTCTTAATCACTGGGCTTCACTGTCTCCTACTAATTCCAATTGTTGTCAATAGTTAACATTAAATATGAAAAATATCATGGAGAATGTAATTTATCCATTCTTACAGTTTTGTGTCCATACACTAACATACTTTCTCAGTAACAGTGACGATTTATTGATTATAACATTTGTGTGCAATGTAGGTGTAAGCTGTTGTGGACAACACAAAGATGATGGAATTTGATGTAAAATAACCGGCACATGATGCATAGTAGTCATTCTCATCCATCCGCAAGACTTGTGCATTCTCCCTCTAGATAGTGTACATGGGAAGGCAAATCACAGTCAGATGGCAGGCTGCTTGATAAGGGGTGTTTCAATGCAAAGGCAACTGAAATCAGAGTATTTGATTAGCTTCATCAATCTCATATCAAGGGTGGTTTTTGCCAGTGAGACGAAAATGTACATGGATAAGAGTTACCAATGCTCATCTCTTTGAGACTTCTTTTACTAAGTCTGCATAGCTTTTCAAGCCTTTCTTCAGATTAACGCATTATTTCTCAGCTTTAGTCAATTCTCACTGGCCTGAGAAAAATCCTAACTCAAAGTATTTTAATTATCTTGTATGAGCCATTCTATAATTATACAATGGCTTTATAGTTTAATCCTCAGATATTGCACATATTTCCATGTTTATAGGGTACACATTACCATAATTTTTTTTTCTGATCTTAGTAGAACCCTGGTTCAAGTTCCAAATTGGAACACTGAACAAACAAATGCAATAAATATAACAGTTCCTTAATGGCATCTCCTCCAAAAAACAAATTCCTAAAGTTTCCTTTTGTTAATTATAAAGTTTTTGACGTAATGTAAATTCTGAAAATGTGTAATCACACAATCTGAGGACCATAGGCTAAGGGTCAGCATAGTGGACTGGAAGTGACATGGGTTTGAATTTCCCAACTCTATACTTTATAGCTATATAACCTTGGGCATTTTACCTAGTCTCTGTGAATCTCTGTTTCCTCATTTGTTAAAAAAAATGAAGCTAATAATACCTATCTCATAGGATGGTTTTGAAGATTAATAGGACAATGTATATAATGCAAATGGTGCATAAAAGGCATTCAGTCAAGGAGTCCTTCTCTCTGTAAGCAAGCAGAGTCCTCCTCAGTCCTTTTAGAGTTAGAGCACCAAGCAGAGGGCTTTTGCCAGGTGTCCTGGCTTTTGGTTATTCCGTTGCTCATTGGTGCCATCATCAGACAGAAAAGGAGAAGAGAAAATGGGAACATTTTTTTCATTATTTTCAGATGTGGATTTCTGTCACTTTTATCAACAAACTGAATTTCTCAGATGATTTTCTGGGTTACTTAGTTCAACTAGTAGTCTCCTTGGTCTGTAAGTAATGTTGCTACTCTACGGAGATCATTTTGTATTGGACTAGACACTTAAAATTAAATGTTGTGCTGTATATATAGAAGAATCCAGATTCACTATAAAGCAACCATTTAGCTGAATTTTGGAGTTTCACACTCTGAATGAGAATCCAGAGTCTGCTACTTTTCAGCTCCATGGTCTTGTACAAATTACCTGTCTGTGAGCTTCAGTTTCAGGAACTGTAAAATGTGGATAATAACATTAACCTCATGAGTCTGTCATGATGATAACTTTAAATACTTCTTAAGAGTCACTGAATAGTTCTCTCCCCCTGCCTTGGGTTTAGATGGAAATCTTAACACATCAATTAACTGATATCTAATGTGGATGTTATGAATGATTATTAGTGCTCTGAGAGTGCCTCCACAGCATGGCTTTGCCACACTTTCCTGGATCAATCACTGATTTTATTTTCATTGAGTTCCTGCCATCACCTATGACTGAGTCTCATCCAGCAGTGCAAACCCCAAGAGTCAGAGCTGTAAACTGTAACCATTTGACAGCTTCTAATTTCAACTCCAAGACACCTCCCAGCTCCCGAGAAGTGGACAATGCATGTGCTGGATACTGTGAATAATGCAGGCAGAGTTACAGGAGGGGTAAAATGTAATAGTAAACACTTCCTGTGTCCTCTTTCATGCAGACTGCACTGAACTGTGGTGCTAATGTCCCTCCCAGTAGTGGCTGTAGGTGTAAAAAAAAAAAAAAGAAAGAAAGAAAAAGAAGAAAATAGGCAAGAGGAACAAAAACGGGGGGTGGGGGATGTGAGGATTATCTGAACCAGGGTTTTAACCTTTAAAACTATCAGGAATTGGAAAGAAGGCAGTTACAAAGATGGAGAGGGACATACTGGGGAAAGAAGTCAGAAAGATTTGTCCTTCAATAAAAAAATAATAATAACTTTCCATGAAGAAACTATTAGATAAAATCAACTCACGATAATTGGCAAAATTTTTCCTTCCTGATGTTCTATCCCTATGCAGATGCATTCCCCCTTCCATTCAGTAGACAAAAATAAAAATGAATACTGTGCTCTTGGCGCCTGAAAACATTATCTACTTTTCCTCCTTTTATTTCAGGAAAGAGAGCCTCCTCCTTCCAAAAACAAAGCAGAGCACTAGAAAGATAAGTTTTTCTACTGGTTAAGCATGGAAAATGGATGCTAAAACCTAAACCTAAAACCCTACACCTTTCTGGAGAGGAATTTAAAGAATTCACCTGGTTCATTCTCCAGCCTCTGGGTAAATTTAAGGACTTGCTCCTTGGAGTAAGAATCAGAGTAGAACAGCTGGGGAGGTTTGGGTTGTTGTTGCTATTTGCTTTTAATCCCATAACAGGGACGGGGGAATTAGCCCTGCTTCTAGATACCCACGACCTTCCGAGCCATAAACCAGCCAGATTGCCCCTGGTCGCTTTAGTGGTCTTGGAAGACCTGGCACCCCGATGCCCGCCCGGGCGTCACCGACTAGGCAGCCGGAGCGTGCTGGCAAGCACCAGTCTTGCGGCTGGGCTCCTCCCTCTCCTGCATCCTTTCCTACCACGGAAACGCGCTGTCCACGCCCGCGATGCTGCCCGGTCCCCGGCAGCGAAGCGGCTGGACCCCACTAAAGCAGCCCAAAGCCACCGACCTGCTTACGCTCACTCGTACTTGCAATCTGGGGTAGCCAAATGCTAGATCTCCCCCCTCACCCCCCTCTCCGCCACCCCCAGACAATCAATCTGAAGGCAATCGAGGTACCAGACCCGGCTCACAGTTTAGTGTGATATATGCAGACACAGTCTCTCGGCTCCAACTGCGGCTTTGCCGGGCTCCTGCTCCTACTTCCACTAGTCTGCCTTAAGTATCCTTTGTATAGAAAATGGTGCTGTTGGACGCTTGTTCTCTAGCCGGAGTCAGGGCGGTCAGCGGGATCGCGAGAAAAGCACACATAACAAGAAAAATAAAACTTCCGTAAGATAATTCGAATGAGTTCAACTTAAAGGGAAGCCTAAGAGAGCAGCGAGCGGAGGACCGAGCGGAGCGGGATATGCCCTTGGTTTTGCTCCGCAAAGCGGGAAGCCCTAAAGCGGCGCGTTTTTCCCAGCAGCGGGTCCCGCACGCGAGGGTGCCGCCAGCACGCTTCCTGCCGCCTTCTTGGGGCGGCGAACAGTAACTTCCTAAGCTTACCTCCATTTCTCCCCCGCCCTTCTTCCCCGGTTCCCCGTTAGCCTGGAGGGGCCGCCCCCAGAGCGGTGGGGGATGTGGGGTGCAGGGAGTGGGGACCAGAGGGGGGGACCCAGCAGTTGGTGCTGCGCCATCCCCTCCCAGCAGGCGGCCAGGGCACTGGTTCACTTCTCTCCCCCCACCCGCCTTCCACTCGCTCACCCCCCTTCCTTCCCCCTTCTCCCCCTCTATCGAGTCCCTCCCCCTCGCCATTGAAAAGGGCTGGCTCGACACTGGCTCCTTGCAGTCGGCGAACTGTCAGGGCGGGAGGAGCCGTGAGCTCGAGCTGCACGCAGCGGCCCGCGCGGCAAAGCAGAAAGCCAGTTGAACAGAGTGCGCAGAGTGGCACTGGCAGCGGCGACACAGGCAGCCCAGGAAACCCGGGTGGCCCAAACAGCCTCAAAGGAAGTCTTCGCGACTCCAACTGCTCCGCGGACTGCGAGCTGTGGCGGCAGAGCCCCGCTACAGCAGTCGCAGTCTCCGTGGGGCTAGCGGAAGCCTTTTCTCTTTTTTACTTACCACCTCATTTCTACTCTAGTGGCTTGGACAACAAGGTAAGTATCCGGTCCGGGTGCCAGAACAGAGTGCGGCGTGTGAAGCGTGAGTCCCGCACTTACTGCGCGGAGGCTTCCGGCTGCCTGCTCTTGGGGTCTTTTGACTAGGACCACAGAGTGATTTTAGAGACGCTTCCTGTGTCCTCCCTTCCCCCATCTCTTCCCTGGAGATAAGAGAAAGAGCAAACCCCGGAGGTGAGTGACGCTAGAATATCTTTTTGGCACAGCCACCAGTCGGCTTGGCTTGGTTACTTTGCGAAAACTCTCACTTCTGTCAGAAAAGTGTCCGCGCATGAATTTCCCCGACATTGGCCGTGCAAAAAGGTCTTTCACTTTAACGGATACAGCCAGCTTCTGCGAAGCTGAGAGAAACTCTTAAGATTGCAGCAGGGGCTGGGAAAAGATCACACTCCGGATTCTCGGGTTAGTCAGGCGAAGCGGTCTGAGCAGAGGGGTCTGAGCAGAGTCCGGAGCCCAGAGCCCGGCTTGGACTTCCAGGGCGGTCCGGCCCCGCTGCGCTCCCATCTCTGGGGTCTCCGGATCTGGATCCATGCCAGGCTGGCTCTAATCCTTGGGAGCCCGACCCTCGGTCCCCCGTGCAGTTCCGCCTGACGCTCGCCTCCCCGCCCTTCCTTCCCGCCCTACTTCTGGGGCTGTGCTCAGCCAGCACCTGCTGGATGTGGAGATGGTAGGTGTGGAAAATTCTGCCTAGCTCTAAAAAAAGGAACGTCTTATAATTGCGTAGCAGAAAAACGGCATCATTTTCTCATAAAAAAAAAAGACTTTCTAAGAGCATAGCCGAACATAAAGCGGTTGCTCTTTCTCTAAAGAAATGACTTTTAATCCCTTAGCCAAAACCCGCCTACCTATCCCATAAATGAATGACGTGGACTAAGATAGGACCGAAAAACAGAGTATGTGTCCACAAAGGAATTAATTTTTTAAGCGCGTAGCCATAAAACAGCCCCTTTTCGCGATAATGAATGCCTCTTAAGAGAGTCATCGGAAAAGGTGACTTTTTAAAAGCTCGTAGCGGCAAATGGGTCTTTTCTTTAAAGACTTGGAAGAGCGGAGCGGCAGTCTGCCCTCGGTTGGAGACACGACTTGCATGTGCGCGCTTAGCAGCAAACTGACATCCTCCCCTTGCAAAAATAAAGGGGTGTGCGTGTGTGTGTCACTTTCCAAGAGCGTATAGCTCCAACCACTTCCTTTCCTGCCCCAAGGAAAGACTTATAGAGCTCAACAGCAAACGGCGTCTCCGCTTTCAGAATGAATTATTCTGCGCTTCACTGCTTTGGCCTCCTTTGCGGTTTGGGGTGTGGGGCGCTGGGGTGCGCATGTGGAGTGCGTGTGCGCGCGCGTCTGCGGGCGGGCGGTCGAGTCTCCAAGCGGGGTGCCCTTCCAAAATGTTGGCTAGGGGGCTGGGAATCGAAACTTGCGCCACTGCGGCACACACCCACAAAGCAAAGACTTGAGAGAAGAGGGAGGGACGAGGACAAAAGAATAAATAAAATTAAACTGGGAGGACCAAACAAAAGCGAGTCCTTGCGTGGAAACATTCCAAGCTTGGGTTTAAACCCCACATAGGAGCCGTTACTGTGCGAAGGAAAGTGTGTGGAAGAAAGTGTTTAAACATCGCGATAGGCGGTGAAGGGGACAGGAAACATGGGGAGGGGCGAGGGTGTTGGCACCGCTTGCGTGCTCTTAGCGCTGCAACAAGGAAACAACCTGAGGAGCGTGCGAAGACTCCTCAACATTGAGCAAAACACCGGAGAAGGTAGCGGCGGTTTAGACTAAAGCGACTCCTCCCATCCCATGAAAGGTTAAAACAGGTGTGACTCAAGGAAAAAAAGGGTACTTGCGGGCACCTTCTGAACTTGGGGAAGACTAAATGGAATTCCACTCTCAATCTTGTTTGAAACAATCACGGCGGGAAATCTCAGCCTCAGGGCTATCCTTTCCTGGGCGAGTTGGGGGACATTTGAAAGCAAGTCGAAGTAATAGTATTTGCATGTGTTTCCCCCTCTCTTGCCTTTGTCTGGTTCGTCGGAGGAAGCGCGGACGGTGTGCGGGCGGTTCTGACGAATGAACCCAGAGATGGACGCGCTAAGGTCTAAAGATACCTTCCTCCCTCCGCTAAAATAAGAATTGCCGCGCGCAGCTCACGCAGGCTGAATCCGGCCGCCACCGCGCTGCGCCTGCCAAGCGGCGAGGGAGCGCCTCCGCCAGCGAGGCCCGAGAACCTCGTTCTCCAGTCGCCTTCGCATGGGCAGCCCCTCCTTCTGGCAATGATGTCAGCCCCGGAGCGGCTCGGCGGGCGGAGAGGAGGCCGAGCGGCTGGTCCCCGCCTGTGCGCAGCCGCCCTCGCTTCTCTCGGCCTCCTTCCCGCGCTCTCGCTCTCGGCCCCTCCTTCCCGCTCACTCGCTCCCCACAGGCGCGCCGAGGCGGCCGGGGCGGGGGAGGTAACTGCGGTCCCGGCCGCGGCCGGTTTTGAACCCGGAATCTGATACAGATGTAGGGTCTTCCCGCACTCGTTCCTTCCTTGTCCCTGTCCCCCACGACCCTCCCCCGCCCCAGTCTTTCCTGTTTTCAGCTTGCACCTTCACTATTCACTATGAATCTACTTATTTAGCGGCATTCTAGAGGGCAAGTTCTTCAGATGAAATAATAGTTACCAGTGTTAAATTTCCGCTGTTTTCTCTCATCCCTGGATTATAAGGAAGGGGGATGTGAAGACCGGTATCCTTAAAATCCTGTGGCTGTCTCTTTGCTTTCAACAGAGCAAGCTCCCTAGAAGGCGAAGAGGGTCGTCTTCCCAGTGAAATGGTGAAGTGTGGGAGGGGGACGATTGGAGGCGCTGGCACAGGGTGGAGAGTCCCCTTAAGTGAGAGAAGGGACTGAAAATTGGAAGTTACGAAAGGCTCTAGGAGCTGCTGCCGCAGGGGCAGGCCACCGTCCTCTTTATTATAAGGCTGCGCAGTCACTTCTAGAGACTGGCGCGCCAAATTGGGAAGATTCAGAAACGGGATTTTACAAGACGGAAGCCCGCTGCGGCTTCCTTTCTGAGTTTGCACTTCTCCCTTTAAGGGACAACCCCCTGCTTCCCCGAATTAGAGGCTAATCCGTTTTCCCTGATTGCGGACAATTTTTTTCTTTAGCTCTGGGAGAAGGACCGCAGCGCGCAGTTGGAGAAGGTTGCACAGGGCAAGAGGGAGGGGACGGAGGCAGCGTGTGTGGAGGCGTCTGAGCCTCGGAACTGAGTTTCCTTCCCAAGGAAATTATCTTCAGAGAGGATCGCAACAAACTGCTTACCTACTGACTGTATTTTGGTTTGGAGGCAGGTAGGAGATTTGGGGGAAAGGGAGCAGGAACAAAGAATTCTTCCGTTTTGTAAATCTGGGGTTTTGTTTTCTTCCCTTGGATGGAAGGCTTCCCTTACATGTTATATCAGCAAAGGCAGCAAACTTAGAGTTGCTATGCGTTTGAAATAGAGGAATGGGAAGGAAACTCAGACCAAGCATAAAAGCGCATTCATTTTTTAGAGTTCAATCATTTGCTAAGAAGGTTTGAAAGGAGACTTTTTTTTTTTTAATCATCTGAATGCGATTCTGATGGATGCCCAAGCAATGTTGGGTTTTGGCAACTGGGAGGCCTGGCAGAAGGAATTGCAGTTTTCACATTATTTCTTCTCTTTGTATTCAAAACTTTATGTTCTTTGAAAGATAGAAATTCCTGATAGAGAGCTCCAGACTGCTGGTGGCAGGAAGAAATCTGGTAAGGGATTTAGAAAGCAGAAAATTCTCCTTTTCTCTGTGCAAGCAGTCCACAACAGCCTTTAGTCAGGATTTACAAGGTTCTTGGCGAAGAGAGGGGAGGCGTGCGGACAAGGAGACTTTATATAAACCACTGGTTTAAGCTAAGTTGACAAAATATGTATGGCTGCCACATTTTCTACTAGTAGCAAGGGGAATTATTCAGGAGATGAAATTTTGAAATCTAATTTTCTCCAATAATCTTGCTTCACATATTTTAAAGGAGGGTCATCTGTTTATTTATTCACCAAAGAATCTGCAAACATTAATTACTCACCTACTGTGCCAGACAATGTACTAGGCTACAAGAATGCAAAAGAGAATGTGAAAAGGTAGCTCCGGCTTCTGTGAGCCAGGAGACTCTGACAAATTTATGATACAATGTGATTAATGCTCTAATTGAACATAATGGAGGGAGGAATTAATTTTTGCTAAGAGGTTGAAAAAAGATTCATAAAGAAGGTGTCTCTCTGGCTTTGAAAAATAGGCATTTGTAGGCAGTGGCTAGCCAGGAGGTAGACCTGGAAGAGCCTGATACAGACTTAAGTAAGGAAAGGGTGGGTGGGGGTGGGGCTTGATGTCCCACTGTGGAGTTAGGGGGTTTGTGTGTGTATTTTGTAGGCATAGTCCACTTTGAAGATTTTTAAAGCAGATATGTTAAAAACAACAACAACAAAACAGGGTGAGAAAATTAGGCAGTAGGTGGCACACAATAGAAACATTTTTGTTGTTGTCTTTAAATGTGTGTTTGAATAAACTAATGCATTGGAATAGAGAGTTGAGGCAAATAAGTAGAGAAGATACTGTAACATCCAGAAAAGAGGACAAATGAATGAAGAGGGCCTAAGGTAAATCAGTAAAACTAAGAAAGAAAGGAACGGCATTTTCGAAAAGAGAATTTCTCTTTAGTCATAATCATCTCTATAGTTTTATCTTTAGGCTCATCTCACCTTTCACACCCAACCTTCCAAATTCCCCATCTTCCACCGTCAGAGTAAACTCCTTCAGCCACTTGCAAGCACACTTATGCCCACGCACTCCATTTTCCACACACCTCCCTGCATCATCTCCGTGCCCTATATCATCTCTCCCATCCTTACCCACTTCAGCTCTTTATCTACCAACCATCAGAGTCCCTTAATCTTGGCTTTTTCCTCCTCTTGAGGCCCTAGCAAACACCTCTATCTCTATTCTTTTTCCTTCTCCCGTCAGTCTTCCCTCGCTGCTTCTTCCCTGCATTACCTACCTAGGTAATTTCTCCACTCATCCCCATTTTACTTCTTTCTTCCCACTAGCTACCTTGGACTCTCTTCCCCTTCAGTGACCTCAAAGATGTTTTTTAAAAAAAGGAACCATGGAACCTCTACTTTAAACTTACAGATTTGTCAAATTTTCCTCACCAGAAGATTTCTTGCCGTCTGTGTGTCTCTTTTGCTGTTTTATTTCAAACAAGATTTATAGTGGAATTCCTTGGATTTCTTATATTTTTTATCATGCCTGCAAATATCTGTTTTCCTTTGGTTACAGCTAGGGATTTAAATATTGTACTTTGAGGAGTATTTTCAACTTTTCTGAATTTCTCACCACACACTCCTGAAACTGTTTATCTGCATCCCATTCTTTCTGGTGTGTCCTCTTCCCATGGGTCATTATTTCTATGTTTTCAGTGAAAGTTTCTTTCTCATTTTTATTCCCCCTCCTTTTTGCTTTGTGGAATTGTCATAGTGGCTCAAATTTAAATATTTTGAGAGGGTGTCCGCCTCAGACAGATCTCTCCTAACACACACACACACACACACACAAAGGACTTTAAGGCCTTTGTCAAAGCATGTTCATACGAACATACACAGTTACTATGCCAATCTTAAGAGGCAAAGGAACCCGTGCTTTTTACTGCATTCGTAGAAAGTTATTTTTGTGTGTATGGGAAATGGGCAATTCTCAAATTGTCCATATCTCCACATGCACTGAGGTTGGCTCAGCATCACTGGGAATTGGGGAGGTAAGAAAGAGTATGCCATAAAAATAGATGATACATTCTTTCATCAATGACATATGTAAATTTTACCTTTGTGAAAAATAAAATTTATAAGTACATTTAATTGGATTGACTATAACATTCCAAATTACATGTCATTGTCTGAGCAGAGTTCTATTATCTGAAGACTTTATTGATCATTCAGTATCCAGAATGAAGAAAACTAGGTAAGATGCCTTGATATTCCAGACTGGCTTGCATTGTTTAAATTAATCTAATCCTATCTGAAAAGGTGTCATTTTTCAATAGAAGTTCATCTCGAAGGCATCATCCCCAAAATGTGTTCATCTTTTGTTAAGAGAAAACATCAAATAACTTGTATGTCATGGTCCCTCAATATTTATGCTCTGTGCAACATTAATTGTAAAACACAGGTTTATCACATGGAGAAAGCTATTTTAGGGTGAAAAGTGTCTTGAGATTTGGTTACATCTGTAGAAAGACTGCATTCTCATTATCAAACAGTAAAAATAAATTGGATGAAGAGTCTTTTTCAATTACGGTTTTTGAATTAGAAGAGTGACTTGGCAGAAATCATAAATGCTTCTATTATCTTTTACACTCTAAACATCCTCAACTGATCAAGGATTTTAAACTGCCCTTTTAATTGACTTTAATGTGTTAAGCATCAAATCAGTATAATAAATTTTGAATCTAAGGGTGACAATGGCTATAGTTGTCATTTCCAGCCCAGATCTGAAAGAATGATTTTTTCTACCTAATCTGCTCATCTTGAATATGTAGATTTGGGAAAACAAAAAGAGGAAAGGCAAAAGAAAGAAGAGAATAAATTCTAGGAGAGGATTTTTCTCTCTCAATAAAAACTATATTAATCTTACATATCCTTTAGCATGACAATAAAACTAATTTCCTGATGGATTTTAATTAAACTATATGAAAATTCATTTCTTTTTAAATCTTCAAGTGATTAGAATGCAAATAAAGATTGTACTGATTTTTACAATTCATTTATTGTCATCATATGAAATGAAAACAGAACATTAAATTTTCTGCCACCCTCTTGTTTCAATTCATTCTCCTAGTTTAATTTATGCAGTATCCTATATTTTATATACTTTTAAAAGTAAATATTTTAGTCTCATAAAAACTTTGAATAGAAAAAGAAAGCATGGTTGTACCTATTTTTTCAATGGGGAAACTGAAGGTCAGACAGGTGAAATCCTATCTCTAAGGCTTTCCAGTTAGTAAGAGGGGAAGCCTATACAGGACTTTTGGCTTCCAAACCAGGGCTTTTCCCAACACCTGCCTTGCCTTGCATATCTTTGAGTATATTTCCTCAAAGTTCTGAATATAAAAAAAAAAAAAAAAAACGAAAACAAAAAAGAATCCTTCTTGGATTAAAAAATAAAAATTTCAAAGACAAGTATATTCAAATATATCTAAATAAGTCTATCTTTTAACTGTTTACTTGTGTCATATTCTCCTCCTCTTACTAACCCTGTAAATATTATATAATAAAATAGTAAGACTATTGAAATTTAGCAGTACATGCTCATATATGCTCATACACTTCCTCTGTTTTATTTATAAGAATAATTCAAATTATGACCCATCATAATGACACTCCATAAACTTTGTTTACTTAATGTGGCACATATTTAGTGTTATTGCCTAATTCGTTTTTCTTTTAGGACATCTATATTTTATATATGATTTGTTTTAGAGAATTTTTGACAATGATTTGTAAATACTGATTTTCTTCTGATATGCCATCTTTGAAGCAAAATATCTTTGGGAATCAATTGTGTGTAGGTTTGTATCATATCAACCAAAGGACATTAAGCTCCCAATATGCAAATCATTTTCTGTTGTCTTCAGGATTATAAACTCCTTTTTCCTGTGGTTTTGGGTACAGGAAATGAGAGCAGAGGTTTATTTAAATTGTGTGAACACAAGGTATTTTATGATTTATATTTTATTAGTATCCAGAGAGTGATCTTGAGCAAATAACTTCATCTCCCTGGAATACAGTTTTCCCAAAAGTAAAATGAAGAAGTTTTACATTATTTCAAGGCCCTTTCCAATGAAAAAAAATTATATGATGTTTTACAGAAAGCTCTACCATGTATTCTTGCCTTGTCCCTTGGCTCTGCAGGTATTTCCAGTTTCAACGCATTGATTCATTAGCCCTCAATATCTAAAAGCCTATTGCTGGTCCAGCATTACAATACTTTAAATGTGGTGGTTGGACTGGGTTGAAAAAGGGGGTCCTTAAAGAAATTTAAGGCAGTATCTTCTTTGAGAAGCTTATATTCTGATTGGGCAAAAACAATAAGCAACAACAACAAAAAAGTAATATATAGTCACATTAGATTAAATTTAACAAATATCGAGTGCCAGGTGGTACATTATAATATACCAAGAATGGTCCAAGTTTCATAAACTCTGGAAGTGGAAGGGACCAGAAAGATCATTTAGTCCAACCCCTTAATTTTACAGATAAGAAAACTGTCTCAGAGATGTGAAATGAGTGTTAACAGGAGCTCATGTAAGGTATTGGGTGATAACATTATTTAATTTACTCTACAACCTTGCCTGTTCCCTCCTTTGCTCAAATGCAGGAATAGTTTTGTACCTTATCAGAAAGTTAAATATATCCGGGACTTGTTTGTTTATTTCTTTGGCTTTATTAAGCTGGACCATTTCCCAATCTGACTTAGATATAGAAAATGCTATGTTTTCCACACTTTGTATTGAACTTAGATTATTAAAAACACGTCTATTGTGCATTTTGCATGTTTATATGATGTTATAAAACATGCAAAATGTAGTCTTGACATGAAGGTAGAGTGAATAGACTGAAGCATCGATGCATTAAAGTATGTAAATATTTTAACTCTTTAAAAAGGACTTGAGGGGCTTCCCTGGTGGCGCAGTGGTTGAGAATCCGCCTGCCAATGCGGGGGACACGGGTTCGAGCCCCGGTCTGGGAAGATCCCACATGCCGCGGAGCAGCTGGGCCCGTGAGCCACAATTACTGAGCCTGCGCGTCTGGAGCCTGTGCTCCGCAACAAGAGAGGCCGCGATAGTGAGAGGCCCGCGCACCGCAATGAAGATGAAGAGTGGCCCCCACTCGCCGCAACTAGAGAAAGCCCTCCCACAGAAACGAAGACCCAGCACAGCCATAAATCAATAAATAAATAAATAAATTAAAAAAAAAAAAAAAAAAAAAAAAAAAAAAAAGGACTTGAAAAGCCCATTTACTTAAGATAGCAAGAAATGTACATACCCCAAAGGATGGTTTTGTTTTTATAAATACATATTTACCTAAGGATTTTAATGTACATTTTCCTTAAGGTTTAAATATAATTTGGGAAAGACTTTAAGTGAATTTTCTAAACTTTGGTCTGCTTGTTGCATGATCTTATTGCTCATGTCGGGGGTTGTATGTGTAAGGGAGTATGGGTCAGGTAAATGTAGGCAAAATGTGCCAAAGCAAAGCTTACCTTTCTCCCCTGCATAACCTTAGACTGCTTTATTTTACTTTGTGGCTGAGGGGAAAGAAGGGGACAAAAAAGAAATCAAGTAGAGAAGAACACTGCCAGAGTGTTAGGTGATAGGGCCTGGCTTTCAGTTTAGTGTGAAATATGCAACCTTTTTGAAACTGCCTAGGCTGGCTTCTCTCTCACTTCTCATATTGTATATTTGGAATACCTTAACTGTTATTTGATACTTGTTTGCTAGTTTCACTAGGATCAAATATCTTCAAAAAAACATGGGAATACATTAAATTTTTTTAAAAAGAGGCTTAAGAATGGGTAATAAACATACACAAAAACACACAAACAGAATAAAGCTTTTACATGGAGAATTTGCTCTATCGTCATCAGGCAGGATTTCATTGTTTTTTCTGCTTACACCAGGAAAAAAAATGCTCAGTTTAAGACTGTTATTTTAGCCTTCAGTCAGGCTCCACATTTCTTACAACATCCCTTGTCCTGCAAATTTTCTTAGCTCATGAACTCGGTTTTAACATCCGTGAGATAAAACACTTACAATATATGCTGGCCATTTTGTAAAGTGAATGTGCAAAGAAGGAATATTTGAAGAAGGGAGTTTGAATCCATTAAATATCATATGGCTTCTGAATGCCTTCGAATTGCATACAAGAGTAAACAGTTATGGGAATATAAGGCCAATGCTAAAAAATTATATAGCAGTGTAGCTGTAACAGAATCTAAACATTTGAGAAATAGAGCCAATACACGACTTCTAATTAATCACCATCACTGCTGATGACTTGTTATTTTAAACTCCAGTTTCTATGAAGTTATGTTCTATTCCTGTGCTTCTCAAACTTTAATGTGCATACCATTCATCTGGGGAACCCCGTTAAAATGCAGATCCTGATTCAGTAGATTCTAGCTGGGGCCTGAAATTCTGCATTTCTAACAAGTTCCCTGGGGATGTAGATGCTGCTGACTCTCAAACCACACTGAAAACAAAGGGTTAATTCTTAGTAGGGTAAACAAGCATGAAAAGGTGAAGTAAGCAAAAGGTAACAGATTTTTATCTTAGAGCATGGGCTCTAAGCATACGGGCTTCAGTAGTTGCAGCACGTTGCCTCAGTAGTTGCGGCATGCGGGCCCTAGAGGGTGCGGGCTTCAGTAGTTGCTGTGCATGGGCTCAGTAGTTGTGGCTCGCGGGCCCTAGAGCGCAGGCTCAGTAGTTGTGGTGCACGGACTTAGTTGCTCCGCGGCATGTGAGATCTTCCCGGACCAGGGATCAAACCTGTGTCCCCTGCATTAGCAGGTGGATTCTTAACCACTGCGCCACCAGGGAAGTCCGGTAACAGATTTTTAAAAAAAGGATTCAATGTAGCTGTTTTGCAAGGGATGGAATATTTAAAAATTAAAAATGATATACAATCATTACATTTGGGTATTAAAATTGATCTTAACCTTTGATGTAACTATATCAGTTGAAACTGTAGCTCAGAATAAAAAACAGTTGCTTGCTCATTTTGTAGTCAAATCTATTTTATAAGGACTATGTATATATTTATACCATTTCAAAAAGAAAACCATTGACCACGCAGTGTCAATAGCTTACCAATATTTTAAAAACTTTTCCAACGAGATCCCAAAATTCTGAGTTTAATATGGTATAGATCTTTGAAGATATTCATTTGTGACATATTGAAAATGAACATATCAGTTAATTATTCAGATATCAGAGTAAAATGACCAATTAAATTTTCATTTACCTAGTTCGAAGACATTATTTTTATTTTCTTTTTAATATCTGACATTTTTTAGGGCAACAAAAACAACAACAATGAAAGAGACTTGATAGAGGTTATTTTATATTTGCTATCCCCTAAAACTCCCCTCAAAGCAGGAACAAATGGTAAATTAGACATTTAGTAAATTAGACATGGTGCCTAGCTACTTTCTTTACACTTAGATTTTTATCATAGACTACAGCCTAATAGCCATTTAATCTAAGTGAACTTTTCATTCATAATCCGTTTAGGAAATCTTCGTAGTTCCATTTCTTTATGTGCAATACATCTTGGTATGGAACCAGTGTCAAATTAAAACAAACAACATTGAAAGGAGCTATTGAAATAAGTCAAGTTGTAAGTGTTTAAACTGTGTTTGTTAGGAGGCACAACTGTGGATCTGGCAGGGTTAGGGAAACGACTGAAAAAGTTGTCACTTCAAAGCTGGGATTCATGTCTTAATTGTGGCATTGGGATTCAGCAGCTACCGCCTTCCCAGTGAAACTCTATTAGTCTTTTCTAAGCTCTGATACTTTAATAACAAAAGCAGAGCTTGTTTGGTGGCAACTTGAGGATCCCAGTGAACTAAAGGGCCAATTGGATTGAAATGGTTTTTGTAAGTGCTAAATGAACGTGTGTCTGCCAAAATGCCTTGGATTTCATTACTCTTAACATTATTTAATAATGTTAAGCATTGACTGTTTCTATGTGCCTGAGGAAGCATGTATGGCAAGCAAAATACCATATATCTTTTTTTTAAGGGGGAAACTCCAGAATAGACAGAGGAGAAGAAATACAAAAAACAGAACAACAACAACAAAAAAAAAAAACAGGTGAAAAATAACAGAGCTCTTAGATTCCTATTTTCAAAGGCTAGAGATGGAAACTCGCTCTATAGAAAGTAGAAATACTACTTCTATGAAAATACACTGGTCAAGACTTGAGACAGAATGAGAAAAAATTGAGTTAATTTACAATGGTACTAAAACTCAAAAATTATATAGAATTGAATATGATGTAAAGCACCAGACTATTTCAGGATCATAACAACTGGAAGAAAAAATATGAGATAATTTCTTGGACTAACCTAACAAATATTAGAGATGCTAAAAATATTAAACAATGTTGTGAATTAGAGTAATCAAATCTGGCTGTATAACTTTAGGTCAGTTCTCCCTTTTCCTGTTTCAGAGACAATATGGATACATCTTAATAGAATGAGATTTTTTAGTTAGAGGAAAATATTGTTTAACTGGACAGAATTTTAATTATAAGTCATATAATTTTAGTAAAGATTTAAAATAGGTGTCAGTGAAGATTGAACACAATCAGCCAGTAGATAATATCATATAATGTACATTAAATGTTGAAGTACTTATAATTACTAATAATATGATAGGATTGCAAAAGTAAGTAATAGCATTACTAAGGAAATGGGTGGATTATAGTCACTGGAATAAAACTAGAATTCCAAGTTAAGGTTAGGTTCCGGGATGGAGATTGACAACTCAAAGAAGCATCATCTTTCAGAGAAATGGAAGACATTCTGAGAACATAATGTTTAATATTTCCTTTGAAAATGTCCTTACACTTTATATCTTCTTTATATCATACACTAATGATAGCAACTAAATCACTTAAGAACATGCTTTGCCAGTAACTGAAACAACTGAGTTTTTTGGGGAAAAAACCCCGAAAACAAAGTAGATTCATCATGAGTCTCTGCATTAAATCTAAAGTAATTACCTGAAATAGTACCTGTCAGTAAGTATGAAAGGCACTACTACCAGGTTTTTAACTATGTGAATGATTACATTATCATTTTAAAACTGTTTTCTTTGCACTTTAGGATTTTACAGATTTTATCTCCTCTGAATCTCACAACAGTCCTGTGAAACAAGTACTAGACCATTTTGACATATGAGGAAAGCCACATAGACAAGTTTCTTTTTTTTTTTTCCTTAAGTTCACATATCTATTGAATGTCAAAGACATCATGATCCCTCGGACAATATTCATTCCATCAGCCAGTGTGTGTACTAAAATTTTACGTTCAAATATGATTAAGACTATACATCAAAGGAACAATTAACAATGTATTATTATGTTTAATTTTTCAGGAGTTTTGGATTTGTATTAGAAAGTTGTGATGAGCACTCATTGAATTGTATTCAGCACAATTAGAATAATATCACTGGCCTTAGTAATTTCAAACATATAAATATGCAATGACACAGTAGTCATAGTGGGCTAGGAATAAAGATGTGATCATATTGAACAAGAGAAGAGTACTAGGATGGATAAATCTGATAAGGCTTTTTAGGAAAAAATTGAGGATTTGGTTCCAATTTAAAACAGGTTCCGGCCACAAGAGCCAAGTTCCTAAGAGTTTTCTTTCTCTGTGAAGATAAAAATATTTGTGAGAATAGGTCTGGAGGGAGAGTGTTTGGAGGAAAAAAAGGAAAATCTATTATTGCTATGGCTTGGCTTAGATATAGAATGTTAAATCACAATCTAAGGTGTATTGCTCTAAGTCCGGGCAATCCTTGCAACCTGAAACTTTGGGAGGTTTCAGGTTTCTCATTTATTTGAATTACATTCAAGCATTTCTGTAAGATAGATTTTTGTAATAGTAGTTAACCACGTGGGGTGAATAGTTTTACCCACTGGGAGTTCACACTTCGTTTTCCCTTGGAAGAACTAGATTAGTAGAAGGTATTACAAAAATATCTTTTGTTGTCAGAGAAGCAAGCTCTGTTTAGTTTCTTTAATGAATCTCATGAGATAATTAGTAGACTTAAAAGTATAAACGATGACACATATTCTGCCATAGTGCTACTGAATATAAAAGACAAACACTATCCTTATTGTAATGTTTCCTTAAAAACTACAGTTCCTCTACATAAAATTGATATTTGTTGGTGAATTTCTCCTGACAAAAGTCTTCACATATAATCATCTAACACTCCAAACAATCCTGTGAGTTCGGTGGTGCAGACATTTTTATCCTCCTTGTCTTTCTTTGTTCTTTTCAAATGAAGAATCAACCTAGTCCAGAATTAGCTAAATGGCTTGCCTAAGACCACCGAATTAGGAGTAGCTTCAAATTCCATGAGCTTTTCACTATGCTAAATAGACTGGGTCACTGGTTGTAGATAACTTATCCTGGGAATTATGCAATGATTTAAAATTTTTAATAAAGGAAGAAAGAGAAAGGAGATGTCTCTTAGACATGTACTCTGTGTTAGGGTTAACATGTCTCTGCAGACAACAATGCAAAGGTTATGAAATAGATACTCAAGCTTGACAGAACTAGCAGTATGCTGAGGTAACTCATAACTAGCACTGTTTTGATGAAAATATACTTAATTTGTTCACTGTTAGGATTTTCCTTCTGTTCTCACTATTAGTGCCTCCAACTAGAGAAAGAGGGACATTTTAGTGAAACGCATGCTCGTAGACATTATGGAATATCCCTGAATCTGTAGTTTATTATGTTTTTGTTTGTTTGTTTTTTGCTTAGGAAGGTCATCCTTTGGGATTTTTGGTCTTTGTGTATAACTTGCAATTTTTCTAAAGTAACTTAATAAAACACAAATACTGTTTAAGTGTGATCAGTTAGACCTACTTAAGATTTGTTGTTTTCCAGAAGGTTCCATTTCTTTTGAAGTGACTTGCCCAAGGTCACAAAAGCTAGTTAGTGACAGTCTGGAATAGAATTTATCTCTCTCTGGTCAGTGTGCTTTTCACTACATCATACAATATTACATCTTTTACCATGGTAAAAGAGTTTACATAAATAACGCAAAATTAGATGTGTAATGATCATATAGCCTGAAATGTTCCAAAGTGCTACAACTAATTTTGGTTATAGATTTGAATAGTAAATATCAAACAAGAGTGTATTAAGTAGCAAAGGTGGTGATTTTTTTTGAACAAATTAAAGATGTTAACTCATTGACAGATTTTATGAAAAAAAACTACATTTTATAAGGCAATATTACATATTTCAAATAAGTTACTAACTTGAATATTAGATATATCGTCTACATGCAATTTAAAGTTGACTGAAATTTCACTATAATACTCTGCTGTATCACAACATAGATCTGTCTTGAATCTAAGAATTTTGTTTTGAAAAATACTATAAAAACAGTTCTGTAGTCATCTTAATTTTAATAGCATGTCCCTGTTACCTAGGACCCCAAAATACATTAAAGTTTTAAAGTTCCATAAACACTATGAATGATCCAATTTATTAAACTTATGTTTTGCTTATTTACAGAAAATTAAATATTTTCCCTGTTTATTTTAAAGGTGTTTGCTCTCCTGCTAAAAATGTCTAACACGTTAGGCTTTTAATAGATTAATGGAGTGGAGTTGTAAACTTTTGCTTAGCAAACACACCTTCAAAGGTCATGTTGTTTTTCAAAATATAAATTAACAACTTTTGGTTAAATGTAAGGAAATGGTTTAAAAGCCAAAAACCTCAGTCATATTTTGCTCGAGTTATACTTGTTTGAATGAAAATTTATTTTACATAACTAAGATTATATGTTTTTTCTTTCAAAATTTAAGGAGTTTTCATTATGAACAAACAACAGCATTTTATCTTCCAGTTATTGGTCTACAATTTTTTTTCTTTTTAGCAGAGCCATGTATTTTTTCTGCATAGCATAAATTCTTTTAAGAAATAATTTGAACTTAATTTGATTTCCAGAGAATATTTCTAGGTGTAGTTTTTTTTAATAGCATGATTGTTTTGAACTATTATACAGATAAATTTTAAAATATTAGCTATGTGGTGAAAAAGTCAGCATAGAAGAATCTTCTCCTTTCAGAAGCTACTAAAGACAAACAGGTAAAGTTGGAAACTGTTAAACGACTAAAAGGGGACAAAAATTTTCTTAGCTCTTCTAGAAAAGGCTTACTTGATAAGCTGATTCTCAAAACTAACAAGATTATAATAACTGAAAAATCCATAGTCATTTAACCGAAAATGATGGTTACAATATAAATGCACATCTATTCACAACTATTATTTTTTGCACACTTGATAATCACTACATATATTTTTGCACTATATATATATAGTTTGCACACTTGATAATCACTACATGTATATATATACATATAGATGTATATATATGTATACACACTTAAATAACAGAGGAGGCTTCTGATTATTTTGGCCCAACATAATCAGAAGCCTCCTCTGTTATTTAGTAGCCTTTATCTTAGACATCTACATCTGTACCCCTGTGAGGTAGGAAGTATTCTATCTCCATGTTATAAATATGGAAATTGAGACTTGCCCAAAGTTAAACATATAGTAAACGACTAACTCAGGAATCTTTAGATATTTTTTACTTCACAGCCCAGACTTAACTACAAATAGAAGTTTATTTTTGTCTACATTTAAAGATTTTTTTATTTTATATTGCAGTATAGTTGATTAACAATGTCATGTTAGTTTCAGGTGTACAGCAGAGTGATTCAGTTACACATATACATGTATATATTCTTTTTCAAATTCTTTTCCCATTTTTGTTTTTACAGAATATTGAGCAGTATTGTGTATTGTCTACATTTTTGAAATTCCATTTAACTACGTTAATAATGACTATGTACATGGATATTTTATTTTTATTTCTCTTTAGACATGTTTCACATTATATCCATTTCTCAGCTTTATTAATTGTATTACAGCTGTAGAATAGCATGCCTTGAGGAAACAAAAAACTACATCAGTTAAAGCAAATATTAAGGTTTTTTTTTTCCTTCTGGACCTCTTAATCTTAGGAGAAATATTTAATCTATAAAATCACCTGTCATTAACAATTCAGTTACAGCCTGGAAGATGCGGACACACACTTTACTGATCTAATTTAAAACCTAGACTTTATCCTTTGATAATCACATTTTTGTTGTAGATTATATAATCAATTTCAGCAAATTAAAATTATAGATGGCTTATGATCTTTCTCATCAAAGATTGTTGCATTTTAATTTCATTTGTATTAGAAATTTGACAGGTTTGATCTAGAGGCATGTAGCAATTTTTATTTTTAATGGATTTGCTTGGACAATCCGAAGTTAAAATAATAGCTTTCAGTTCTAGTCTCTGTTCAGAAATCCTTATACATAACTCTAGGATAAATACTAGAAAAATAAAATGTCTCACAGCATTAAACAACTAAATCACTAACATTCTCTTGAACCACAAAGGGAGAATTGAACTTACAATTAATCTGTATAGTATCACATCTAGTTGAACCAATGAATTATTTTAACTGATTTTTTCAAATTAACTGTTAGTTTTATTTTTATGTAGACATTAGACTATTGTCCAAATAACTGAGTTTGTATTTCTACTTCAGACAAACACAGTACAGCAATTCCTTATTCTTTAATCACATCCTTAGGGCTTATCAGCCAGGATGGAAAACCGTGAGTCAAGGTTATTGATCAAAGGTCAGTCAAAAGTTAAAATATCTTGTCTTTGATATTTTTAAAATAATTAACATTATTGTCATGCAATAGTGATGCAAATGCAGTGCAAATATAGAACATACATGATGAACATGCAGATGAACACACATGCCTCTGCTTGATAAGTACAAACAGGAAGCTTAATATGGTGGAATTTTGACTAAGTAGATTCTCATTCTAGTAGGCAAACATTATGCATTTTTAAATTATAGTGATATTTTGGGAATTCCCTGGCGGTCCAGTGATTAGGATTCTGCGCTTTCACTGCCGAGGGCCGGGGTTCGATCCTTGGCTCGGGAACTAAGATCCCACAAGCCGTGTGGCACAGCCCTAAGAAAAAAAAAATATAGTGATATTTTAAAATCTTGAAGAAAATAAAATCACTTTTCTAAAATACAAGTACGCATACATACACGCACACCCCTTTTAAAATTTGTAATACATGGTGACCTTCAAATTAGATATAGACAAGTATACGTTTATATTTAATAACACTTAACAATTGTATTTCTCTTAGTAATATTCAGTGCCACTTTGTTACTTAAGAATTCTAGTGTTCACAGAAAAGGACCTATTTTTTGGAACTTAGGTTGTCTTCTCGATATTAGGATATGTTACCACCAGATAGCAGTGTTGTTGAAGAATTTAGTTCTTGTTTGGTAGGTGTTTCACTCAGACATGGATTTTTTCTTCCTGTAATATACAGAATATCTGAAATTGTACACAATTCACAATTACATACATATTCAAAACATTTTTAAAAATAAATATTTGGGACCAACTTATTGTAGTTTCCTTATCTTATATCACCAATTAATACTTAATCAAACCCTACTCCTATCCAGAGACTTTGATTAGCTTATTTCTGACTTACTCCACATTTTGTAATATTTTCCTGAACTATTTTCTTTTGAAAAAATATCTTAGATACCTGGAAATTTAAGATAGAAATGTTAGAAGAATATTCTACAAAGTTAGAGATTTGAACTAAACCCATCATCTCTTAGACACAAATTATTGTACTTCTGATGGAGTTTTAAAAGGAATATCTGCAACTGAAATTTCTATCATCTTTCAGTTAAATAATAAATCATAAACATACGTGGTTCTGTTAAGAAAGTGACTCCATTTCTATTGAGGCATTGTGCTAGGTTCTTTGTTATGAGGAGTCAAACACTTAATTTTTTTGATATAGTGTGATAAGTGATATAAATGAACTTAATAAGGTTTTTAAAGATTCACAAGAGAAGATAGATTTCTTCCCATTCACTTGATTTACTATGAATTTCTGTATAACTACCCAAATAGTTTCCTAGTTGTGAAATAAAATGAATGCCCATTGAAAATTTTTTTTGAGAGACTGCAAATAAGTCATGAGACATGAAAAAAATTGTATCACTCAGAAGAACAGAACTCAAAGATAGGAAGGTTTAAATATTTTAAATGTTGTACATTTGTATTCATAAGTGACCACAAACACTGAACACTGATATGTTCTAAATAAGTTTTTAAAATTAGGTGTTACACATAACCTTATAAAACTAGATGAGATGGTGTATAACTAAGTTGTATATTTTTTCTAAATATTATTACAAGTGCATTTATAGAATTTTGATACACATATATTATTCACATATTAGACATTAGTATTTATGGAGAGACTTTTTTTTTTACTATCAACTAAACTCTAGACTTTATTTGCATTTCACCAAATTTTCCATTAATGTCCTTTTTTTTGGTTCAAGGATCCAACACAGGGTCCCACCATTTCACCGAGTTGTCACGTCCCCTTTGTCTCCTCTGGTCTGTGACTGTTCTGTATGGAGAGACTTTTGTGGATAAATATGCCCATATATTCTTGCTTAGACAAATGGTATATACTTATTAGACACTAGCAGCACTTTGACCCCTTAGTAACAGGCACAACCACATTCCATGTCAGAGAAAGTTGCCAAGTTCACACAGTAGAAAGACTGACCTGATACCTCATTAAGGTTTTTGCCCAGCACTCATACTCTTCCACTTTCCACCCTCTTATCTTTTCCTTCTACTATGTTTTTCCTTTTTCCACTGAATTTTCACCCCCTTTCTTTATAAAGGGAATTGTTGAAAGATTAAATATTTTACTACAAGTCACTCTGTTTTCTATTTCTATTCTTCTACATATGTGCATCTATGCCAAAAAGAAAGTTTGAAAATTCCTTTTATTATCCTGTTTTTAAATTATCCCTTTTTCTAAAAATAAAAACAAAATTTACAGTGAAGAATATGTTCTTAGGCTCTTTAAGGCAAATATTTGCCCTCTGCTCTGAATTTAGCCCCTTGCTTGCTCTCAGTAGTCTGGAGATGTGCAATAAAGGAGCATATGCCCAGGAGAATAAAGCTTTGATTTATATATCTAAATGTTGCCTGATTAAAACAAACATATAAGGAAGAAATCAAAAATATGAACAGACCAATCACAAGCACTGAAATTGAAACTGTGATTAAAAATCTTCCAACAAACAAAAGCCAAGGACCACATGGCTTCACAGGCGACTTCTATCAAACATTTAGAGAAGAGCTAGCACCTATACTTCTCAAACTCTTCCAAAATATAGCAGAGGGAGGAACACTCCCAAACTCATTCTACAAGGCCACCATCACCCTGATACCAAAACTAGACAAAGGTGTCACAAAGAAAGAAAACTACAGGCCAATACCACTGATAAACATAGATGCAAAAATCCTCAACAAAATACTAGCAAACAGAATCCAACAGCACATTAAAAGCACAATACACCATGATCAAGTGGGTTTTATGCCAGGAATGCAAGGATTCTTCACTATACGCAAATCAATCAACGTGATACACCATATTAACAAATTGAAGGAGAAAAAACATAGGATCATCTCAATAAACGCAGAGAAAGCTTTTGACAAAATTCAACACCCATTTATGATAAAAGCCCTGCAGAAAGTAGGCATAGAGGGAACTTACCTCAACATAATAAAGGTCGTATATGACAAACCCACAGCCAACATTGTTCCCAATGGTGAAAAACTGAAACCATTTCCACTAAGATGAGGAACAAGACAAGGTTTCCCACTCTCACCACTATTATTCAGCATAGTTTTGGAAGTTTTAGCCACAGCAATCAGAGAAGAAAAAGAAATAAAAGGAATCCAAATAGGAAAAGAAGAAGTAAAACTGTCACTGTTTGCAGATGACATGATACTGTACATAGAGAATCCTAAAGATGCTACCAGAAAACTGCTAGAGCTAATCAATGAATTTGGTAAAGTAGCAAGAAAAAAAATTAATGCACAGAAATCTCTTGCATTCCTATACACTAATGATGAAAAATCTGAACGTGAAATTAAGAAAACACTCCCATTTACCATTGCAACAAAAAGAATAAAATATCTAGGAATAAACCTACCTAAGGAGACAAAAGACCTGTATGCAGAAAACTATAAGACACTGATGAAAGAAATTAATGATGATACAAATAGATGGAGAGATATACCATGTTCTTGGATTGGAAGAATCAACATTGTGAAAATGACTCTACTACCCAAAGCAATCTACAGATTCAATGCAATCCTTATCAAACTACCACTGGCATTTTTCACAGAACTAGATCAAAAAATTTCACAATCTGTATGGAAACACAAAAGACCCCGAATAGCCAAAGCAATCTTGAGAACGAAAAATGGAGCTGGAGGAATCAGGCTCCTGGACTTCAGACTATAATACAAAGATACAGTAATCAAGACAGTATGGTACTGGCACAAAAACAGAAATATAGATCAATGGAACAGGATAGAAAGCCCAGAGATAAACCCACACACATATGGTCACCTTATCTTTGATAAAGGAGGCAAGAATATACTGTGCAGAAAAGACAGCCTCTTCAATAAGTGGTGCTGGGAAAACTGGACAGCTACATGTAAAAGAATGAAATTAGAACACTCCCTAACACCATACACAAACATAAACTCAAAATGGATTAAAGACCTAAATGTAAGCCTAGACACTATCAAACTCTTAGAGGAAAACATTGGTAGAACACTCTATGGCATAAATCACAGCAAGATTCCTTTTGAACCACCTCCTAGAGAAATGGAAATAAAAACAAAAATAAACAAATGAGACCTAGTTAAACTTAAAAGCTTTTGCACAGCAAAGGAAACCATAAACAAGAAGAAAAGACAACCCTCAGAATGGGAGAAAATATTTGCAAATGAAGCAACTGACAAAGGATTAATCTCCAAAATTTACAAACAGCTCATGCAGCTCAATATCAAAAAAACAAACAACCCAATCCAAAAATGGGCAGAAAATCTAAATAGACATTTCTCCAAAGACAATATACAGATTGCCAACAAACACATGAAAGAATGCTCAACATCATTAATCATTAGAGAAATGCAAATCAAAACTACAATGAGATATCATCTCACACCGGTCAGAATGGCCATCATCAAAAAATCTAGAAACAATAAATGCTGGAGAGGGTGTGGAGAAAAGGGAACCCTTTTGCACTGTTGGTGGGAATGTAAATTGATGCAGCCACTATGGAGAACAGTATGGAGGTTCCTTAAAAAGTTAAAAATCGAACTACCATATGACCCAGCAATCCCACTACTGGGCATATACCCTGAGAAAACCAAAATTCAAAAAGAGTCATGTACCCCAGTGTTCATTGCAGCTCTATTTACAATAGCCAGGACATGGAAGCAACCTAAGTGTCCATCAACAGATGAATGGATAAAGAAGATATGGCACATATATACAGTGGAATATTACTCAGCCATAAAAAGAAACGAAATTGAGTTATTTGTAGTGAGGTGGATGGACCTAGAGTCTGTCATACAGAGTGAAGTAAGTCAGAACGAGAAAAATAAATACCATATGCTAAAACATATATATGGAATCTAAAAAACAAACAAAAAAAAGGTCATGAAGAACCTAGGGGCAAGACGGGAATAAAGATGCAGACCTACTGGAGAATGGACTTGAGGATACGGGAAGGGGGAAGGGTAAGATAGGACAAAGTGAGAGAGTGGCATGGACATATATACACTACCAAATGTAAAGTAGATAGCTAGTGGGAAGCAGCCGCATAGCACAGGGAGATCAGCTCGGTGCTTTTTGACCACCTAGAGGGGTGGGATAGAGAGGGTGGGAGGGAGGGAGATGCAAGAGGGAAGAGATATGGGGATATATGTATATGTATAACTGATTCACTTTGTTATAAAGCAGAAACTAACACACCATTGTAAAGCAGTTATACTCCAATAAAGATGTTGAAATAAACCAACAAACAAACATATAAACATATAGATATATTTTGTCTAGCGTTTTGAACAAAGGTGATATGAGATGGATAACTTTGCTGTAATTAAAATGATTCTCTATGAGAAACATTATATTAATGTACCTATTTGTTTTTCATCTAGGATATGAGGCAGCAATAGCTTTCTTTTAAAAACTAAGACCCTTTCTGCTGCTATCCACTAACACTTGAAAAACCTGCAAAACCAAAACCAAAGTAATCCTATCATAATACTTTCAGTTCATCATTCAATTTAAGGCCTGTGATAGCTTATATTTAACTTTTAGGAATATTTAGTTTAAGTTTTAAAATTTTTTCATTCTTTTTGTAAAAAACATACAAATGATTTTTTTTTAAAGTTCATTATCCCATCTGGGCTTAAAATAAGGTGATTTTAATAGATAGAGTTGTTACTTATTCACCTCAGAAGAACTTAAAACAAATAACAGGGTTTTAAAGAGAATCATTTATATCTTTTTTAGTCACTATATAAAAGGCTCTTGAGCTCCAATGAGGGCTACTTCTTTATTTATTTTTTGCATCATTAACAGAAGCAGCTATTTTATTTTATTTATTTTTTAACATCTTTATTGGGTATAATTGCTTTACAATGTTGTGTTAGTTTCTCAGGGCTTCTTCATTTTAAAAGTATGGGCTAAGATGGGCTGCATATTGTATCTGAATAACAAATTTCTTCAACATGAACTGATTGAAAAGCATTTGCATAGAAATAGTAGATTTACCCTTGATTATTTTCAAAGGGAAGGAACTAGTCAAGCATGATTTTCCAGAACGAAATAAACTTTTCTTTTCTTAGTGAAAGTCACATTCTACTTTCACTTGGAGTGATATAAATATTGTAAAACTTTATCTACAAAGGCAATTCATATAGGAAAAATACATATTTTAAAAAAGAAATATTTTGACATTAAATAAAACTAAAATTATATGTGATAGCAGGATAATATATAACATTAAATATCAATTATTTGTTTTGCAAAAGACTTTGTAAATAGTGTAAATAGATTGGTCATAGACTCCTTAAATAGCAGGGTCCAGATTCTATTAAAAATGACATTTGTTACTCATATGTAACATGTATGACTAAGAGTTATGTTTAGAAGAGAATGTAAGTGAAAGATGCTTAGTAGATACAAGAATCTGGGAGGCCAAAATCTGTTAAAGAACTTTATTTAAATTAAACAATAAAATTCTGCTGGATTTGTAAAGACATTGATACAGTAGCAATGTGCTTTCCTTTTTTCTTAATTTTATTTATTTTTTGGCTGCACTGGGTCTCCGTTGCTGCACGTGGGCTTTCTCTAGTTGCAGCAAGCAGGGGCTACTCTTCCTTGCGGTGCGCATGCTTCTCATTATGGTGGCTTCTTTTGTTGCGGAGCACGGACTCGAGGGGCGCAGGATTCAGTAGTTGCATCACGTGGGCTCAGTAGTTGCCGCACGTGGGCCCTAGAGCGTTCAGGCTTTGGTAGTTGCCGCGCGCGGGCTCTAGGGCACACGCTCTCTAGAGCGCAGGCTCAGTAGTTGTGGCACATGGGCTTGGTTGCTCCACAGCATGTGGGATCTTCCTGGACTCGTGTCCCCTGCATTCCAAGTGGATTCTTAACCACTGCACCATCAGGAAAGTCCCCAACAATGTGCTTTCTTTAAGAAGTGGTTACTAGAGAGAATACTTGACTGAGGGAATTCAGAAAACTGGTCTTCCTGCAAGTGGGGAAGATATTCTTCCTGTCCTTTATAGCTTTGTGTATAAAGGACAATAATACACATGCAAATGTTATTCCTGCATGCATATATTGGAAGAGATAGAGTGCACAATATGTCTACCCAAGTTGTTATTGACAAACTGTTCCACCTTAGAGGAAATCTATCAAATTAAATATAGGTGATTTTCTTTATTTTCTTCCAGCTTGTCTTTGTATTGCCTTTGTTACCTTTTCATTACAGTTACTTATGCTGATGCCATATATTGCACTTAGCTTGGATTCAAATAATTCTGTTGACTAAAACTCATCTTTTTTGATCCATTTTATTTCCTGCTTCTCACCACAACACCTTCTATATTGTCTGCCATGCCTCTATCAACTCAAATAAGCCATTTCTCTTTACTTATTTAAGCACCTGCTGCTCACTCCACATCAAAGTTACATTATTAAGAGGCCCACACATTCTGATAATTTCCACTTATTTATTAATGTCCACCTGCATAAAATAAGTTTTTCTGCACACCCAGTTTGCATATTCCCCAGATACTTGGAATTAATCTTCTCTTACTGACACAGTAATTTATACAGAGGATTGAATATTAGTGGAAAGTCTGGCTAAATACCTAGACAGAATATATGAAGTAGAACCATATGAAATTGCTATTCTTGTGGTTAAAATTGATTATCAGCTATTTCATATGGTTCAACCTAATAATCAAAGGCCACAGTTCAGAAGATTTACTGAAAGGGAGAAATTATAGCTTTACTGTTAACTCCAAAATTATGTTGTCAGTGGAGATATTTCCTGTATATAATCCTCAGATATGCAGATTTGTCAAGATCATTACATAAGGCTTAAGTAAAAATTACTGCTGGAGAAATCTTTATGAATAATGCATATTTTAGGAGAAAGTGAGATTTGTAAAGTTGGGACTTCTGATCTAATTTTCACACGAGTTCCCAAAAATGAAACATAGTTCCATTTAATGTCCTTAGTGCAAATTATCCAATTATACAACATCAATTTCAATGAGATGTAGCATGAAGCAAATCTATTTTCCAATTCAATTACTTATTGAATGAGTAGACATTTTTCTAATAAGAAGGTAGGCATTTGGATCAAATGATAGTATTTAGTTCTTTTTACAGATTTATAGTGTTTGTACTTTAATAAAGATTATAGAAACACATGGAATGAGACCTCCATATATTTGTTTATCCTATTACCAGAAAATTGAGAAAATTTGACTCGTAAGGAAAAGTTAAATGAACAAAATCATTTGCCATCAAGTACCTTTCTCATTTTTCCTAAAGTTATATTTTCATGCAGATCAACTCTTTAATGGGTGAGCCCTTTGATAATCTTGATCTAGATTCTAATTCCAAGACATTGCTAGCTTTTGTTTGTTTGTTTTATCATAGGTGAACACATAAACATTTTGTCATGTATAAAGTCAGTTTAGTAGTTAAGTAGAGCCTGAGCTTTGGAGTCAGATAAATATGCTTTCAGACTGTAGCTACATACCTTAATAGCTCCGAGACCTTGGGCAAGTTACTTAAACTCTTACCTTGTGTCCTCATATGTAAATAGAAGTGACAATAACAGTACATACATTATAGGACTGTTGTATTAAATGTACTTAGCATAGTGCCTGGCATGGAAGAAGTACTCAGTAAAATGGTAACTACTATTATTTTAATAATTGATTGTATACATTAGAAGTTATATTAAGATGAATGAATCAACTGTTGAATGTATCAAGACATTTGTCACCATAATAATTTGCAGAAACATGGATCTTTATTTCCTGTATATTTTAACAAGATTATGACTTGCAAGAATTTACCAGCATGTAAATAATCTTGGAAAGAGGAGTTCAATAGCCTGAGTGGAGGACTATCCAATTTCCTAGATTTAAAAAAATCACGTATTGATAGTGTGATTACCGATAAATTTCGACTATTTGCTAAATAGTGAAAATTTTAGACTTCTTGAATTGGCCGCAGTGCTGGCAATAGAAGTCAGTACAAATAAAGAATATTCTTTCTTGACAGCTTAAACAATGTTAATGTGATACGATCTCCCTTTTTACAAAATGCAAGTCTTTTCATACTCTTAGTAAGATTAATCCCAATTCTTTTGGAAAATTCCTCAGAATTGTTTTAAAAGATATTATATCATTAAAGTTGCCACTTTAATTTGGATTTTCGTGGTGATTCCAAATATTGTTTATCTAGAAGAATGCCACAAAACATGAAATAGCAGTGTTATATTTAAAGTGGTTCTGGTCATTTTTAATTAACCAGGGAGAAAGAAAGAACAAATTTAAGACTGTTTAAAATGTCATTAATTTATTAGAAAAAAATTTAAATTTATTTAAAATTTATTGTCTACAAATCTTTAGTAATGTATTTATTGGTTTATCTGAGGAAATTCTATTTTAAAGTAAATATGTTAATTCATCCTTCTCAAATGACTACTCAGTTAACATGTATGTGGTAGTGGGTTTCCTTTATTTTATGCCTGAAATGATATTTTATTTCTAAACTGATCACGTTGTCAGATCAAAGAGGTAATAATTTAAAGTGTAATTATTTATTTTTCAATTGAATATTTACAAATATTTTAATTTTGAACCAGATATTGAAATAAGCTAGCTAAGTATGCAAGTTTTAAAAAGATTCATATAATAATAATAATAATAATAATAATAATAATAATAATAGGTATACTATAAAATGCCATGATAAAAGACATTTGGTTAAAGACATTTCTTAGCCTTACTCATAAAGACTAATTTTCCTGAGAAACTTAATTCAGTCCTAGAAAGTGATCCAAGAATGATATTTTTCTTTCTTTTTTTTTAACATGATAAAGTCAGAGTTTTGAAACAATAAATATAACCTATATAAAAATGGCTAAGAAAAATACTCAATTTCCATTTATGAAAATGGAAGTGACAAAAATACTGATAGAATCACTTACTGTCATTACTCCTAGAAGTTGCCGTTTCCCTTTGCGATGTATTTAAAGATGATGAATATACCAAACTTTATTCTAAGGAAGACTTTTGTTGTGAATATAAAAGGTAATAATCAGATTTAACTTTCTTTCTCTATTGATTCTATTCCTACTCACTTGATCTGTTTTAAAAATGCTTATGCAGCTGCTTCCCACTAGCTATCTAGGGTGGCAGGGATACGCAAGAGGGAGGAGATATGGGGATATATGTATATTTATAGCTGATTCACTTTGTTATAAAGCAGAAACTAACAAACACACCATTGTAAAGCAATTATACTCCAATAAAGATGTTAAAAAAATTTTTTTAAATAAAAATGCTTATAGCATATTTAAATGTACTAGTTATTTGTAGAATTTTAGTTCCCCCTTCTTCCCAAATAAATATACACAGAGGATGAATTTTTGAGACCCTAAATTCTCTTTCTTTCCACAATTTAGTTTCGTACAGTTTTCTGGCATTCTTTAAACTAGACACTTGCTTCTTTTGATTTTAGATACTGTATATTTCATATATACATATTAAACATATACACATATGCATACATACATACATGTGTGTATTTTTTAATCAGTATTTGTTGTAACATCTCAAAAAGGAATGTCAAATATTCTAAGGCTCTAATACTAGAATAAAACCATTATATTTACCACAATAATTTTCATTGGTTACATGTATTATATTTAGAGCAGCTTCACACTAAAATAAGTGATTATGACAAAAAGATATAGGGCAAAATAAACAGAAAGCTTACTCCCCTCAAATAAAAGGAAAAAAAGTTCGGTAATATGAAAATGACATTGGATAAGTGAAGTACATAGGACATTTTTCTTGAATAATTTAGTACATTTTATGTGAATAATTTAAAGGACTATAAAGTGGGGAGATCAACAGGACTGTGTAAGTGAAGGGGAGAAGAAAGGTTGCTATTCAAACTCAATTTAAATTGATTGTCTGTAATCACATATGGTTGAATGTTTTGATCTCCTTATAAAAATGAATATTCTAAAGGTTTACTAATTTTTGAAAATTGGGAAGAAATATTTACATTTTTTCCCTTGTCTTGAGGTATGCCAAAAAAAAAAAATTGCTGGAAGAATAGAAAGAATGAAAGTAAAGGAATGTTTTGTATTTGCTAAAGCACAGCCACTTAAAGGGTTTGATTTCCACTAGAAAAAGTTGTTTTGTTTTAAAAGGAGAGAATGTGCATTTGGTGTTTCTCACCTTTCGTGGTAGTGACAATTCTCTTAGATATCTTAAATTCTCTAACTGCAGATTTGTCATAATCTCCACAGTACACCTGTTTAAAAAATTGTAGCCCAGAGAAATCTGAAACCACAAAAGAAACTTTTCTCAAGATGATAAGTCACAAGGAGTGTAAATTTCAGTTACCTCACCTGTGGGAATTTCTTTTCTTATTACTTTTCAACTAATAAGGCACCTAGGTGATGGGAATTTTAATCTCACTGAAGAACTAAATCTCTCTATGCAAATTAAATTTGCACAAGCAAGTTAAAAATTGAGTATAGCCTTAGGCTTAAACTGGTGGAAAGATAATAGGCAATGTGGAATTTGGTACTTGACTACACTTATTGAGTGCAGGAAAAATACAACAACAAAAAATTCATAAACTTTCTTGATGTTGGCAAGGGCCTGTGTCTATATTCCTTGCTGTTTTCCCTTACCAACTGGATTCATGCAATCACATCTGAACATGTGCAGAAGAGCAGAGAGTAAACAACGTTTTACTCATAGCTTCTGTGAAATCTGAATAAAGATGTAGGTTTTCTACTGTCAAAAACATCAAGGATGTGGTCTTATAGACCTATGCATCTAACAATCAGGGAGAGGCAATGAGTTAAATACTCCTAATTCAACAAAGTTCAAATAGTTTAACTTTTAACAGAAACCTCTTAGTAAACCTTACTGATGTAAAGGTGAACAGGGAGAATCAATACCTAAGGCAGACAGTGACTGGAATTGATAAATTAATTCATAAGGTCGAATCAACCTGTGAAGACTGTTGTCTAATGGAGACTATTGAAGAAGAGAACACAGTATGTTTCCTTTAGCTGGTAAGTTAGTTTCCTCTCTCCCCAGTCATCTTTATCTAATTTTCTTGCATATTAGCAAAATCTTAGGTCAGACCTTTCAACTTCTTTAGCTGTGTGGTTGTTTGCTTGATGGTCTCTTAACCTTAAAAACATTAGAATAACTTTTTCTTACACCTAGAAATACTTATGAATGACAGTTCTTTTAAAGATTTGTTGTTTGTTTTATTCCAAGTTTTCTTTAGAAGTTCTCAGAGCCTCATGGAAAAAAATCATGGAATTTCATTATCAGAATGGGTGAAAACATGTTGGCCAACCAGAAGAAAGTATCTTATGAAAGTAGCATATTGCTTTCTATTAATCTTTCAAACATCCTGTAATATTACTGTAATCTCTATATTTTCTACACCTGAATATTTGCATAATCTCTTGCTATTCTGTACAATGCACACTACTTTTACTATTACTAGACTCAACACTTGGCAGGTAGTTCATTTTAGTAATGCCGTACCTGAAATTTGGTATTTCACCCAGTATCCGATTTTCCTACAATAAATGTGCTTAAGGTTTACATAATTTTTGCTTCAGTTTGCAATTATACAAATTTACTAGTAAGTCATCAGCTAGCAGGATTAAAATGGAAGAACTCAAAGCATTAAGTATTGACCATTCCCGTTTTATTGTAACAATTTATCAAGGAGGAAGCTATTCTCTGAGAGGCAGTCAACTGTAGTTAGCTATATTTTGGCTTCCATGGTATAGAGCAACCTCATCTTGAATTTCAGAGCAACTACATCTATACATAAAATATACATCTCCTAAATGTGCCATCAAGTCAACTACTAATTAGAGTTATTCTCATAGGCAGTTTTATCTTTAACATTTTGTTTGGAGTGAATTAGGTGCATTGGCATGTTGCATTACCAAGAGCTAAACTTACTTTGAAGAGATAAGTATGATTCAGTCCTCAGACATTTGCCATTTATGCTCTTACTAATAAAAATGGTATGTGTGTGAATGTGAGAAAGTGTGTGAATTTATGTGTGTGTGTGTGTGTGTGTGAGAGAGAGAGAGAGAGAGAGATCAGAAAAATAGTATTTTAATTCACCCAGCAATATACCATTGGGTGGACAAGCTAATAGAGATACTTTTTATTAGAGGGAAGAAATTCCAGGAGTTAAGAATCCATGTGTCAGCAAACTGTATGTTCACAACCTCTTGATCCTCATATATCATTCTAGTACGAAGAAAATTTCCTACATAGGCATAGCCCCTAAGTCATAAAGTGCACCTGAACAGTTCATAAAATATTAAATGTAAAGGTCTACAACTTCTCAACTTTCAAATTTCTTATTAATGGAAGAAATGAACACTCATGTTAATCAAATTCCTGGAAAACATAATTTCCTCAAAAGAAAGCACCCATATCTGTTACTTCTATAAATCCAGAGAGGAAAATTCAGCTATGAAAATAACTTTAGCCTGTTACAGGCCCAGTCTTTATTAAAGGCAAAGATAAAACCCTGATTATTTCCCACACTTCAAAGTACATTCAAATTAATTAAGTATTAGCATTCAGTACCTGAGTCTTTATTTAAAATCATATTTATTCAAGCTATGGAAATCTTCAATTCTCTATTTGTACAGGAAGCAAAAATTATTTTTTCTTTTAATTGAAAAGTAATTAAAAGAAACAGTGAACATTAATTCAGAGATGCAAAACAAAAGTAACAGTGATCTCTGCAAATAAATGTTAACTTTTATTCAAATTTAATACATGTTTATATATTTATATTGAAAAGGAACATGTGATAGATCTGGGCATCAATAAATCCATCAGTTTGGTTCTATATTTGTGGCATTTGATTAGCTACCTACATTACATTATAAGGATGTCTACTTCCCCAAAGTGTTTTGATCTTTGCTTTTAGATTAATACAGAATGCAATACTTGCTGAAGAATTTAAGGCACTCTCCTTGGTCATGAAAAATAATTTAATATATCTTAGGTTATCTGGCACTGCCCAGTAGGAATTCTATATAGGAATTAAGGGGAAAGTCACATATGTTTGTGTTTAATTCTTTTTACTGTAGCTAGCCTAATCGTTAATCTTCAGAGGCCAAGATGAAAGTTTAGGTAGATGATTGATGACTTCACTTTACTAGTGGTCTATTTAAGCATATTGATCATATGATAAATATGATCTATATTTAACATATTTATCATTAGTACAATTACAATTAATATATAAAGCTAGCTTGATGGCTAAAATTTTAACTCATTTTAAGTTAACTTTTATAACGAATGACTTAAAATCAAATAACTTCTCTAAAAATCTTAGATTAAAATATATTCTCTTATTTAGCCTGAACATTTTCCTACAAAACATGTTCATTCTCCTGACTTTACCTTATCTGTTCTTGGCACTAACTATTTCAGTCACTTAAAAAACCTTGGAGTATTCCCTCTTTCTTATCCCCATATTCCAGTCTAAACTTCAGACTTTCTATCTTGCAATCTCCTTTCCTTAAAATTCTTCCTATACCTTGCAACCACTTATCAAAAACATTTAAAGAACTCCATGAACCTCTTCCTAAAGGAAGCAAAAGTGTTATGCAAAAGTGTTCTTTGATACTCCCATAGCACTATGCTCTTCCTTTGTCAGTTAGCCTATTCAATGTACAGTATTATTTATCTTGTACAAGTCTTATCTTATCTCCCCCACCATAAAAAACCTAATGTAAAGCTCTTCTATTATATAAACTTAACATAGTGTTTTACATACTGAGGGTGCTTCAAAATTAAAGATCAACTAGATGGTTGGATGGACGGATGGATAGAAAAGCATGAGTATCCTAACAACACATTTTCCATAGGTAAATCATGCATACCTTAAATTAAATACAGAATACAAAGTACCTCTGTACTGTGCTGTTCAATATGGTAGTTACTAGCACATGTAGCTATTTAAATAAAAATTAAGTAAAATTAAGTAAAATTAAGAACTCATTTTCCCAGTTGCACTGACTACATTTCAGATGTTTAACAGCCACCTTTGGCTACCATATTGGACCTTGCAGATATAGACTATTTCTATCATCACAAAAAGTTCTGTTGCATAGCATTGCTCTAGAAAGTTTTGATGGAGAAATGAATGTGAGAAGCACGTGTCTCCGGAATTCTAGGAAAGTCATAATCATAAAGTAACAAGGCATAGGATTCCCACTTCCCCATATTAAAAAGTATAAATTACAGCCATTTACAATGTAAACAATTATTCCCTGAAAAACATTTACATCAGTATCATTCTAATCACATTTTCATTTAATCTATAAGTTTTTGCAACACTAATATAAAACTCAAAATATAATAGACCTAGATAGTAAGTTGCCATAATTTCTACACAAATATGCATTAAATGCTTTAACAGATCAGACTTCATTGGAATTAAGAATGCAGCAGTGTGGGCTGGCTTTTCAAAAATTTAAAAGCTTCTTCTAGTCTAAAGCCTAGAAACACCTTTCCAGCATATCCTACCTCCAAAAGTATTGTGGACTTTTTGTTTTTTAATCCAAGAAAGAGCCATAAGATCATATTGAAAACACAAATGTATATGCCTTGCTTCCCCTTTTCCAAAATCTAAAATTGTGCAAAGACCATTAACCTTTTCTTAGTTTGTAGCCATTACAGCAAATTGGAGGATCCTGTCGTATAACAATGGACCTCTGCCATGCGTTGTCTGCTTTTTGAATTTAGATTTTTGGTTTCTTGAAATCCAACTCAAAGTGTTTGACCTACCACAGGAAAATCCTTTTGTGAGTAAGAAGGATTCCACAGATCACATGCCAGAGAGATCTTGCCTCAGATGCTCTCAACTTCGTAGTCTTGTGAAGAAGCTAACAAGCTTGAGTGAGACAACAATTTGCTATCCTACTTACAGAATTGGAAATCCCTTTCTAAGATAATACGAATTGATATCAAGAAGCATTAGAGTTAAGAACAGTTTCATAACTGAAGAAAATTGAAATTAATATGTAGGTAATTATTAATTCTTAGTAACATAATATGTGATTAATATTCAGGGATTGACCATCTTCCTCAGCTTCAGGAAACAAATACTATTAGTCAAAGGGACTAGGATCATACCTAGTGCACATATATAGTACTGTGAATCTATGCATTCTATTGTTTCATAATCCTACTGCAGATTCCCAATTCTATGTGTTAGGTTTAGAGTCCTGAATGATTTGCTGCTAACAGCACTTTATCCATCAGGGAACACAGAGTTATTGCATCCCTGAAATTAAAGGGACCTTGGAGGTCCTGCTGTGGAACCTCCCACCTAGTGTACTATAAGGTTATTGAAGCCCAGTCTTTTAGTGCATCTATTTTAAGTTTCAACCGATTACATTGTACTGGAGGAAAAGATCTTTTTCTTCTCCTCCATCTTTTCATCCTCTACCCCACAGCTGATTGCAGAGCACTATGAGGACTGTAGGAAAGTGGGTTTTAATTCAGATATTTCAAGGTGAGTTTTATATATGTTAAACATCATATAAATCACACTTCTTTTGGGTCTTTTCAGGAGTACAGATTTTATCTGAACTCCCATTTTTAGTGTTTGAATCTTTCTTTTCCTTAAAAGATTTGTGTCAAGCTTAAAATATTAACAGTGAAAATGGATGAGGGGAAAGAAAAGCTTATCTTCCAGTATACTGATTAATATCGTGTGGGGAGAGATGTAATACAACAACAAAAATCCCCAAAATTACAGTGTTTCTATTGACTTGGATGACAAACATGTCATCAATGTATTGTAAATTTCTAAAGAATCAATTATGAGAAAAAAAATACACTATAGCCCGACTGATGGTAACCTATGAAGACTTAAAGGCTGCTTTGGATCATGCAGCGATATCATTAGGACCATTAGATATCCATGTACTGATAAATTACAGAAAAACCTATTTTCGGAACAAATACCTCTTTTGTGGTGGTAGAGGGACAGGCCCTAGGGAGAGGGACTGTTCTTCCTCATTTTTGCATTTCCAATGCCTGGTACATAGAAGATACTCAATAAATATATACTAAACTAGCAAACAAGAGATTTTTCTAATAAATAAATATATGGAATTTCTTGTACTGATAGGATGATGATTTGATTAAATAAGCTAGTGGTCTATCCCCCCAATCTTCATTTAAGTGATTAAAAGTTTTTAAGATTCTGTTTAATCAAATGAAATTTGAAATAATGTTCAGAGTGTCATGGAGGTTTTAATTTTTTCAAAAATCATTTAAGTTTATAGACTTAGTGATTAATGTGTCCTCCAGTGCAGCCCCTCAACCTTCTCACAGTACTAAATAGTACTGTGATAAAGTAGTACAAAATATTTTATATTTTAAAATAATGTATTTAAGTTCTTTGTCACAAATTCCCATTCTCAGTTTTTCTCTTCCATGTGGCAGAAGAAGAAAGTGAAATATGTGCCACCCCCCACCCACCCCCACCCCCAGCATTCCTGAAAGAAGAAATATCTTAAAAGTGCTAGCCAATGAAAAATTTCTCCAGTAATTTAATCTTAAGGACGAAAAAATTTTTAAACACCCTTCTTTTACTTGTTATGTCATTATTTTCATTGTTCCCTTCCATTATCTCTTTTATCCCTCTATCTCTATCCACCATCCCCTTCAGGTACTCAAATCCACTCTCAATGGTACCTAAGACCTCCCAGATCCATCAAATCTCCCCACACCTTCCCTGTTCTTTCCAGTCCTTCAAGTCTCCCATTCATGGAAGTCATGCTCAGTTCATTACAGTTTTGCCAAATTCCTCACTGTGCTTTTGAGTTTCTATAATTAACTTCCTACTCTCTACCCACTTTTTAGGTTCCCCAACTTCAGCTTCCCCAGTTAGTTTTCATCCATCTTTGCCCTGCTTAGATTCTATGAATACTTTTCATTCTCCTAGTCCATCCTGATACTCAAAAACATTCCTTGCCTCTCCTTAGTACCCCAACTCTTTTCAAGTTTCCTCCACAGCCTCTTCCATACCCTCTGCTACTCCTCATTTCCCTAGTGCCTCACAGTTCTTCCCAAATTGTTCAAGGCCCTTACAGGTAGTTGGAACATGATTCATCACATTATTACTACATTTACAAACATCTTGAGGGTACAAACTGTCATGAGTAAGACCGTTTGTAGTTTAATCATTGGCAAGCTGATTCAATCCTATTCTTTATTGTCCCTTAACATGCACACATGTTTCAAAGACCTAATATTTGTACCAAGTTTGCTCTCAATAGGACTTGAGATAATAGAGCAGAATTATAAAAAAAATTAGGAGGCAGTCCCCATTTTCTTAGTGATAGTTTACCATTAATATAGCAAAGCTAAATTAAACTAAGATAAAAAATTCTTTAAACAAGACATTCAGTTCAAAACAATGTTCTGAAGGAGAAAGAATAGATGAGTAAGGGAATGTGCTATTCAAATGTGCATGACACATAATAACTATTAATGAGATTTTTTTTCCAAATTAAAGTTAAAAAAACAAAACTGATGGCTCCATGACTTTGTTGACTGCCTTCTCCATAGTTGCCATATTTTAACTACAAGTCCCTTAAGCACTTACATTTAACTTTATCCTTACTCTTATGATTATTCAGATATTCCCCATGTGATGTTAATCTGTGAAAGTTTCTTAGAGGAAATGAGTTGTGTGAAATGCCCCAGAGCAGATGAGGACCTTGGATGACCAGAGATGTGGAAAATGCTGTGGTTAGAGTGGGTGTTAGCTTGACTGAAGAGGGGAGGTCATGGATTAGAAATTAATGAGAAAGACGTATGTTGGAAGCAACTAATTAAGGACCTTTGAATGCTAGGCCTCAGAGTTTAGATTCTGTAGATTTTAATATATAACACATGTAGTTTTTTGGTTTTCAGTTTTTGTTGTTTTGTTTTGATTGTTGTATATAATGTTTTACGAAATAATTAATATTTATTTTCCAACATCAAAAAAAGTAAAAGTAGTCCATAAAAAAAGTGCTAGTTGGGTAAATAATATATTTGGAAATGTTCTGTTTTAAAAAACTTTTCTTCTGAATAAAAAAAAAGGTGGAGAAGCTGTCCTTATGTCAAATCTGACTCACTTTAACAGTTCCTCTTGAAAATTAGCAGCTGTAATTAGTGGAAAATTTTGAAGGTGCAATGTTGTGGTTGTCAGCTATAACAGGTTTTAATTATCTTTTTAATTTTAAAGTTATCAACTTTCAGAAGTTGAATTTTTATCATTTTCAATACGAAATCATGATGGCATACTTTAGGTGGAAGTACTGTTTCAAAAAAATGACTTGATTTTGTGAGATGTGTTTGCTTCAATATTTTCAACACAGTACTGTATTATAGGGATTCAAGATGTATTACAATTATCCAATGAAAATAAACCCCCATTTTCTCTAACTTATATTTGTTCTTAAAAAAAGCAAATATCAATTAAAATCATACAATGAGTCAGTATATATTTTATATTTCATCAAAGGGATGAACGGGTCAATTTGAAAACTTGACCAATTTGAAAACTAATCGTAATAATATCTAAAGATAAATGTCATTAGAATATATCCTTTTTGAAAATGTTATCAAGAAACAGAAACTTTTGAGGGGAATTTTATTACCAAAAACCTTTGAAGGTGGAAAATAATTATTAAAATACTCTTTTAAAACAAGGTTTCCATTCTAAATTATTGGTTTGGTGGAAAAGTTCGTTCGGGTTTTTTGTAACATCTTGGGAAAAACACGAAGGAGCTATTTGGCCAACCCAATATATGAAAAATTATTTGTTGCCAAGCTAGAAACAACCATAAAATCACTACCTACTGAAAACAAGGCATACAGTCTTTAAACCTTGTAAACATAATTTTAAATGAAATAAAATTATATGAAATATGTAGTTGATGACAATAAGATATTTGGAATTGTGTTGTAAAAACTTTTAAAGCTGTAGCATTGCACATAACTGAGATCCATTATGCAAATGACTACAGATTTATGATGAAAGCTTATTTTAATCATAAAATGCTAGAACAAGAAAGGATCTGAGAGATGAACTCCAACCCTACTCACCATAATGAAGAAAGGGAGGCGCAGAATGATTAAATGACTTGTCCGAAGTCATAACTACTTAAAGGCAAAGTTAACACTAGAATTCAGGCCCAATTTTTTTCTCTCACTGGATTAGACTTATTTATTTGCCTTTGTGAGTGCAGGATATACAAACACGTTTGTTTATTTTCTTTAGTTTAATAGTAACAACAACAATGATTGCAAACACATACAACACTTGTGGGTTCCAGGAACTATTCTAAGTGCTTTACATATGTTAATTCATTTAGTCTTCACAGTAACACTATGAGGTAGATGCTATTATTATATCTATTTTTTAATGAGACAGAGAATTTTTTAAAACTTGCATAAAGTTACACAGCTAATAAGTGATGGATCATGGATTCAAAACCAGGCGATCCATCTCCATAGCTCATGCTACAAAATCTTAAATAAAATGTCTTTTTTTTTTTTTTTATTTCGTTGTGCCAAGGCAATCTATATTTGGATATAATAGCATTCCATGACTTTGATTTTTTTTTTTAACATCTTTATTGAAGTATAATTGCCTTACAATAGTGTGTTAGCTTCTGCTTTATAACAAAGTGAATCAGTTATACATATACGATATGTTCCCATTTCTCTTCCCTCTTGCATCTCCCTCCCTCCCACCCTCCCCATCCCACCCCTCTAGGTGGTCACAAAGCACAGAGCTGATCTCCCTGTGCTATGCGGCTGCTTCCCACTAGCTATCTATTTTACATTTGGTAGTGTATATATGTCCATGACACTCTCTTACCCTCATGACTTTGATTTTTAAGTAGGAAAATGAATGCTTGTCTCAATTTCTATGCCAAATATATTTAATAATAGTTTTAAATGAATGGTCTTGCTACAATGTATGTGAATCCCTGAATGAATGATTTGTCTGAAGTCATCAATATTGGTCATTAAGACAGTAGCAAGAATGGATCTATGTGTAGGCTTTTGGTTCATTCTGGTTATAGATAAATTTTCATTTATTTTTAAAACAAGAAGATCAAACCAAAAGTATATTTTAACAATGCTTCTACAATATGGCTTCTTTTTGTGAGCATGGTGGAATTAGCTATCAATGAATTATTTTTTCGTACACTTGATAATGACTAAGAAAAATTGATTTTATACTTTTTCATGAACATGGCACACAACAAAGAAATAAAAGTCCTATTTTTTTTCTAGCTTGTTTTAGTCTGTAGACTCAATTGCTACTTCGAAAGTAATATTGGGTAAAATCATGCCCTTTTAAAGAGGGCATATTTTGACATTGGCATGTTAATTTATTGACATATGGGAAGGAAATAAGTATAAGTAAGTGAAACAATTAAAGCAACGTTATATAGTGGATATGGAAAATGTAAGAAACCAATACCTTATGCACAAAAAATGCCTACGTTTGTTTACTGTTTTATGTATAATGTAATAAATTCCAAAACTTATTATATATATATTTAAATGAAATTAGAATGCTAGATCTTCCTCCATACATTGCCTCTATTTGTCCAGTTTTTTCCAAATAAAAGTTAAACACAATAAAATTAAAAATAGGAATAGCTGACTCCTAAGAAATAAGAATTTTAGAGAAAAAACAGACTAGGAGCAAGACTGGATATTGCACAGAGAAACTGAAGGATTCCATTTCCATTTCAGGGGTTAATGGCTTTTACTAGTGGTTTAAATCACTTTGTCTAAGTTTTTAAACTCTAAATCACTTTGTCTAAGTTTTTAAACTCTCAGAGTCTTTTATTTATTAAATTATATTTCTTTATTAAGATGTGTATATATATATATATATATATATATATATATATATATACACACATAAAAATTAAAAATGAGCAGCGTTTATTAAGACTGTATTCAGCACTGTGGAGAACTTGGAGGTCAAGGGTTAAGTTTGCACAGAAATAGAAATATGAGGAAACATAACAGCCAATAGGGGCTTACATTGCATGATTCTATTATAACTATAAATTAAATTAAAAATTCAGTCATTTAGTTGCACTAGGCACATTTCAAGTGTTCAAGGCAAATAGGTAAATGTGGCTAAGGGCTACAGTACTGGACAGTGCAGGTTATCAAACATTTCTACCAGGCAAACAGTTCTATTGGACAGTGGTAATCTAGAGCAAGAGGAAAATAATCTTGAGCTATGCATGCATCCAAGGAAAGTGAAGTGATGGCTGGGGTATCCGATTCATAGGCAGGGGACAAAAAAAGGATAAAATGAGACAATGCAGTAAAATTTGTTATTGAATCATTTAGTGATGAATGCTATTTTATGACATTAAATCTTGAAACTATTAGGTAGTGAATATTTTTAAGAGATTGGTAACTTGTTAAATCAAAGAGAAACAATCAAATTTCCTCTCATTTTAAATTAGAAATCAAACTGCTTGAGATCCTCCAAGAGAAAAAAATGTGCAGTTTTATAGTTATAAACAAATAATATCTTACAATTATTTTCATAAAACATTATATGATCCCCATAAAACCTATGAGAAATACTATATAAATAAATGTACTGTATCTGAGACACTAAAATGAAGAAGAGGTAATATACCAATACAACTACCCACTTGATAGTTTTTAGTATAGTGTTTACGGTCAATGGAAGTGTGGGATACTCACCATGTTCTCCTGATTTACCACCATCATAATCCTTATAGGGATAATATGAAGAATATAATGCATGATAGAAATCATTAATTCTTCAAGAACTTCAGACAGGAAACTGAAGGGTATAGTGCAAATATCCTAATAGAAAACTATATAGGTTTATCTTGCATTATAATATCAGAAATGCATGCATACTATAAATAAGTACCTATAATATATTGAATACATATGGCCAGGGTGACTATACTGAAATGCACAGCTCCAGGTGCTTATGGTCTAAATATGACTATAGAGTGGAAAAGAGACTTCTTTTTTTTTTTTTTCAGGGTATAATCACCTTTGCTTCTAAATTTTTATTCTTGTGCCATCTATAATATCAAGTCCTGATGCAAAGCAATTTTTATCGTGAATAGCACTGGCCTTCATTTTCCAGGGTTGTTAGTTTATAGGAAGAATTAATACAGCATTTGATCACAATTTCATAGAGTGAGTGCCAGTTATAGCACTCACTGGTTGTGATATAGTTCTGGTTGTGATAGCTCATTCTATCATCTCCATTAAGGTGTTGAATACCTTTGCAAAGGAAAAAATATTTTTCAGTATTTCAAATATTCTTGGAATAAGAAGAAAATATGAGGACACTATTATACATTTATTATCTATACAGAAATTGTGATTTATCTAAAATAAGACACCTATTTCATACTCTATTTCAAGTTGAAATCATCACAATGTAAGTTATAATTCTGAAAACCAAGAATATTTTGGGGAGGGGTAAAGCAACACAAATAATTTGAGCCTCTGGTACCTAATAGGAAGAATGATGTCTTTATTTTCTTTCTTTGGCAAACTTTTTCAAAACCAATGTGAAATCTATTTTTCAGAAGATAATTTTTTTTTGCAAACCTTCATAAATAAAGTTAGTTATGTTCTTCATAAGAAGGGAAAGAGCTAAATTTAAAAAGTAACGACTGCAAATGCCTAAATAAAAATATCTATTTGGTCTCCTTATGCATTAGTGTGGGACACAGTGAAAGTACTGCATATCGAGACTGCCTTAATATGAGAGCAATTCTGACCGCTCCACTTCGATTTCAACTATTGTCTAGTGTAATGGCATCTCAATTGCCAATTTTCATTGAACACACATACACACAAGGACATATACCCACAGTGGAACATGAAGATGATTATTTTAAACATAAAAATGAAATATCTCATGAATATTCCACAATTAGGATTTGGCTGGCATTTGCTAGTCCAAAGAACAAAACCGTATCCAACTCTGTGGAAATGGAACTTGTACATTCTTGATTTCCCATTTGACAGTTACTTAAAGTCACTTTGAGGTTAATGTACTGCTTGAGTTATAAAAAGGTAGCATAAAATTTTTCTTCCAACATGCTAGCCTATTACTGTGTAGAAGGAAGACTCTTTACTTACGGTGGGAAAGCATGGAGTATAGTGAATGAAATCTAATGATGAAAAGAATCACTTTTAATTCTGTTATGAACCTAAGTGAGATTTGTGGTACTCCAAAGTAGGAAGTATGATAAAAAACAATTTTAAATAACAGGAATCTACACATTGAAAAGGTATAGGATTTGTTAATTAATTTAAATATTTTATGTACTTCTAGTTGGGAAAACTGCTTGCCTAAGAACAATTTAATTTGTAATGAAAATACCTGCAGGAGAAGATTGTGCTTAAAATATACTCTTAGAAAAAAATGTAGGTTTTTTCAAATAAAACAGAATGCACGGTATAATGAATACTCCAAGTTGTTGTATATTCTTCCTATTGTGTCTTAGAATCTTTGGCAGTCCTTGTAGTAATATGATCTTGAAAAAAAAAAGAGTTCAAAACAAAAAAATCAGAAACCCAAAGACCCAATAAACATTTCTTAACTTATGTTATAACTTAACACTTATGTGTCTGGCACAGTGCCCATACACTGCTAAAGTAAATATAAAGGACTACTAATAAATTTTGTTATATATTTGAAATGATTCACTTGCAATCAGAATAGAGGATGACACTATAAAATATTATGGATCTATACAATTGTTTCAATTTAAAGAATATTTTTATGGAAGATGAATTTTATACCTAAATTTCTATTTTTGAAGAGCTAAACCTTCAGGTATTATGTAGGATTTTACATATAAAAGCATCCAATTTATAACTGACCATTTTGTACACTTTCAAATATACTAATAATATTGAAACAGGACCCAACAGACCTTCTCTAAAATTAGGATTCCTCAAATTTAGCAAGGTGTTTTTGAATGCCCAAATTGAAGTTTGAATGATTAGTATTATATTTATATTTGGAATTAAAAATGAGGTAAGACAAAGTTGAAATATTAACTCACTACAGGTTTGAGGGATATTGCTAAATCAACAAGACATTTCTTTATGTGTTAACTTAGAAGAGAAAGTAAAAATAGTAGAAATACTAACATTTATAATTTGTCTTTGTGTGAGCTATTTGTAAATGCATTTGAATTGTATTTGTTATAGAAACAATTCCTTCATGAAAATGGGGCTGACCCCAGAATATGAATTTATTGTACAAATTAAGAACTGACAAGTAGTGTTTAATTCATAAATGCTAATTCAGTTTTTAAAGCCAGAATTCTGTGTAATTATTGTTCTGCCCCAAATTAAATATATCAAAATGTGGCCTGTGTATGTCCCATTTATGGTTCAAATGTTTTTCTACCCATTGATTCATTTATGTTGTCACTTTTAACTTGTCATCCAGTTTGAGTTTTGAGGTGACAGAAAATGAAAATCACAGAAAGGATATTAAAATATGTGTAAAAGAATAAGAATTAAAAGGAGAAGGGATTTTTGCTGAAGCTTTAGGCTGAGGCACTTGCTATTAGGCAGTTGATTAACCAAGTAGCAAGATTGGTTTTTAAGAAGTTGCTGTGTCATTTTTGCTTGGTGGTCTATGATGTGTAGCCATTGATTGAGGATTTATGTCACCCCGAAGTCATCTTACCCAGAAAATCTTCTTTGTCTCCCTGGGTGAATGAATGCAGCTATTAAGGATGAAAGTCATCTCCTTGTTCCTTGGAACAATAGGTTGGTAGATACCATTCATTTTCTGATGATTAATATCTTACCTTGATTCATTTTTCAGACTATCAACTGGGATCTTGTTTTCAGCACCTTCCAAGATTCTGGTGGTATATCTCATTTGCTTTTAACTGTTGAATTTATTGCATCATGATTTTAATAAATTAGCAGCTGACACAAATAAAAAATATACCAAGTCATCACTTTTTTTCTGGTTAGACCTACACTGTTTTATTAATTCCTGAGAATAGGAATTAATTAATTCCTGAGAATAGGAATTAATAAAAGTATTCACTTATCCTTACATATCTAAAAATCGAAATGGACTATTCAATCAATTCTCAGTGAAGTCAGAAATTTATCCCATTTATTTACCTGCTTAAAACATGATCTTAAAACCTGGTCATCTAGAGGATCTATAGAGTGTGAAATTACTGCCTATTTTATATAAATATTTAATATATGAATTAATGCCTATGATATTCATATAAACCATATAGTTGTTATAAAGATTAAATGAAATAACTGATTTGAAATTACTTAGAGGAATTAAAATGCTACACCAGATGGAGATCATACTTTTAACCTCAGTGAATCTAAGAACTATTTGTTATGATAATATGTTACTTATAGACCAAACATATTAAAGTAATTAGTAGATATTGAAATAATCATGATTAAATTCACCCCAAGGTGATAAAAGGATATATGATGATGAACGACCATTATATTTTTGCCAAATGGAATATGTCTCTTGCTTGATTAATCTGTAAAGCTATTTTTAAAATGCTCCCTAAATCATATCAAAAATCCAGAAAAATTAATATTGAAGAGCAACCTTCACAAACTGTCTTATAAGTGATATTCGAGCATTGATTATTAACAGATTTGAAGCCCTGTTAGAGAACACTGCACTACCTGTTGTGGAGTGTTAGAATGAAACAATAAAACATAAACATTTTAGAGAAGGAAGGAACATTGATGGAATCCACTTCTTGGAGAAGATTAGATCCAAATGTGAAAATTAGACCGGTACAAAAAGAAATATGATAAATGAGTCCTTTGTGGAATAAAATTTAATAAAAATATCAGTTTAATCGAATCAAAGTACCCTACTAAATCTTTCATTTTGACATTTCAAGTTTCAGAATACATAGGAAATAGTCATGTCAAACAGGGCAGCCAGTGCACTTACCCGACTCTACTTGTGGTCTATCCCTTTGAAAAGATTGAGTTTATCAGTTGCTCCAGTTTGTCTTTCTCCAGGTGCAATGTTCTAGATTCCTTCCTGTCAAACTGAAGAACTACATTATTGTTTTCCCAGTCTTGAAAGAAGCTTTGACTGTGCGTGAGAACAAGAATGTAGAAGTAACTATATAATACATTATGGTTGTTTAATTGTGTATTTTTGACTTCACGAGACATTATAGTAATTAGAATGATGAGAGCCAAGTGGATTTAGGATCATGGGCAACATACAGGTATTTCTTATTTTCATATAATACCTAAATTTGTACTATTTTTAACAATTTGTTACTGTAGCATGTAAGCCACTCATTCATGCAGAATTACCTTAAGTATATTACAAGTTAAACACAACACTACAATGAAGGAAAATGTAACAGGTATGTCAGGGAAATTATGCATTGGAATTCTTCTGACAAACCATTTGAATATCACTTTTATGGTTTGAAATCTCTAGAACTGCATATAGTAGAGACTTAATTCCCCTACTTACTTACCTTTTTAGAACTAAATTGCTCAGAGACTATAAAACGAACTTGCATTTTTGCTTTTCATATCTTAAAATTTCAGAATTACTTATTTTGTTTCTGCTTTTGTTTCCTCTGATTGTCATGATTCTGTCCTTCTAACTATGACTGTTCCCTACACAATCACTATATATTGCCTGTAAAAACATCACTTAAATAACACTGGCACTACTGAAACTTGTAGAAAATTTTAATTCTCTGCATCTTCTTTCATTGTACCTTTCTTATCAATTTCCAAACTAACCATAGACTATAGTAGCAGTGGGATGTGGGAGAATGGTAAAGAAATTTAAAGTTATCTTATAGTTTGTTCATGGGAGAGAGAAAATTAGAGCTAAGTAAGATATGTCCATAGGAATACTTTCCCTGCATATCTGAGTTAAATTCATCATGCTTCCATAAGACTAAGCAGTGACTCTTTATATCCTAATTTCTGTATTGGTCATTCAAATAATTAAACTCAGCATTTTAAAGAAAATCTTTTAAATTTTAAACATAACAATACATTTTCAAGTGGTAACTGCAAGGGTTGGAATCAGAATCTGGAGATTGAGGTTATTTTATCATGCATGTTTACATCCTGATAGAGGCAGAGTTGACTTTGTTATACATTTGTTTAACACTGAACTAAAGATATTCTGGAATAATTTTGTTATCAATTATAAACTCTGTGAGGGCAGAGGTTTTTGCCTGTTTTGTTCACTGATTTATTCTCAGTGCCTACAACAAATTGCTTACACAAATTGCTTAATAAATATTTGTTGAATACGTGACTACCCTTTCATGAAACTAATTACTAACTAGACAGTAAATAGTCCTTCTAGGTCTGCAATATGTATATTTGCCTAAGTTTTAGAAATTGAATTGTCCTTTTTTGCAATTTTTTTTCCTGGTTTTCAAAACCTCTGAAAGAATTTCAAGTGATGAAACATATTTTAAAATATTTTATTTGATGTTATTATTAAAGGTAGAGTAGAACACATTTAGAATGGATTGGGAGAGGGGGACTGCTTAGAATTAGGTCACTTTCTTAATCCTTTCTCTTGTGTAGAGATATTGCAACATGCACACACTGTTTTAAAAAATGGTCTGTAGTATTCTTCTGCCAGTTGTAATAACGTGTAATACCTAAGGGTAAGATAAGAATAGAGTGGTAGTTTTAATTCTAATTGTAAGTGCCCCATTTTTATTTTTGCTTATGTTTGCATGGTATTTATAAAATCACACACATAGACACTCAGTTTTTTTTAGATGTTCTAGATTCACAATAGGACACACATATATGTATGCATATTAACTCATAGTAAGTAAAAATGAGGTATTTTTATTCTCACATTCATAGAGGAGTATAAGGCGAATAATTCACAAGAGAATGAGTCTTGAAAAGGTTACTATATTAGGTAATCCCAATGCTCACCATTGAGCAAATGATGCTAAAAATACCACAGGCAATAATAGTCTTTTTGTGTTGTTTACTAGGATAGAAAATGTCTTCAGCATCAGCATTACTCACTATTATACTTAAAATTTTTTTATAAATGACGCCAACCTCTCAACATAGAAAAGTGGTTGGACCCATAATATATAATTTTTAAATTCTGTGATAAGAATTTATAAAATGAGATGCTTCAAGTCTATTTAGCTCATTTCTTGGTTCTATTTGTGGCCCAAGCTATCTCAATTGTTGCAACAAATGTTTTTGTTCTGTTACTGATTGCAAATAGGAAGGTTTCTTTTTCCCCACTTTTGTGTCTTCAGGCCTGTCAATATGCATATTTTCTAAAATTATTTAATGTAATACATTGTCTGGCGTAATCAGATCATAATATCCATAGCAAGTTATTTATATCATTTCATGAGTCCTCCTGTTTTTAGAACTATGACTAAAATTTTTGTAAATTTTAATTGGTTATCAATTACCAATAAAAATTGAGAACTTCCTTAGTTAGATACCTATGTGCATTAATAGTTTTCCATAATGGATTTTTAAATGACCATCTGTCAGCTAATTCTTTAAAACTTCAGAATGAATTGAGAGCTGCATTAATCCCTACTTAATTATAAAAATATAATATCTGATAGGGTTTAGAGCAGTGTAACACAAATTTCACTTTGTGTTTATATAACATATTACCTACAAATAACATCCAGAAGCATATTAAAATGTTGCATGATACTAGATATTAAAAGATATTTAATATACCAAATTGAGACTGTATCCAACAAATCAAATTGAGAATAGGAATTGAGAATTAATAAAGGAAACTGAAGACAAATTTGCAATTTATAAAGAAATAAAAATTCCTTGTTGAATTTTTTCAGAAGAACTAGAGAACTGAAATAAAGTGGCAGATTTCAGTGAATGAAAAATAATAAGCAAGGAGGGGGAAAGCAGCCAGAGATATTGTTTGTTTTTTGACTCTCTGTTTTAACTTGATAAAGTCTTTTAAAATGCCTTTCTTATTTTTAAGCCCTAGTCAAGCTGTTTCATGTAGTTGGGTAATTCTTATGTCAGTCTGTAGATGTGAAAACCCATTTTCACATGGACTACTTTATGCAATCTATAAACAAACTCTCAGAGTTGGGATGTCTTTCACTCCAGTTCTCTCATTGAATGTTTGGATATTGTCTAACAAATCATAAATATGTAGATCTAAACTGGTGATACAGCTTCTGTATCAGTACCTCCAAATATATGGAATTCAATCTCTCCTGAAAACCATTTTTTTCCAGAATGCTTTAATAGGCAGTTGTTTAAGTTGATCTGAAAGTTGCCTCCCTGTAATTTTATACCTATTCTTGTTCCTCTCATCCAAAGAAAAACAATTTTAATCCTCTTTCACATGATTGTTCTTCCCATGTTTAGGCATTTGCCATATTAAACCCTCTCTTCTCTGAAAGGACTTTTCTTTTTAATCCAAACTTCCTAACCTAGATCGATATTTACATTTTGAGGCCCAGAGCTGAACACACAGAATATTGTATAAAACATTCGTGACACATAGAAGAATTGCATTTGAAAACCACATTGTAACAAAGAGTAAATGATTATATTTTTGTAATTAGTAACACATATCCCTTTACTTTTCCTTAACTATTGAATTAAATGTTTTAAATTATTTTTATTACTTTTAACTATCTTGTTATAATATTATCTTTTATATATCTTATCAATGGTGAACACCTTTATAAATATTCTGGGTCTCATAATTACTCAAGGTATCTTGCTTAATTTACCTTTCATCTTGATGTAAAAATGCATAATATTAGATTCAAAACAAATCTGTCATTAGTTTATTTAACAGTGTTTATCGTGCTAGTATTTTCATTTAATGATTTTGGCAATTTTTTATTTTATTGAAGTATAGTTGATTTACAATGTGTTAATTTCTGCTGTACAGCAAAGTGGTTTGGTTACATATATATATATGTTTGTCTTTCATATTATTTTCCATTACGATCTATTACAGGATACTGAATATAGTTCCCTGTGCTATACAGTAGGACCTTGTTGTTTATTTCATTTAGTGATTTTAATTTAAAACTGAGCATTTAGTTAACATACATTAATGCTTGGCTTTAATAATTGCTTCTTCTTCTTCCTCTTCCTCTTTCTCTTCTCTTTCTTTTCTTCTCTTCTTTTCTCTTTGGCAGTTCTCTGTGGACTGATACAAAAAACTAGTGCAATCCTGCCTGGTATGGACTTGTTGTCCGGGACGTATATATTTGCGGTCCTGTTAGCATGCGTCGTGTTTCAGTCTGGCGCCCAGGAGAAGAACTACACCATCCGGGAAGAAATGCCAGAAAACGTCCTGATAGGCGACTTGCTGAAAGACCTCAACTTGTCGCTAATTCCAGACAAGTCCTTAACAACTCCTATGCAGTTCAAGTTAGTGTACAAGACCGGAGATGTGCCACTGATTCGAATTGAAGAGGGTACTGGTGAGATCTTCACTACTGGAGCTCGCATTGATCGTGAGAAATTATGTGCTGGTGTCTTAGTGGACACCCGTTGCTTTTATGAGGTGGAGGTTGCCGTTCTGCCAGATGAAATATTTAGACTGGTTAAAATACGTTTTCTGATAGAAGACATAAATGATAATGCACCATTATTCCCTGCAACGGTTATCAACATATCAATTCCAGAGAACTCAGCTATAAACTCTCGATATGCTCTCCCAGCAGCCATTGATCCTGACATAGGAATAAACGGAGTTCAAAACTACCAACTAATTAAGGTGCGTTTTAAAAATGCTTCGTTAAAGATAGCTCATTTTTTAAAGGGAAGAAAAAAAAAGGATCTTAGTGTACTTCAAATTTTGAGTAAGCCATCACCACAATTTTACAAAGTTTAAGTAAAGCATAGCAGAGAAAATTTATCAATGCAATTTTTGCAATTGCATGGAGTTTATGAATCTTCATTTTATGTATATTCATTTTCAAGCAGTTTGTGTTTCCACTAACAATCTATTATAGCAGTCAGACAAGGAGTTCAGCCTTGCTGCTTACAAATCAATAACCTACACAATATCTTACTTTTAATCTGTCTAGTCATGACTTTGCCTCAAACTTGGCCTAAACAAGCAAATCTAAACAACAAGAATGAATCCACAAACCTATCAGGTTTTCTAAGTGATTATTTTAGACAGAAAGCTTTATCTTGTCCTTTGAAAAGAAGCCAAATAAATTTATTTTAGGGGTGAATAGAACATTTTTATTACTAGCATTTCTACACGGATATAGTAGTAATAAATATTTTTCATGCTGATTTCAAGTCAAGGCAAGATCTTTAAGCATCTCTTGAGTCACAAAATGAGATTAAATTTTAGATATGTCTTGTTAATGTTAAATATTTTCATTTTGTTCCAATTCTTTGAAAACACAGAACATTTATTTGCAGTAAAGGGTAAGTCAATTTTTCAGTCAAAGAGTTTCAGTTAACCTAAAGGACCTATTTTGGTTTGATTTGGGTCTTGGGGTGGGAAATGCAGAGGGAAGAATAGATGGAATATTTGGTATTCTTTGAAATATGTGCAGAGAGGCTGCATTTATCAAGTGAATGGGTGAATATTTTTAATTGGCTATATGGTATATAGAGTAGTAGAAAACTCAGATTGGGGTATGTGATATAGTACAATGCACTTGAATGATCTTGGCGAATGTGTAAAAGAACAAACGTGCAGGTATAATATAGATATGGTCAAGCAATTTTCAAAGTTTTATAAACATTTTCTGACTGTTCACTACCAGATTATGATTATCATAATGACCAATGTTAAAATTATTCAAAGAACACATAAATAAGATATTTTGATGAATATCATCTGAAGGTTTTAGCACGGAGGATGTGTAATATTGGAAAACTGCTCAGATGATGCTGATATGTTATGGAGATATATTTGTTTATAAATACATTCAGAAGTCTAACTCTAGAGATCTTTTGAGTGATTTCAAGTGAAATACGGATTTGTATGTGAATATAAGAAGTAAAAACTGAAAAAAGATGGATGATTTATAAATAAGCATTTCTAAGTAAGGTCCTTGCAATGGTGTCTCCTTATCTGATGAAATGCAAAAATATGCAGGAGTCAGAAAGATATAGATCACAATTTTGTGCTTACCACCGACTAGACAAGCCACCTCCAGCTTAATCTTTCTTACCTTTAGTTTCTCCAGTCATAATATGAGGATGATGATATAAATTTCACAGGGGCAGAATTGGGAAGAATAAGCACTAAGTAGAGGGAAGATACACCTGCATAGAAGATTTTTCGAGATGCATTGAAACATTTGACTGTTTATAGAAATGTGAGGCTTATTACTTTAAACAGTAAGTTGCATAGCAGAGTGGATACTATATCTAAAGTTGCACTGACCAGTAGATGACTGGACAGTTACACTGTCCAGCAGCGATGATGGAAGTTCTATTATCTGTGGTATCCAATATGGTAGCTACTGGCCACATGTGGCTATTGAGTACTTGAAATGTGGTTACTGTTACTAAGGAATTGAATTTTTAATTTTAATTAATCTTAATTTTAGCCACCTGTGGTAAGCGGCTACTATTTTGGAGAGCACAGCCTAAACAAAGAAAAGCAGTTTATTTGGAAAATAAAAATTGACAGATTCAAATCAAAATGGGACCTTATTAAATTTAAATCAGGAATTAGTAGTAGGGTCTCTCCACCCAACTATCCTGACAAATGTGTTATTTTGAAATGCAGTGCTTTACTGAAAGAATAATTTTGTCATGTCTCCCTCAGGGCAGCTTAATGAACTTCCAAGAAATTTCTGATTTGTTTTGAAAGCTGCTTAACAAATTCAAATTTAAAAAAAAAAAAAAACAAATAAACCCACTGGCATAATTTAGGTTTATTAAAATCTATTTTCATTTGAATTTCTTTGAAAGATTATCAGCAAGTGACATAAAGACAGGCTCACTAGAGGTTCTTAGATGAGTCTTAGAAATAGACATGCTCTACAATTTCATTCTGTTTTAGAATGTGTGATAAGCCTAAAGTGATGTACCTAAGTACTGGGGCATTTGTATGGCCCAATGGGCAAATACTGTCCTGACTGCTTGTTAAAAATAATAATTATGGAACACAAAGCATAGCCCTGGGCTTGCAGAGGGCCATCTCATGGGTTAACTGAGTGCACTTTGACATACAAAAAGGTCCTGTCATGAAAGTGGTATGTATGCTGGGGGAGGGGGGATAGGGAGGTTAAATAAAAAGAAAAAAAAGAAACATGTTATGATTCATCCATAAACTTTAATAAGCATTATAATTTGAAAGTAAGTAGGCCAACCATACTAATTTATTTTAAAAGATGTGTCCTGCAGAATAGGTTGAGGATTTAATTAATATTAACTTGTTCTATTTTTGTTGAGTAGACAAGACTAGCAAAATCACAGTTTATCTTAACTAAGGAAATATAAAATTTATATGAAAAGTTCAGATAATGAAGGGAGAGAAGGGGGAGATATAGAGAAAAATTCTAGGAAAAATTAGGTCAATTTACACATGAAAGTGTCTTGCTATTAACAAATCTATGTTAATTAACAAGATAATTAACTGAAAATAAAGGTATTTGCTAAATGTATCAAAATGTATATAATAAAAGTAGCATAAGACAAAACTTACAATATTGATCTTCAAAAAATTAATATATAAATATTTTAATTTCATTTATGCATTTTATGACATTAGGTGTGCTTTGGCATAAACAAGGAAAGCATTATTATTACACATTTTAAATATTTGGATATTGCATTTCAGGGTAATCATTTATTTTGTTTATGATCATATGACTAGTAAATTGGGAACCAGAATAAGGTCTTCTGACTCTTAGATTTGATTGACAGAAAGAGACAGATAGATAACCTTGAGGGTGGGGATCACAACAAGTTTAACAGGAAGGAAGAAGAAGAAAAAAAGAAGAAAATGAAAAAAGACAAAGTGAAAAGAAAGTGAGGAATGAATGAATAACATGATTACCAAGTGATTCTGCTTAGTACAAAGAAAATTATGGTAAAATAAAACTTATCCACATGATCTTGGCAAGGTTAATTTTCAAATTTCTGAGAGATTAGGTTACTCTAAAGAAAAAAAAGCTTCATCTATAAAAGTTTTTGATGTGAATTGCCACTTAAAAAAATATCCAGAAGTGAAATCTTCCCTTTTCCCTGTCTCAAGTAAAGACATGGTATAATGAGAATTCCCCACGATATTCTGATAAAATTTCCCTTAATTTGGACTAGCTATGCTAAAGACCTATAACTATATATATCTATATATACACACATATATGTATATGTGTATATATACACCATTTTTATATATTATAAATATTTTATATATATTATAAATATATAATTTTTAAATGTTATTAAATAATATATTTTAAAATATATGTTATACATGGTATATAGTATATACTACATGTACACTATACATACATACATATTGTATACTATATATATAATTATCTGCATCTATGTGTCATCTACCTAATAAATATATACCACTGAGCCCTAGTAGTATTTGACAGAGCTGTCATCCAGTAGTAGAAAGTTACAATGTCTTTCTAACTTCCACCTTATTATTCTGATGGCCTGTTACTTATAAAGCTTTTTTTCATATTCTAAGTCTGTTGTCAGGGAAGCTCGTACATTCACAAATAGAAATATACTTCAAGCACCCAATCTGACTCAGGATATGGATATAAACCACTGGGATCTACTTCTTCCCATGGTTGGAACTCAGGGGAAATTAGTTTGTGTAATGATGTTGCATATGTCTTCATTTTCTGCTTCAGATTTTCAGCTTCCCTTACATATATCAGCAATAATGTTTCTATACTAGCCCAGTGGCAGTGTGTTGATTGGTCCCCTTGAGGCAGGCATGACGATGTTTCAAAGGTTGACTGTGCTGACGGAGCATGAAGATCAAATTTTTCTCAGATTCGTGACCCGACTCAAAGCCCTCACACATTTTTGCCCATCTCATAAAGCATCCTCATCTTTTACATCCACCTCAAAAAAAATTAATCTTGGGCAGAGTCTTTTCACATAATCAAAGTGTGGGCCCTTGTTTCTATTTTGTTTAAAATAACATATATTTGGTTTTTACTTTAAAAACTAAATAAGAACTAAACATCTTGCCTGTTGATCAAGAGTTTGGATTTATGAAACTAAGGTTAGACTTAGATTTGCTTTGAAATCTGGGATTAGAAAATCCAAATTGTGAAAATTCTATCTACCGTTAGATTTAGTAACCTTGAATACGCTTGCCAAGAATGAGACATCAAATAATATATTGTGGAGCTAAAGAGCAAGCAAACTTTATTATTCTGAAGGAATTAATATTTCTTTATCATATGTATCCATAGATCAAAGTAGTGTGTAGTATCAGGAGGAGTGAGTAAAATTCATTAATGCCATTGCAGACATAATATGCTATAACAAACAATGTTATAATGTGCTATAATATACATAATATTCTATAACAAACAATGTATTTAACTGCTTTAGAAAGCAAAGTTGCCTCTAAAGATATTCAGAAGAGTTTGAATATAGTGATTTCCTCAGTTTTCAACTATAAAATGAAGTTTTATTTGGAAGTTCACCCTTTCAGCTTTAAGATAACTTGATTTTATATTCTCTGAATTCTATGATGTGCAGATTAACATTTTTGATCTGTGCTAAAAAGTAAAAGAGATGACAGTCAAATGCTAATGACTGTTAGGTCCCTGAAAGCTAGGGGTTATTATAAAAGTGCACCTCCAGTGGGGAAAAATGACAACATAAAACTCATTCTTTTCATAAATGGTTCTTTATTAATGTTGTCAGGTCTTATTACAATGAGAGTGTGACACTAATAGGATTAAATAACTTTTGACTTCATTGCTATTATCAGAGTCCTGGTTAATATAGTCCACTAATGCCTTTCATTAAATACACGTGTTACTAATAGTCCCACATGAAACACATATATGTAGGACATTTTAGATAGCTCAATTCTAGAATTTATAAACTAAGATTCTGAAGAGCAAATGTATCTCCCCAACTTTGATTAATTTACTCACATTCTGCCCTTTGACCTGATAATAGCAACTAGCTATAAGAAATACTGCTAAATTTTACATGGATTATTATTAGGCACAGGTTTATTGATCTGTTATTCTATTGTTCACTGTATCTAAATAAAAACCAATTTGATGTTTAATTTTGTGCCTGCCAAAGGGAAAGACTTAAAATCTATTAAATATATATTTAATTACAAGACAAAATTATAGAACTCTTTAATGAAAACATGAGGTTTGGTTATACAGATCTACTTGGCTCCCATAATTCTGATCGATGTTAATAATCTGAGATAATAAACATTCCAATGTGTGTAGTTAGCTCAGCATAAATTATTTGTTTGATCTATACAACTTTATACTGACTGTATAACAACACTCTTAGTGAACTGAATTCAATGTTAGACCAAAAAAAAAAAATGATGGATTGGTAAAGCTTTTGTACCAGAGGTGATAACATCTTGTTCAGAAGTGATGATAAAAGCAATAAGGTCATTCGGGGGGAAATTTCTGATTTTGACTTAATTCGATCAATAAAATAATTTAAGCAGCTTTATGCTTTTACCAAGCTTTATGCTTTACACTTTTATGTGAATTTGGACCAATTTTGAAGAAATTATTCTTTATCAAAAAATATAAGGTGCATATGAAAAATAGTTCTTACTTCAAAATCAAATACCAAAGAAATTAGTATTCTCCCTTTGCATTTATCAGTTTAGTCATCTTCATAAATCAATAAAAAAGTGTGAATAATTCGATAGCATAATGAGAAAATAAATTGCTTTGACCACAAATTAAATTTTAGTATATCTTTGTTGAAGTGTCTTTTAGTTTCTGAATGCACATAGAAGGTACCAGAGGAAGGAAAGTATTAAGTTCAATTTAATTTTAAAACACAGAGCTTAAATAACTATTTTTGAAGCGTTCTTTATACATTGGTCTTTTGCTTGCAGAAATTAATATATCTCCACCAATATTATTCTACAATTATGTGATAATGTTTTTTTTTCTTTGTAAAAGATTAAATATTCATTACTAGACAGCTCAGTGCATCAAAATATAATATCCACATTCATGCACACAGAAATGTGTCTTTTAGCAACTAAAACAATAAAACTATAGCTGTCCATATATTTTTCATTTGCTGTGAAATGTAAGATGTAATTCTAGATGATCAGTCATAAGAAACCTATTGCTTTTTTTTAACACAGTGAAAGAATGTTTATTTTTTAATTGCTGCATGTAGATGTCTGTAAACTTGCAGGTAAACTAAGAAAAGTAATACAAGGTTATAGAATAGGAAATAGAAATAAAAGACCTTTTGAAAAAACTACTTTTAAACTTTGTTTCATTCAACAAAACAAGGAGTTTTAAAAGTTGAATGAGTAAAATGAAGTTTTAGGTTATCTCACCTAATTTACATTTGTCCTTGAGATCTCACTTAACCAGGAATTTTATTTTATGGAGGATATTCTCATTAACATATCTTATCCTTTTGCTTATTTTAAATATAGAAGTCCATTATTTTAAGCTTCTCCAATAGAATGAAGTAAAACTCTAAAGAATGGAAAGCTGTTCTACTAAGTATTTTCTTAGTTGTAACAGTAACTGACTACCAACTAACATCTTAGTCTAATTCCAGTCATCTAAATTTAACATATACTTAATGAGTGCCCAGCGTACAAAGTCTTGAGGGATAAAAATACATTTGAAAAATAGTCACTGTCCCCAGGGAGCTTAATAACAGGCATTATGGGGAATATATTTCTACACTAATGATAGTAAGGAAGAAAACATTTATTATATTAAAAGAACATTTTATCTTGAATTGGTCATTCTGACATTAAGAACATGGAATTATTTTTGTGTTCACAGTTTCAGACAAGTTAAAATTTCCCAATCTACTTTCAGTAGATTTTTCACCCAGCACTCTCATTAATTCATGATATTTTATTTTTTACTAGGTCTGCAATTATGGTAGTGATACTTTCTGCCAACATTTATCAGCAAAACAATTTCGAGACTGGAAATAAAATCTTTTTGATGAAAATGTTAATTCCTGTGCTAGTGGTGGTAATTACATGAGTCTTTCTATTATCTTAATTCTCAAACTTGTTGTCTATGCCTCCAATTCCTCTTCTATATAATGGCGAAAATAAAATTATCTTTATCTAACAGGTAGGGATATTATAAAAATTAATGAAATAAGAAAAATACATAAAATTTGCTGAGTGCCTTGAAGAAAAGTGTTTTATAAACAGTAGTTACTGGTTTTGCTCTATGGTTTAAGATTGTAGTCTCCCCCAATTTTTCTAAAATTATGCTCTAAACTCTTTAAAAACTTATTTTACAACCTAATCTTTTCACACATATTTTATATATGTATACAGAGGAAAATATGACAGCATTATTCTCTTTCTCAATCAGTGCCACTGGCTCCACATTTATTTCTTGACTTAGTTCAATTTAAAACAAACAAACTTCCATTTACCTTCTTTAACTTGTCTCTTGAATCAAATGTTTCCTTCTCCTCATTTGTCTTTCCCTCCTCCTGGCCCTCCATATGACTATGATATTGCTAATGTGAATACTTTCTCATATACAGCTTCTACCATCTGGAATTGCTTTATTTACATCTCATTCATATGTCATTTAAAAAAAAATTAGATGTCCTATCTTGTCTTTTCTTTTTCACACTGAAAACTCTTTTCTATTTTCCTATTTCTTTTCTTGTAAGTCAGTCAAAATTGTCTTTCTCCAGTGGATTCTGTAGGAGAGATATGTAATAACAAATTTGAATTTTTAAATTTTTAATCATTCTAAATTAAATAGGCTTTAAAAGTCATTTTTGCATCAGGATATTTGCTAGAACTACACTTTCATGGATACTAGTATGTTTTCCTGGTTTAGGAGGGGGCCCTTATATTCACTGAGCACAAGAGTTTGCTTAGAAGCATCCATTTAAAGTAGCTTAGTCAGGGACAAGAAGAGTTTTGCTGTCAGTAAGGAGAATAATGAAGTAAATAGTTAACAGAAGAACAAAGTGATGCTCTAAACAATCCAGGGATGAACAAATAAAAAAAAATTTAATGGATTATAAATAAAGAAGTGTAGAACTTTATAGATTACTTTTAGTTGAACATAGTGCATTATTGAAGTCACTGAATGATTGTATGGATGAATATGAGAGTGCATATAGCTATCAAAAAGTAGGAAAATATAATCGTGTTTAGATTATACAAAGTAATGAATATTCGATTAACTTAGATATTCAACTCCCTTCCATAAGTAAATATGAAATGAAGGCTACTTAGGTTGGTTGAATACACAAAAGAACTATAAAATTCTGATTTTGATTATTATATTCTTGACTTCATTTAGTGATGTCACACTGCTTTTTCTCTGAGGACTTAAATATTTAACAGATTTTGTGAGTTTCAGGAGGCCTTCAAAGCTTTTAATTTTACTCTGAGGAAAGTGATTCCTAAAGGATCAGCTACAGGTAGCCATAGCATTTTCTTCAAAACCATATCACCCCTTCAAATACCTCATTATCCTAGATTCCAAAACCAGTCTAGAACTTTCTAAGTCGAAGAAGTAGTGATGACCATCCTATCATATTTAAGCCTTTGGAAGCCATTGTAATGGTGTGGGAATGTATCTTTAACTAGAAGTACTCATGGGACTGGAAGAGTGAAAATTTCCTCATTGGGGATGGTATATATATGGCACTGAGTTGAAACATTGTTGGCTGGCTTCTATATAGGCTGAACTAGCTTATCCATCTGTAGCTTTTAGGATTCTAGACATTTCTCTGAAATCTATTTTCTCCAGAAAACCCGTCTTGAGTTTTCAGGCATATTTAGCTGCCTCGAGTTTTGCTTTAGTCTTTCAAATGATGGTTTAGATCAAATACCTAATTGGTAAAACGAATGGATTTTTATAAAGCTAGAGGTCTCACATAGAAAACCAGTTTACATGCAAAATAGCTAGATTAATAAAACTGACATTTTAATCCCTTTAACTCTTAGAAATCTGATTTTTTTGTTATTTATCTAATAGACATGACTTCTTGAGCTGTATATTCTACACAAATATAATCATACCATGGCAAATTTAAGTAGTTTAAAGTAACTTAAAATTTTTCTCCACTTGTTTTATTTGATATTTTGTAAATAGTAATCTCATTTTAACTATGTCTGGCCTTCTGTAATCTAGACTGTTAAAGGTTTGAGGCAAAAAATTGACTCCTGTCTGAGATAATCTTCTACATACCCTACAATCTAGTGGCTGGCCTTATTTGAGTATTGATTAATGTAAAAATAGCATTTTACCAAATAGCTCCCTGATATTACGAGACAACTGTGGAATTTGGTGAAGCAATTATTTTTGTATTTTTTCCCCATTTTAAGGCATAATGTATTAATTAGATTCAGCTATAAGTAAACATAAGCTATTGTTTTAGGTAACCTCAAGAGTTATTTCAAAGTATCTTCATGGTTTGCTACACAGTTTACTGACAATTGTTTCATCTGCCGCAACTGTTCAGCTTTCTTAAACTTGATTGCTCCAATGGGTTAGTGATAGTTGATTCACCCATATTTGCAGTGCATTGCCACAATGAGTTATCCACAATTCTTTTTACTGACAACAGCTTTTGTATCTTGTGTTACTATGATATTGGAAGATTTTTTTTCCCCACACATAACTGACCACATAACTCTGTGATTTCACACATTAGCAATTTGTTTCACAAATAACTGGATTTGCTGTCCTAGTTGCAGTTATCCATAGTTGCTTTAAAAGATAACTGCTTATTTTGATTATTACTTAGGCAATATTTGTAGTTACTTTAAGTGTTGCTTTCTCAAATGATTTCCACAGACACAGTGGACAAACGGTTTGACCTGTAGAGTTCAGATTCAATTTGTAGATTAAAAAGAGAATTATCTTTGGGTGCCTTATACATATCTTTGTGTGTATATTTTTTAACCTCTATTTTATCCTCACCTGGTTTTCTGTTATTTACTTTCATTGTATAAAATGAGGCTAACCACATAATTTATCCTCCAAATAAGGACAAGTTTAAAAGTGAAAGGGCACCTCTTAATAATTAAACAGGGACACAAGAATATATGGTCACAATACATAAAACCCAAAACATCTAGTTTCTTCTTTGCCATTTTATGTTGTTTCCTATTCTTCCTAAAGGTCTGAACTACCTTGAGCCAGAGAGCTGCCACTTCCTGCATAACATCAATGAAGTAAAACATTACTTGCACAAACTCAAACTGGACTCTCCATTTATTTTAGCTGAACAATTCTCAGGTGAACAATTCTGAGTTAGCTCAACTGGCAAAAGATTGGCCTGTGAAGAATTATCTGGCAGCAGACATGCTATCATCAAATTTACGTAGGGTGAATCCTTTTCTGAGCTGGCATTGTTCATCTCATGTAGTGTTCACTAAAGCTAAACAGGCAAGAGAATGGCATGGAAAGCAGATGTAATTTCATTAAAAATTATTTTATTTTGGACATATGATTTCCTTAATCATTATTTAAATATATGAAGGCTATCTGTCCTTTGCTTCCAAGCTTTGGCTCACAAAAATTAGGAGGGATTAGCCTCTGGCCAAGGTTCTAAACAATTAAGGTTTTAAGAAGTTAAATGTGTTACCCCATTTCTCCTTTTCTACACCGTTTTCCCTGAGTACCTATTTATCTAGAGACCATTTGAGTATAGCCTAAACAGTTGATGAGTTAGAGAACCTCTTGCACATCTTTTCAAACTAAAAATTAGATTGTAGATAAGAGCCTTGAGTGGTTTTTGTAAGAGAAGAATAGTGATTTTATCTGCATGGACATATTCTTCATAAATACTTTTAAAAGAACAGTTTATATTTTCCTTCATTATACTGATTTGAGAATAATGGATACTTGGATGCAGTATCAAATTGTACTCTGTTGTTGTTTCTCCATTCACCAACATTAAAAAACATGATGTCACCAATAATCATTTAATTATTTTTGCATCATATGTTTTGGTTTTCTTCATGGATTTGCCTGGACTTCACTCAGGGTTTTGAAAATTTTTTTACATACATACTAAATATATATATATATTTTTTTAGATAGATAAATATGGGCACTTAAGTCACCATCAGGAGATATATATTATATATTATATATTGTATATTATATATTACATATTATACGTATATATCAGGTGTATTCTGATGGTGACTTAAGAGTGCCCATATCCTATTCTAGTTGAGCTAATCATTTTTCTAAAGATAAATTTAAATTTCACCTCCTAAATATCCTATATGCCTTGACTAATAGAACCAGATATGATGCAGAATTCTATTTTAAAAGTCAATTGCGCGTATCAGGATTACTGTTCTTTTATATGGCATTATTCATGAAAAGCAAAGCGATTCAATGAATTAGTAAACACATTTCAAGTATGTTTATTTTGAAACTTGCCTTTAATTCTTAGAGACAGCTTGAATATTTTAGTATAGTCCCTAATAAAAATAATTGAATTAGATTCAAGTATCTAGGTAATAGAGTTAATAGCAATCACTACAAACCTAAATAATTCTGGTGATAATAAAAATCAAGTTAAATACAAAATGTGGTATAGAGTTCAGTTAGTTTAATAATCCAATGGTTTAATAGTATACATTTGATTTTAGAGTAATGATGTTTTAAAATGCAAATTGCTTATTATTAGATTCCTTAACTTTATATTAATTGTTTTTCTTCCACCTCTTGGCAGTTTACCAAATAACAAACGATTTTTTTTAGTACCTGCTTTTATTTTATTTATTTATTTTTAACATCTTTATTGGAGTATAATTGCTTTACAATGTTGTGTTAGTTGCTGCTGTATAACAAAGTGAATCAGCTATATGTACACATATATCCCCATACCTCCTCCCACAAATGATTTTGATCAGAGAAGAATGTCTTTTTCAGAAGTTAAAACCAGTATTTATTAAATGTTTACCAGTCTACTATCATTGATAGGGTTTTGCTATACTTCAAAAATGTATATCCCAAGGTTATCAAATTTTTGAGAAATTGTGATTACATTAAATTATAGTTTGATAATCAAAACATAATTTGAGCATTGCTTTAATATTCAGGCTTCTTGTCCTTGCTATTATGTGCGTGAAAGTAATTGATCATAATTCTATATAAATTATTCATTCTAAACTGTAGTCAATACTTTGTTATTCTATAGTTAATAATCAGATTTAAGTGAATCATATCTTTTCCCATTACCTTTTTTCTCCAAAATACTTTAAAAATATTTCCTAGAAATTTTCTACTTCAGCAAATGTATGTCAAGACTCCCAGACTGTACAGCTAAAACTAATGCAATATTGTAAATCAACTATACTTCAATTAAAAAAAAAAAGGCTCCCAGAAAAATTCTTTAAATTCCAGAATTATTAATGGAATTGGATAAACTCACATCTCCATTAGACGTTTTTTCCTGTTATTAGTAAAATCCCCTCTAGTTCTGATCAGTGTTGTAGCGGCTTTGTCCTTGGTTTTTATTATATATAGAATATTTTACAAGGAGCAGCATCTTCCCCCTTCTAAGAGGATAGTCAAAGCAAATTGGTGTGCTTATTTAGAATAGTAGGGATTTTTAAAGGGAATTTCAAATTGGACTTTCTAGGTATCACAAACCTCAATGTACTGGGCATCATTGATAAAGAGATTCCTCTTTTAACAATTTATTTTGATGTAGCTACATTCACTTTGAAGATTTTTTGGTAGTTGTACATATTTCCTTAAACCATTTTTCTTCTAACTATTGGCTTACTGAGGTTGTGAAAACCTACAGAGGCTGTGGATACCAACAATTTTAAGTTCTGCTTTGAGTTCCAGAGAGGAAATGTAATATTATACTGGCTTTGGCATATAAGACCTTTACATTAATTCTTAGTTAAGATAAAAAAATAATTTTCCTTTACCACATTGCCCAATTATCATCCTTTAATCAAAGTAACTTATTAATGCTACAGAATGTATTTGTGGACATTATAGTTTAGAACTTGATTTTGAGAACATTTTATTCTAAAAATCGTATCAAGACGTGACTTTCCAAATACACAGTATTTTCCTATTATGGTTAAACTTGTACCTCTTTTTGTCCCCCTCATCCCACCCTTTTAAACTGACTTGTAACTGCACGAGGACTGAAAATACCCTTGCTTATTTATCACCTTATGTGGTAAACTTTATTTAATGTAGGTATTAAAAAAGGAGGTAAAACCCCCAAAATATCCCAATTCAAAAGAGAGCGAAACTAAAAATTCTTTTCTACTAACTTTATACTTTGAAGCATTTATTTTATAACCCTTAACTGTCAAGAATTGTCATATGTTTTGCCATCTATGACAGCTCTTTTAGTAGAATAAGGGAAAGGCATTGTTATAATAAGTAAGGGATTTAAGTAGAGCAGCTTTCTGGTAGAGTGAAAATAGTGATAATTCTGCCGTCATGCTCTTGTTTTTTCCTGTACTGTCCACTGGGTTATCCATTATTTCTCAATATGATACAAATTAATTAAGATATGTAGTGAGCTGTGGAAAATTTCTTATATTTTGTCATAAACATATGTTTACTGACTGTACATCAATAAATCAGTAAGCAATGCATGAAACTCTAAGAATTATAGTATTATGAAAATATCTACAAAACCCTAGATATTTAAACCACTGTGTTTTTTCATATGATATTGTCACAGATCAAATATATTCACCATTTTTATTTTTAAAATAATAAACAATTATTGTTTAACATAATTTAAAAATAACATGTTTAAATTAACAAATGTAAAATAAAGAGTTGGACATTTATTCATATCAGATAAATAGAATAATGTTTTCTATGTATATATAATATTTCCCATAATGTTCAGTTTGTCTTTGTCATCTATAGCTTTAGCTCTTATTGAATAAGAATGTGTCTTGGAACCTGAATCAAAACTTGATTTTAAAATTTTAGTTGGTAACCAAAGATCAAATTTCTCCAGTTCTGTATCAGATGATCTGATCATTAGACACTAGTTGGATTCACTTAATTTCAAGTATTACATTTTAAATGTGTGTTGATTTTACCACCTATAATTTCAAGCTACTGTGTAAACCTTGGAAGTTTTAAATAGTACTTCCATTGGTCAAAAATAGAAATTAGTTTGCTGCTATTTTGGCCTAGCATACAAATAAAGTCAAAAGCTTCTCCTCCTAGAAACATTTAAACCATTTATATTTTCATAAAATTAGATATTACTTATTGGTAATCTCAGAGTTTTTAAAAGTACAATTAACCACAAGATAAGATAGTCTATATGAAAGTATGTTTATAGTCGGTTTACTGCCATAGAAAAGTGATGTTTGTACAAATGATTCTAATGCACAGATGTGATTCGTTTCTTTCCATTTATATTTCTGAGGCTCTTCTGATAATTTATTTGCTGGATCGTACAAGTATAATTGTAGTTATACTGATTTCAGAGTAAAGCTTTGCATTTGGATACAATTTAGTCTTTTCCTTTTAGGATCATAATTCTCAGTGTGTTGGCCCAGGGTTTCTTGACCTTGGCACTATTGACGTTTGGAGCTGGATAATTCCTTCTTGTGAGATGAGGTAGAACAGGACGGGGGCTGTCCTGTGCATTGTAGGAAGTTTATTAGTATACCTGGCCTTTACCCACTAAGTCCCTGTGGCACCCTCCTGCTTAGATGTGACAACCAAAAATATTTCCAGAGTTTGATAAATATCCCCTGTGTTGGGGAGGGGGTTGGAATTTCCTTAGCAGAGAACTACTGCTTTAGCCCACCCTTGCACAGCCTAGTGTGGTAGGAGCAGATTTTGTTATTTTTAGTAACTCCAAGGACAAGTCAGGGTGTTTTGAACACTTTCCCAAACCTTCAAACGATGAGCATTTCCAGATGAGAGAATACTTCACAAATGTTTAAACAATAAATGCAATTTGAACAGTTTCTTAAACCTTAGGAGTCATAAGTGGAAAAGTATTAGCACATAAAAAAGTATTAGCACCTTTGATAGAGATTTTATGAAGTAATAATGCTTTTTATGATTTCCAAAGTATTATAATTAATTTTCAGCATAGAAGTTACTTTCTTATCTATGTAACTGAAGGGGAACATTATGCTAAATGATAGAGCAAAGTAACTTGAGAGATGGTTTTCTTCTAATTTCAGATGGGATAAACAATTCATTAATTGCACAAAAGTATTTCAATATTTATTCTGCTTTATTATATATCAAGAAAATACACTTATTATTAACACTAACAAAATCTTAACTTATGCAATGAATCCACTTTATAAATTGAATATTTATATGAAACAAATGTGTCCTTTGCCAAATTAATTTCCAATCTTAGAATAAAAACTAGAAGGATAAAATTAATATGTATGAGTATTTTTGTTTGTAAAATGTTATAAATTTTGGGAACTCAGCTAGTAAAGAAAGGTTTATCTTTTCATTAGTAAAACCATTATTTTTTTTTAAATTTGATTTCATGGTTGTGTAAAACTTATTAGTTAAAATAGTTAAATGCTAATGTTAAAATAGTAAACTTTGAAAAAAAACTATTTGCTACTGTTAAGGATAAGAAATGATAAAAATTAGTATCTTCTAGCATTAGACAAATTAAGAACTGTTTGAAGATACAGTATATGAATGTAACACAGTTTACCTTGTATGATAGCACTAGTATGGCTATCTTGTTAAAAGAAGCATTTATTAATCCAATGTCTTTACTAATGGGTTTATTTATGATCAATTGTTTTCAGCTCTTAAATTTTATAATTTTTTCTTTTAGTATTGTGAGGCATGAAAATATATTTTGACCATATGCCTACAATAATTTTATCTAAACTGCTATATTCGTCATTGAAAATGTCTACGCTTTAATGTGTGAAACTGGGACCAATTTAGTTAAGTTTGTCATTGGCTGTGTCTGTAAAGAACTGATTAATAAGACTGGAAGTTTCAGGTGTTTGATTGATTGACATAGTTGCTAGATGTCATGGCATAAAAATACTGGTTCTGCCTTTCAAGGCATAACCTTAATTAATTTTGGAGAACTTTTATAAACATTATTATTCTCTGGATGGAGTTTAGATATTACAGTGTATTGATACTCTGATTAAAAAGTGTGATTCAGTGCACCTGAGGGGGAAAAAAAAAATTACTAGTAGTTTGAAAATATCATTGTTTCTCCTGATTCAAACTGATCCTAGACATAATTTAAATCACTCCTGGAATCAGTGTCATGGGGCGTAGTATTTGCTGATATTAAATATGTCTAGTAAATTTGAGTAGGCTAAGACTCCTTAAATATATAAATATAGTTATGCTTATAGAACACTGATGGCTTTTTTCCTCTGGAGGGGCTGCTTTAAGAAGAAGACATGATTTTTTTATTGGAAAGTAGTGGCAAAAATATTTTTGTCATCTACTATGCTGATAATTCATTTAGATAGCAATAGCCTATGTATTTAATAGATATTAAAATTTATTTTGACTTTGTTGGTTCCTTGTGTTTCTGTAAAAGATACCTGTCTTGGCCTGTGGAACTGGTAGTGCCAGTTATACAGAAGAGGTAGTACCGTCAGAGGAGGAAAATTACTACAACGATCATGGTAATGAATATGATGAGGACAATGGCAATGATGATGATACTGTTGATGATGAAAATCATGAATTTTCTAATGATAATCACTTATTTGATGATATTAAAAATGCTACTCATGAATTGTTTAACATCAGAGAAATTTGGGCTTCATGTTTCCATCTTGCTAAAAACATGGTCAATAATGAAGAATCAGAAATTATCTCAGAGGACATGGTACTTCCTTCTAAAATAGAATCAGGAAAACACTTAAGCAAATGGGGATGAGTTCCTCCTCCCCTTAAATTAAAACAGGAAAGGACAGGTAAGAGGTAAGGTCCTCTTAATGTCTCAAGATATATCCCATACGGTCAGTACCAACTGGGTAAGCCTTGGATTATGAAAATAACTCTGACTATAAATGGCCGCACCTGGCGCTTTCCCTGATTCAGTGGACAAGATGCTTTTGTCTGGGCATGATCTAATATTGTCTGCCCTGATTTTTTTCTCTCTTTAATTATCTTATTCCAGAGGCATGTCAAAACTATCCCATGGCCTCCATTCCTTGCCCAGTCTTAACCCACAAAGAAGAATGTGCATTTGAGTTAAAGTCTGAACTTCAGAAAGCCATGTATAAGATTGCCAATCCTTCACTTCCATTAGGGGAAAAAAATATACTCTTTGGTCTGTCTGAAATGTGCAGGGGAAAAAAAGACCCAGGTTTGCTGCCCTTCTCAGGCCGTCCTCCAACAAACGCTGTCCCCACCTCCATGATGATCTGCCTCTAACTGTTGGGCTACAACCTACCTCTCAAAAACAAGATCACTGAAAAATCTGGTACTTTCGTTAACAAATGTGAACAATGTTTTAGTGACTAACAATACAAACAAACAAACAAACAAAAAATATATCATCCACAAGCTTTGTCTGTTCATCCATTGATAGCATTAGCATTAATGACTTCCAATTATTCAGCAAAGCCTCGATTAGAATGAACCATCTCTTATTAGTCACTGCCCATTTGAAACTCCATTCCCCACAGAGCAAAGGATTTGAGCTATTCTTGCAATGATTACCCATTTCCAAGAGAATGTAATCTTTGGACAACTTTGTCATTGACTTCTCTCAAGAAAATTTGCCACCATCTTTATCATGACATCTAGTTAATCAGTATTCAGACACCCTGACACAGAGAAGAAATGGCCTTCCCATATGATATAGAAACTGAAATCCTTTTTTGGAGTAAAGGAGATTTCTGGGCCTTGAGGATTAAGTAGGATATTAGTAGAATGAATCAGATTTTGTTTTCTGTTTCATTTATATATGTCTCATATTTAGTCATTTGTTTAAGATTTTCCCTTTTTTTCTGAAAGTCAAAACCTGGCTTTTCAAAACTAAGTGAAGAATAGACTGAAAAAATTGGAAACCTGATGAATGGATTTGTTTCAATATCCATCTGTTCTCATGGATATAACCACCCTGATATCTTCAATTAAATCTCCTTTGGAGGAGGCACCCCGGGCGGGGGTCGTAGCAGCCGCTGAGTAGGGTGAGCGTTTCCTCCCACTCGGTCATGACGCACAGGTTGGGCACGAGCGAGGCTCTGGGACAGGAATTCCAGTGCTGACCATCGAGTCCGACTGGACCTGGGCCTCTGGGACAAATTCAGTGAACTGGCCACCAAGTGCATTATTAAGATCGTGGAGTTTGCTAAACGTCTACCAGGCTTCACCGGCTTGACCATCGCAGACCAAATCACCCTGCTGAAAGCAGCCTGTTTGGACATCCTGATTCTGAGAATCTGCACCAGGTATACCCCAGAGCAAGACACCATGCCGTTTTCGGACGGCCTGACCCTGAATCGAACCAGATGCACAACGCCGGGATCAGACCCCTGACAGACCTCGTATTCACCTTCGCCAGCCAGCTCCTACATCTGGAGATGGACGACACGGAGACAGGCCTTCACAGTGCCATCTGCTTGATCTGTGGAGACCGCCAGGACCTTGAGGAACCAACAAAAAAGTAGATAAGCTACAAGGACCATTGCTGGAAGCACTAAAAATTTATATCAGAAAGAGACGACCCAGCAAGCCTCACATGTTTCCAAAGATCCTCATGAAAATCACAGATCTCCGCAGCATCAGTGCTAAAGGTGCAGAAAGTGTAACTACCTTGAAAATGGAAATTCCTGGCTCAATGCCCCCTCTCATTCAGGAAATGCTGGAGAATTCTGAAGGACATGAGCCCTTGCCCCCAAGCTCAAGTGGGAACACAGCAGAGCACAGTCCCAGCACCTCGCCCAGCTCCGTGGAGAACAGCGGTGTCAGTCAGTCACCACTGCTGCAATAAGACACTTTCTAGCTACTTCAGACATTCCCCAGTACCTTCACTGCTGGGATTTAAAATGCAAGGAAAAAACATTTTTACTTCTGCTTAGTTTTTGGCCTGAAAATATATTCAAACTCAAGAAGGACCAAGAAGTTTTCATATGTATCAATATATACCCCTCACTGTCTAACTTACCTAGAAGTACAAACTTTTTAAATTCTAAAAATTAGCCATTTCATGCAACCCAAAACCAGTTAAAAGCTTCTATTCTCCTCTTTGAACACTCAAGATTGCATGGCAAAGACCCAGTCAAAATTATTTCCCCCTGGTTAAGTTTCTGAAGACTCTGCACATACAGAAGTATGGCTCTGTTCTTTCTCTCCTATACGTTTGGTGCTTTCCTTTTGTTTTGCATACTCCAAATAACCAAGACACCAAGGTTATGGAACAGATTACTTACATGTCCAGTTAAGAAAGGATCAAAAAGATAACTGTCTTGCTTTCACAGATCAAGACATCAAGGTAAGGAAATGGGACTGTTGTACATTGTGGCAAGATAAGGCTACTTTAGTTAGTATAGAAGCTTGTCCTTGCTCTCTGGATGCTCTCAGACCACATCTTTTCTTTCATGTTGCCCAGTGAAGTATACAACAAATTCACTGTACTAGCAGAAGAGAATTCTGTTATCAGTGTAACTGCCAGTTCAGGTATCAAATGTCATTTGTTCAATTGTTGGTGTCACTTTAAATTAAAAGTGGTTTATTACTTGTTTAATGACGTAACTACACAATTTTTTTAAAAGTACATTTTTACAGTAATGATAGCCTCCAAGGCAGAAACACGTTTCCATGTTAATAAAAGTTTTTGTTTATATTCAGAAGCCACTAGGGAGATTTCATGGGATAATGACGGGCTAGTCTACCACCTGCACCATGTAACTCTGTATCCTTCCTGATTCCTGCTTGATACTGGGGGGTTTTCCATTGCCTCCCAAAGTCACAGGCAGAGAATCTGCGTCCTCTGGCCTGATTCAATCACTGTGAAGCAGAGTGGAGGCTTGGGTGGAGTGGTTAACAGATACAAGTGTCAGTTTCTTAGTTCTCATTTAAGCACTAGTGGAATTTTTTTTTGTTTTGATATATTATCAAGTCTGTGATGTACTTTCTCTGGCTCTGTTTGTACATTGAAATTGTTTAACAATGCTTTCTATGTTCATATGCTGTTTATCTTTTTCCATGGAGTCTCCTGGCAAAGAATAAAATATATTTATTTTAAAGGTGAAAAAAAAATCTCCTTTGTTCCAGCCCATAACATTATGAATTTAACACTTTAAAACATTTCAATCTGAATGCTTATACCAAATAATATAATCAAGTAGTTTGATTATTCTCCTAGTTGGAGGACACAGAATAGTGACAATGACACATGGCCATAAGAAAGGAAATAGATAGATTTATCATACATCACCAAAAAATTCCTGAAGTAATGGAGGAATACACTTTAAGACAGAAGTTAGTATCAAGACACTATCATTTTCAGTGACCTTCCCGAGTACGTACTCTTTTGTCAAAGAGGAAAAACAAACAAGCTGTTCCTAATGTTGAAATCTGATGAAACAGAGAAAAAAAGTCAATAGAAGGAATTACTTTTCTTGGGACTAACATTAAAATAAAAGAACCATATGCTACAATATCATTGTTCTATTAAATAGTCTTTGCTAAATATCAAATAGGTAAAATAAACATGTGATATCTTAAACCTTGTGCATGGCTTTGCCAAGATTAACACCACTGTTGTTAATATTTTAATGTAAATTCTTTTCTTCCAAAGAGAGTTGATACTTTCTTAAATACATGACTTTCCTTTCTGTAATATAAATTTAAAGTAGGTAGGGACTTGGTGACTTCAAGGTTATCGTCAAATATGTGACTAGCGGCTCAGGTCATTTTACATGTAATCCATTTTTTATTGTATTTCCCTTGACAGTGCTACAAATGAATGCTGAAAGAAATGTTCTTGAAATAGTGCATAGAATCTAAATGACATCACACTGTTGAATATTTCAGAAAGAGTTGCTATCCTCTTCAGTAGTTCTAGGCAGCCTATAGCAAACCAATGAACTCTTAATGGAATTAAAGTAAATTTATTATAGTAACAATTATATTTGTATTAAGAATATTAAATTTATTTCCCTATTGTTTTCTAAAATAGCCATATCTCTGTGGTTTTATCCATTTGAAACTATGCAAATGGATAAAACACTGGCATTTCTCTGGCCCAAAGATGTATCAGTAACAGTAAGAAAAAAAGAATAATTTTTTTAAAAGTCAGGTGGGTTCTTGATAAATCAAGCAGTGGTAAAGCTCAGAAATAAATTTTTAGTCTTTCCCCCAGCATTCCTCGATCTACAGAGTAAACAGCTTTTATGTAAGCAGTTTTAGAATCCAATCTCTTTGGAACTATTTTTAGTATTTACTGGCAGTGTATGCATTTTCTGGGCGACTGTACTAGATTTATAGCTCTGGAACTGCTGTGTTTTTTATTACCTTCCAATAGGCAATGAAGTGGTGTCTTGCACATGCATATGTCAAAAATGCTAAAGTTTAATACAATGGTTCAGCTAATTCTTTCCCAGAACAATAGGCAAAAAAATAGCTTTTAATTCGGCAAGGAATATTCCTTATTCATTTTTTTCAAAAGCAAAAATACTTCTCTTGGGAATTTCATATCCAACACCAACTTTCTTTTCCTTAATTTTACAAATCCTTACAAAGAATTAAAGTCTCAGATGAGCTTAATAACATCTTGCTTATTTCAGCGGTTTTTGTCCTAGATTTGCAAACTCAAATCTTATTTTTGAATTTAGGAAGAAATGCCACTCACAAATGAAATTAAGTCTTTTGAATTACATGAGTTTATTAGAAAGTCCAAAATTTTTTCTTAACCTGAACTAGAATTGGCAATTTTGTGTACATGAGATCAAACTAGTTTAAGACACCAGGATCCAAAATCAACATATAATGTGTTGCATTCAATTCATATAGTATGTTGTTTTCTTCTCTGAGTTTTTGTTGTCTCTTTTTTTTTGTTTGTACATATGAGTGTTTGACAGATGTAGGGTTTTGTATTTTTTAAGTACACAGGCCACTTACCAAACTAAGTACTTGTCATTATTTCTTCCAAAAATAAAGGTTTACAACTAGGTTATACATTTTTACCAGAGATTGACACTGTAGCTTATTATATCCCTAACAGAAAAAAATAGTTGTTTTATAAAATAATTCTGAAATTGTTTTCTGGACAATTTAATTAAAGCAAAAGAAAAAAAGCAACCTGAGTCAACAATTACAGTATATTCCTATTCAAGCACAGACTGAGAATTAAAAACAAGAACAACCAAACTTTGCCCTTTCCCTTTTTTTTTTCTTTTAAAATAGGAATTATCTTTTTAATTCACGCATTTATTCATCTAACAAACGCTTATTTAATGTGTTTGTATATGCTGGGTGCTATGTCCTTAGAGATTGTACATATAAACGAAGCTTGATGCCATTTTATCCTACACTCACATTCATTAATGTAATAGAGGCTTAAGTAAATTACCGAGAGAGACACACAGATGAGTGATAGTTCTCTCACCAAAGGATGACCATTTGGGAGAGATAGCAAAAGATTTTCTCAAGATTTTTTCCCTATAAACAAGGGGGAAATAATTCTAAGTAAGTTTAGAATTCAGGATACTACAATTATTCCAAAGCTCTAACTTTTTTTTTTTTTTTGTATATAGGAAATATCTATGGTAAAGTTAGCAAGGTGATGAATTAAGAAGCCATATATCTTTATTTCCCCTTTTCATCTTTCCCATTGTTTTCATGTCATGGTCTAACATATGACAAAGAGCTTCAGGTTTTTTTCATGGTTCCTATGGATTTGAATGTCAGTTGAGCTAACTGACATGGGGTAGAACTAATGTTGGATCCATGTGTTAGTCATTCTTTATTCCTGAAGGAGACAAGACAGAGGAACAGCCTTGGAATAGTCATTCATTAAAGATAGTAAGCTCATGTTGGTACCACACTTTAGCATCAGACTTAGGTATCTGTCCAAAACTTTGTTGAAAAGTATTTATGTCTTATATGTAGGCAACGCCTTTTCAAATTACTGGGATAATATGAAATGCGTTTATTTATTTATTTTTATTTTTATTTTTTTAAACAATTTTATTGGAGTATAATTGCTTTACAACGGTGTGTTAATTTCTGCCTTATAACAAAGTGAATCAGTTATACATATACATATATCCCCATATCACTTCCCTCTTGTGTCTCCCTCCCTCCCACCCTCCCTATCCCACCCTTCTAACTGGTCACAAAGCACCAAGCTGATCTCCCTGTGCTATGCGACTGATTCCCACTAGCTATCTATTTTACATTAGGTAGTGTATAAATGTCCATATATACACTACCACTCTCTCACTTTGTCCCAGCTTATCCTTCCCTGTCCCCGTCTCCTCAAGTCCATTCTCTAGTAGGTCTGCGTCCTTATTCCCGTTTTGCCCCTAGGTTTTCCGTGACCTTTTTTTTCTTCTTTTAGATTCCATATATATGTGTTAGCATACGGTATTTGTTTTTCTCTTTCAGACTTACTTCACTCTGTACGACAGACTCTAACTCCATCCACCTCACTACAAATAACTCAATTTCATTTCTTTTTATGGCTGAGTAATATTCCATTGTATATATGTGCCACATCTTCTTTATCCATTCATTTGTCGATGGACATTTAGGTTGCTTCCATGTCCTGGCTATTGTAAATAGAGCTGCAATGAACATTTTGGTACATGACTCTTTTTGAATTATGGTTTTCTCAAGGTATATGCACAGTAGTGGGATTGCTGGGTCGTATGGTAATACTATTTTTAGTTTTTTAAGGAACCTCCATATTGTTCTCCATAGTGGCTGTATCAATTTACATTCCCATCAACAATGCAAGAGGGTTCCCTTTTCTCCACACCCTCTCTAGCATTTATTGTTTGTAGATTTTTTGATGATGGCCATTCTGACCGGTGTGAGATGATATCACATTGTACTTTTGATTTGCATTTCTCTAATGATTAATGACGGTGAGCATTCTTTCATGTGTTTGTTGGCAATGGGTATATCTTCTTTGGAGAAATGTCTCTTTAGCTCTTCTGCCCATTTTTGGATTGGGCTGTTTGTTTTTGTGATATTGAGCTGCATGAGCTGCTTATAAATTTTGGAGATTAATCCTTTGTCAGTTGCTACATTTGCAAATATTTTCTCCCATTCTGAGGACTGTCTTTTCTTCTTGTTTATGGTTTCCTTTGCTGTGCAAAAGCTTTAAGTTTAATTAGGTCACATTTCTTTATTTTTGCTTTTATTTCCGTTTCTCTAGGAGGGGGGTCAAAAAGGATCTTGCTGTGATTTATGTCATAGAGTGTCCTGCCTGTTTTACTGTAAGAGTTTGATAGTATCTGGCCTTAAATTTAGGTCTTTAATCCATTTTGAGTTTATTTTTGTGTATGGTGTTAGGGAGTGTTCTAATTTCATTCTTTTACATGTAGCTGTCCAGTTTTCCCAGCACAACTAATTGAAGAGGCTGTCTTTTCTCCACTGTATATTCTTGCTTCCTTTATCAAAGATAAGGTGACCATAAGTGCGTGGGTTTATCTCTGGGCTTTCTATCCTGTTCCATTGATCTATATTTCTGTTTTTGTGCCAGTACCATACTGTCTTGATTACTGTAGCTTTGTAGTATAGTCTGAAGTCCGGGTACCCGATTCCTCCAGCTCCGTTTTTCTTTCTAAAAATTACTTTGGCTATTCGGGGTCTTTTGTGTTTCCATACAAATTGTGAAATTTTTTGTTCTAGTTCTGTGAAAAATGCCAGTGGTAGTTTGATAGGGATTGCGTTGAATCTGTAGATTGCTTTGGGTAGCATAGTCATTTTCACAATGTTGATTCTTCCAATCCAAGAACATGGTATATCTCTCCATCTATTTGTATCATCTTTATTTTCTTTCATCAGTGTCTTATAATTTTCTGCATACAGGTCTTTTGTCTCCTTAGGTAGGATTTTACCTAGGAATTTTATTCTTTATGTTGCAATGGTAAATGGGAGTGTTTTCTTAATTTCACTTTCAGATTTTTCATCAGTAGTGTATAGGAATGCAAGAGATTTCTGTGCATTAATTTTATATCCTGCTACTTTACCAAATTCATTGATTAGCTCTAGTAGTTTTCTGATAGCATCTTTAGGATTCTCTATGTACAGTATCATGTCATCTGCAAAAAGTGACAGCTTTACTTCTTCTTTTCCGATTTGGATTCCTCTTATTTCTTTTTCTTCTCTGATTGCTGTGGCTAAAACTTCCAAAACTATGTTGAATAATAGTGGTGAGAGTGGGCAACCTTGTCTTCTTCCTCATCTTAGTGGAAATGGTTTCAGTTTTTCACCATTGAGGACAATGTTCACTGTGGGGTTGTCATATATGGCCTTTATTATTTTGAGGTATGTTCCCTCTATGCCTACTTTCTGGAGGGTTTTTATCATAAATGGGTGTTGAATTTTGTCGAAAGCTTTCTCTGCATCTATTGAGATGATCATATGGTTTTTCTCCTTCAATTTGTTAATATGGTGTATCACATTGATTGATTTGCGTATATTGAAGAATCCTTGCATTCCTGGGATAAACCCCACTTGATCATGGTGTATGATCCTTTTAATGTGCTGTTGGATTCTGTTTGCTAGTATTTTGTTGAGGATTTTTGCGTCTATGTTCATCAGTGATATTGGCCTGTAGTTTTCTTTTTTTGTGACATCTTTGTCTGGTTTTGGTATCAGGATGATGGTGGCCTCATAGAATGAGTTTGGGAGTGTTCCTCCCTCTGCTATATTTTGGAAGAATTTGAGAAGTATAGGTGCTAGCTCTTCTCTAAATGTTTTCTAGAATTCGCCTGTGAAGCCATCTTGTCCCGGGCTTTTGTTTGTTGGAAGATTTTTATTCACAGTTTCAATTTTAGTGCTTCTGATTGGTCTGTTCATATTTTCTATTTCTTCCTGGTTCAGTCTCAGAAGGTTGTGCATTTCTAAGAATTTGTCCATTTCTTCCAGGTTGTCCATTTTATTAGCATATTGTTGCTTGTAGTAATCTCTCATGATCTTTTGTATTTCTGCAGTGTCAGTGGTTACTTCTTTTTCATTTCTATTTCTATTGATTTCAGTCTTCTCCCTTTTTCTCTTGATGAGTCTGGCTAATGGTTTATCAATTTTGTTTATCTTCTCAGAGAACCAGCTTTTAGTTTCATTGATTTTTGCTATTGTTTCCTTCATTTCTTTTCCATTCATTTCTGATCTGATCTGTATGATTTCTTTCCTTCTGCTAGCTTTGGGGTTTTTTTTGCTTTTCTTTCTCTAATTGCTTTAGGTGTAAGGTTATGTTGTTTATTTGAAATGTTTCTTGTTTCTTAAGGTAGGATTGTATTGCTATAAACTTCCCTCTTAGAACTGCTTTTGCTGCATACGATAGGTTTTGGGTCATCGTGTTTTCATTGTCATTTGTTTCTAGGTATTTTTTGATTTCCTCTTTGATTTCTTCAGTGATCTCTTGGTTATTAAGTAGTGTATTGTTTAGCCTCCATGTGTTTGTATTTTTTACAGATTTTTTCCTGTAATTTATATCTAGTCTCATAGCATTGTAGTCAGAAAAGATACTTGACACGATTTCAATTTTCTTAAATTTACCAAGGCTTGATTCGTGACCCAAGATATTATCTATCCTGGAGAATGTTCCATAAGCACTTGAGAAGAAATTGTATCCTGTTATTTTTGGATGGAATGTCCTATAAATATCAATTAAGTCCATCTTGTTTAATGTATCATTTAAAACTTGTGTTTCCTTATTTATATTCTTTTTGGATGATCTGTCCATTGGTGAAAGTGGGGTGTTAAAGTCCCCTACTATGATTGTGTTACTGTCGATTTCCCCTTTTATGGCTGTCAGTATTTGCCTTTTGTATTGAGGTGCTCCTATGTTGGGTGCACAAATATTTACAATTGTTACATCTTCTTCTTGGATTGATCCCTTGATCATTATGTAGCGTCCTTCTTTGTCTCTTGTAATACTGCTTGTTTTAAAGTCTATTTTGACTGATATGAGAACTGCTGCTCCATGTTTATATGGTTTCCAATTGCATGGAATATCTTTTTCCATCCCCTCACTTTCAGTCTGTATGTGTCCCTAGTTCTGAAGTGGGTCTCTTGTAGACAACATGTATACGGGTCTTGTTTTTGTATCCATTCAGCCATTCTATGTCTTTTGGTTGGAGCATTTAATCCATTTACATTTAAGGTAATTATCAATATGTATGTTCCTATTTCCATTTTCTTAATTGTTTTGGGTTTGTTATTGTAGGTCTTTTCCTTTTCTTGTGTTTCCTGCCTAGAGAAGATACTTTAGCATTTGTTGTAAAGCTGGTTTGGTTGTGCTGATTTCTCTTAGCTTTTGCTTGTCTGTAAAAGTTTTAATGTCTCCTTCAAATCTGCACGAGGTCCTTGCTGGATAGAGTAATCTTGGTTGTAGATTTTTCCCTTTCATCACTTTAAATATGTCCTGCCACTCCCTTCTGACTTGCAGAGTTTCTGCTGGAAAATCAGCTGTTAACCTTATGGGGATTCTCTTATGTGTTATTTGTTGTTTTTCCCTTGCTGCTTTTAATATTTTTTCTTTGTATTTAATTTTTGATAGTTTGATTAATATGTGTCTTGGTGTGTTTCTCTTTGGATTTATCCTGTATTGGACTCTCTGTGCTTCCTGTACTTGATTAACTATTTCCTTTCCCATATTAGGGAAGTTTTCAACTATAATCTCTTCAAATATTTTCTCAGTCCCTTTCTTTTTCTCTTCTTCTTCTGGGACCCCTATAATTCGAATGTTGGTGCATTTAATATTGTCCCAGAGGCCTCTGAGACTGTCCTCAATTCTTTTTTCTTTATTCTGCTCTGCAGTAGTTATTTCCACTCTTTTATCTTCCAGGTCACTTCTCCGTTCTTCTGCCTCAGTTATTCTGCTATTGATTCCTTCTAGAGAATTTTTAATTTCATTTATTGTGTTGTTCATCATTGTTTGTTTGCTCTTTAGTTCTTCTAGGTCCCTGTTAAACGTTTCTTGTATTTTCGCCATTCTCTTTCCAAGATTTTGGATGGTCTTTACTATCATTATTCTGAATTCTTTTTCAGGTAGATTGCCTATTTCCTCTTCATTTGTTAGGTCTGGTGGGTTTTTACCTTGCTCCTTCATCTGCTGTGTGTTTCCTTGTCTTCTCATTTTGCTTAACTTACTGTGTTTGGTGTCTCCTTTTCGCAGGTTGCACGTTCGTAGTTCCCATTGTTTTGGTTTCTGCCTCCAGTGGCTAAGGTTGGTTCAGTGGGTTGTGTAGGCTTCCTGGTGGAGGGGATTAGTGCCTGTGCTCTGGTGGAGGAGGCTGGATCTTGTCTTTCTGGTGGGCAGGTCCACGTCTGGTGGTGTGTTTTGGAGTGTCTGTGACCTTATTATGATTTTAGGCAGCCTCTCTGCTAATGGGTGGGGTTGTGCTCCTGTCTTGCTAATTGTTTGGCATAGGGTGTCCAGCACTGTACCTTGCTGGTCGTTGAGTGGAGCTGTGTGTTGGCGTTGAGATGGAGATCTCTGGGAGATTTTCACCGCTTGATATTACATGGAGCTGGGAGGCCTCTGCTGGACCAATTTCCTGAACTTGGCTCTCCTATTCAGAGGCACAGCCCTGATGCCTGGCTGGAGCACCAAAAGCCTGTCATCCACACGGCTCAGAATAAAAGGGAGGAAAAAAAGAAGAAAGAAAGCAAAAGATTAAATTAAATTAAATTAAGAAGGTATTAAAATAAAAAACAAAAAATAATTATTAAAAAATTGTTTTAAAGTAATTTAAAAAGAAAGAAAGAAAGAAAGAAGAGAACAACCAAACCAAAAAACCAATCCACCAATGATAACAAGCGCTGAAAACTATACTAAAAAAAAACAAAAAAACAAAAAAAAAATGGACTGGCAGAACCCTAGGACAAATGGTAAAAGCAGAGGTATACAGACAAAATCACACAGAAGCATATGCATACACACTCACAAAAAGGGAAAAAGGGAAAAAATATATGTATATTTCTTTGCTCCCAAAGTCCACCTCCTCAATTTGGGATGATTCGTTGTCTATTCAGGTATTCCACAGATGCAGGGTACATCACGTTGACTGTGGAGATTTATTCCACTGCTCCTGAGGCTGCTGGGAGAGATTTCCCTTTCTCTTCTTTGTTCGCAGGGCTCCTATGGTTCAGCTTTGGATTTGACCCCGCCTCTGCGTGTAGGTCGCCTGAGGGCGTGTGTTCTTCACTCAGACAGGGCAGGGTTAAAGGAGCAGCTGATTCGGGGGCTCTGGCTCACTCAGGCCGGGGGGACAGAGCGGTACGCAGTGCGGGGTGAGCTTGCGGCAGGAGAGGCTGGCATGACGTTGCAGCAGCCTGAAGCGTGTCATGTGTTCTCCCGGGGAAGTTGTCCCTGGATCACGGGACCCTGGCAGTGGCGGGCTGCACAGGCTCCCAGGAGTGGAGGTGTGGATAGTGACCTGTGCTTGCACACAGGCTTCTTGGTGGCTGCAGCAGCAGTCTTAGCGTCTCATGCCCATCTCTGGTGTCCGAGCTGATAGCCGCAGCTCGTGCTCCTCTCTGGAGCTCCTTTAAGCAGCACTGTTAATCCTCTCTCCTTGTGCACCAGGAAATACAGAGGCAAGAAAAAGTCTCTTGCCTCTTCGGCAGTTCCAGACCTTATCCCAGACTACCTCCTGTCTAGTCGTGGTGCACTAGCCCCCTTCAGGCTGTGTTCACGCCGCCAACCCCAGTCCTCTCCCTGCGATCCGACTGAAGCTGGAGCCTCAGCTCCCAGCCCCCACCCATCCCGGCGGGTGAGCGGACAAGCCTCTCGGGCTGGTGAGTGCTGGTTGGCACTGATCTTCTGTGCGGGAATCTCTCCACTTTGTCCTCTGCACCCCTGTTGCTGTGCTCTCCTCTGTGGCTCCAAAGCTCCCCCCTTCTGCCCCCCGCAGTCTCCACCGACGAAGGGGCTTCCTAGTGTGTGGAAACCTTTCCTCCTTCACAGCTCCCTCCCTCTGGTGCAGGCCCATCCCTATTCTTTTGTCTCAGTTTTTTCTTTTGCCCTACCCAGGTACATGGGGAGTTTCTTGCCTTTTGGGAGGTCTGAGGTTTTCTGCCAGCGTTCAGTAGGTGTTCTGTAGGAGTTGTTCCACATGTAGATGTATTTCTGATGTATTTGTGGGGAGGAAGGTGATCTCCACATGTTACTCTTCCGCCATCTTCATGCCCACTCTGAAATTTAAATATGTAAACTAGCAAGTCATTTGTAGAGCTCTAAATATCTGAGCGGGGGTGGTATGTACAAAATCACCTGACCTGAACATAGATTTTTATTAAAGAAAAATGTGACATCTTAGAACAGTCCAGTGCAATAGAACTTTGTGTAATAATGGTCAAGTTCTATATCTGTGCTGTCCAATGCAGTAGCCACTACTCAGATGTAGCTATAAGAACTGAAATGTGGCTAGTGAGACTGAGGTACTGATTTTTTTTTATTTTATCTAATTATAATTAATTAAAATTTAAATGTAAATACTTGTGACTAATCACTGTCATATTGGACAGAGAAGTCATAGAAGACAGAAGAGCAGCATGGACATTGTCCATTATCTGGTATGTATATCTCATTATCATCTTGAAAATTTGAAAAATCTATCTTTTAACATTACTGTCACTTCACATAAAATAATTAAGGACAGCAAACATGCTGTTCTTGGGTTTTTCAACTGACATAACCCTGCATTCATTTGCTTGGGGAAGCAAAGGTCAATCCAAAATTCAGGCAAACACATAAGACTAAACTCTAAATATACAACCACAAAATACATAAACATAAATGAATAAAATTAAAAATTAAAACTAGCATATTCTTCTCCCCAGATGTATTATAGTCATAAATTGGATAATTGAGTCTGAAACTCAAGAACTTAAGATATTTACTTGTTGTTTTTAGGCTATATTATATATGCTAGTTCCCCCTTATATAACCTCTAATAATTCTTTATAATCTACTTTTATAGCCCTTATTAAAAATGTAATTATTTTCAATTAACATAAATCTATTAGTATCAACATCAGTAGATACTTAGATTGCTATTGATTTTCCCTCATCTTAGCTAAAATTTAATTTCCATTACATTAGCAAAATATTTTTTCTTACCACCATATCCCGAGTGCCTAGAAGAATGCTGTGACCATATTAGGCACTGAATATTGGCATGCCAAGAATTAACAGAATTGTATTATATGCCATGGATTTCTGTGAAATTCAATTCAGAAGCTATTTTTTCTACCCACAGATGAGACATTCCAGATTTGAACCTTCCTAAAAGCCTTTTGAAATATCATTACAAAAATAAAATTATCATTAATCACTAAGTTTACCTAAATCAAATTATAATAGTAAATACTGTATGTATATTTAATATTATTGTTGTAAAATTCTTTTTTTTCTTAAAGTAGATTTGCTAATTTTCACACTTGTAGTTAGATATTACATGAAAAATATTTTCCTTGGCAAAGAAAGGGCAAATTGTTTATTGGTTTATATAAGTAAAATATTAATAGAATGCTCATTTTAGTTTATGAATTAAAACCAAGATTAATACACATTGGTTACCTCATAGGAAATTTTTTAAAAATTACATTGAAGCAAACTGATGATTTTAATTAATATTTCTGAAATGCCACCTTAAATTTCATAATAAACATTTAATTCTTCCATCAAGATATATTATGGTCTGGATTTGAATAAAAGTTAGTGAATCTAAACACACACAAAAAATCCAAAAAATGCAGAAATATCTTCAAGCAATTCATGAGGAAATATGTAGCTGTACTTGAGTATTGTACTAGATTTTATGTAAGCAATTATAACACTTTGATAAGTTATAAAAGATAATATGACCATATAATTTCACCATAGATTCTAGTGGTCCCTGAAAACCTGATATCGTTCATTGGTTTCTAACATTTAGGATCTTATTTTAGACACTGGTATGACAAAACAATGAGAAAAAACCCTCAGATGCTCCCCTGTTCTTTCAGGACAGAGAACATAGATGAGATCTCAATAACTGTTCTTCAGCACATGTCAGCAACTTTTATGTTAAAAAATATATAGGAGAATTAAAATTGTAGTGCGTGGTTATGTGTGTGTGTGTGTGTGTGTGTGTGTGCGTGCGCGTGTACGTGTGTACGTAAGGGTTCATAAATCAACCATGTACTAGGAATCTTAAGATCTTCTGATCTTCACAGCCTCCAGTACCTTTCTATCTTATTCATTTCTGTCAAAGTGCTACAGGTAACACTGGCTAGAACTGCTCCTGAGAGCCAGTCAACGCTATTCCTCAATCAGCTATCAAGATCACTGATTATCTGTGTAGGGCTCATATTATTGTAGTTCAGAGAAGGGACTTTAAAAGTTTTTTTATTTTCTATTGATAAATTGGACTTTATCAAAATTATTTGACTATTTTAAAGACTTAAGAGTATGAGACCCTCTGTGTGCTGATAAACAATAGCACTTAAGAGAGCCCAAGCACTTTAAGAATTTTACAGTTTTATATTAATTGAACCACTTCCTTGAGGGTTTTGAGGGAAGCCAGAACCAGAGGAAACTGATTTTAAACATTCCCATAATCTGACTTTATAGGCATAAAGAAAATATAGGTACTGTTCCTATAGCTATATTTTCCAATTTGACATTTTGGCATGTTAGTTTCAGTCCATTGTGTGTGCTCATTAAAAAAAAATTCGAAGTTAAATAACATTGTTCTGTTAATCTCCAAGAAAACGTCTTTCTTTTTTTTTTTTTTTTTTTTGGCCAGGCCTCACAGCTTGCAGGATCTTAGTTCTCCGACCAGGGATTGAACCTGGGCCCCAGCAGTGAAATCACCGAGTCCTAACCACGGGACCACCAGGGAATTCCCAAAAATTTCATTTTTAACACCTGTTTCTCTAGGGCAAAAAAAAGAAAGTCTATGTATTTTACACAAGGTTTTATTCTTATCAGAGTTTGCATATTTTCTCCCTCTGCCAAAGTTATTAGCTGTATTTATTAGATGTGATATATGCACTTTTGTCTTAGATGAATATTTTATACTTGATTGTTACTTCTGGTGGTGAAAAGGTGTCCTAGACAACTGAAATCTACAGTAAGATATTTTAATTCATTTGGAGTAACCATTGTTAATTCACTTATAAGTTCATTCACCATGTGAAACTTAATGATAATTCTTTTTAAAATTCTACATACTTCTTCCTTTTGAAATCTTTAATAGTTCACATAAATGTTACATTTATCACCATAAAATGCTATGACCTGAAAAGCACTTAGAACATCTTCTAGCACCACTCTAATTTCACAAATGTGTAGAGGTGTTAAGCATCTTGTTTGTGGTGACAATATTAGTTATAGACGAAGCTGGGACTTAGAATTCAAGTCTCTGGCACTTATTTCTGAGTTGAGCCTATGTCATATGACTTCAAGGAATTGAAAACTGGTCTCATTAAATAATAACATAAGCTAAAATGTTTCCTTCTATGTTTTCCAGGGTCAAAGTATTTTTGGGCTTGATGTTATTGAAACACCAGAAGGAGAGAAGATGCCACAATTGATAGTTCAACAGGAGTTAGATAGGGAAGAGAAAGATACATATGTAATGAAAGTAAAGGTTGAAGATGGTGGCTTTCCTCAAAGATCCAGTACTGCCATTTTGCAAGTCAGTGTTGCTGATACAAACGACAACCGCCCAGTCTTCAAGGAGAATGAGATTGAAGTCAGTATACCAGAAAATGCTCCTGTAGGTACTTCAGTGACACAACTTCATGCCACAGATGCCGACATAGGTGAAAATGCCAGGATTCACTTCTATTTCAGCAATCTAGTCTCCAATATGGCCAAGAGGCTATTTCACCTCAACTCCACCACTGGACTTATCACAATCAAAGAACCACTGGATAGGGAGGAATCACCAAACCACAGGTTACTGGTTTTGGCAAGTGATGGTGGATTGATACCAGCAAGAGCAATGGTGCTAGTAAATGTTACAGATGTCAATGATAATGTCCCATCAATTGACATAAGATATATCATCAATCCAATCAATGGCACTGTGGTTCTTTCAGAAAATGCTCCACTCAACACCAAAATTGCTCTCATAACTGTTACAGATAAGGATGCTGACCATAATGGTAGGGTGACGTGCTTTACAGATCATGAAGTCCCTTTCAGATTGAGGCCAGTATTCAGTAATCAGTTCCTCCTAGAGACTGCTGCATATCTTGACTATGAGTCCACAAGAGAATATGCCATTAAATTACTGGCTGCAGATGCTGGCAAACCTCCTTTGAATCAATCATCCATGCTCCTCATCAAAGTAAAAGATGAAAATGACAATGCTCCAGTTTTCACTCAGCCTTTCATAAGTCTTTCTGTTCCTGAGAATAACTCTCCTGGCACCCAGTTGACAAAAATAAGTGCAACAGATGCAGACACAGGGCATAATGCTGAGATAAACTACCTGCTTGGCATTGATGCTCCATCTGAATTCAACCTGGATCATCGTACAGGCATTCTGACGGCAGTGAAGAAACTGGATAGAGAAAAACAGGAAAAATATTCATTCACGGTTCTGGCAAAAGATAACGGGATGCCACCTTTAATAACCAATGCCACAGTCTTAGTGACTGTTCTTGATCAGAATGACAACAGTCCAATTTTCACTCACAATGAGTACAACTTCTATGTCCCAGAAAACCTTCCAAGACATGGCACAGTAGGACTAATCACTGTAACTGATCCTGATTATGGAGAAAATTCTGCAGTCACTCTTTCCATTTTAGACGCAAATGATGACTTCACCATTGATCCACAGACTGGTGTCATCCGACCGAATATTTCCTTTGATAGAGAAAAACAAGAATCTTATACTTTCTATGTAAAGGCTGAGGATGGTGGTAGGGTATCACGTTTTTCAACTGCCAAAGTCACCATAAATGTGGTTGATGTCAACGACAACAAACCAGTTTTTGTTGTCCCTTCTTCGAACTACTCCTTTGAATTGGTTCTGCCATCCACTAATCCAGGCACAGTGGTCTTCACGGTAGTTGCTGTTGACAATGACACTGGCATGAATGCAGAGCTTCATTACAGCATTGTAGGAGGAAACACAAAAGGTCTTTTTATGATTGACCAAGCAACAGGTAACATTACACTGAAGGAGAAATGTGTCCTTGCAGACCTTGGTTTACACAAACTTGTAGTCAAAGCTAAGGACTTAGGACAACCTGATTCTCTCTTCAATGTTGTAAATGTTAATCTATTTGTGAATGAGTCAGTGACCAATGCTACACTGATTTATGAATTGGTGCGCAAAAACATTGAAACACCAGTGACCCAAAATATTGAGACAGCTGACACATCCTCACCATCCAGTGACTATGTCAAGATCGTGGTTGCCATTGTTGCAGGCACAATAACTGTCATCCTTGTTATTTTCATCACTGCTGTAGTAAGATGCCGCCAATCACCACACCTTAAGGCTGCTCAGAAAAACAAGCAGAATTCCGAATGGGTTACTCCAAACCCAGAAAACAGGCAGATGATAATGATGAAGAAAAAGAAGAAGAAGAAGAAGAAGCATACCCCTAAGAACTTGCTGCTTAACTTTGTTACTATTGAAGAAACTAAGGCAGATGATGCGGACAATGATGGAAACAGCGTCACACTAGACCTTCCCATTGAACTGGAAGAGCAAACCATGGGCAAGTACAACTGGGGCACTACACCTACAACTTTCAAGCCTGACAGCCCTGATTTGGCCCGGCACTACAAATCTGCCTCTCCACAGCCTGCCTTCCAGATCCAGCCGGAAACTCCCCTGAATTCGAAGCACCACATCATCCAGGAACTGCCTCTTGATAACACCTTTGTGGGCTGTGATTCCATCTCCAAGTGTTCCTCCAGCAGTTCTGATCCCTACAGCGTTTCTGAGTGCAGCTATCCAGTGACAACTTTCAAGACACCTGTGTCTGTACACACCAGACCGGTAGGTAATCCAACTTTCTAAGTAACCTTTCTAACTTTATTTTTTTTAATTATTTTCAATTATTACAGAATCTACTGACTCAACATGGGATCAAAATGATCATATTCTGCAGAAGTATCTGAATAAATATATGGATTCATTTTAAGTTTGGTAGAAAATCAGAACAAAATGACTCCTGATTGGAGGAAAATTGGGTGAGGAATGATGATTATAATAGGGACAGTGTTGTCTGTAGATGGCAGTATGACACTTCTTGCTAGAGAATATACTGGAAAAACTCCAAAATAAAAGGTCATGGCACTATCCTCAGTACAATTGTGTGCATGAGGATCAAAACAGTCATGGCTAGATACATCACAGTAAAGCCTTTTGGAATGTGATAAGCAGGTCTTAATACTTAATGGTATTGAGACTTTCAGGTTCACTTGGGAAAATCTGTGTCTACCCAAGATAATCAAATAGCATCAAGATATCCTCCCTACCCACCATTCTCCCTAAACCCCCACAATGAAAAGAGTCTCATTTTCAGATTAGGAACTCACCATTTTTCTGGTTCATAAATCTGTATTAACACAATGTAGCAAGAATGGGATTAGGAAAATGAAGTCACGCTACTCACTCTCACCTTCAAGCCAGAGAATGAAATATATATGAGATCTCTACTTTAGATACCCATTTGAGTATTTGCATATTCATGCAAGGTATTAAGAACCCTTCAGGAGACATTATTAAGAGATAATGAGTTTTGGAAAATGAAATATGATTGCTTTCTCTAATGGGCCTGAAGGAAACTATGCATATATTAAGACCCAAGATATCTGTATACAATAATTTAAAAACCAATAAATTTATGAAAACAAGAGTTTATACAGTCTTTTTTATCTGTATTCCATGGAGAAATGAATAAAAATGTATCTAGAAATTCATAACTAAATTAAATGATTTAAGTATTTTTATTTCCTTAATAAAGTCAAGTGATAGAATTTATCTACATTTTTTCTCTAGAAGTCATGCAGCATGTTGATTTTATTATTTTGTCTGTGTTACTCTTAAGAAGGTCTTCATATCAGTTTCAGTGAATAAAGCTTTTGAAAACCTATTTAGGCTTAATTAAATAGTAGTAATGTGAAAGTCAGAATAGGTTTCCTCTCACCAAAGTTAGAGATATTAAAGAAGTCTATCAGGATTCAAAATAACAATGAAAATAATTTACCATAATTTAGGAAATGCTTTTAAGAATTGAGGTCACTCATGGATTTGCATAGTTAAATTATACAATAACGTTAACCTTTCTCTCTTAATCACACAGTGAAAGTAAGATACTAATTCAGTTGTGGGTGCATTTTTGTTACAATAGGTTCATAATTATGCTATCGCAAATGGTAAAATAGAACCCTACTCTCTTTGTGGAGAGTTTCTGTTATGCTTTGAATGAGTTTATAGGGCAGTGGTTATTTCTACAGTTCACATGAGCCCCATGGTTTCTGACCAAGGTGGATCTTAAATGGGTGGCAAACATAACAGATGCCTAATATCATCATGGTATGTTTTTGTTTTTATTTAACTATTAAAAAGGGTGCTCTCATTTTCTAATTCTCATTGCTATCATTTGGTTTTTTGGAAACATTTCTCAACAGAAAAGTATTCTTTATGTGTGTTGTATATCCTAATAGCACTTTTCCCAGGGCTAAATTTGTGACTCACTTAAAAATCTATACAAAGGGTGGGGTTTGTGAATTACTTTTGCAGAGCATCATTTTTAATAGATTGGCTTGTGAAGTTAGTTAGAAGAGCAAATTCTGGTTTCAACTGTTTTTGAAAGCATGGAGATGTTTTAAGAGCTAGACTTATTTTACATGAGGACATGAACATACAGTAAGTAAGGCATAGATGAAGGAAAAAAATTGAAGTGTTTTCCAAATATCTTCCTCTTTTATTGTTTTTTTTTTTTGATATTTTGTAATCCTGAGAAAGTCAATAAAATTAATAACTTTTTCATTCAGGTATTTTATTTTATTTAGCTAAGAAGTCTTTTCCTAAACACAGAACAATAACTTCATGAGATAGGCAAAATAAGGAAAGTAAATGCTAATAAGAATAAATTATTGGTTATCATTTGGTTTTTATTAGCTAAAAGGAGTATCTTAGAATCAATGAGTTTTCAGATGACTTATTCTATTTTTTCTCATCTTAAAAAAAATAGGTAAATTGTATATTTTATGTCATTGGTTCACAGATGTTTCAGATTAATTACTAAATATCTTCTGGACATGAATTGGTGAACTTAGGTAGACTAATGTGATACTAAAAATAATTTGAATCCTTGTATTTTGTGCTACATTTGCAATGTTCTTCACCCTTTCTGTATACGCTTCAATTTCTGATTAATGCCAGGAGAGGCATCTTATATTCACTGATGTTGCAGAATGCTAAAAAGTTAAGTGAGCACTGAAAAAGAACTCATGTATTTATAAAAATTCAAATACAGTAGGTGTCTTCTTTTTAAAGAAACATCATACATAATGGGGAAAAGTGTCAGCCAGTAAAATAAAAATTCATTGTTCCTTAAGGAAATTCTGACAGTGGAATAAAATATTACTGTTATCAGAAGGCAGAATTATATTCAATTGATTTTAAACAAAGTGAGAAATATATTTTCAAAAGGAGGGTTTAGGGTGATATTTATGTTTAGTTCATTACTCATCTGAATAGAAATATGAAAGTGAAGAAATTAAATGGTTCTAGGAGGCAGTAAGATATAAGGGGATTTATAAATAATTTCATGTTTTTAAAAAGGGAATCAAATATTTTCTATAGTTTTTTTTCCTGACTCTTGTTCTGAAAAAATATGGAACATTCGTTAGATAGAAATGTATCTATTGCACAAAACCATTAATACCTGGGGAATATGAGGATCCTCTTTGATATAAATTTTTACAAGTATTCTGGAAGGCATTTTTGTATGCATATATTATAGTAGAAATTAAAACATGAAATTTAAAAGATGATCTTACAGTGTATTTTATATTAACGTCTTTCAGAGCAAGCAGATAGTGTTTGCTGCGATTCTAGAAAAACAATAAGAATAATCATTTTAGAATCAATTTTGATAATTGTTGTATAAAAGAGATACAATGCCAAAACGAAATCTTGCTTAACACAGTTCTCCCATTAAAATATTGTGAAGACTATACATTTGAAAAATAGGGGAACAAAAATGAACTTATTATTTTGAAAGGGCCTTCTGTGTACAAGTCACTGTATTAATCATGTATTTGAGGTACTTCATTTCTAAAAGAAATAATTCATGGTTACATGAGTGTAGGTATTATACATGGATTCAAAATGGTAAGAGGAGTCTGAGTTAGCTTGGAATAGGCTTGGTATTTACTACTGTTACATTCCATAACCTTGATATTGTGCATCTGTATTTTAGCAATGTGAATTTTAGCCATGTAGCATGCTTGGCAACTAAGACTCCTAGAACACAACCATCTGATTTTGATAACATGTTATTTTTCTTGTCCTAGACTGATTCCAGGACATCAACTATTGAAATCTACAGTGAGATATAACTTTCTAGGAACAACATAATTCTATTCCCCTTCCAAAAAACTCCAATGATTTGTGATTTCAAAATTTGGCTAAGATCATTTATCTTGTAATCTGGATTTCCCACTATAAAAGCAAGCAAAACAAAAACCACCTTAAAAATTATGTCCCACTGAACACCATGCTTACTTTAGCTGTAATCTTGCAATCGAAATTTTAAATTTGTGGAAGGAACAGTGCAGTGTGATAAAAAATAGTTTTATCATGCTGTTTCTCGATTTGCTTCCTCTGAATGCCAACAAGTGTGATGTAATATAATGTGTCTTGATGTACAAACTAATGGTTAATGTATCAATCATGAAACATGGAATTACTTGCCCTGTCTGATAGCTGAAGAATTTAAACATCATCTCCGGGAGTTTGGAAGTGAAGCTGAACTATCCAAGCTACCCTCTGAAAGGTATCCAAGGGCAAGAGATTTTCTTTAATATCAAAAATACAAACAGCAACAACAAAAAAAACACTTAAGATCATTTTTTGGAAAATATTCACTACTATAGTGTTGTTGAGAAAATAATTATAATTATCCATCACTCTGCTGAAAAGTTAGATGATATAAAATAATTTTAATGGGTTTTTATGTTGATTGTAATCATGTTGTTCCACTACTTTAATCATTAAAAAATTATTTTTGTTGTAATCATGTTTCTTTTTTTCTATAAATACTGAAAAAGAAAGAAGTTTTTCTTTTCTATTTTTATCTATCAAAAGAAGAATGTAAAGTTCTTTATACTCCCTGATATTTTGGGGAAAAAAAAAGTACTGATGTTTGTTATATAGTGAAATGTAATTCCGTTCATAAGTAAGTAGAGACAAGGATTTAAATAGGATATTTTGAAAGATTTTATCTTAACTTTGAAACTACCTAGGAAAATATAAGCTACTAGAGTCAAACAGCTAAATAGATCTACATAATATCTCTGGCATTAAATTACTGAATATATTTCATTGCTTTGAGTAATTTGGCCTTTAACTCATTCTTCACAATATGTTGATTAATCAATTTCCTACACAAATGACTAAATGCCTCAAATTTGGTGTACATTAAATTTATTGAGAAAGGAATGATGTGTCCCAATTTTACATTGTATTCTTTAAGCTGCTTATGACTTACTAACAGTACTAACAGAATTTTTTTAAAAGCGTGATTTCTTGGGGTTAAAAGGGAGTATAAAGGACCTTTATAATCACGACATAACATATGTTTCCTGGATTCTCATTCAAATGCTTCATTGTGTATCATTTTACCTTGCAAAGTGTGGATAGGATTTGGTCTATTATGTATGTGCATTAAATTAGTGTATTATTTGAAGTGTTCCTTGGTGTAAAGGTATTTAGAAGAGACTTATGCTCTATTTAGCATTTCAAATTAGTGTAATTCTTGGATATTTAATATATAGGCAATATTTTTAAAAGATTTCTGTTAAAATTTAGCATTCCCATTTACTCAGTACAGAATCTCTGGTACCTCCAATAATGTCAAGTTCCTTGAACATGCTTGCTATCTGGCTTTTTAAACATTACTTAGTTAATTATAATGACTGTAAGTGTAACTGTTTTACTGGTAATGAGAAATGTCATGTAAATTACGATATTGTATTACATACTTATAAACAACTATTGTAGAAAAATACTTAAAATTAAATTTTACCTTTGTGAAAGTTATTCATATAAGGTAACTTTATAATGTCTCCCCTATTTCTTCCTGATAAACTAAATATTTCAGTTTAATTTCAAGGAATGTCAAAATTGAGCCAACTTATTATACCTCTAGAGTCAGTGCCCTGCAGGTACCAAGACGTACTAAGAGTAGGAGTTTCCAAAACCCATAGTCTCACTTAACTGTGAAAAAAATTATGATGCCCAAGAGAATGAATCAATACTTCACATGTCCCATGATAAACTAGTGTGGCTTCATGACCATTTGTATATGTAATTATTATATAAATGCATTTTAAGTGCTTGTGTCATGACCACCCTGGTCTCTGGTTTTCCACACATTCTGTGAGCTAGAGGAGAATACTTCATTTTTCTTCCACTTCAGCAACCCTTTCCTTTAGGCCTGTGATAAGGAAAACTCCTAATCACTCCTTTGTATATATGAAGATGAAAATGTCTTGAAACAGTTACCCAGAATCTCTTTTAAAAATTCCTCAGTATTTTTATGGGGGTCATCTTTGCAGAAGATGAAAATAGAAACTTTATTTTTAAAGCTGCAAGTGATTCCGTCTCTCAGAATATAATTTCTGTGAGAAAGGAACTTCTCAATTGATTTCTTTCCTGCTCTTTGAGGCTAAAATATTTACCCGTATAAACCAATGATGATTGAGATTTAACTGTATCTAAACTTCAGCCATAGATGAAAATGGATTCTGCTTTTGATTATTAACTACCCTTGATCTGTCCTTTGCTTATGCTTGAGGAAATAATATTAACATTTGAGAATAGTATGGACAGCATTGAAACTAATTTTCCACAAAAGCCAGAGAGGACAAAACTATGTATTTTCCTCTTGGTTCCTTCTTATCAGTTGATTTGATGATACTTTTAATTTAATTATTGGTGTTATTACATGTTTGGCTTACAAGGTCTCAGATATCTTCCCATCTCTTGTGTTGGTATTAATGGACTCCTAGAATATTCTCAATGAAGTGTCCTTGATGGTCTCTCTTGTTCTTATTCTAGTCAGTGAATAGAGAAAAACAGAAGGAAAGCAAATCTTAAGACTAGTCATCAAAGAAACTTTTAGGGATTACCTAATCGATTAACTACAATGTGCTGTATACTTTCATCCCTGCAAACACTCAAAGGAGTATTACTTTCTTTTGATTAAAATCCAAAGTGTATAAATTGAAAAAAATTGCTGAAATACATTTCCTCATTTTACATTAAATATAAAAGTTTATTTTTAGAAGTAGGGTATTCAAGCTATTACATTTCTTAAGTTATTTTTATTTTCAATGATTTAAATTGAAAATTTTATAGAACAGTTTTAATTCTATCCATTAATTAATCTTTTATGTATACTTCTGTTTTCTCTGCTGACCATCCTGTTCACATTATCAATGTGAACACATATACTTTAGAATAATTTTTAAAAGCTGAACTTATATTCAATCAATCATTATTTCATACAATATTTACTAATCCTTTCATTTCAACACAAAACAATGCTGCCACATTTTACAATTTTGTCACCTGCACTCGTCACTGTTTAATTAGATTTTGTAAGTGTCCGTCTAGCTAGGTGTGATTTGAAGCCTGATCTCAACAGAAGTGCTACAGGACAAGCAGAGCTTAAGTAATCTTATATGAACTTAATCTACACTGTGTAAATGCTTCCTATAGGTGCTCTTGTGTAATAGACTTTTTTCTTTAGGTTTTGCTTAGTTTCTGTCTATTTTTATTGTTTAGATTTAGGTTTCTAGCATATTCAAAGGTGCTGTGATAATATAAAGCTGTATGTGTTGTATATAATTATTACTTTTAAAAAGAACTAATGTTCAATTTGTTTTTTCGTGCATTATGTGTGTTCATACATAACATCCGTGGTTTTATGTGGTATTTAGAATTAGGAGTGGACTTTTTAAAATTGTAGAGTAGTCATAGGCCTTTATTTTTATTGAACAATGCAATATACATTTGTTGTAGAAAATTCAGGAAATTGTAGATAGATTTTAACTGTATCTATGACAATTTGATGAAGAATTTTAAAACTATTTGTTTTTACTTCAGGCTATACCAGTAAGTTTTTCTTTATAATTTACTTAGTAATTCTGTTTAACCTTTGGAAGTGGTGCACTTTAAAATTACAGAAGTATTCTGCTCTTTTTATATTATAAACTATACATGCAAGATTTTTTACACATAGTGGTAATTGACTTAATTATTATGCATATTGTTTATTTTTATAGATGTATGATTAGACAAATTTATGAAATAATTGAATCTGATTAGTTGATAGTAAACTAAAGAGGCATACTATATATCTCCACCATGAGACTAATCTGCCCTCAGTGAAAATATCAAGTCATGATGAAAAAGCTTTTCCGTTTAAAAGAATGCCATCTAAATATCTGCCAAAATTTCCCTTAGAATGAACAACCAAGTTATCCATTATAATTATTTCTAAAAAGCCTCGTAACCAACTCTTACCTTTTTCAAATTCTAGATATTCTCAATTAAAATTTTATTAACTCTCCCACTTCAAGTGATTAATTATATTTAATTATCCACACATACACTGGTACTATCCAATTAGGAGTAAATCTTTTTCTGTGAAGTGAAAAAAATCACATTCCATTAGGTTTCAGATAGTCAAATTGACATAATAATGGAAATGAAGTACTTCAATGAATATTCTAGACATATATGCACTTTTCTCCCTTGTCCTGGAGCCTTATATTTATTAATTATTCACTGATTTACTTCACAAATGTTATTCTCTTAGAAATGCACTTTAAAAGCATTTTCATTTTTTGTCTTAACACTTGGTAAAAACGTTAGATAACAAAATAATACTTTCATTAGATACTTAGAGAAAATTTGAATAATACCACTTTTACTCTCTTTGGTGGTAGTAGAAGTAAACAAATGTGCAACACTGGTGAAAAATATTATTTTCAGAAGTCTGCAAAATAAACTTTAAAATGTATTTACTCATCGTACTACATATCAGTTTTAACCTCAGATTCAAAATCAACACAGACCACTATTTCAATGATACTTTAAACAGAATTGCTCATAAACACTATCACCTTACACAAAAATGTTTCCTGTAATTCAAGTATACAGCTCAAATAGTTGTTCAGTGTCACAACCTCGAAGTAATTAAACAGACACACACACACACACACACACACACACACACACACAAGAACAAATTTGATCCCCTCTTTTGGTATGTAAACACAGACCTAGTCTCATATTCAGGGTGGGAAAAAACACACAAAAATGGAATTGCATGGATGCTGGAAAACTAATTTATGAACTCCTAAATGAGAGATTATATTTCATTACTAATTTTATTTATTTGATCACTCATTCAGAACTATGTATTGGGTGCCTTTTGTGTAGATAATTATATACATTATTTATGATGTTCAGATTGAATAAGTACATATTTTTCACACAAATATAGTTATTCAAGGGAAGGTGCTGAGTTCTCTTCCAGATAGGTATTGTAGTTTTGTCTACGTGATACTAAAACATCTGGAGGCAAAATACAATTTTTCACTGAATATGGGGATATTTTGTCTACCTGACAAAATTGACTCCATAAAGACGCAGACTTTATCTAGTACTACAAAATGATATTATAATAGTTTCATTTTAGATAGGAAAAAAGAATTTGACATGCTATATAAAGTTAACATTATCTGAACTAGAGCAATTGATAACATTTAACAACAAAATTCTACATGGTGCTACAATTCAACTTTACATATATAAGTTTGAGTTGTTTGTAAGACTATACACACATTTATTTCAAGACGCATACACACTGTAGAAATGATGAGGTACATACAATTAAGTCATTTTAGGTGTGAGACTTAAAAGACAACCATACCAAACTCTTAAAATTAAGAGACCTAATTTTGAGTCTAGAGGAAAATTCATTTTAATTTGATGTTTATGTAATTCTAAAACAGTGGGATTAAAATGGGTTAGGGTATATATAAGCATACATATGTTTGCGTATATGTGTGTATATTTATGTTTTTCAAATTTCTAGCAGAAAAAAGTAATATAAACTTTAAACTAAAGACAACTTGTTCAAAGATCATACATCTATATTTACAATGTTATTCTCTGTTCTTTTAAACTCATGCCTCACTTCCAAACTTTAATCATCCTTTATCCCTTATATCACCCTACATAGCACCTTTTATTTAAAAAAACTCTTGCCACATTCAGTGCATTCTGAATATGTGCTCATGTGTTTTTTACTTTCAAATTATTTTACCTCTAATGTAACTGCAGTACTTCTTTTCATAAAGTTTCCCTGTTTTCTGAAGGATCACAGATCCAGTAACATTAAATTATAAATTAAAAATTAAACTATTTTTCCTATCTAATTACCAGTGTAGATTCTACTTCTCTTCCACACAAAAAAGCTAAGATAAATTTGCCTTCAGTAATAGTCAACTTCTGCTCAGTTGGCATAACTAAAACATATGTAAAAGAATCCATTAAAATAATTATTTTTATTTGCATGAATACCTTATTTAATTTTAATACCTCTGAAACCAAAACAGAGATAAGTAATTCTCTGTTAGTGCTCTGTACAATGTCAGATTTTCAGTTTCATAAGTCTGCAGCTTTGTGGGTTTATGTTTCCATCAAAGGCTAAGATATGGATTTGCCATAATCATATACATGCATACCTACTTATCTATGTATGTGTATACACTTTTATAAACAGCTTGGTGTGAACTATGGATTGACGTAAATCATGGAAATATTTGTGAGGATAGATTCGGTTTTTAGATTGGGTAATGTGTACAATTTATTATCATCTCTGGTTTTGAGTGGAGCTAGTACTGCGAACTGCCATTGAAGAAAAGCTGTGTAAAGTAACATTAAAATTGTGAAGATTTAAAATACAAGAGCAGTCACAAACAGTCACTCTTAAAATTTTGTTTTTGCTTTGTTATTTGTAGCTGTAATTTTAAAAAAGAATAAACAGGTTTTTGTGTGAATATGTTAGAGTGAATATTATAGGGCATCTTTCAACTGGAATACATGTAGTTACTAACACTGGTTGTATTTGATGTATTTTCAGTGCATAAAGTGTGTGTAATCTGTATTAAGTGAAATACCTATAAATAAAGTTATTTCTGCATTGCAATAACATATCTTCTGATATTTTTTGAAGCGCTTGTTGTCATCAGGGGCTACCAATTTCATTAACATCATCAAGGATCCTAAAATAATTTTTAGCACACTAACATCCTACAATCTCATGGTATAATTCATTATCTGTGTTGTGTTAACCAGAACTTTATATATTGGCATTCCTGGTCAATAACATTGAGAGATAACTGGTCCAAAGCAATGAAGTGGATTGAAGTGGCTCATATTCAACTAAAGTTTTAGTTTTGTGCATTTTATTGTACTCAAATTCTTTGAATATTGGTAATATGGTACCACTTATTAACTATTGTTTTTCATAGAACATGCTATAGATAATGGAGTTTACCATGAGTTCAAATGAGATGAATTAAATATTTCTTAAACTCCTGCTATGAGCAAAGCAATGTAGAGAATGATGGTGGTTATGGTGAGGGATGGGGTATTAAGGGGTAGAGATGTGGGACAATCAAGGTTCTCCCCTGGTTTCTATTAGTGTAAAAAGCCTTTTACCCAACAAGTTTAATTGAAAGTATGTTAAAAAAAAAAAAAAAAACTTTCAGCTTTTCTAGTGCAGAAAACCCCTGACTATATAAGGTTTAAAAAAAAGCAAAAGAAAGAACAAAAAGAAAAAAATTTAAAAGTTTTATCATAATAATTAGGAGGGTGTGTTTGTGTGTGTGAGTGTGTGTGTGTGCACGTGTGTGTGAATATAGCTAGTAGAGTATCTTACAGGTATGTATTAGGTATTCATTCCAAAGTTCTTGAAATCTGAACTGAGCAAGCATATACTTAACCCATTTTAGGAAGCACCTTAAAGTCATCAACACTTTCCCGAATCACATCCAAATAACAACAAAATACTGTTGATCTTGCCTCTAAAATACCTCAGACATTTCTCCCTTTACACTTACTTATTCAGGTCTTCATCATAAGTTACTGGTTCCACTACTAATAGGTTGTCCTGCTTCCTAGTTTCATTTGTCCAATTTATTTTCTACCCTGTACCCAGAACACTTCCTAAAACACAGATCTGATCAAGTGAAGCCTATGAGAGAAAAGCTTCTGAGTCTTTCCCCATGGCATATAGGATAAAACCTTAATTACTCTATTTTTCAAGGATTTTACAATTTTAATCAGGTCTCCTTGCTCATCCTTATCTCCTACTACTCCATGCACCCCACATTTTTGTCTCACCTACTACTTCTTGTTCCTTGAATATTTCATGCACTTTAATGCTTCCATAAATCTGAACAATTTACCAGAATTACATTAAGCACTTCCTTTGGTTAAGATTCTGTGAGGACAACAAAAATAACTAAGCCACGGTCAGTGAAGTAGAAGTGTAATTGTGGAGATAATGTAAGAAAACATACTTTTAATAGCAGAGAGAATATGATAAAAAAAATGAAAGAATGCTACCTGTGATTTTATTAAAAATGAAAGAAGCCTGGATGGTACCCTTTTCTTCAACATCTTATCTGTTTCTTAACATTAACCTTACATAATTCTTGTGAAATGAAAAGCCTCAACAAATGGCTAGGTCATATAGCTCTTCAAACAGTAGTTGCCGGAAACTATTTCCAGAAAATTGATGTTACATCATTTTTCTTCATTAATCTTAGAAAGATTTTTAAATATTTACCTCAGATACTTTGATTCTTGTTACATTTCCCATCCATGAGTTGCACTTAAAATAAAAACTATCAACGGAAAATTTTAACCCATTTGTTCATCTTAGTATGAACATATACCAGAGAACCATATACTGCTTTTAGGCATTTTGGCAAAAGGAGCATCTCAATGTGACATTTCTTATAAATATGGCAAGAAAAATGTGTTCTTGTCCTCAATAGAGGAACTTTTTCCATGGTGAATGGTAACATATAGATACTGAGAACTCTGGTTAAAATGTGCTGTCTATACATAAAATCTGTCACTGAAGTACTGAGATGAAATGGTCATCCCAGATAGAAATCATTTTATCCCTTTCCCCCCATACTGAAAGTCAAAATTATCAAATTTGTGAAAACAGGACAGATGGAGAAACCATAGGATATCAAATGTAGATAACATCCAAATTATAACATGGTAGAGCTACCCTGAAAATTCAGAAACCACATATCCCCTCTCCAAATTGAGAGTGTATTACACACACATGCACACACACACACACATATATCTTTAAGGAATGCACTTCTTGGCACACATACTGAAAGCAAATACACCACCTGCTTCCTAGAAATAGATGAAAATAAACCACATAGTTCTTAAATTAGCCCTTTTTTTCTTTTGTTCTTATTATGACAGAAAAAAATCTTTCTAAATTGCATGCAGGAAACATCCTTGGAGACTGAGGTTTTGTTTTGGTTAGTTTTTCTTTCATATATATTTATTTATTTATTTATTTATTTATTTATTTTTGCTAAGCAGTCATATCAGGATGCTGGAATGCCAGCATTACTATAAAACATTTCCATACTACATGATGATAGTTTACAAAAATTCATTACTTATTTCACCTCTTTGTGTAAAGGGAATGAACGTCATCATTAGTAGGGAAATAATGTTTCTTTAGCTCAGTTGTAATTATTGAGTTTTCCAACTATCCCAGATAAAATAAAAGCTATTACTAACATTCTTAAAGTCAGTGGCTATTTTCTTCAGTACATTACCCCTTGGGAATATAGGGCCACTATAAAGGGGTAATGAAGTTGGAAGATTGGATAGAACGACAAGGCTAAGGACTCAATAACATGAAAACCTTGCAAGAGTAACACATTGCCACATTTCTAGTGAACAAACTTCCCCTTCATATTTGTGCGGTTTTTAATATATTTTTGAAGTGCTTCTATCACAGCAGTGGGAAAATTATTATTCATAAACTACACCCTCACTTATTCTGTTTTCATCTGATAGAGCCAAAAAGTATTTTTTACTCTGATTTATTTCTTGGGAACAATCCTATCTAAAATCAATCTAACTGAAAAATTACCATAGCTATATGCCAAATCTGTCTTAACTATATTCCTACCGCAACTGTCTTTGCGCTTGTGTGTGAAATATTAAATTTCATGGTGCATTTTGCTTTTCATGGAGAAAAATTCCATATCCATTCTCCTAACTCTGATAATAGAGTTGTCAACATTCCCTTTCTTCTTCAAGTTGGTCTGGCTTGTGAAATGTGTTAAAACCCCAGGTTGACTATCACATACGGGCATGGGAAGTATTGGACCTGCTGAGAGAGACTTGCCCTCTTAACACACAAAGGAAATATGCTGTAGGTCAGTCCTCTCTATTCTCTGGGCAACTTTTGTGGTCCCATGTTCAGATAGGAACATGCGTCTTGTCTCTTTTTCTAATCTCTGTCAATCCAATAAGAGAAAAAGCCTCAGTTACTTAGATATGTTCTGGACTAGGTGGCCCTTTCTCCCCTGGAAAATAAGTCTCTGACCATCCCGTCCTTATAATACGTTTTTGTAACTCTTTCTTAGTAAAATCACTCTTTGATGTACTTCAGTCAAATCACCTGAACACTCTCATTCCCTGAGCAGTGATCACTGCACTCGTTACAATGAAAATATGCACTGTATGGAGAGTAAAGTTTACCCACCATAACCTGCTATTCTGAAATTACATTTTTCATGCTGAAAGAAGTATAGTTTGCATAGCTAAAGCAACAAGGTGTTTGAATCTGTGAAAAAGAGACTGAGACACAGGGAGATGGTACTAGTGCTGAAAAAAACAAAAGCCTAACAGGAGAAAGAGGTGGTAGGAGCCAAAAGGTTAAAACCATGGCTTTCTCCAGGTCGTCCTCATTCACTCAACCATTAGATAGTGATTGAGTACATACTTTGGATAAGGCCTTACTACAAAGTTAGGTTATGCCTGAACTTGGCCTTAGGGGAAGTAGCCCAACAATAGAAGCTGTGTACGCAAATGATGGTTACCAGGTGGTCCACAAAACCAGTACTCTTACAGATGGGACTAAATTAAAATTTTAAAGGTACATCTAATTTTTTCCAGGAAAATAACTGTTAGATCAGAAAACTTCATGTTAACTGGTTAACTGGTGTTAATAGTGTTGACTGAGGTAGAGATATAGCTACTTCTCCAAGTAAATCTAACTGGTTAATTTAATCATGAGAACTTTGTTCAGCATACACATTCACAAAGAAAGTACTTTTTCTGACTTTTTAAACTTTCTCTTTTTTCCATTTGTTATAGAATTTGAAATTTTAATATTTGGTTCACGTCAATGTGAACTAAGTATTGGGTCATATAGCTAACTGAGCATTTCTTTTTTTTTTTTTTACATCTTTATTGGCATATAATTGCTTTACAATGGTGTGTTAGTTTCTGCTTTATAACAAAGTGAATCAGCTATACATAAACATATATCCCCATATCTCCTTCCTCTTGCGTCTCCCTCCCATCCTCCTTATCCCACCCCTCTAGGTGATCACAAAGCACCAAGCTGATCTCCCTGTGCTATGCAGCTGCTTCCCACTAGCTATTTTACATTTGGTAGTATATATATATGTCCATGTCACTATCTCACTTCGTCCCAGCTTACCCTTCCCCCTCCCCCTGTCCTCAAGTCCATTCTCTACATCTGCATCTTTATTCCTGCCCTGACCTTAGGTTCTTCAGAACTTTTTTTTTTTTTTTAGATTCCATATATATGTGTTAGCATACGGTATTTGTTTTTCTCTTTCTGACTTACTTCACTCTGTATGACAGACTCTAGGCCCATCCACCTCACTACAAATAACTCAGTTTCATTTCTTTTTATAGCTGAGTAATAGTCCATCATATATATGTGCCACATCTTCTTTATCCATTCATCTGTCAATGGGCACTTAGGTTGCTTCCATGTCCTGACTATTGTAAATAGAGCTTCAATGAACATTGTGGTACATGACTCTGTTTGAATTATGGTTCCGCAGGGTATATGCCCAGTAGTGGGATTGCTGGGTCGTATGGTAGTTCTATTTTTAGTTTTTTAAATAACCTCCATACTGTTCTCCATAGTGGCTGTATCAATTTACATTCCCACCAACAGTGCAAGAGGGTTTCCTTTTCTCCACATCCTATCCAGCATTTATTGTCTGTAGATTTTTTGATGATGGCTATTCTGACTGGTGTGAGGTGATACCTGATTGCAGTTTTGATTTGCATTTCTCTAATGATTAGTGATGTTGAGCATCCTTTCATGTGTTTGTTGGCAATCTGTATATCTTCTTTGGAGAAATGTCTGTGTAGGTCTTCTGCCCATTTATGGATTGGGTTGTTTGCTTTATTGATATTGAGCTGCATGAGCTGCTTGTAAATTTTGGAGATTAATCCTTTGTCTAACTAACTATTTCTTATTTATGGGTTAGTGCCATTTAGTTTCTTGGTTTTTATTTTCCTCTTACATTCTCAAATGCTTTCTCAATTTGAATAAAGTAGACCATAGAAAGACAAGAAAAAAAAAAAAACATGGCTTTCTCTCTAACATTTCTTCAATTTCATCAACTTATGTCTTCATTAATTTGACTCTCTCTTTTAATACTTACTATTGGCCCTTGTATTGCACAGAAGATCATTCTTAAAGGTTCATATATTCATCCCCCAAGCTTTTACCCTTTCTCCCTTCCCTAGCAGAAACATCAAGTAGTCATTTATATTACCCCTGAGGTTTCCTTTTGCCTAAAGGAATCTAATAATTCAGAAAGATCTCCATGTAAGTTTCAATTTCCAGGGAGATCTAGATCTATAAATACTAATATGATATATATATATTAAAATAGAGTTAATTGAACTTAAGTTTAAATCCTAATTTAAAAAGGAAAACTAGGAAAACAAAGGTCTTCTTCTAATGATAACATTTTTGTTTTGAATTTGGATAAATATTTTACTTGCATTATTGAAAATGCTTTTTACTCTTCTGGTTGTATTATGCTGACCAATCTAATTCCCAGATCTGTAGTATTCCCTGTAACCTTTAGGAGCTGTATTATTACATCTGTGGTCTGCTTCTATTTCAGAGATACAAGGAACCTTAGAGACCATGTGGTATCCTAGTCTGCCTCTATTATTTGACAGATAGTGGAACCAAGGCCCAGAGAGAGAACAGACGTTTACTGAGCACCTATTTTATGTCAGGCAGTGTGCTAGGAACCTTACATATAATAGTTCTTTATCTCAGAGTAAGTGGCCAAGAGAGGATCTGTGGTTAGATCTAATTAACTCTCAAGTTCTCCTTCCTCTCTATTTCATCACATTTCTGGCAGAGCTGTGGCTCCCACAGCTCTTGATTTGAAGTTCAGAGGTCCTTAACTTTTACCATCTTCTTATTAAATTTCTCCTCTGCTGTACAAATCAACACCCAGTAAACTGTTGTAGATTTTCCCAACTCTCTTTGCCCCTTTCTGGACTCATGCTCATGTATTTAAGCTCAGACAGATGATCTTTTAGATGATTCTTGTTATTAGATTTTTGTAAGGTTGACAAGCACCATGTTCATTCTGAAAGCTATGGGGCATAATTCCCCATGAACAGGTCAGTTGGAAAAACGCAAATAGTGTAGACAAAGAAGTCTCTCTTCTTCCATCTACTTCCACTCTCAATATATGAACCCCTGAACAAACTTTGAAAATAGTGGCTATTCAAAAAGTGTTTAATCAAATTGAACTTTCTGTAGAAAGTTCCCTTTCCATTCTGCCTTTTCAATATTTAAGACATAATATGATTCTAAAGTTCTACAGTTTGGTAAGCCACAAGTTGAGTTTGAAAGTACATGTGTGTCACCAAATATAAATTAATTTCTACATCAATTTATAATGAAAAGGAGCATTGTAACACATTCAGTATAGTTATGAATGTCTCATTAACCTGATGAGATGTATAACCAGAAATATATATATCAAATATGGACCACCAGCTATCTATAAAAAGTATTGAAAATTATTAATTCAAATACAATATGAATTTTTAGTCATTTAGAATTATTAACTTTGGATTACATAGGAGAAATTGAAAAAAAATATTTTGTTTCTGGGTTATGTTTCCTAGTTTAACAAATTCATATGTAGCTATAGGAACATTAATTATTAGTGGTGTCCAACATATGCTAAACAATATTATATCATTTTTTTTTTTTCAAATGGGAAAAGTTCACTACTTACTTAGGAAGTTGCCTTAACTCCTTAAGACAATTTAGGGAACATATATATCAAATGTCCATGCTACATTAGGTTCTGAAAATAAGATTGGAAAAAAGAAGGAAAGGAGGAAAGGATAGTTCAAGGAAAATTTTGGGAGTGCCTGCTAGGCACCAGGAGTAGTGCTAGGCACACTGCACAGCAAGATGTATTGGGACGTGATTGGGCTTTAGAGTCAGATAGACTTGTTTTCCAAATCTGGATTTTTAGATATTAGCTGTATGCTTGTAACCTTTTTGAACCTCAGAATCATCTGTGATAATCAAGATGTTCAATTAACAGGATTGTAAGTGAGGATTCAATGAGATTGTGTATAAAAATTTGCATTGTACAGTGTCTGGCATAAAGCAGACAATAAATGTAAGTCCTGTTGCACATTGATGAACTCATCTAACCTGAACAATACAGTGAGCTAGATATTATTGATATCATACCCATTTTATAGATTAAAACCAAACCAACAAACTGGGTCTTGGGGGCTTCCAATATTTGCCCAAGCCCAATTTAACCAATTTAAGTACTCTTTACCCTACATCACAGCTATTTAAAATCAAGAATCTAGTCAACCGTATTTTTTATTAACTGCTTAACTAATGCTCAGCCACAAAGCAGCCTTGCCTCTTGAATCCTATCATGTGTGTTCTTTACAGGAGCCTGAGAAGAAGTATTGAGTATTTCTCTAGGCAATAATAACTTTAAAATCCTTTCAGTTGTAGGTGAATGAATTTTTAAATGTAGCTGGTGGAAATAAAGTTTGGCATTCTAAGGATTGTGAAAACTACTGACAAGCCTAACTTAGTGTTAGAATCATAAAATGTTCGATGAAGAAGACTCAGAATGTGAGAGTGATTTGCCCAAGGTCATATGGTTAGGATTTTAAAAGAATCAGGTGATGAGTGTTAATGTCCTGACTTCCAGTTCAGGATTCTTACCACTACATACACAACCTATTGTCTGATAACTTTGTGCCCTGAATAACAACGGTACAAAGTGGCATTGAATAATATTAAAATTGTGAAAAAACGTGAAACTAACAAAAATAAAACTGTTGTAGGAATCAGATTGTGGTTGAGGTTTAAGGTTTCCTATGTAATAAATCTGCTGTCACCTTGAAAGATCATATCCTCTCTGAGACTCAGTTTCTTCATGTGCAAAATGAGGAGGATGGGTTTTTCAGAACCTCAAATGAGATGATTTTGCAAAAATCATTTTAAAAATGAGAGATCTACATAAATGATAATTATTATCAATACAATAGAACTAAAAAAGCCTTTAAAACTGCTCTATAATCATGTTTCTTCCCTCACAGGACACTGAAAATGATGGGTTCTTGATTACAAGTATCTAATTAATATTTCATGCAAGTTCCCAAAATGGCCAACTTATGATTATATAGGGAGACTGGGAGACTCCTGTGTTTCTGAAATGCACTTGCTAATTCTTGAACTAAATTATATCAAGTATTTCTTAGAATAGTTTGTAAGCACATGGAATCAAATTCCTTAAAACCATGGGTTTTGCCTGGCATTTAATTAAGGAAGCTGAGACAGCTTTCAGTGGCAAGTGAGAGCCATTTTAGAAACGATAGAGCTATAGTGAGTCTTCTCAAAAAAAAAAAAAAAAAGGGAGAAAACTGTTCCTGTGTACCTACCTTCTCTGTGATAGGCACACTGGGGCAGCAGGAAGGGGGTTAGCTTCCAAATCAGGCAGTGTGTGTTCTAACCCTGACTTTGTTATCTTTAGCTGTTGGGTCTTGCATAAAACTTGTTAATGTTTCTGAGTCTTGGGATCTTCATCCATAAAAATGGCTACAATAAGGTCAAACTCATAAGGTTGCTGTGAGAATTAAATGAGATACCCTATAAAATGTGGCTGGCACATAACAGGCACTTAATTAGTGCTAATGCCCTTCATCAACTGTCTCAACTAATCCACCCAACAACCCAGTGAACAAGGTATTATTAGTATCATCCTCACATTGCAAACTAAATTGAGGGACTGAGTCTCAAGAGTTTCAATGGTTTGCTCAAGCTCAGGCAACTGGTAATTGGCCTGTCTGGAATTTTACCAAGATTGACCTGACTCTCAGTTTCAAGTCCACTGTCCATTTCCTATCCAAAGTTAACTTCCTGTCCACTGTCCTGCCTCTGGCATAAGACCCAAAACGCCTCTGTTCAGAGGTAGTTTACAAACTCAGAAAATTCAAGTTGTTATGCATGGCATTAAACATAGACTTAATTATCTTTTTCACATTCTTTTTCCTTAGGCGTAAGGAGATAAGAGTAAGACTCTATTTTTCTGAACTGTGAATAAATGACTTTAGAGGGGAAAGTTTATAATATAATGATAAGAATCTGACTTAATATGTCATTTTAATATTAGCCATTTTACTCTATTATCTTGTATACATGAATGGCTATCTTACAAAGGATAGTTCTAATTAAAATAGGTATTGAGAGATAAAACATTAAGAAAAAAATTTTAATAGAGCCTAGGCTCAACATAATTAGAATTCACATGCTATGGAAAACAAATTGCATAAAAACGTTGTTTGAAGATTTAAATTATATCATATATTGTCTAGAATCTGTTAAATATTTTTTAATTAAATGTTTTATTTCCATCACAACTGGAATGCTAGGTTGTTCATATTGGTTTAGCAAACCAAATTACACATCCATGAAATTTTAAATGAATAGGTTATAGATTTTCAGCTCAGGAGCACAATTATTTTATTTCTACTATACTTAATTTTTCTGATTATAAAATTTTATGATAGAAAATTTAGAAAATAATGAAAATATACAGTGATGAAAATAGAAATCACTTTATATTCCTGCTATTCAAAATTAACTCCTTTTAGCATTTTGATAAATTTCTAATTTTTTCTAAGCATAAGCTTATGTATTTAAAACTTGTATATTATTTAAAATGACAGAATTCTGACCATACTGTAACTTTATAAATGATTGTGTTAACTTCTTCATTTAACAAATGAGTAACTCAAAGACTGGTTTTAAAATTGAAAACACATTATCTAGGCCCATAAGTTGTACACCAATGAAAATAAATACCTAAAATACAAGGCAGTATAGGTATCATTTTCATTTTGAGTTTGAGGAGAGAAACCACTGTGAGCTAGAATAGAATGAGAGAGACTCATGGAAGAGAAAGAACATGATTTAATTTTTAAAGTAGGATTTAAAATGGAGAGGAAGAAAAGTCCCAGTTGGTAGCAATTAAATGAGCGAAAGCACATGTTGTATTTTTAGAACAGGGTCTTCAACTACCTTTGAGATATATTTAGGAAGATGTGTTAGGGCTGTATTATGGACAAGTTTGAGGAGGAAATAATACCAGACTAAAGGAGTTTTGGTATTTATTTTTGGAACACCGTTTCTCGTATATCCTTCCCAAATGGGAAAATTATATTTACTGTCTATATTTCCTCAATTCCCATTCACTCCTCAAAACATTGTGATGTAGTCTCTTCCCACATCTGCTCACTACTCACATCTCTCATCTTGTTAGCAGTGGCCTCCTATTTGCTAAACTCAAAGGACATTTTTCATTTGAGTACCTTTCTCCTTCATTTGACACTTTTCCTCATTCATTCACTCCTTTTGGAGTTCTGTTTTCTTGGTTTCCATGACATATTATTTTCTGATTTTTCTTCTGCCTTATGACAATTTTATTTTCTGTATGTGTGTGAGTACTTCATCATCTGTCCATGGCAGCAGTGTTCATTTTTCTTAGAATTATATCCTTCATCTATTGTTCTCATCACTTCATACTCTCCCTGTTTTTTTCATATGTGCCCTATATCCTTATGAGTTCTAATCCCTGTATTTAGCCCTGACCTCTCCCTGCAGTTTTGACAGATGTGTAAAACTTCCCTATGGACATCTTTCCATCAATGGTCCATGGATCCTCAAACTCAACATTCTTCGAATGGGATCAGTTCCCTCTGACTTCCTTTTCCCAAATCTGGCTCATTACCTGTATCAACTAATGGAGTCACCATTCACTCAAATCACTGAAGTTGAAAATTCAGGTAATATCCTATGCTTCCTTCTCTCCTGATCTCTCCCCATTCCAATAATTCAACCATCTTTTTTTCTGATCTTACATTTGAAATATTATTAAAATAATGAAAATAATAGCTGATAATATATTTTGAAAATTTACTACAGGCCAGGCATGTGCCAAAAACATCTCATTTAATCCTCATGTTAAGGGTACCATTTTTCCTTTTTTGCTTATGGAGAAAATGGGGCTTAGGGCAGTTGAGTGCTTTGCCACATGTCACACAGTTAATAGTCAGTAGAGGTGGTATTTAAATCCAAATATTTTAATTTCAGATTCCACACTCTTACACACAATGGTAGCCTTTATTGCTTCCTGTCTCTACTACATTGTCCTATTTTAGGTCCTTTTCATCTTTCACCTGGATACATGCAGTAGCTGCTTGAATGGCATTCGTCTTATATCTAGTCTTGTTCCACTCAAACCAGTCTCTACACAACCAATGGATGTTCTATTTCAATTGCAGATTTTATCATTCCACTCCTGTGTTTGAAATCCTTCACTGGCTCCTCATAATTTTCAGGATAAATACCCTAGTTTTTAGCATAACATACAAAGCTCTCATGATGTTATCTCTGATTACTTTTCAGCCTTAGGTTTCACCCATCCCTCCCTGGGTCATAGTTTATGCTGCAAGAAAATCAAATTGCTTTCAGTTTTCTATTACACAACATGCTGTTCTTAGTCTCTGCAAATTCATTCTTGTTTTTCCTAGTGGAGGCCTGTTCTTTGTCATTCTATTAACATGATTAACTTCCATGAATTCTTTATGACTCAGCTCAGGCTCCTCTACAAAGCCTTCCCTGACCAATTTCCTTCTTACCATGATCACATAAAATCTTTTTCTAATCACTAGACTTTGAGTTGTTTGAGAGAATAGTTTTTGCATTCCCAGCATAAGCACATTCCTGGGATATAATACGTATACCTATATATATATGATTTAAATAATGAGTAGGAAAATATTATGATGAAAACTATTTTTGAGACAACTAACTAAGGAATTAAGGATCATAATGGAAGACAGAAGCCAAGTTTAAAGTAGGGAAATCAGCTAGGAGAATGTTATGTTGAGATCAAAGTAAGAGATAAACACCAGGACTAGTGTGGTGGAGGTAGGAATTGAAAATCAGGCTTGACAAATGAAATGGGAGATCAAAGTGAATAACATTTCTAACATGATTCCAAAATTTAAGGCAGTCAGTTGGAGATTAGTAGTTGGAGTTTGAACCAAGGTAGCTAGGAGTGCAAGTTCTATAAAGAATTGGGAGATGACGAGATGGAGAAAAAATGTGTATGTGTTTTCCATGTAAAGATGGGGACACTAATTCCTTTAATCAGTAGGGGGAAAAAGGGTGAGAAGATGAGTGCAGCGATTAAATATTTTGAGATGAACATGGCCTGTATGAAAGCTGTTATATCATAGATAAATAGATATTTAGCACAGTTTTACATATGGCGGGGATATGTTCGAGTTAAACAGTACGACTGTGTATTTATATTTCTTCACTATATGGTTTAGTGGAAACAATCCATCTATGATTGACTGATTAATGAGCAAGGAGTTCTTCAACTACCATCCAGCTTGGATATTTTTTCCCCCAAATAACTTGTATTTGTGGGTAATTGACCCTTTTCTGACTATAAAATAGCATGCAATAGTTATAGAAAGTTAGAAAAATACAGATGAATAGATAAATAAAATAAAGAAAAACAAGTTACCTGCAAATCCACCAACTCAATGACAATAAAAATGTTGTTATTTTCGTATATATTTTCCAATGTTTTTTCTGTGTATATACTCCAGTGATTTTTTTGTTTGTTTTTACAAAATTGGGATTATTTTACTATTTTATTAAATATTCTTCTAAAACAAAATTTTTGATGGCTATATAATATTGCATTATATAGATATTCCATAATACATAAAGTTATCTAATATTTTGGATGCTTCAATATTATGCTATTACAAACATATAATGAAACTTAGTGAACATAAGTCTCTCTGTGCACTTACCCAACAGTCAACATTACAATTCACAGAGAAGATTCCATTAAAATCAGTAATGAGTTTAGATCACTATTTGTTAAAATTGTTTTGGACGTTTCATTCAAAACAATAATATGGGGAAAATAATAGATATTGAAAATGAAATGCAGTGCTTTAAATATATAGTGATTTTCTACTGAGAAACTCCAAGAGAAACTTGTGGTAGTATGTAAAGGGACAGCTTTTAGAAGGAAACTTTGGTAATGTGTACCAAAAGTATGCAATTCTACTTCTAGAAATTTATTGTAAGCATAAATAAATAAGAAAAAAAATTTTTAAGTGACTGAATTTTAAAACATCTTTATATTTCATCCTATCAGTTATCAAGTACTCTAATAGATATCATTATTAAACACTTTTTTGTTTCTTATATAATATCTGCTATTTGTACATAAAGTAATTTTTATAGAGAAACTTAGTTTACAAAGTTTAATTTTATAGATTTTTTCTGTTAAATTATATTTTCACTTCTGATTGGAAAATAATGTATAATAAATAAATAGTGGGTTTTTAGAGATTGAATGGTATTTCCATTTTCCTTTTGGTGATCTTTTCCCCTTTATATCCATTGTACACATTTTTACTTTAATGGCAGAAAATATAATATTTAGTATATTGTTTCTCTCATATAATAGTTGTCATTCTCTCTCTGACTTACTTCACTTAGTATGATATTCTCTAGGTTCATCCATGTTGCTGCAAATGGCATTATTTCATTCTTTTTTATGGCTGAGTAATATTCCATTGTATATATCTGCCACATCTTCTTTATCCATTCATCTGTCAATGGACATTTAAGTTGCTTCTGTGTCTTGGCTACTGTACATAGTGCTGCTATGAACAACAGGGGGCATGTGTCTTTTTGAATTAGAGTTTTCTCTAGATATATGCTCAAGAGTGGGATTCCAGGATCATATCATAGCTCTATTTTTAGTTTTTAAAGGAACTTCCATACTGTTTTCCATAGTGGTTGCACCAATTTACATTCCTACCAACAGCGTACAAGGATTCCCTTTTTCCCCACCCTCTCCAGAATTTATTATTTGTAGATATTTGAGGATGGCCATTCTTATTAGTGTGAGGTGACACCTCATCATGGTTTTGATTTGCACTTCTCTAATAATTAGCAATGTTGAGCATCTTTTCATGTGCCTGTTGGCCATCTGTATGTCTTCTTTGGAAAAATATCTATTTAGGTCTTCTGTCCATTTTTCGATTGGGTTGTTTGGGGTTTTTTTGATATTGAGTTACATGAGATGTTTGTATATTTTCAAAATTAACCCCTTGTCAGTCACATCATTTGCACATACTTTCTCTTAGTCCATAGGTTGTGTTTTGGTTTTGTTGATGGTCTCCTTTGCTGTGTAAAAGTTTTTAAGTTTGATTAGTCTCACTTTTTTATTTTTGCTTTTATTTCTTTTGCCTTGGGAGACTGATCTAGGAAAATACTGCCATGATTTATGTCAGAGAATGTTTTGCTTATGTTCTCTGTTAGGGGTTTTATGGTGTCATGTCTTATATTTAAGCTTTTAAACCATTTTGAGTTTATTTTTGTATATGGTGTGAGGGAGTGTTCTAACTTCATTGATTTACATGAGGCTGTCAGCTTTCCCAACACCACTTGCTGAAGAGACTGTCTTTTCTCCATTGTACATTTTTGCCTCTTTTGTCAAACATTAATTGACCATAGGTATATGGGTTTATTTCTGGGCTCTCTGTTCTGTTCCATTGATCTATATGTCTGTTTTTGTGCCAATACCACACTGTGTTGATTACTGTAGCTTTGTAGTATTATCTGAATTCTGGGAGGGTTATGCCTCTAGCTTTGTTCTTTTACCTTAGGATTGCTTTGGAAATTCTGGCTCTTTTGTGGTTCCATATAAATTTTAGGATTATTTGTTCTAGTTCTGTGAAAAATGTCATGGGTAATTTGATAAGGATCACAGTAACTCTGTAGATTTCTTTGGGTACTGTGGCCATTTTAACAATATTAATTTTTCCAAGCCAAGAGCATGTCAACCCATTAGTTCTTAATCTTTATACATGTAACCAGTCACTTGTTATTTTTATTTTCACTTGTTATTTTTAAACCTCAAAACTAATGCTTCAGAGAATTCACTTAGAAAAATTGCAATTCAGGGTGTGGTTTTTCAATGTACAAGTAATATCTTTAAATTGTTGTGCCATATTTAAAATAAAGACTAGCATATTCAACACTAGAAAAAAGCGTAATGCTATATATTTAATATTGTAATAAAGAAGACATTTTTAGCTTACAAATAGCTCTAGAAGTTGATGTTAACTTATCACAGTTATGTAGAGATAACTTTAAATCTTATTTTAATAAAATTCAGCATATTGAAGTTTTTGCTTTCTATGTTGGTCATAGAGAGTTAAAGTATCTAATAAACAATGATATATTGAAGATTCTTCATAATTTTTTAAATTTGTTTTTACTTAGAGTAAAGTGGACTTCACCCTCCCCCATTATTAGAATGGGACAAGCAAGCTGAATCATCGTTGACCCATTATATTAACCATTTTGATAAAAGTGACCTTTTATTTGATCACTGTCTAGACCAGTGATTCACAACACTGGCTGTGCATTAAAATTGCATTTAGAGGTCAGAATCTATCCCATGAGATTCTGACAGAGAAGGTCTGAATTGAAGCCTCGCTATCTTTATTTTTTAATAGCTTAACAAGTGATTTAGATGTGCAAGCAGAAATGGTAATCATTGAACACAAACATACCTCCATTAAATGAATCCTCGCCCACATATTTGAAACATTGGTCATTAATAAGCTTATTCACTAGACTGAGCTTTTCAACGCCAGGCACAATGTCTATATTAATTTTGTACCCCCAGTAACTAGATCAGTTTTAATTACATAAGCACTTAGGAAACGTTTCTGCTTATTTGTTTGTTTTTTTGTTTAATGTAGTAATAATAACTTATTAAATCAGTGAAGAATCATGACATTGGTTAGATTCATAGTAAGTGACAAACAAAATGTTTATGAAATCAGTAAAAATCAAACACAAAACTACTTTTGGAACAAATATTATCATTGCTCTTTTATTGTTCTTTTTTTCTAAGAAGGATAAATCTCCTTAAGGAAAATCAAGAATAATTTTGCTAAAAAAGCATTTTCACCATTACAGTGCTAAATGGACACACTGTACATTGCCAAGAAGTAAACTTTAGGGAGCTCTGCCAACTCAATGACACACAGACAATGTACAGTGTGTAATTCTATCTTTAAAATAAAGCAAAATAGATAGTATGGCAAGTGGAAATTAAAATATGTGTACTACGGAACTATTTTCACTAGTACAATTTTTAAATGTGAGCAAATATTAAACTGATTTTAGTGATTTTGTAAATAACAGATCTGTAGATATGGGTAAGGTGAATCGGGTTCTTACTTTTTATTTGTTGAATGACTTCTGAATTTCGCTATTTCTATTTTCCAAAGAGCAACCACTGGTACCCACATACACATACAGGTACACACCACCCTCAACACATACACACATTGACCTACATGTATTGTAGTAGATAAATACAGATTTGCAAGCTACCATGGTCTTAACTAGTACAGATGCTTTTCAATTTATATTTTTAAAAATCAAATATGACATATTGCCAATGTAAAGGACAACTTTATTCACTTCAGTTATTTCTTCACCAGTTCTTCAAGTATAATCACACATAGTTGTGTAATTCTAAAACTGTATAAAACATTCAAAATAAAGTAAAAAATAGTGAATTATAAAATCATTTTTTTTTTGAGAAGAGGCAGTTTTACACAGCCTATTCAAAACAAGCTATTCCAAATGATTTGCTCCAAGATTTGTATCCAAGTTAAAGCTGAGTGGAAACTTGATTGCTCACAATTAGCTAAAGTACATTTTTGGAAAAAATAAGCTTAAAATGACAAATTTAAAGAAGAAGATAAAACTATTTTGAATAATTTGATGCTGCCATCTGCAACTACTTTGTAAAGATATCGACCTGCCTTTCTGATCCTCTGCTTCTGTCACATTTGGTAGCTCACATGTTGTTAATATGTCCCACCTTCTAAACATTCCCAGTCATGAGAAACTCAATGCACCCAAAGGAAAATGCATTAAAAATATATATGGCATCTTATATGTTGAAAGAATCCCCTTAAAGTTCTTGCAGTGTTTTACTGTTTTAAAAAAGTCTTACTGATATAATGAAAGAAGGTGCAGGCATTTATTATGGCTTGCTAACTTCAAAGGAGAGTAATCCAAGCTAAAAAAATCAAATTTAGCAATCTTTTTTATGCCTCACTAGATTCAGAATCTTACCCGGTATTACCTAATAAATTGTTGAAAACTTCAGTTCAAGAACGATCTTGGAAACTGGTATGTCACATCCATTTTTTAATTTGTCTGAAAAGATGGTACATTATACAATTAGATTTCCAGTTTTAAGGTAATTTCACTCTCTGGTAATGTCTGCTTTATAACACTTCCTGTTTTTGGCTTGCAGAGTCATTGCCATTGAAGCCAGTTTCATTAAGCTCTGATCCCTGGAATATACTTTTTTTTTTTTTTTACAGCATCTGTCATTGAAACAAAATGTTCCAACTAATCTGAAAGGACTGCTGATGAGCATATTGACTTTTCTATCTCTGGCTTGTCTATGAATATCACCATGATAAGGTTTCACTTTATGTAAAGCAACAAAAATAACAACTCTTATGTTTCCTTTGCTGGGCCTTATTAGTTCCCAGTAAAGTCTACGTAAGGTGGGAAGAGATGAAATGAAGTTGGAAAAGGTTGACACTAATATTGAACTATGATATACATTTCTTTTGTTGGCCTAGCCAAAACACCTTGCTATTTGAACTTGGTGATTTGCATATACAATGAAATGTTACTATAGGAAAGCTCCAGTTGCCTTGTGCAGAAACATTCAGCCACAGATTTAAGCAAGCTCTTAGTTCTTCATACAAATATTCATGAAGACAAACAAACAAAAAAGGCCATTTTCAACGAGCTTTTAGATAAACAACATTTGACTTCCTTAAATAAGTTACATCCTAATATTGGCATTTGCAAACCTCACAGAGGACATTATATGATGATCTGCAAGAATACAAAAACATCCAAGAAGGAAAGATTGGATGGATTTTTATATCAGATCACATTTATCAGTATCATTGTCTAGTTTGCAAAGTTCAACAATGTCAAATGCACATTTTGTTTTCTATGAAAGTGTCTGACCTTTATTTAAAATGTCACTCTCACCTTATTCCCTAAATCATAATTACTTGGTTCAGTTAATGATGTATAAAGCAGTTTGGCTGGCTTTTTTTTTTTTTAACACCATACATCATTATGAGAAAAAATTCATAAAACCCTATCAAAATATTTCAATATGGACCCCTTGCAACTACCACTAATCTGCAACTTATTTTAGGAAATCTAAAAACAGAACAAAAGCTAGCATATTTTGGAAGGTTTTGAAGCTATTATTTTGTTTCAGAAATTCTAATTTAATAAAAGTTCATTATCTGAATTTCAAACACGGCTTTTTGTAAGTTTATAACCTTTAAGGATATGTATTTGGAAGTAAAATAACAAAATGCCAAAGGTACTATGAAGTTAATTCAATGTGATAAGTGTTAGATTCTTTCTTTATTGTTACTACATATACATGAGCATTTCAATAATTATATTAGGCCAAATCTACTTCTCATGTCCAGGGGTAAATCTATTACCCTGTTATTTATATCAAAAATAAATGTTCCATCGTTTGAAACAAAGTATTTGGTGAGCATGTTCATTGGTACTTCAAGCACACTTTGTAAAAGATATTGCATTTTTGTCCTTTTTTCTCAAGTATTGAAAATGCATACATACATGACAATTTTATACACCTGCAATTGTTACTGAATATAGTGTCTGAACAGAAAAAGTATTGTAAAATTAAATAACATAAAAATCAGTTAATGTACATTACACAGCCGGGACTAAGTTGAAGTAAAGGCGGCACCTAGGGCACAAAATTTAGAGGCATTCACTCTCAAGGACCTGCAAGTGCCCCGATAGAGAAACCTTGTCTCACTGTAATCCTGACCCTGGAACATTGACACTGACACATAGAGAATTAATTATTTTATTGATTTACTTTAAAAATAATTTTAATCTTATTGGATCAAATACTCATACTTGACTTAACAAAATAAGTTTAATAGATCAATATCCTCCTTAATATAATCAGTACACTTGGCACAAAGCATACCAGTATGTTCATGTTTACCAGGCACCAAAATACAGATGCACATAAGAGTAGAAAGCATTTTCTTAAAAATAATGATTTATTTCCACATAAATCAAACCACTCTGTGTCATGGTCCATAAAAGTGAAAATTCAAGATCTTAAAAATGAACTGAGAGCCTGAACAATTTGAATGAAATAAAACAATTTGTGTTGAAGGAGTATAGAATCAAAGGGAAGATAGGTCAGACTCAAGTACCACTGACTAAAAATTCTAGGTGCATTCTTATAATCTTAAGCATTATAATGCTGTGATCATTATATAAGTGTTATAATTATGGAGGAGGAATAGGACTTATAACTGAAACGGAAAAAATCTTATATATGAGCAAAGGCAGTTTAACTAGGCCCACCTGTAAAATGTATCCATAAAGTCGAAAGAGCATTTCAGGGAACACAGACTGGGAAACAGGGTTCATGACAGACTAGTCAAATCTCCTGACTGCTACCTAGTTCAGTGATTTTTTTCCAAGACACTAACCTACCTTCTTTTTTTTTTTTTTTTAATAAATTTAGTTATTTATTTATTTATTTTTGGCTGTGTTGGGTCTTCGTTGTTGTGCGTGGGCTTTCTCTAGTTACGGAGAGCAGACTAACCTACCTTCCTGATTCATATTACTTAATTTACCTTTATTTTACTAGTGATAATGCCAAGAAGCATATATAAAAATACACGTACAGACACATACAACCCCCCACACACAGTATCGAGTAAACTGGTATTTGGGCACATTCTGAAGGCTTACTTTAATTTTTCCCTTTTATTTGGCTATAGAATTCTCATATAGCCATAGTTTGATATTTTTCTTATGCCTGACAAACTAGAACAAACACTTGCTAACTCAAGCAAGTGACAGATTTCAGAGTCACATCAGCAGTTTCTTTTCCTTAATAGGATTGCTGAAACTCCATTAATTTGATATGATGTATTTTTAAAGCTCATTTAGGTCTATATAAAGATAGTTGATTTTATATTTATTTCTGAAATTTGCAAACACATAGGGACTTTTGCATGTTCATTCAATATGAAATAATGAAACTAGATAAGTCAGAGTAATTAAGCTTATCTCTAGAAGTTGCTTTTAAATAATTAATTGAATATATATGTAGAAAAACTATTATGGACACCCAAAGATTCTGGACCTATTAAAATAGAGAGTTTAATCAGTTTATTACTGCCGAGGCAAAAAGGAAAATGGTTTCGATTAATTAGAGTATGGAGATGTATAACAATAATTCCCACATTAATACATTTGATAACTCGGTAATTCATGTATTATTTCCTTGTCAGCTTTATGAGTTTTATGGATATTTGACTATTTAAAAATAATTAGATATTTTGTTTTGTGGGATTCACAGACAGTTGCCAATAGAAGAACACAAAGCAAGTGTACTGAGTGGGATGTGCAGAATGAAGAGTAAGCACATCATTGTATACTTGTAGACCTCTCTGAGATTCAGTTTTCTTACCTATAAAAAATGAATGTTGCATTAGTCTTTGTGGTTGTGTAACAAATTATCACTACTTTAGCAGCTTAAAACTACTCATTTATTATCTCACAACTGGGCAGTTCAGAAGTTCAGGCAGGTTTGACTGGGTTCTTTGCATAGGGTCTCACAAGGCCAAATTCAAGGTGTTGACCAGGCTGGCTTTTATCTGGAGTCCCTGGGGAAGAATTTGTTTCCAAGCTCTCTCAGGTGGTGGAAGAACTTAGTTCCTGAGCTGAGGTCCCATTTTCTTGCTGACTATCAGCTAGGAACCACTCTTAGTTTCTAGAGGCCACTCTTAGGTCCTTAGTCCATGGTCCCTTCCATCTCTGCAAAGGAAATACCTCCCATGTGTTGAATCCCTCTCACATTTCAAATCTCTCTGATATCTTCTTCTGCTACCAGCTAAAGAAAATTATCTTCTCTTAAAGTGCTTATGTAATTAGATCAGGCCCACTCAGATAATCTCCTTTTTGATGAACTCTAAGTCAATTGATCAGTAACCTTAATTGAATCTGCAAAATTCCTTTTGCCATTTAACACAATCATAGACATCTCATCAAATTCCTAGTCCCAGAGACTATGGTGTATATCTTGAGAGAGGGACATTTTAATATTCTGCCTGTCACAAAGGTGTTGAATGAATGAATGTTTGGTTTTTTTTAGTTCTAAATATTATTCTAGCCAAACCAGTCTCTGGAAGTAAAATGGACTCTGGATAATTCATTATATGTACCATCAATATTTCAGGGGCTTTCCATTTTACTTCTATCTGAAGTGAAGAAAGAATAAACAAAATATACCATTGTATGTTCTCTGGTTAAATTAATGAGAGATTTAGTCCAACAGAGAACTCTGCAAGAGGTGGGAACAGTATGTATTGTCCTCCATTATTAATGAACAGCAATTTCAGCCCTACTGAAAAGATAAGGCTACCTATTCACAAGTAAACTATAGTCTGTAAAATAAATATTCAAGAAAGGAAAAAGGAAGCATCCCAGTTGCATTAAGCTTGGTGTCAGTTACATTATAGGGTCTCCTGATTTTGTCTTACATGTTTCTATAGCCTCAGTATATATCATCTAATAGGTTAAATGAATAGTGCTTTCTCAGTAGAATGCTAAACTTCCTGACGACTGCAAGCATCTAGGTTTTGTTGGCATTATGGGAACATAAAAATATCTGCATTTGTTTTGTAGTATTATCTAGGCAGAGCATAGAACCATGTTTATTGCAATATTTGGAATAATATTTGAGATACTTGATTACATGTAAATATGAGTTTTTCAGGTAACAATATTTGGTAAAAATTACATAAAACTGTATTAGATGAACAGAGTTTATCACAAATTCTGTAATATTTATTTCAATTTATGAAAATGGAATGCAATACAGCAATTCTGTTAGAAAAATCTATTGTACTAATGCATTTCTTTTCCAGTGAAATACTTACCTTTAATTTTTTTTGCTAAAACTTCACATCATTTTCTTTTAATGTGTTATATTTAAGTATGATGGAAAAAGTAAAAGGAAATTACAGTACTATCAGAAACTGATTTTACGTACTTTAAACTCTATTTTTATAACACTTGTTAACCTACCAAGAAAACAGAAATGAAAATAATGAAATTAAATAATGAATTAAATAATGAAATTAAATGTTCTCAAGCAGTTATTTTATTTTATTTTATTTTATTTTATTTTATTTTATTTTATTTTATTTTGTTTTTGGTGGTTTCTCCAGTGTGGAGTCACATCCAAACTTTACTGAGTTTATAACCTCCATTGCACACTAATCTTACAAACTTAGAAAAACTTGTAAATTGATCTGAAAAAGAGAACATAATAATTAAAACAGAAATAAAACAGTTGTAAAGAAAACAAACAACAATACTTAATTTTTTTTAAATTAATTAATTTATTTATTTATTTTGGGGTGTGTGTTGGGTCTTCGTTTCTGTGCGAGGGCTTTCTCTAGTTGCAGCAAGCAGGGGCCACTCTTCACCGCGGTGCGCGGGCCTCTCACTGTCGCGGCCTCTCCTGTTGCGGAGCACAGGCTCCAGACGCGCAGGCTCAGTAGTTGTGGCTCACGGGCCCAGTCGCTCCGCGGCATGTGGGATCCTCCCAGACCAGGGCTCGAACCCGTGTCCCCTGCATTGGCAGGCAGATTCTCAACCACTGCACCACCAGGGAAGCCCTACTTAATTTTGAAGATGTAATTTTCCCTTATATATTTAATTAATGTTTATGATCATGAACTGATCTATATTTTTCTGCTACACTTTTTTTAAAATTTTTAAATTTTATTTTATTTATTTATTTTTTACAGCAGGTTCTTATTAGTTATCCATTTTATACATATCAGTGTATTAGTGTATATATGTCAATCCCAGTCTCCCAATTCATCACACCAATATCCCCCTCTGGCCACTTTCCCCCTTGTTGTCCATATGTTGGTTCTCTACATCTGTGTCTCTATTTCTGTCCTGCAAACCAGTTCATCTGTACCAGTTTTCTAGGTTCCACATATATGAGTTAATATACAATATTTGTTTTTCTCTTTCTGACTTACTTCACTCTGTATGACAGTCTCTATATCCATCCACGTCTCTACAAATGACCCAATTTCGTTCCTTTTTATGGCTGAATAATATTCCATTGTATATATGTACCACTTCTTCTTTACCCATTCCTCTGTTGATGGACATTTAGGTTGCTTCCATGACCTGGTTATTGTAAATAGTGCTGCCATGGACATTGGGGTGCATGTGTCTTTTTGAATTATGGTTTTCTCTGGGTATATGCCCAGTAGTGGGATTGCCGGGTCATATGGTAATTCTATTTTTAGTTTTTTAAGGAACCTCCATACTGTTCTCCATAGTGGCTGTATCAATTTACATTCCCACCAACAGTGCAAGAGGGTTCCCGTTTCTTCACACCCTCTCCAGCATTTGCTGTTTGTAGATTTTCTGATGATGCCCATTCTAACTGGAGTGAGATGATACCTCATTGTAGTTTTGATTTGCATTTCTCTAATAATTAGTGTTGTTGAGCAGCTTTTCATGTGCTTCTTGGCCATCTGTGTGTCTTCTTTGGAGAAATGTCTATTTAGGTCTTCTGCCCATTTTTTGATTGGGTTGTTTGTTTTTTTAATATTGAGCTGCATGAGCTATTTATATATTTTGGAGATTAATCCTTTGTCCGTTGATTCGTTAGCAAATATTTTCTCCCATTCTTTTCGTCTTGTCTGTAGTTTCCCTTGCTTTGCAAAGGCTTTTAAGTTTCATTAAGTCCCATTGGTTTATTTTTGTTTTCATTTCCATTACTCTAGGAGGTGGGTCAAAAAAGATCTTTCTGTGATTTATGTCAAAGAGTGTTCTTCCTATGTTTTCCTCTAAGAGTTTTGTGGTCTAACATTTAAGTCTCTAATCCATTTTGAGTTTATTTTTGTGTATACTGTTAGGAAGTGTCCTAATTTTTCTCTTTTACATGTAGCTGTCGAGTTTTCCCAGCACCACTTATTGAAGAGACTGTCTTTTCTCCATTGTATATCCTTGCCTCCTTTGTAATAGATTAGTTGACCATAGGTGCATGGGTTTATCTCTGGGCTTTCTATCCTGTTGCATTGATCTATATTTCTGATTTTGTACCAGTACCATACTGTCTTGATTACTGGAGCTTTGTAGTATAGTCTGAAGTCAGGGCGTCTGATTCCTCCAGCTCCTCTTTTATCCCTCAAGACTGCTTTGGCTATTTGGGGTCTTTTGTGTCTCCATACAAATTTTAAGATTTCTTTTTCTAATTCTGTAAAAAATGCCATTGGTAATTTGATAGGGATTGTATTGAATCTGTAGATTGCTTTGGGTAATATAGTCATTTTCACAATATTGATTCTTCCAATCCAAGAACATGGTATATTTCTCCATCTGTTTGTATCATCTTTAATTTCTTTCATCAGTGTCTTATAGTTTTCTTCATACAGGTCTTTTGTCTCCCTAGATAGGTTTATTCCTAGGTATTTTATTCTTTTTGTTGCAATGGTAAATGGGAGTGTTTCCTTAATTTCTCTTTCAGGTTTTTCATTGTTAGTGCATAGGAATGCAAGATATTTCTGTGCATTAATTTTGTATCCTGCAAATTTACCAAATTCATTGATAAGCTCTAGTAGTTTTCTGGTGGCATCTGTAGGATTCTCTATGTATAGTATCATGTCATCAGCAAACTGTGATAGTTTTACTTCTTCTTTTTCCAATTTGGATAACATTTATTTCTTTTTCTTCTCTGATTGCCATGGCTAGGACTTCCAAAACTATGTTGAATGATAGTGGCGAGAGTGGACATACTGGTCTTGTTCCTAATCTTAGATGAAATGCTTTCAGTTTTTCACCACTGAGAATGATATTTGCTGTGGGTTTGTCATATATGGCCTTTATTATGTTGAGGTAGGTTCCCTCTATGCCCACTTCTGGAGAGTTTTTATCATAAATGGGTGTTGAATTTTGTCAAAAGCTTTTTCTGCATCTATTGAGATGATCATATGGTTTTTATTCTTCAGTTTGTTAATATGGTGTATCACATTGATTGATTTGCATATATTGAAGAATCCTTGCATCCCTGGGATAAATCCCACTTGATCATGGTGTATGATCCTTTTAATGTGCTGTTGGATTCTGTTTGCTAGTATTTTGTTGAGGAGTTTTGCATTTATGTTCATCAGTGATATTGGCCTCTAGTTTTCTTTCTTTGTGACATCTTTGTCTGGTTTTGGTATCAGGGTGATGGTGGCCTCATAGAATGAGTTTGGGAGTGTTCCATCCTCTGCAATCTTTTGGAAGAGTTTGAGAAGACTTGGTGTTAGCTCTTCTCTAAATGTTTGATAGAATTCACCTGTGAAGCCATCTGGTCCTAGACTTCTGTTGGTTGGAAGATTTTTAATCACAGTTTCAATTTCATTTCTTGTGATTGGTCTGTTCATATTTTCTCTTTCTTCCTGGTTCAGTCTTGGAAGGTTATACCTTTCTAAGAATTTGTCCATTTCTTCCAGGTTGTCCATTTTATTGGCATAGAGTTGCTTGTAGTAGTTTCTTAGGATTCTTTGTATTTCTCCGGTGTCTGTTACAACTTCTCCTTTTTCATTTCTCATTTTATTGATTTGAGTCCCCTCCCTCTTTCTTGATGAGTCTGGCTAATGGTTTATCAATTTTGTTTATCTTCTCAAAGAACCAGTTTTTAGTTTTATTGATCTTTGTTATTGTTTTCTTTGTTTCTATTTCATTTATTTCTGCTCTGATCTTTCTGATTGCTTTCCTTCTACTAACTTTGGGTTTTGTCTGTTCTTCTTTCTCTAGTTCATTTATGTGTAAGGTTAGAGTGTTTATGTGAGATTTTTCTTGTTTCTTGATGTAGGCTTGTATTGCTATAAAATTCCTTCTTAGAATTGCTTTTGCTGCATCTCGTAGGTTTTGGATCATCGTGTTTTCATTCGCATTTGTCCCTAGGTATTTTTTGATTTCCTCTTTGATTTCTTCAGTGGTCTCTTGGTTATTTAGTAGCATATTGTTTACCCTCCATGTGTTTGTGTTTTTTACGGTTTTTTCCCTGTAATTAATTTCTAATCTCATAGTGTCATGGTCAGAAAAGATGCTTGATATGATTTCAATTTTCTTAAATTTAATGAGGCTTGATTTGTGACCCAAGATGTGATCTATCGTGGAGAATGTTCCATGTGCACTTGAGAAGAAAGTGGAATCTGCTGTTTTTGGATGGCACGTCCTATAAATATCAATTAATTTTATCTGGTCTATTGTGTCATTTAAAGCTTGTGTTTCCTTATTAATTTTCTGTTTGGATGATCTGTCCATTGGTGTAATTGAGGTGTTAAAGTCCCCCACTATCATTGTGTTACTGTCGATTTCCTCTTTTATAGCTGTTAGTAGTTGCCTTATGTACTGAGGTGCCCCTATGTTGAGTGCATATATATTTATAATTGTTATATCTTCTTCTTAGATTGATCCCTTGATCATTATGTAGTGTCCTTCCTTGTCTCTTGTTACATTCATTATTTTAAAGTCTACTTTATCTGATATGAGTATTGCTACTCCAGCTTTCTTTTGATTTCCATTTGCATGGAATATCTTTTTCCATCCCCTCACTTTCAGTCTGTATGTGTCCGTAAGTCTGAAGTGGGTCTCTTGTAGACAGCATATATATGGGTCTTGTTTTTGTATCCATTCAGCTAGCCTGTGTCTTTTGGTTGAAGCATTTAATACATTCACGTTTAAGGTAATTATCAATATGTATGTTCCTATGACCATTTTCTTAATTGTTATGGGTTTGTTTTTGTAGGTCCTTTTCTTCTTTTGTGTTTCCCACTTAAGGAAGTTCCTTTAGCATTTGTTGTAGAGCTGGTTTGGTGGTGCTGAATTCTCTTAGCTTTTGTTCAAGCAATAATTTTAAAGAAGTGGCTCTACTTAACATAGAGTGACTTGTGAATCATGAATTTTTAGGCATCTGTTCCAGTTCTGTGAACCATCTCACACCATGACTAATTAATGTGCAAAATTATTTGGAAAATGCAATATGTTTTTGGAATTATTTCACTTAGCATGTAACCAGCCTTTTAAATCTTCCAGTCAAATGTTTTAGAAATTGTCAGTGATTAAAGTCAACATTCTCAAAATAACCACAAGATATTTATGGCACTTTACAATTTCCATATCTCTATTGATTGTTTGGTAACTTTCTAGATATAAATCTACCCCACAGAAAGAATGGAGCAAATTTGCTGTCTGATGACATACTTTTTGTTGGAATGAAAATTACCTTGATTATTATGTCATTAAAAAACAACTAAGGTATGTATTGAGGAGCTGTTTTATACCAGGTAAAATGTTGGGTGCTTGGAATGCAAAGATTACATTGGGTTGGCCAAAGAGTTCGTTCGGCATTTTCCATTAGATGTTATGGAAAAATCTGCATGACCTTTTTGGCCAACCCAGTATATACATTGTGGTCCCCCCAGATGAGCTGACAGTCCAATAAACAATCATAAATTTAAAAATCCATTAATTTAGTAGCTTTTTCCTCTTATATATAGCAACTTTTAAAAGATTTTGATAGCTTTGATAGCTATAAGTTTGATTTTAGCTCTGACTACCACTACTAGCATGGTGAATTTTGTTAAGTCTTTCAGTCTCCTAGACTAAGTTTCCTTTCTTGGGAAGAAAAGTGTTTTTTAATATTTGCCATCATTTATTTTAATCTTGAGAGATCACATATAAAAGTATTTTGCATTTACTAGGTGATAGCAGAAGCAGAATGAGACATATTATTAATTGAGATTCCATTTCAAATGCTTATTTTTAGCATAATTTGTCCAACACAAAAGATATATGTTAATCTTCCAAGAGGAATATAAGTTTTCATGATATCTAAACATTGAAGGATAAGGGGAGGAAGACATCAAAAATGATAGATAATCATGAGCTGGGATCAAGATTTAGTTGTGATAATCTTGTGGATCAAGATTTAGTTGATCAAGAAGCATTCTTTTGTTTTTTTTTTAATTTTATTTTATTTATTTTTTTATACAGCAGGTTCCTATTAGTTATCCATTTTATACATATTAGTGTATATATGTCAATCCCAATCTCCCAGTTCATCACACAAGAGGCATTCTACTGGGTCTGAAATGTGTTCAGGGAATATTGCCATGGGATTATTTAGTAGAAAAATGCTTTTTTGCAGTTTGTACTGATGGTGGATTTTCCACTTTTAATCAAGAAAAGCTCTCAATTACTTCAGGGAATTTTTGCTTTATTAAACCTACTGGAAAATCAACCTGAGTTTTATGGATTCAGGTATGAGATTTTTTTTTTTCTCAATTTACCATGGCCTCATGATAAATGATTTCCTCCAGCAACCACGGTATTCTGGCTCTTTCTCTCTTTTCAAACATTAAGAAAAATTCCAATCCACAGAATAGAATTCAGGACAATACAGACTTAAGAGAAGGGCATGTACTAGCAATACTTCCCCCGGGACAGTGTAGATAGGATATCATCCACAGGAGAGGATATAGACCCTTCAGGAGACTGAAAAAATGAAAGACATAAAATTAGAGAATACAAAGGAACAGATTACTTTTCAATTCAGTGAGGGTCTATAATTCTACACTGCTCAGGTGCAGATGAAAACTACTCAGGTCAGAATCAAGTTGGTTCAGTAAGAGATAACACTATAAATAATGAGGTGTTCTCTGGTGAGTCAATCACTACCAACCGCCTGTTTAAAATGTCAGAGCCGTCAAGGTCACTTGGCCTTCAGCTGATGGCAGCACTGACCTAGTGTCACTTACACACAGTCTTTAAATTAAATTTGAAGTCTCAAAAAAGGATTATCTTTTTTTTTAGAGACAATATTTGAATCAATAATGTTTTGGGCACTGCGGTGAAAGAATGATGTGGGTTGATTGAAGTTTACAAGCTGTAGACAATTGTCCATTAAAGCAATTACATTAACACTTCGGGCTGGTGAGAAATTAATATTGAGGCAGAGGCAGAGTATTTGCATATTTTTTTCTCTGTCACTGTGTCCTCACCAAAGCTTTTGGAAATTGGTGTTTTCAATGCACTTTACATTCCACAACCAGGACTAAAGAGTGAGATACTGAAAAAAAGAGACCCCAATCAGGAAGAAAAAGAAATACACATTAGAAAGAATTAGAATGAAGTTTGGTAAAAAAAAAAAAAAATAACTCTACTATAAATATTAAAGGAACAAAGTATGCTTCCTCTGAAAGAACTTGATTAGACACTCCTTGTGACTTGTTTTAAATTAACTTTCAGGTACTTTTCAAGTAGATAACTAATGTGAACTCAGCTTGTTGAAAACCTGCTTAGTTACACATTCAACAAGCCTGATGGACTGTTTTGATTATTTTTGCCCTTTACAGAGTAAGTGTACAGTAACACTAATTAAAAGCTTTTCTACTGAATAATCCATGTGCATTACCTTCCAAAGTTTAGCTTAAGGGGTCTACATTGACAAAAACACATTTTATTGCCTTTGCTTAATTTCATTAGCGGGACTCCTCTTTGACTTTGTGGGAACATTTATATTTTCCTCCAGAGCATGTTAGAGCACAGAGCGATTAGCAAAGCATTTGAAGTAACCACAGCTCAGGGATAATGGGAATGAGCCCTATAGCACTGTGCAAGCACTGGGGCCATTTATAGATGTTCTGTGTAATGGTGGATAAAATAGGGACACACTGTATTGTACCAGAGGCATTTTCTCTAGAGCTTTCAGTAAGTCCCTTCTATGCTAAATAATTCAAACGTGTATTTTGCATTCAGTAAACAATCGCAAAGAAAAGGCAATGAAGTTGTAAAAGGAGTTTTGCTCAGTCAGTATACGTCTTTAAAAGGAAAGTGAATATGTAAAATGATACCTAATTGCCTACTGAATTGCTAGGAGTAAGAGTAACAGAGATATCTGGCACCCTAGAAAAAATTAAAGGTTTTTGGTCTTTATTGTGGTTGTTACAATTTGCTTTGTGATGCTTTCTTGACAATTGAGACATTTTAGTCTGCATGTTTTTGTATGAACATAACAGAGTGATGAGAAAAATATACTTGTAGAAAAAATTCCTGAATTTATCTTGCCTTCATCTTAATTTTTTTCTCCCAGTAACTGTAATTTTACTGTTACTGTGTTCATAATTTGAAAAATTCTGTCTTAGGAAATCTTGGAATCATGTAGATACTCTTTTACCTGCTCATTAGCAGACCTATAATTTTACGTAGACCTCAATTGAGACCTAAATAGCCAGTTACACTAATTAGTCTGTAATTTCATAATCCAAGTGCTTGCAGAGAACACAAACTTGAAAAATTCTAGTTCTACAAATGCTTTTGGCTCTATGGATTTCCATACAGACTCAAAATATCACCCAAAAGGCTACTAATAAAATTCGCCACAGAGCCTCCAGTGATGACTGGTCTGTGGATGAATTTCTCATTTACAAACTTGCCCTCAGAGCATCTCTCTCCTTAGAAACATTTGATTCCCTTTCATTTTGAAGATGGTAGCAGATAATATCTCAGCCATTTTATGATTCAGTGTTTTCTATCATATAGGAGTGGCCTTTACTTTAATCCATATTTTGCATTACACACGCACATATAAAATTTTCATTTTTAAATGAGGCTTTGTTCTATGATATAGTTAGTAGTTGTATGATCAATTATTATATTCATAATGTATTTTATTAAATTAGAAATTTTAAATAGATAATTTCAACATTTATTATAACTTGGTAATAATAGCATGTATATAGCATTTAACTGAGCGCCAGGTTCTGTTCTATTAACACATATTATCTTATTTAGGTAATATTTTGAATTCCATTTTACAGATTAGGAAACTGAGGCATCGCACTGTTAGGTGAACTGTTAGGTGAAGATGACAGGATAAGTAAGTGGCAAAGCTCAGATTTAAATGCAGTCAGTTTAGCTCTAGAATCCATGCTGTTAATTTTGAGACTAAAGTAGCAATTTTTAAGATACTTTAGATGACAGAATCTTAGATCTCTATTGTAAATATCTTTCAGAGCTTAAAAACAATTTTGCAGCATATAACCTTTAGCAAAAGCAAGCAATGCTTATCTCCTACTAACTCTTAAACCAGATTCAGAGGATCTGTAATTTCACATAGACTCTAAAAAGGAACACTTTCTGGAAATTCTAAATCAAAAGAAACACATTCTTGAATTAATGAAAATGAAAAACTAATTAATATTTTGTGGGTTTCGATTTAAAAAAATACATGCTGTGCTATGATGAATAATGTTCTCCCAAAGATGTTCATGTTTTAATCCCTGGAACCTGTGAATATGATACCTTAGGTAGCAAAGGCTAATTAAATTTACAGATGGAATTAAGGTTGCTAACCAGCTGATCTTAAGATAGGTATAGGAGCCTGAATTATACAGATGAGTTCAATGTAATCAAAAGTGGAATTAAATGTTGAGGAGGGGGCAGACCAGGAGGTCATGGTGATGGGAAGTTAGTCACACTGACTGCTACAGGCTTTGAAGATGGAGGAAAAGAGCTATAATCCAAGGGAATGTGAGTGGCCTCAGGAAGCTAGAAAGGGATTCTTCCCTAGAGCCTCCAGAAAGGAACAGAGCTCTATTGACACCTTGCCTTTAAAGCCCAGCAAGACCCATTTTGGACTTCTGACCTCCAGAACTATAATATAGCTTTTGATTGTGTTAAACCACTAGTCCATGGCAATTTGTTACAGCAGTGATAGGAAATTGATAAGAAATTAATACACACAAACACATCAAATATTTGTTCTGAATATCTGAATGTTCTTCAATGCAAAACAGTATTTTTGGAAATTGCTCAGAAAAATAGTGATAATATAGTCCATATGATTCCAGGTTGTTGTCATTAGCAGGTAGATCGCATAACAAATTCACCATATAAGTGTCAAAGACTTTTCTAAATGCTTTAATATGCTAATTCATTTAATTCTCACAGTAACTGTATGATATAGATTCCATTATCCTTCCCATTTTGTAGATAAGTAAACTGAGGAACAGAGAGTTTAGATAATTGGTGGAAGGTCTCAGAACTAGTAAGTGGTAAGGAAAGGATCCAGGCTTTTTGGCTCTAGAGGCCATGTTCTTAACCATCAAGCATACTGCCTTTCAAAAAAGATTTTTAAAAAAATCTTGTTATGTGACTGATGTTGTAAGCAAGGTAAATGGCTTTGTTGTCATATTCCTTCACTTTATTGATGAGGACTCTCAGGAAACCAGAGAAGTTAAAGGATTTGTCTAAGCTCATGCAGCATATCTTTGATATCTGTCATAACCTTTCTGAGAATTTCCCCCATTACAAATGGCTGATGGTGGATAGGGAAGATGGGGAAAAAAAGAACATACTGAGAATACTGAGAGAGGCAGTGTGACACCTACAGAATCTGTTTCCAGGTTCTGATCTGCTACTTAATTAGGTCTTGGCTTAGACTTGAGTAGGCTTCATAATTCACAAGGGTATGAAGGAAGAAGGATTGTATTAAGGCCCCATAGTTACTGGGAGAGTATTAATAATTTGGCAACTGTCAAAACGTAGACTTAGTCTAATTTATAGTCCAAATAAATGACCAGATAAAAGTACATATATTTCTCTGCACCTATTTTTCAGTTAAAAATAAAGAAGTTGATACAAATAGACACTTAGACTGGAAATTAAGTTTCAAGGTTTATTTTAGTGATTCCCCTTATCTGTACTCACTACTGACAGCAGGCTGTGAATATGTTCTTGACTGTTGCACTAACACTTCCCTCACTATGCATATAATAAAGACTAAAATTTATCCTGGGGTTTTATAAAATGAACAACCTAATGAAACTTGGCTCTTGTGGTTTGTATTCTTTGCAGGCACCTATAGTAAAAGCATAGCCTTATATCATGCAAAGGAGCATCATTTATTCATATATATTATATAAGGAGTGACCCCTTTAAATAGAGAAGATGCTAAAAGGGTTTTGATTAATTTCATCAGACACAATGAGATATACAAATAATTACTGTAAATCAAGAAAAAAAATTTGTAGCCTAAATCGAATGCAAATATTAGTCTGAGAGGAAGGAAATAAGGATTTTACTACATTTACTGAGCTTTAAATTTAACAGGAGTTTGCCCAGACAGTACACTTTCAGACACCCTCAAATTGCAATTCAACAATTAGTGGTTTGATGTGTGAGCAAACGTCTTTACAGTGGGAAATGAATGACTAGTATATCCTAGCTGAGAATGTAAATGTCATGTGTAAGAGTTCATAATGAATGATGATAAATGCTCTGAAAATGATCCAAAAGAATGTTGATTTCTTTTCCAGCATTGTGATCTGATAAAATATCCTTGAAATAGACATTAAATAGTATATTTCAACTTATGGAATTCACTGCTCCAGGATGTCATAGAATTAATCAAATGCCATGAGTAGATTAGGGGAACAAATGAATTGTATAAGCATGTGAATGAAAGTGAAATAGGAGCAAATGAAGCAAGTATTTAGGTATAGTGTATATACATACAATTTTTTGTCTATGTATCCCCTATATATAGATGCCTTAGGGCATTTAAAAGATGTTTTTTATGAGTTGGAAACCTTAAAAACCATAAACTGAATCTGATTAAATTGTGCCTAGCTTAGATGGTAAAGAATAGTCTATTTTTTATACAGTTTAGTAAATTTGAATTATAAGATGAAGTAATAAATTCAAATTCTGACAAAATCAATTAATTCTGTTTAGCTGTTTCTCTGAACATTGAAATGAGCTGTTTTTCATGTATTTCATAAAATCGTTTTAATCATTTTGATAGTTGGTGTGAATTATTTGGTTTATCTCTAGTTTTAGCTAACATATTACATTTATAGTCCATCTGATGGTCATGTACATAGAGAGTTAAAAAGAGGAGTAACAAAGTTCATTGAGTTCTTACTATGTACCAAGTACTAATCTAAGCACTTGAATGTGTGTAACACACGAGCCCTATGAAATACATTTCTTTATATCCTATTGCCTAGGTTAAAAATAAATAAATAAATAAATAAAGCCCAGAAACACTAAATAAATTGCCCAAGATCACCAACCTAGGAAGAAATGAAGCTAGGATTCAAGCCCAAGCAGTCTGGCTGGAGAAATCCAGTTTTAACTGTCTTTACTGATTACCATGGCTGTATTGGTCAGCAAAGCAAATAGCATTCTTACCAGTACACTTATAAAAGATTCAGAAATGCTATTTAAAGTAGAAATCTGGGGCAATTAATGAAATTAGACTTCATAGTAGAGAAAGTGAAAAGGAGTTGAAATAGGGATTAGCACGTTTAATAACTTCAGTCGTTCAAACAGACTCCAAGAGTCTATATGGAAAGATATGTGGTAAAGATTATTTGACTCTAGAGATTTTGATTCCAAGAAAGTTGGTTAGTTTTTAGTACTGCTTTACTTCCATCAGCGTTATGCAAATTCATGATATGTTGGTGATTATGTGTTCTTCAGATACTTAGCAGAATCACAGAAAATCTCCACTGAGGAGAAGAGTGGAGTGATCTATTTAAAAAGAGGATGTTAGAAATGACAGAAAGCAAGTTGAAATCCATAAAGTAGTAGGAAAACTGATTAATATTAATACATATAAATAATCTCTAAGAATAAATTGAGGAATTAGAAAGACAATAGAAGAAAATAGACCCAAATAAGAGAAGTTTCTTCAGCCAAAACACTGTTTTAAAGGTGTTAGATCAGCCCAAATGTCTATAGATAGCTGTGAGATATAGAATATTTAGTGCATTAATGTGATAGAAAAAAACTTGGTAGAAATGTGTAGAAATTCATTTTAAATATTAAAAATGACCAAATTTAGAAGCTTATCTGATAGTAGGGTAATTGCTCTGTGTGTGTGTGTGTGCATGTGTGTGTGTGTGTGTGTGTGTGTGTGTGTGTGAGAGAGAGAGAGAGAGAGAGAGAGAGAGAGAGAGAGAGAGAGAGAGAGAGAGGACATTAATAAGAGAATAAAAAAAAAGAAAAAGAAAAGAATTTCCCCTAAGGAACTATGGTAAGATATACAGTCATATAATTCTGTAAAATAACAGATTAGACAATGCAGGAGGGAAAGATATTTGGGAAAAAAAGAGTAGGGACAAAAAAGGAGATCCTCTTCAAAGAGACTTCTTTTTGTTTCTTGATCAGAAGAGAAGGAAACTTCTCAAGTTGGGGTCTAACTTGTGATTGCTGTCAGTAGCCCTTAGCTACCAGATGCAACAGAGCTGGTGCCCCTGTCACAAGCTCCAGTCCATTTAGGGTTTAGTTTTTCATAAAATTCCCAACAGAGTGAGAACTATTCGTTGAGTTGGAACTTGGTTTAATGCCATAGTTTGGCCCTTGATGCTGGCACCACAGGGCATGGTGGGTAAGCTCTGAAGCTGGCCTAATGTCTTCCTAGAGTTGGTCATTATAGTGTAAATTTCATTGTGGTTACGGTGTTCAGATATGAAATCTAAGCATAAAATTTATATGCAGATGGGGGAATTCTGTGTGGCCATTCTATGGTTAGTCATTAAGTAGACTTCACTCTCTAAATATATAACATTTGAAAGCCCAAGAAATTCTAAAAGAAATATTCAGAAACAGTGTTCAGGAAAGGGAACTTCAGTGAACTTAGTCTTTGGGGTTCATTATAGGTAGCATTTTCACTTATCTTTCTTTTCCCCACAAAGTTGTGTGTGTGTACAATCGTTAATCTTAAATTAACTGTCAACATATATTGGCATGAAAGAAAACATTTTGGAAACTTTTTCAGTTTGTTCCAATTAACTTTTATATAATAAGATGCAGTAAAAGTATGTGCATGTTGGGCTGCCAGAAAAAAATTATGAAAGGCAGAATTAATTATGTTGAAAACAGTCTGCTAATGTACTAGGCTTAATTAGTAGTAACCTAGGAGTGGAGTTTACACAGACAGATTTTATTTCATTAGAAGGCAGGCTTTTCTAATAAAATGGAATGAGCTATCTAATGAGGTAGTGAGATTCTCAATACTGGAATTTAAAAAGCAAAGGATAGATGGTCACTTATGGAGGGTTATGTTGAAGAAGTTCATAGTAGGTTGTACTGTATTAATTCCAAGGCTACTCCTACCTGTGTTTTTAAATTTTTATGATTTATTTAGTAATTTCTATTTGCAAAAGAAACAAGTCTTTCGTCAAGGGTTGGGTTCAGCAAGACATCTAAAAGAGTGTTTTTCCATGTTTGAGAAATGCAGTTGAATCCCACAGAGAAGTCGTATTTTAGGGAGTTAATTCTCCACTCAATAGAAATATACACCATATTATTTTTTTAGGGTCTGTTCCTGACCAAAACTGAGCCAAACAAAAATTGTGGATATGGAACACTGTACATGATTATGTGTGGGTTTAAAAGAAAGAAAATAAATGACAAAAAATGGCATGGAGTTTTGTGATTTTTGCGGAGAAAGAAAAGGAATACTAAGGGAGAGGTGGTAGGAAGGGAGACAGAGAGAGAGAGGTTAGAGAGAAAGGGAGTGAAAAATAGGGAGGAAGTATGGTAAAGTATAGTAAAGATGAAGGGGAGAAACTTGGGAAGAGGGCGCAAAGGGGAGGTAGAGAAGTAAAGTTAAAAAGAAAGAGTGACAATAAACAACAAGGTCTTACTGTATAGCACACGGATCTGTATTCAATATCCTGTGATAAACCATAATGGAAAAGAACATGAAAAAGAATATATATATGTATAACTGAATCACTTTTCTGTATACCAGAAATTAACACAATATTGTAAATCAACTATACTTCAATAAAATAAATTTAAAAAAAACAGTGACAGGTGGAGAAGAAAATCTGGGATCGATGGAGAGAGGCAGAGATAATCTACAGCAAGAGAGAAAAGAGGGAAAAGGGAGGGAGAACGTGAGGGTGGGAAAGAGAGAAACACAGGTATGGAGAAGTGTGTGGAGGAGAGAGAGAGAGAGAGAGAGAAATGAGACACAAAGAGATAATTTCTAGAGTTACTCTGTGCTGAGACATACTGATCATTAAATAGTATCTACTTAATAATGTAAACATCTTACAATCATCCTATTAAATTAATGATTTAATTACAAGTAGCATTTCAAATAGGAGGTATAGACTGCTTGTACTCCCTTTCTCCCCACAAGTCTTACAGGAGTGTCGGGCTCCTGGAATTACATACCTGTTGTTAACCTTGATTCCTTCACCTTTGGGTGGAAAATCCTCCTTTAGTGACCAATACTGAAACGATGCATTTTCCTCACATGTCATGAAAAATTTTATCATGAAAAACATTATTTCACTTCTTGACTTCCTAAACATCACTGTTTTGATTATAACATTATTTTGGGATCATCAAGTGGGGTCTTGATTCACCTATTTTGAAAATCCCATCTAACTGGTAAAAGCAGACCTATGCCTTGCAAAGCAGTTACTACTTATTAATCTCTGATTAGAGCCAAGGGAAAGACTGAAGTAATAAACAAACCAAGCTGTATTCAGAAAGTTCAGACACATCAGAGAAAATTATTTCCTTGGGAGAGAGAATAGGCTACTCATTGACTAGGTCTTCTTAAAGAAAGAGTGAACTACCCTATGTTAAAATATCAGAGGGTGTTTATATGTATACTATTATTTAATGTTAGTGGATTTTTATTACAATATAGGCAGTTCAAATACTTACAATACATTATTTCAACCTTCAAACATGATTTAGTGCAGTTCTCTATGCAAATATTTGAAGATATTCAGCCCTTGATGTATTTCAAAACAAATTTCTCTAGGAATAAGGAATCCAGCATATATATAGGAAAGAAAACATTAATGTGAGCTAGTAATCTTGATATATTTAGATGCATTTTTATTAAACTATACTCTAGTTTCCTAGTTTGTTGATAAAAATCAATGCATATTTATGAACTGCTTAGGTAGTAAGCAATTATTTCTAAATTTGTCAGTGAATAAGAATTGCGGAATGGGATAGTTGTTGTGAATAAGTGAATATTTTAGGTGTCAGACATGCCTAAGCAAATTGCTTGAAATCAGTGTTAAATTCTCCCCTTCAAAAAGTTTCTAGAGAGAAAGTAATAACAACCATAACACATGAGCAATAAACACAAATCACACACAAAAATATCAGGTTTCTGAGTAGAAACATTCTTTTTTTTAAAAAATATCTTTATTGGAGTATAATTGCTTTACAATGGTGTGTTAGTTTCTGCCTTATAACAAAGTGAATCAGTTATACATATACATATGTTCCCATATCTCTTCCCTCTTGCGTCTCCCTCCCTCCCACCCTCCCTATCCCACCCCTCTAGGTGGTCACAAAGCACCGAGCTGATCTCCCTGTGCTATGCGGCTGCTTCCCACTAGCTATCTACTTTACATTTGGTAGTGTATATATGTCCATGCCACTCTCTCACTTTGTCCCAGCTTACCCTTCCCCCTCCCCATATCCTCAAGTCCATTCTCTAGTAAGTCTGCGTCTTTATTCCCATCTTGCCCCTAGGTTCTTCATGGCCTTTTTTTTTCCCCCTTAGATTCCATATATATATGTTAGCATACAGTATTTGTTTTTCTCTTTCTGACTTACATCACTCTGTATGACAGACTCTAGGTCCATTCACCTCACTACAAATAACTTAATTTCGTTTCTTTTTATGGCTGAGTAATATTCCATTGTATATATGTGCCACATCTTCTTTATCCATTCATCTGTTGATGGACACTTAGGTTGCTTCCATGTCCTGGCTATTATAAATAGAGCTGCAATGAACATTGTGGTACATGACTCTTTTTGAATTATGGTTTTCTCAGGGTATAATAGCCCTTTTGTTAGGTGTGTTTTCGAGAAAGGGTGATAGCAAAGTTGTGGTTAAGGATATGTCTCCGTCCAAAGAAAACATTCTAAGTCTGTTAATTAGGACAATAGACCTAACATCCCAGACACATTATTCTTTTCTTAAAAGATAGCTAAATATTTCACCTCAGCTATTTAACTCTTTATTTCCTTTTAAGATGGGCTTTGTCTTCATCTTACTCTTTGCTGTTCCCTTTGTTAATTGTCCCTAACCATGGGAATGCTATTGTAGAAGAATTGCACAGCCCTAGTGATAAGAATCATTGATTAGTGGCATTCAAATTTTGCCAGCACCAGGGGAAGACTTCGTTCCTCCAGGATTGAGTTAGAATAGTACCCACAATTAAAGATGTCTGTCAACTGCTGTTATGCCTCTAGTTCTAACTTTTTAAAAAGATAATCTGCTCTTTTTGAGAGTGTGGCTTATTTCCCCAGAGATATGGAGGTCAACCTTTGTTTTTTGCTAAAATTGGAAATTCTTGGCATAGCACTCCTCTGTTAGCTAGATTGTTGCTGACTGGTGTAAGGTTTATAGACATTAGTTATAGGACATCGTCTACATGGCTCTCTGGGATATGCTAAAACAGGCTAGGGAGTCCCTATCCAGTCCTTCAGAACTATATAGTAACAGTTTAAGTTAGAATTAAAGTCAATATATGATTTTAAAATTTCACTTTGGAGTACACTAATTCAATTAATCTTTTACACAAAATCCTAGTAACTTTGTTCTATCCATCAAATTGTTGATGTTCATATGCCTGATATGTCACAAATCCAACTGTGGCCATCTTCATTGGTTTTTCCTCAATGAAAGACTTTTGTTGTAGTTGTTCTTTAGTGAATTAAAGGAAATTTGAGTTTTACCTTTTCCCACCTGAGATTCCTGGACAAATGAAAGAAGTTAGATGGGAATCCCACTGTAGATCTGTTAGTAAATTTAAACTGAAATAACACTGTGTCTAAAACAAATCATCTTAAAGCTGGAAAATGAACAGAGAGAGTTGTTGGGCTGTTAGGAGAACAGTTAATTTTATAAGATGCTACTCAAAAAGTAACAAAGCAATGAAATTCAACAGACACAGCTCAATGAAGACCAGAAATTTGAAAGGGAAACAAGTATTTTTCAATGCATGCTAATTCAGGTAAAAAATATCTCAGCAAGATGTGTTATCCCAATTATTTATCAAGCCTAGTAAGTTCAAGTTTTTAAAAAGCCACTGTATAAGAAGATAACCTACGCAAGTGAGAAAGAATATTGGAACATATTTTCAATTTATCATGGCTATAGATATAAGAAATGTCCGTTACTAGAGAAGATCTAGTTTAAGAGGTTTAAGAGTTATTAGGTGAAGGAATGGCTCTAAAGGGATAAGTGAAAAGGACATCATGAAATAAGGGAGAGATAAAAGAAAATATTTCAGTTTTCACAGGTAGCTAAAGTATTTTCTTATAATTTCAGTGTACTATTCTTTACACTGAAATTTTCCCCACTCTACTGTCACTTATTCTAAAGATAAATCATTTTCCTTAAGCAACACTCGTTCCTAAATTTGTACACTATTTTATATTATCAGTGAGTTTCACTTAATTTAATGATATGGAATTAAATCTCCATAGTGACCTAGTACTAAAATATCTACCAAACCCTGTCACTTTTTTTTTTTTTTTTTTTTTTTTTGTTACTGGTCCTTTTGAGGGGAAGCATCAGTTTCTTTGTTCTATCCAGGTGCTTTATGTTTTTCAGTCAAGTTATATAAGATCCAGGAGGGGGGTTTCAGTAGATTGGGATCTACTGGGGTAATATTTCTCCTCAGTACTCTGCAATCAACAGTGGCTAAAAAATTGGAAAGGATTGAAGTTAAACAGTAATTGGTACACTTCTGAGATGAAAAGTAGACTTTCCTGAGTAATGTTAGCCTTCTTCACATTTATCTGGTTCACGCCCAGATAGGAGCTTATTTGGCCTCTTATAATTATCTCAAACTCCTACAAATTACAATTGCATTTTCATTCCTGACTTGTTTATCATTTTGAAACATATAGCTCCTCTTTGAAATATACAGCCTGCCCCTTAGAAAGTATAATTTGAATAACGTTGGAAATGGTTCCTTGCTTATGATTTTTGCCATTTGCCATTAACTTGAAGATAACATTTTAAGTTATTTGCTTGGATTTGGTCTTTGAGAATCCTGAAAGGAATGATCTATGATTGATTTATGATTTAAGTTCAGATGTAGGCTAGGTTTCTGTATTATTATAGCATCAAGCCTTGAATGAGTAAAAGTTCATAGCTTATCTGTATAAAAGTATTATTAAGAAAATGATAATTGGATGGGCTTAATATTTTATCTCTTTTTTTGGATATTCAGTGAGGATGCTTACTACTTTCTCACTGTTAGTATTAACTATTATTTCAGTAAGCTTAAATATGTTACATGTTATTTTAATTATTTAGATAATGACTTAAGTACTTTAATTCAAAGTCACAACTGGCAAAAGAATAATTTTTGTAAAATTAAAATAGCTTTAAGAGTCTAGATTGCAATGCTATATAACTGATTATATAATTACCACCTAATATTAATCCATCTTTCTAAGGCTATATACAGATTTTGTACATGAGGTTGGGTTTAAACTCACTGACTTTTTTCATTCAACTCTCAATATACATAATAAGAAGGGAAACAAAAGAATGAGCATCTTGCATATGTCTATAACTCAGTTTACATGACTATTTTTCCTTTTAACAGTAATATACACCAATACTGAGCTGTTATATTTTCAGAAGCATAGTGGAATTAAAAAAATTTTTTTTCTTACCTAGTACATGAAATTATTCGCTTTCCTCTTAAGTACTATCTGTCCAATTATCTGATGCAATTTGTAAAACGAACATGCCTGGTGATTTAAGTCAGAACAATGTTTCAGTGCATCATACATAGTAAGAAATATTAAAAGTACAAAATTTATGCATCATGTAGAAAGTGAAACAGCATTTACTTCAAATGAATGCAACCACATTTAGGAGGTCTGGATATTGGCCGCTTGTGATATTACTGCTATCAGTTTTACTAATTTATTTTATCCACATTTTTATGAATCTAAAAATATGTGAGAAAACATATTTGATAATCCTGTGTTAATTTCAATAATCCTCTGATTTCTAATTGTGATTCTGATATGCATAGCTTTCACTATATGTGTAGAGTAGTGATTACATTTATTAGTTGGTCTCAGTTTAAAGCATTACCGTATCACTCTTTGCCTTTAGTGCCTGTACATAACTTTCCTTCATCCATAGTGTAATTTCAGCATATGACGTAATTTCAGCCATTTTTCTTTTCTTCATCAATTTAAAAAAATTAAGCTCAATCTCCTCATGCAAATAAGACCTTTATATCTCATGCAATTGAATTAAATTCATTATGTATGTCTATTTGTCTAGTTGGGCCAATAAAGCCACCATTAATTTTAAATTGGCCATTTAATGTTATGTAATTCTTCCAATATTGAGAAAACTAGCACTAGGACGTGACATAATGAAACTGTGCCAATCCCTTCAAAAAATGTATAAGCTTCTATTATGTACACATCTTCATGTCAAATTTTCAAAAGAATGATAATATGCATAAATAAATACTGTCTTGAATCAAAGTTATTACAAGTTCCCTTTAATAGCCAAAGGTTGGAGAAGTCAACGTTGCCTGAAATTTCTGAATTGGAACCTGAATGTTTTCACAGGGTGCCTCCTCAGAAGCACACTTGTGGTTTATAAAACTACTTAAAAACTTCTGCCTCAGCCCAAGGTGGAGTAAAAGGGACCAGCTTTATCATACCATCTGAAACAACCCAAAGAGAGAGAGAGAGAGAGAATGTATAAAACAACATTTCTAAAGCTGTGAACCTCAGGCAATGAAGGACAGTGATCCCTTAGAGACAGGAAACAAATGAGGTAAACTCTAAGATTACCACAGTTTACAATCCTGAGGGAGTTTCCAGGGCACAACACAGGGAGAGGTAATCCAGATGGAGCCTGGAAACTCCCTGAGTTGAGGAGACAGAGATGGGAATCCAAAGAGACCAAGGTGGCTAGAGTTTCTAGGGCACAGTGTTGAAGTGAAGAGAGCTACACAGAAAGGAAACTCTGGGGATCAGTAGAAGGTCTCCCTTGGGTATTCCTCAGTTTACTCATCAGTGTCTGTGTGAGGAAACCATCTGAGGCCAGTGAAAAACCATCTGGTAGTATTATAGAATGGTGTCAGTTGCTTGCATAAAGCTGGGAATAGTACTTGTTCCCACCAGCCAGACTGGAAAAATTCATACTTCTGGGGTATTGAGTAGAATACTCAGGAAGGTCCTGCTTAGCAGTGGGGACTAATTAACCCTAGATGGAGTATTACTTTGGATTTATCCAACAAATAAAAGGAAGACTTGACCAAACTATTTCCAAATAAATGAAATGGATCCCAGATAAAAGCTCAATAATATTTATGAGAATAGAAAAATATCCAACAGCCAAAAAAGTGAATGCAAAATGAATGGCATCCAAAGAAAGATTACCAGGAATACACAAAAGCAGGGCAACATAACCTATAATGAGGAAAATAATCAAAAAATAGAAACTGACCCAGAAGTGACACAGGTATGAGAATTAACATAAAGTGACATTTAAAAAATTATTATAATTGTATTCTATGTGTTCAAAACATTAGGTTTAGATATGAAAGACATTAAAGAGACAAATCAAACTTCTATAGATGAAAGCTACAATCTATGAGATGGAATTAACACAGGATGGGATTAACATCTGATTAGACATGGAAGAAGAAAAGATTAGTTAATATGAAGAAATCATGATACAAACTATCCAAAATGAAATACAGAAAAAATGAATTTAAAATAATAAAAAGAGTAACTGAGCTGTGGGACAACTTTAAGCAGCTTTATATATGGAAAAGCTTTATATATGAACTGGATTCCAAGAAGGAGAGATGTGAGATAGGCAGAAAAAATATTTGAATTAATAATGGCAAATTTTTCCAAACTTTATGACAATTATTAACTCACAAGATCAAGAAGTTTAGTGAACCTCAAGCACAAGAAACATTAAAAAAAAACTACACCAAACTCATAATAATAAAATTTCTCAAAAGCAGCCAGACAAATGGGACACATTACATAGATAGTAGCAAAGATGATGGTAGACTTATTGTCTGAAACAATTCAAGTGAGAAGATGGTAGAGGAACATCATTAAAGTGCTAAAAGAAAAAAAAAATATATAGCCAGTGAAGATATCTTTTAAAACTGAAAGCAAAATAAAGATATTCTTGACATACAGAAGCTGAAAGTATTTCTTACCAGCAGACATGCATTACAAGAAATGTTAAAGGAAGTTCTTCAAGCAAAAACATAAGATAAAAATGTGGGTGTATATAAAGGAATGCAGAGCACTAGAAATAATGATTACAGGGCAAATATATAAGATATTTTCTCATTATTTAACTCTCCTTTAAGGTAACTTGACTAAACAAAATGAAAGACAATATATTGTGGATTTTATAGCACACACAAGTAAAAAGTAAAGTGTATTTCAATAATGGCTAACAGCTGGGAGAGGAAAAATGGAAGTACATTATTGTAAATTTTTATATTATATAAATTAGTATAATATCAATTGAAGATATCTGTGATAAGTTAAAGATATAGAAAATTAATTCTAAAGTAACCACTAAAATAAAAATTTAAAAAATATCTAAAATGACAACAAGGAGGATAAAATTGAATCATAAAAATGTTCTATCTAAAAGAAGGCAGTAAAAGGAAAATGAGAACAAAGGACAAATAGAAAACAAATAGCAAAATTATTAACTTAATCATAAACATATCAATAATCAAATTAAATGCAATGGGTCTAAACACCTTAATTAAAATGAAGAGACTGTCAGATTCTATTTTAAAAAACTAGACTACTATAATGCTGCCTACACAAAATACATTTTAATTTATTTATTTTTTCTCTGTTACCCAGTTTTATTGAAGTATAATTGGCATATATCACTGTGTGAGTTTTAGGTGTGCAACATAAAGGTTTGACTTACATATATAATGAAATGATTACCACAATAAGTTTAGCTAACATCCATCATCTCATATAGATACAATAAAAACAAATGGAAAAAAAGAGAAAACAAATTTTCTCCTTGTAATGGGAACTCAGGATTACTCTCTTAACAACTTTCATACATATCATACAACAGTGGTAACTATAATCACTATGTTGTACGTTACATCTCTAGCATCTTATAATCAGATGTTTGTACCTTTGGTGAAGGTCAATGGGATAAAATTATACATCAGTAAGAGAAAGACATCTGGAAAATGTGTCCAAATAATTGAAAACTAAATAACACACTTCTAAATAAGAAGTGTAGCTCCAATAAGAAAATGTTTTGAACTGAATGAAAATGAAAACATCAATTTATCAGAATTTGTGGGATGCTATTAAACCAGGAAATAGGAGGACATTTATAATGCTTTTATTAGAAAAGAAGTAAAGTATAAAATCAGTGACCTCAGGCTCCATTTTAAGTAACTGGAAAAAGAAGAACAAATTAAACTCAAAATAATAAGAAAAAAGGAAATAATAAAGATAAAGAAATAATAAATACCAAAGCCAAAACCAATGAAATTGGAAACAGAAAAAAAAAAAAAAAAACCAGAAAAACAATCAAACCAAAATTTGATTTTTTGAGAAAAATTAATAAAATTAAAGTTGATAAATCCTTAGCCAGATTGATCATAAAAAAAGAAGAGAGGGGGCTTCCCTGGTGGCGCAGTGGTTGAGAATCTGCCTGCTAATGCAGGGAACACGGGTTCGAGCCCTGGTCTGGGAAGATCCCGCATGCCGCGGAGCAACTGGGCCCGTGAGCCACAACTGCTGAGCCTGCGCGTCTGGAGCCTGTGCCCCGCAATGGGAGGGGCCGCGATAGTGAGAGGCCCACGCACCACGATGAAGAGTGACCCCCGCACCACGATGAAGAGTGGCCCCCGCTTGCCGCAACTAGAGAAAGCCCTCGCACGAAACGAAGACCCAACACAGCTATAAATAAATAAATAAATAAATAAAGTAGCTATTAAAAAAAAAAATAGGTCTCTCTAAGCTATAAAAAAAAAAAAAAAAGGAGAGAATACAACTTACTAGTATCAGCAGTTAGGGAGGTATGACATCACTACAGATTCTAAAAATATTTAAAAGATAAAAGGGGGATATTATGCAAAACTTTACACCTATAAATTTGACAATTTTGATGAAATATTAAAATTACTGGAAAAACACAAACTACTAAAGCTTACTAAAGGAGAAGCAGATAAGCTGAAGATACTCATATCTATTAAAGATAAAGAATTTATGGTTTAAAGCCTTCATGCAGAGGAAACAAGACCAGGTGGCTTCACTTGTGAATTCTACCAAGTGTTTTAGGAACACAAAACACTAATTCCACAAAAAAAAATCCAGAAAATTGAAGTGGAGAGAGTATCTCCCAATTCATTGTATCAGTCCAGGACAATCCTCATACCAAATCAAACATCAGCAACAAAAGAAGACTAAAGACCAGTCTCCTTAATGAATATAGATGCACAATTCTAAACAAAATTATATCAAATTATATCAAACTCATCATCATATACATCATGATCAAGTGGGATTTATACTAGAATGGAGGAAAGGTTTAACCCTCAAAAATTAATCAATACATTTTAGCATATTAAAAAGAAACTAAAGAAGAAAACAAACCACATGATCAGCATAAAGTTTGCTGAAAAGACATTTAACAAAATCTATCATCTGATCCTTATAAAACTTCTCAGCAAGGTAGGAATAGAGAGGAACTTCTACAACCTGATGTAGGGCATCTATGAAAAACTTAGAGCTAACATCACAATAGTGGTGAAAAACTGAAGGCTTTCACCTGAATATCAAAAACAAGACAAGGATATCCATTCTCAGCACTGATTTAAACATGATTCTAGAGGTTCTAGCAAATGCATTTAGGCAACAAAAAGAAATAAAAGACATTCTTATTGGAAATGAAGGAATAAGACTGTCCACAGACAGCATGATTCTCTATGTAGAAAATCCAATGGAATCTACACAAGAGCTATTTGAACGAGTGAATTAGTATGTTTGCAGAATACAAGATCAATTTACAAAAACCAATTGTATTTCTTTACACTTGCAAGGTATAAAGAGAAATTGGAATTTAAAATAAAATAATACCAGGGGGAGGGATAAATTAGGAGTTTGGGATTAGCAGGTACAAAAACTACTGTATATAAAATAGATAAACAGCAAGGTCTTATTGTATAGCACAGGGAACTATATTCAATATCTTATAATAACCTATAATGGAAAAGAATATGAAAAAAAATATATATGTAGAACTGATCACTCTGCTGTACACCAGAAACTAACACAACATTGTAAATCAACTATATTTCCATTTTAAAAAGTAAGTAAATAAATAAATATTTAAAAAATGAAACAGTACCATTTACTCTAGCATAAAAATCCTAAATAGGGATAAAATTGACAGAAACATGCAAGACATTACTTACTGACAGAAGTCAAAGAAAGTCTATTAAATAGAAATATACTTTTCTTATGAGTCAAAAGTCTTGTTATTGTTAAGATATTAATTCTCTCACAAGTTTATCTGTAGATTAACACTACCCCTTTCAAAATCACAGAGTTTTTGAAACTGACAAGCTGATTCTAAAACTGTTGTGGAAATGAACAAGACCAAGAATAGCCTAAACAACTGTGAAAAAGAGGAACAAATTTAGACAGCTAACAATTCAAATTTCAAGACTTATTGTAAAGTTACAGTAAAGAAATGCACGTAGTATTTATAGAAGGGTAGACACATAGATCAGTGGGATAGAAAAGAGACTCCAGAAATAAACCTACATGTTTATGGACAACCAAATTTTGACAAAGGTGCAAAGGTAATTTAAAGAAAGATAGTGGGGGCTTCCCTGGTGGTGCAGTGGTTGAGAGTCTGCCTGCCAATGCAGGGGACATGGGTTCGAGCCCTGGTCTGGGAGGATCCCACATGCCGCGGAGCAACTAGGCCCGTGGGCCACGATTACTGAGCCTGCGCGTCTGGAGCCTGTGCTTCGCAACGGGAGAGGCCGCGATGGTGAGAGGCCCGTGCACCGCGATGAAGAGTGGCCCCCACTTGCCGCAACTAGGGAAAGCCCTTGCACAGAGACGAAGACCCAACACAGCCATAAATAAATAAAATAAATAAATTAAATTAAAAAAAAAAAAAAGATGCATTACAATTCCCAGGATGTTCTTTAAAAAAAAAAAAAAAAAAAAAAAAGTGTTCAGATGACAGAGCACCTAGAAACCATGCTATAAAAAATAAAAATAAAAAAAATAAAAATAAATAAAAATAAATAAATAAAAATTAAAAAAAAGGATAGTATTTTCAATAAATTGTACAGAAAAAAATGGATATCGAGGTGCAAAAAATGAATATTGATCCATAACTTGCAACATATACAGAAATTAACTCAAAATAGATCATAGACTTAAATGTAAAACCTGATACTATGAAAATTTTAGAAAAAAAACAGGAGAAAATATTTATGACTTTGGATCAGGCAGTATCATTAAATATGACATCAAAAATCATGATCTCTAAAACAACAAATTGATAAATTTAACTTCAAAATTTAAAATCTCTTCAAAAGACACTTAAGAGAATGAAAAGGCAAGCTGCTGATTAAGAAATAAATTTGCAAAGCATATATTTGATAAAGGATGTGGATTCAGAATTTATAGAACTCTCAAAATTCAAAAATAAGAATGTAATTAAAATATAGACAAAAGATTTGAACAGATAGTTCACCAGAGATGGTATACAGATGGCAAAGAAAGACATGAGAAGATGCTTAGTATCATTAGTCATTAGGGAAATGCAAATTAAAAATGTAGTTATACACCAGTTAGAATGGCTAAAATGTTAAAAACTGACCATACTGACCAATCATTAGCTAAGGGTTGGTGAGGGTGTGGAGGAAGTGGAAAACTGCTAGTCTAAATGCAAATGGTACAACCACTTTGGTAAACAGTTTGGAAGTTTATTAAAATGATAAATACACACCTGACGTATGATCTAGCCATTCCACTCATGACTACTTACCCCAAATAAATGAAAGTTTATGTCTCTATAAAAATTTGTATAGGAATGTTTCTAACAGCTTTATTTGTACTAATCAAAAATGGTAAACAACTCAAAAATGTCCATCAATAAGTGAATGGATAAACACAGACTGATATATCCATACAACAGAATACTACATACTACTTGGCAATAAAAAAGAAATGAATTAATGATACTTGTACAATTCGGATGAATCTCAATTATGCTGAGTGAAAGAATCTAGATTAAAAAAGACTACATACTGTTTGGTTCCATTTACATAAAATTGTAGAAAATGCAAACTGACCTATAATGACATACAGCATAAAAGAGTGGTTACTTACGGAGTGGGGAGTAGCAGGGATCTTTGGGGTGATGAATATGTTCACGAATTTGTGCTCTTGGTGTCAAGGATGTACACATATTTCAAAGCTTATCAAATTGTGCACTTTGTGTATGATTTATTGTATAACAATTATATCTCAATAAAGCTGTAACAATTACATATTTTAAAAATTAGTAAACTTAAATTGGCTCATTAAACTCACATTATTAAATCATACTTGAGTTAGACAACAAAAAACATAACTTTTAAAAAGATATGCTGTTTATTTATTGGTAAGAAGTACTCACAAAAACAGTTTAGTTGGAAATTCTAATAGGAAAGCATAGCTACATTGAAACTGTTGTGAAAGGTAGTGCTCTCCAGCACCTCAAAAATTGTTAAAAATGCTTGTATTTGAGTTCAGACAATAGGGATATTCACCCCCAAAATCTATACATTATTTTTTAATATTAAGAAACATAAAATATACAGAGGAAGTAATTTTTATTAGATGCTTTTAATATGTTTTTCTGTATTATGACATTTCCTTGTTTATATTTTTTTGCATGACTTGAAACTATTGTTAAAACAAAGGTTTAGATTTGTATACTTTGGAATCAAAATTATATTTGATGCATACATAAATCATAAATAGTTGCTTAAAAGTATTTCTGCAACTAGTGTACTAAGAAGCTAACAATGTAATGGTTAATCTGTCAGTACTTCACATCTGACATTTGAAAACAGAAAAACATTATTGACATACTTAAAAGAGAACACATAAACCTGGTTAACCATGATGCTCTATATTTCTTTTCTAAAAAATAAACAACAACAACAAGCCTAGAGGTTTATTTCCAGTTTTTGATATAACCATTAAAATATTTAACATATATGGTGAGAACCATCTGTGATTTCACCTTAGCTTGCTTAACTGTTTTTCTCCTTTTAGAGCTGCACGGTCCAAAATGATACGTCTTCCTGGATTTTTGTTGTTGCTGTTGCTCTTGTGCAACGCTAGTAACAGACCTACAACAGCTTTGTACTTTTAATACACAATTAGAACTTCATTGATCACATCATGATAAAATTAGGGTTAACTATTCCACGCACAAAAGAGGAACTTGATACAAATGTGTGAAATGAGTAAAGTGACTAAATTTAATTGGTAAGAAGTACTCACAAAAACAGTTTAGCTTGAAATTCTAATCGGAAAACACAGCTAAGTTGAAACTGTTGTGGTGAAAGGTAGTGGTCTGCAGCATCTCAAAAATTGTTAAAAGTTCTTGTATTTCAGATCAGTCAATAGGAATATTCACCCCAAAAGTCTATACATTAATAAATTTTTTAATATTAAGAAACATAAAATATACGAAGTAATTTTTTGTATGAATCGTGTAGTATATCATTATGTAACATCAAATAATCCTTTGACACTTCCTCATTTTTCCCTTGGATATTTATACACTGGCTCTATCTGTGGAAAATAGTTTGGAAGGGAAATATTCTCACAGAATGCAAATTGAAATAGTTTATTTTAGTTGATCCCTCAAAATCCCTCGGTAATAGTGAAAGAATTATGTATGGGTTTACTTTTGAAATGGACTTACACATTTAATCAATCCATGTAATATGAAACTAGAGGTTTATTATTTAGCATAATGTTATCATTAGTTGACAGAAAATAATCCTTTTGTAGAACTTTTAAAAAGACATTTAATACTATTAAAATGAATAGTTTTCAAAACGCAAGTCAAATACATGGATCCATTAAGTAATCACATCAATAATTAGGTCAAAACCACCACCTGACACACAGTAAATTCATGCTTAAAATCCCTATTCTCTGAAAGTCTTTATATTAAATGCAGCTGTCTCTAATTTTTCTATGTCTTCATAGAACTTATGTATATCTTAAAATGTCAGGATGATGTCAGTGTTTTCACTGACATACATTGGAAATGGTCATATTTTTAAAAATACACTGTTCTTATGGAAAATTAATCTCAGAAGTTTAGATTAAAGAAAAATACTATTCAGGTGATAAAATGAAATACCCTGTATGAAGTGACTAATTTTATAATCTTTCAGGAGTAAATCTTTAAACCCCACCCCTAAAACATGCAAGTAAGTCTTGTGACAATACTAGAGTGCCATGTCAATTCATTTTGCTGTCCCATGCTAGCAGTCAAAACTGAAAGACTAAGATTTTATGGTGGTGAGAAAGAAATATAAATAACTTTGGCCTTTACAATTAAAGTCAAACATAACCCTAAATGAAATTCCTAATTTTCCAGGGCCTCTTTATTTATTTATTTATTTATTTTTATTTATTTTTGGCTGTGTCAGGTCTTAGTTGTGGCATGAGGGATCTTTTGTTGTGGTGCATGGGCTTCTCTCTAGCTGTGGCGTGGGTTTTCTCTTCTCTAGTTGTCGTACACAGGTTCCAGAGCGCGTGGGCTCTGTAGTTTGTGGCACCCTGGCTCTAATTGAGGCACGCGAGCTCAGTAGTAATGGCGCGCGGGCTTAATTGCCCCGCAGCATGTGGGATCTTAGTTCTCTGACCAGGGATCAAGCCCACCTCCCCTGCATTGTAAGGCGGATTCTTTACCACTGGACCAAGAGGGAAGTCCCCCAGGGCCTCTTTAATCCCTGAAATAACAAACACCAGTTTTGTTGTTCATGATAAACTAGATGCACAATGTCCTTGTACTAACCTTGAAAGAATGTAATACTCTATTATTTTAATCGTCTTTTAAAATCAGAAGACAAGTACACTATAATAAATCTCTGAATTTTTTAAGGGTGAAAAAATGTATTTTCTGATTTTCTGAAAACACAGCATGTTCACATTATATTTGATAAATATTGTAAGTTCAAAATAGTGACAATTTTACACTTTTGTTACAGAGAAGGAATTATATTAACCTTTTCAAAAAACTAAAATTTGTCTCCCAAGTTTAGGTAATTGTAGGATGAAACTGAATCTTTAGCCATTTTGAAATTGCTCCATGTTTCCAAACCCACCTTGGATATTCTATACCTCGCAGCTCTGTTCCTAGTTGTGTCACCAGATTTCAGTTTAGACATTTGGTATGAACTACTTTTTGTATGAATCAATTATTCTAGTAGTAGCTAAACAATTTTTAGTATGTAGGTGCTGTACCTATGTAATATTTTAAAATGAGGCACACAGCAAATACAGTGGACGAGGAAGATTATGCACATGCGCACACACACACACGAAAAAAAATAATCTCCCTGTTGAAGTTGAATACTCTGAGCTGTTTTATTTAGTACACTAAGCTGTTTTATATTGATTGCAGTCCTCACAATCCCCACAATACCCCTTCTGCTATAGTTATATTGTTATCCCCATTTGACAAAAAAGGAAGCACACATAGATTCCATCACAGGCCCAGAATCACATATCTAGGAGGCATTTTTGAAGTGCCCATCCACATTATTTTGCTTCAACTAAATGTTAAATTTTGTTTTTTATTCATACTCTTATTGTTGGGGATATTATAATTTATACTGTAAACATTATACAATTAATGTATAGGTGCTGAAGAAGCTTTCTCAGTAACATGATCTTGTGCTTAATACATTTTTGAATTGAAAAATGTTGGACTCTCACACAAGGTTAAAAAAAAGCTGTATTGTATTTGACTGCAAGTACTGTGAATGACCATAAAAATTATAGGGGAACTGTGTTTCTGTCACCCATGCTTGATGTCTGGAGATTGGATTTGCATTCAAATCTGTTTCCTCGTTCTATTTTTTGGTATTTAAAATATTCAGTAAGGAAAATCTTGTCATTTCTTTATCTTTATGTGAAGCATAGGTTGAAGCAATGTACATTTTAAAAACTTAGCAATAATTTGCATTTCATTAATTCTGAATTTTGCTCTCTTACCCTCTCTCTCTCTCTCTGACCAATTCCTTTTTTCTCTTCTTTTGTGCTTATCTGCTATGATTATTCAAATTTCATCCATATTTACAGAGATAGTACAAGAAGGTATACTTCTAGGTGTTTAATAAAGCAGGCCAGGTTAAAATCTCTGAAGTTGGACGTTAATACAATCTTCATTTTATTTATTCTGCACTTATGTTTTCCTACCTGAATGCATGCTTCAATTATTGGGGTGGAGAGCATGTAATTTAATTCTGAAACACCTAATGCAACTGTATCTAGGATGAGGATAAACCCCAGGTGCCTATATGCACAAAGCAGATTTTGGGTAGTGGCAAACCAGAGGGTGCCATTATAAAAACCATGCTATCAAATTATTCCCCAAGAAGAATTTTTACTCATGCTCATGCTGGGACCCACTACAAAAATTTTGACACTAAAAGTTTTATGTGTGTGTGTGCACTTGTGCTTGCAAACTAAGGGAAGGTGTGTGTGTGTGTGTGTGTGGTGGGGGGAGAGATGTAGCAGTCTAAAACAACTTGATACTGGGGTCCCAGAAATAGTTGTTTTGACTTCACCCAGATGAAAATCTTGATGTAAATAAGATAAAAGAAGCTGTAGGTGTTACCAAACACAAGTTCCTGCGCCCCATGCACAGTGAGGCCAAACAAAACACAATATTGGAGTTTGGAGCAGAGAAAGGTTTATTGCAGGGCTGAATGAAGAGAACGGGTGGTTCATGCTCAAAAACCCCAAACTCCCTGGTGGTTTGGGGGAGGAGTTTTTACAGGCAAAATTTGAGGTGAGGGCTGCAGGGGGTATGGCTTTCTTCTGATTGGTTGGTGGTGAGGTAACAGGGCGGTGCTCCAGGAATCTTGTGTTCAGCCTGAAGTTATCATCCTCCACCTGGGTGGGGGCCTTAGTTCCTGCAGAAGAACTCAAAGGTATTTTGTTATGTATATTCCTTGAGAAGGAACCAGGACCTTGCCCCAAGGCTGCACTATGGTTTCTTGACTGCTCCTCCTTAGTTTCTGTATTCCTTCCCTTCCCTGACTAGCAACTGTTTGAATCTGCCCTTTGGAACTCAAGGAAGGTCAAGGAGGATGAATGAAGCCTATTTCCTACAGACAGGAAACTGGGGACATGGAAACGATTTGTACCTGGGAGGAACCCATAGGGTGCTGCTCTGTTTTGTAGGTAAGAAATAATCTAAGAATAGGGAGACCAGAAGTCATCCATTTCTCTCTATTCATACTCAAGGAACCTATGTGCACTTGCGTGATATGTTTTGCATAAATATCCTCTACAAAACATTCCATTATTTTTTGATACACTTAGTAGTTGGAGGGAGATTTATGTTTGAAACTCCTATATTCGATATGGTTATTTTAGATGCAACTGAAAATTTTGCAACTAGAAATCAATCTAATTTTTCAGTTAAAGATTTAAAATATAATTTTGTTAGAGATTTAAATATAATTTTGCAGTTAGAGGTTTAAAAGAAAAGAAATCTTAGGGAGGAAGAAATGCCTATAACGATTTTTCTCAAAAGAACTCTAGGGCGGGGCTCTGTGTTAGCAATTCCTCTTCCACTTTTCTGGTAGCATGTAGAGTGATTTTGCCTCAGGCCTTGGCATGGGAACTGTACCCAAATTAGTGAATCTAGTCATTTCCAATTCTCTGATTGGTATGTGGAATATGGCTACCTTAAACCATAGTCTCTCTAGGTATACCCATCTAGTAACTTGGGTAACCTGCTGGTATCCACCCAATTACCCAAATTTCTGGAAATCAAAGGACAATTCTGTTTCTATTTCTAAAATCAGACCCAACCACTAGAATAGAAATACCTTCAAGGCATTCTGCTGAGTCATTCCACTCAACCCATGTCACCTTCCTAATCTAGGTTCCTGAGGCCCCTGAAATGTTTTGAATTTGCAACATGGCAATCTTCATTTTAGGATTTCCTAGAAGCAAACCTAAGGTGCTTGCTCGGTTTATATATTTCACTCACATGTAAACAGTCTTACTGTTCTTGGATTCTTAGCTTCCAGTGCTGTGCTTTAACTGCCAGTTTTTAATTGTTATTTGAATAAAGTTATTTTTAAGTGAAATCTTTAATTTTCCTATGAAGGGAAGCTTAAACCCCAAAATTATCTCTTAAAAGAAAGAAATACTAGTAAAAAATAGACACAATAAAATCAGCAAGCAAAGCAAATGAAAAGGAAAAAGCTGTGTTTAAATAATAGTTGAAGATGTTGCCCACTATGTAGGCAACATGGAGTTGGCAATAATGTGGTGGGTCTGTCACTTGAAAGTTAAGGTGCGTGGAGAGGGCAGTAAAAAGGTATATATGACCTTTGGGGATTGATTACCTCAAGGAAGAATCTTACAAAGATGAGTTTAAACAATAGAAGCTGAACAAGCACAGGAAATGACTAAAATCATCAATTTTTAGTTAATCAGATAAAAATTTCCAAGGATTTTTCAGAGAGGCAGACGTAGGAGGAAAAATCTACAATAGAGAGTGCTGTGCTTTCTAAATAAATGAGCTAACCTGAGAGATATTATCATGGGCTAAAGCATTTGGAATTGGATTGCATTTTATTATTATAAAATATAGATTAGTGACCAGGAAAAAAAATCAAAATAAACGTGTATAAGCAGGTTTGGTGGAGTGGAAAAATACTTTACTGGGAATCAAGTGCTGAGGCTTCAGACCCAGTTCTGCATTTGTAACCTGGGCAACTGTGAGTAAATTACTCGGCCTCTAGGACCCAGTTTTCTCTGCTGTTAAAAGAGATTAGATTTGAAGATCTTTAAAATCCATTCCAGATATATTGTAATGATTTAACCTGTGAGAATATAATCAGAAAAGGACAATAATTATTTAATTAATTGGTACTATAAAAGTTCAGAGGAGGAAGAAATAATCAAAAGCTGAAGTGATTGGGAGGATTTTAGGCATGAGGTATAATTTAAACTACATACATCACAGTTGCTTAAAAAGCTGGGTAGGATTTTCATAAGCAGAGAGAAAAAGAAGGACAAAAAGGTCAGTACTAGTAAGTGAATGATGAGGAGAAGTATGGGTGTATTTGACAGGAAGGGGAGTGGTTTGTAAGAGAGCAGCCTCACAGGAGTTAAGGGTCGAAAATGACACATCAGACAGAATTGCATGACTTGGTTATTTATCCTAGCATATTAAGTTCTCACAGAACATATTACAAGACCAAAATATATTCCAACATTTCAAAATATATTTCAATACACAGAGTATTTTAAAATACACAATCATGAGGTGGAATATTTTGCTCTCTCCTTTAGGGTGTAAGCTCCATGTGATTATTGTCTACTTTGTTCCTTCTTTATTCACAGCATGTAGAATAGTGCCTGGCATAGGAATACATTTTACCCAGGTTAAAGTCTGCTTTTAAAAAATCAGAATTGTTTTTCACATCTTGAAAAATGGGATATTGTACCTTAAAGGAGCCTTGTGAAATCACTCCCATGTAGAGAGAGATATAAGGAAGTTACAATTGCTATGAGCAACCCTATTTTTTTTTCAAAAGGAGATATAGACATTTTTGTAGCTTTTCAGCTGAAGGCGTTTATGACTACATCTTAAGTATCAGTAAATAACGGATCTTCTTTTTTCAGGTAGAAATGGTAACTAGCCAATCATGGTTTATTATTTTACTCTCAGGGCACTATGTTAAAAGTGAGTGTACCTAGACTATAAAACACCTCTGCCACTGGAGTGAAAGCCATTTGAAAGTCAGTACAACTACAACTGCTGTTTGCTATGGAACAGTGTATGAGAATAGTATTCGAAACAATTTAAAACAGCAGGACAGCAGCTGTACTCATAGTAACAGCATTTGTGTGGACTTCTTTTTTCTGCAAGCTTGGAGAATAGTCTTTTTATTCATCTATGGGATTTTTAAAGTCATAGCCCTAATATTTAAACATAACAGATCTAGAAATTATTTGCATTATTATCAATATTAGGACAGGGCAGATATTTTTTTGGACACAAATTAGAATCATCAAGGGTTACTAAATTTTGACATTCTGTGTATTGAATTTCCATTGAATATAAATGTTATTGGTGTTGAATGTTTTCCTCCTTGGCGCATCAAATATCCGAATTGCCTGAGATTCATTTTTAACAAGACAAAATTTTCAGTGAAATTAATGTGACTTCTGACATCTTCATATTTGTTTTTCATAGTTGTCCCAGTCCAACAATCACATAATAAACAGTAAATCAATATGCATGACTTTCCCTCTAATTGAATTAATAAAGCCATGGAGAAAATTATACTTTCTGATGAAAGGGTTTGGGAATTTCTTACGTTTTCATTATTATAGGTGAGGGATTATCCCTCAGCACCAGTGGGAAGGAAAGCTTCCCATTGCTCTTTGAGGAGCCCTTACCTGCTGAAATTGCAGTGGAAGTGGTAGCAGTAAAGACTAGACCTGTTCATTGGTATGGCGGCTACTATGTCAGTATCATGAGTGTTGTAACTCTGGATATCTTGCTCTTCCATACCTCTTACAAGTACTATTAGCCATCAGAGCTGGATGCCAAAAACAAAACTACCTTAAGTATCCCAACAACATTCTCTATCTCTCTGCCACGCCTTTCTATTGGAAAATAGGCAATACCAAATACTATACGCACTGAAAATACTTTAGAATGGCAATTATTTTCACTTTTAAGAATACCTATAACAGATGAATTAGATAAATTTGTTGCAAATGAGAGTTGATTTGACAATGGATAAGTTATTAATCAGTAATATCTGTTTTAATGTAAAGGTATTAACACTTGAGTTCTGTTTTGGCATGTAAAGTTTGAAGTAGGTTGAACAAAAGCACTTTATGACATTTTCTTGACTATTTAAGTTCAGCAACAAGTAATGTTTTTCTATTTATACTTTTTCTTTGGTCAGTTTAATTTCTCATTTTTGCTGAAAAGAAGTTACCAGTTTTCAACTTTGAAAAACCATAAAACTGCCAATAAACAGATAAATAAATAAATAAATAAAGTTAGGATGCAACAGCTCTTTTGATGCATTGTTTGTGTAACTATATTGGAAGGAAAAAAACATTTGCTTTGGGACATATCAACCAGCTGAGAGTCTAATCACAATCTAAACCAAGGAGATGCAGAGGGACCTTCAAGAGGTATCAGATTGGCTATTGTAACTAAAGTAAAATGAATTAGCATACCTGGTAACTAAATAATTACCAGGGTACCTGTGTTAGTTATACTTCTGCCCTTGTAATTTCAGAGCAAGTTGGCACTGGAGGAAAAAAAAATTCAGAAATTCAGTATCCACCATTAATTTCTCATTAGAGGACTAGCCACAAATACAAAATACCTTCTCTCCTTCAAATTTGGATCTTGCTCCTCCATGCATTTTAGTATCCTACCAATAGGTTTTATTTTTCTACAAGCCCTAGGATCAATGTATCCAGATCTTGGTATATTTCTTAATAGTCTATGATTAGACTGAGAACCAGATAAGATAGATTTGCTACATCACTATTATTTGGGAGTAGGGTCTGGAAGTTAGGTTATTTCTTATGAAGTTCTACTATGTAGCTTTGATAACATGAGTCATGTTGACATCTACAAGAATATAAGATTAATATTTATCTTATGCATGAATGGCAGCATTATAGAAAAGTTGACATATCTCTCAGTCTTGAGATATGAGTTGATATTAATAATGAAAAATATTAGATAGAAATGCTAATATGGTGGACCTCAGGACAAAGTGGCACTGTTCCAACTAGACAGATAATACATTTTTATTAGCATTTTATTGATAGCATCCATGGCAATAATAACAAATTCATAAGGCTTGCTTCTTTTCTCCCTGAAATGATTCAGAGAAGCTCAACTTGCTTTGTTAAAAATGTAAAATTTTCACAATATTTACTTTTTATTAGTTGGTTGACTATAAAGTCATCGAGTCTTGCCTAAGACTCATATATTGCAGGGCTTCATCCAGATTTTTAGATAGAGAAAAATACATGTCCAACGTTAATATGATTAGACTGTGTTATATTAATGAACAATAGCATTTTTATCTGAAAACTTACTGTGGCTGCATAAAGGCCACTTAAAAGAGAATCGTGGTGGTTATACTATAGAGCTCTATACTCATTGAATTTAAATAATGTTTTTACCTCCTCTTCTCTATTTGAAAACGCTCTTGCTAAAATGTGGTTTTCTCTTCTAGACTTTCCTCTATCAGCAGTACTTACATGTGCTTTGTTCAGAGGACTGACAGATTGTGCTAGATCATACGCCATCTCATATCTGTGCCTCTGTGGCCCAGCAACATGCAATGTGAGATGATCTGTAATGAATAAGGTACAAGCTTAGACCCTTAGGATCTTCAGCAACAGTAGATAGCTCTTGAAAACAGGAGAAAGAGATAAGGCCTGAGCTGAAGGAAACTACTTACATTTAGTTTAAATGGTGCCAAGTCTAGCTATAATTTGTGGGTCACTGACTTTCTTTCTTTCTTACAGATGTTTTTACATAATGATGACAGGTACTGAATTTGAAGTAGTCAACATCTTAAAGATGCATGAAAACGGGAAACATTCTATTCACTTTTGTTTTCAGTAGTTTAAAGTGCATTGCGCTCTTTTCAAAAGGAGGGGATACACTTAAAGTTATCACAAATAGAAGGAATGAATGAGGATGCAAAGTTATGATATTCTTCTATTTTAATGAGTTATGGGAGTGGAAGATAATATAAAATAAAAGACAGTGAATGGGAAAGAAGAATATGGAATGCTAGGTAAAATTATAGTGACTAGGAAGATTGTTCTTTATTCTATTTGTAAAAGTGAGTAAATTACCAATACATTTGAGGGCACACAAGAGTAAAATTGGAGGTCATTCACACAAACACAACTTATCATTCTTATATGTTAAGCATGGTGATGGCCCCTTGCAGACTCAGTTTTTGATATCCTTCCTTCCCCCTGCATTCATGGCCAAAATAAGAATTAGAGGCCATGCATGTCAAATGTGCAATTCCCAGCTTTGGCTTTGTTGACAGCAGGCATTAAGTGACACCTTAACTCACAAGTTTAACTCACAAGTGTGACTCACCTAGATACACTTGTGAGTTAAACTTATTTATAGTTGAGTAAGAAAGGAACCAAACAGTTAAGGGACTTGATAGAGAACACAGAGTCAGTTCCACAATTCATGGAACTGGATTTCTTTATTTCAGTTTAGAAAGAACTGATTTTCCACCCTCTGTTTCTTTATAGCTATCTCTTAATAAAAGTTCTGCTTCAATTAAGAGAGTTCTTTAAGCAACTGTTAGTTACACTTTCTGGAGTCAAACACATTGACTTAGAAGGGGATGGAAGTCTACAGAATGATACTTTTGGTTCTTTAAGGTTTAGAAGGCCACATTCTGTGAGTTGAATACATGAATATTTGATGCTTTTGGAGGTAAATTAACTTATTCAGAACATTATTTCCTAGAGTACAGAGAAGATATGCCTCTTACCTGAAGATTTTATACTATATTTTTTTCCAATTGCTTTGACAGTTTGTTGGGTAAAGGGAAATTTAATTTAAGGGAGAGAGATGGAGGGAACTGTTTTTGTGTCAGTTTCTTTCCTTGTTCTTCCTTTGTTTTCTCAGTTACCTGTGTATACTTATTGAAAGGGTGTGAACAGGCTGTATGGGTGAGAATGCTGTGGGAAAAGGAGAAAAGCAGAAATGTTTCCTTATTTCATAGTCAGCTTTCAACATTCTCAGAGAGCTGACAAAGTAGAACAGAGGCAGAACCCCTTAACAATATGACATGAGTAGGCATCTTGAATTTGGGAGTACTTTATTCCATTGTCCCTATCTAGACAGAACAATATTGAACCTTTCTAAAAACTATGTTCATAATGACAACTTAATATTTCACTTGTAGTTTAAAAAGCATGTTCTTATTCTTATTTCATTAACAACTCTGAGAGGACATATTAATATTCTGATTTTAGTGATAAGAAACATATACTTAGAGTTTCCACTTTTTACCCAGCAACCCAGCTGATCAGGTACAGTGCCAGGACTTGAACAAGGTCTTCTGACTACAATCTATTTGCTTCCCCCACCCCCCCACCACATATGAACTACAAAGTAAATCAGAATTCAGAGTTGTATAGTGGGTTGGAAAAGCAAGCTTTCAAATATGAGCTGATTTAAAAACTAAACTCTTCACTCTAATAGAAAGCCTTAGCATTTATTTTTTAAAAATCTGATAAGAGAAGAAATTGCTAGCAGTGGTGATTTCTGGAGAATGGATTTCAGATAGGAGGTTCACTTTTCTTTATAGTCCCTTCTGAGCCATACTAATATTTTTCCAATAGGTTCATGCCGTTAAATGTTTATAGTCAATCTATCTGCAGTATAAACAATAAAATAACAATAGAAATACCTTAGATTTGCATGTAGTGTTTCCCCTCTCAAAATACTACCAATACATCTGGTTTTTGTCCTTTCCTTTGTTATCCCATTTCACAGTTAAAGCAACCTAGTCCCGAGCAAGTAAAGAATGGTACACAAGACCTCACAGCTAGTTTGTGTTCAACACCAATCTCATGTTCTTGATTCTAGACCAGAGCTCTTTTGACAGCAAAAGTATTTTTTATTTCTCGTGTATATCTCCTCTTATTCAGTCTTAGCTTAATTGTCCTGAGGCTAATAGGATTTTAACATAATATGTTTCAGCCACGCTTCACCATTTACCATTCCATGTTATTATCAAATACACTGATGACCTGAAGTATCACTTAAGAAGTGTTATTTTCAACTCCAAAAGAACTTATCAATTTGGAAGGATCTAGTTCATCATGCCAGATTGAAATATTGCAATAAAACATTGTGATTTATGATACCATATTTTTATACATCTAAAAATAGGTGACCTAGTTCAGTTGTACTTTGTGGGTTCACATACAACATATACATATATAAATATATAACATGAAATTATTAAACTTTAATAAAGGTTGGTAGAATTTGGTGTCACTTAGAACTAAAAAATGGCATGTCTGAATTTTTTATATCTGTTAGAAAATGTGAAATCTTCAGTTTCAGCAATGAACTTTCACAAAATCTAATTGAAATATATACAGAAAAGATGTGTATTTTCTTTCCCTGCTCTCTTACATTTGCATAATGATTGTAGGTTCTGGCAGACACAGGATGTTTAAGTATTCAGTGATACATCTTTTAATTAAAATACTATACAGATAATTGCATAATACCAGCTATCCCATTATTACCCAAAGGAATGTAGTTGATATAAAAAAAAATAGTTGGTTAAAAAGTGGTCACCTCAGAAAGGGTAGCTTAATTATATTTACATTTTGTTGATCCCAGAGAAGAATACTTTGCAAGTCCAGAGGCAACATTTACAAATACATCCACATGTCAAAGCAGCTTTCCCTGTACCAATTTGCACTATAAAATTAGTATCCAAACAAGACTTTGCTCATTTTATGTGCAATTTCTTAGAAAATAATGTCTTGTTACATATAAAATAGTTGTGATTGCTTTAAAACAGTGTCCCGTTAGAAAGTTCAAGGCACATTGCTTAGAATTCACTGAGCATCCAGGCAGTAAGGATGATCAAAGAAGGGTCATCCTGTTTGGCCGTATGGTCTGTGGAAAGACAGTGGCCTGGAATCCTGATTCTGCCAGTTCTTGCTATGTGATGTGGGATAATTTATTTAACCTCACTGAACCTCAGTTTTCTCATTCATAAAATAAGAATAATAATACCTATCTTGAATGGTTCTAGTGAAAATCAGCAATAAGGTAAATTTCATAGTGCATGCCTAGCAGACATTCAATAAAGGCAATTCTGATGATTATGCTCCTTTTTAAAGTAGTAAATGCCATAAAACATGATGCAAAAAAACCCCACTACAATCCTTTGGATCATAGGTCAACAAAATGGGAGAAGGTGCCTAATTTATAAGTGCAATTGAGAATACCTTTTAACAGTAGCATAGACCTATGAGGGTATGAGTTCCACTTCTTTGCCTTATTAGTTGTGTGTTCCTATGTGATTTACTTGATTTTATGTGACTCAGTTTCTGCATCTAAAAATTGGGATATAACGATACCTATTTCATTGAGAGTAAAATGATGTGATATGTTGAGTGCACCTTATACAATGTTTGACCCCATAAACTTCCAATGACTGTTAGTTTCATATTTCGAATGGACTGTGAAGTCCAAATGCAAGTGAAGGTGCAAGGCATTGTAGACTGTAGTGTCATGTGAATGCTACTTAGTATTATCATAATTTTAAAATTCACTGAAATTTTCAGAAATTTGTTTCCTTAGAAGAATGGGTAAGGGGAAAAAAAGCATAGCTACCTGTTCTGTACTAATTTTCACTATTTAAGAAAACATTAAAGCAACAGTAAAACAAGACGTATAGTTCAAGTAAGCGAAGAAATCTTTCTTTTTGATTTTGCACTTGGGGAATTTTTCTTGACCTTTTTCTCCAAAGGGAGCAGCAAATTCATTTATTAGAGCCTGAGGTCACGATTATTACAAAGAATAAAAAAAAGAAACCAAATAACTTTGCATACTTTGGTAAAATAAAACAATTCAATTAAGCTTACTCAGTGTGTCTTGGTGTTTTAGCAAGGTTGGAAAGGACACTGACTTCTGTTGTTGAGGGGGGCTTTAGAGTCATTTATATCTATACAAACATGCTACTCAATTTTTAGCAAGTGAATAAACTCTAAACCAGGGAGTTTTGTCAGTTACATAGACAATGAATCCAGTCTGGAAGACAAATTGTACACTGAAGTTAAGGTGGCTGAATTTCTGAAATAAGTGGCTGTATGATCATGAGAACTTTACCTCTAAAGATAACACAGCTGTTTCTTCTTGAAAACAGTTACTTCAACTTTAGTGAACGATTTGTCTTGTAGACTTAATGTATTAGCCTCTTAAGTGACACATTTTTTTGCCTGTTCTGAAAACTAATTGACAGAATTCTGACAGTGAACAGAAGCTATCAGACAAGCCCTTGATATTTCTTCAAGTAGCTGATTTGTCCAATTTTAAGCATTTAAAGCTTAAGTGAAACTGGAAGAAAACTTGTTTTACTGTTTCTAGTATAATTTTTCATATATTATTCTATGTCAGTCTAGGCAAACTGTTAGCTACATGTAAGCTATATTTTAAAAATAAAATTAACAGGTATTTTGTGAAGCTTCTATGTTAGGAGTATTTCCCACTTGTATCAATTCCCTATTCTCAATTTTATAGCGGTAGAAGACTTTTTACAAATCTGGAAAAAAATTTTTTCTATAATAAGAGCAAATCTTCAAGAGAAATGTTAAAATGCAAATGAATGACCTTGATTAATTGTACATCAATCGCATGGCCAGTTATTCTTACCTTTCTATGGTTTACTTCATATTTGTATATTAATTATCTTAAAGAATATATGTCATACAAGTTCTTTTTGAGCATTGTAGATTTTGTGTTAAGTGACCATAGGTGCAAAGCTTGACAATGCAACTTACAAGTTATATGACTATGGCTTTGTTATTGGAAAACAGGACCCATTATACCATTCTGACTTGGTTGTCATGAGGATAAATGAGACAATATATGTAAATACCATAGCACAGTGACAGACACATAGTAGGCACTTAACACATCCTTTGTTTTACTTCCCTTTTTATTGATAATTGTTGTAAGAATAATACCAAGACTCTAAAAATTGAATTTAAATTCTCTGATAAATTGTCTTTTCTGAAAGTTAATAAACTGCAACAAATATTTACTGAGTATTTGTGGTCTAGACATTCTTCTAGGTGCTTGAGATGAACAACAAAAGATATCTGTTCTCATAGCACTTTGAATCTAGCAAGGGGAGAGAAAATATTAAATGCTAATCAAATTACTAAATTGTAGAGAGTATTAGAATGTGATAGACTTTTTGGAGTAGTGTAAATGGGATTAGAAGTGCCAGGGCTTGGGGTGGTAGCAGTTTTGTAGGTGGTCAGGGTATGACTCATTGGGAAAGTGATAGTTGAGCAAATATCAAATGTGGTGAGGGAATCTGTTAAGTAAATATCTAAGGAAGAATTTTCCACCCAGAGGGAATAATTAGGTCCTCATATGAAAACATGATGAGGATGTTCAAGGAGCTATAAGGAGGTGGGTGTAACTAAAGCAGCCTAAACTGAGGGGAAATGTTAGGAGAGGACATAGGGGGAGGGGATGTTGATGGTGGCAGCAGGGAAATTTTGAAGGGCCTTGTAAGAAGCCACTGAGAGGACAATGGCTTACCTCAGAGTAAAACAGAGAGCTGTGGCAGGCTTTTGTCCAAAGGAGTGAAATAATTTTACTTCGATTTCAGAAGGAACACTTTGGCTGCTGTGTTGAGAATAGTGTCTATGGGGTAATGGTGCCAGTAGAGACTTATTGCAGTAATCCCCAGGAGAGAGAGAATAGTGCCTTGGAACAGGATGGAAGCAGTGAAGGTGCTGAAAAGTAGTCAGATTCTATATTTATTTGAAAGTAAAATTAAGATGATGCCCTGACAGACTAAGATGTAAGGTGTGAGAAAAATAGAAATGTCAAGATAACACCAAAATTTTTGGCTTCAGTAACTGAAATAATAGAGTTACTATTAATTGAAATTGGAATGAATGCAAATGAGGCACATTTGTGGAAGAGAACACGATTTCAGTTTGAGACATCTTAAGTTTGAAATGTCAGACAACTATGTCTAGATGTTCAATGGTCAGTTGGATGTAAGAATCTGGAGTTTGGGAGAAATGTCTGGGCTGGAAATATAAATTCGGTGGTTTACAGCATATTGTTATTTAAAGATGAGAGACTGGATATTACCAAAGGATTGAATGTGTAGAGAAAGAGGGAAGAAACCTTAGAGTTGTCCAACATTTGGAGATCTAGGAGAAGAGGAAGAACTAGTCAAGGAGACTGAGGAGTGGCTCAGAGGAAAAACTGAGTATGCGGTGTCTGGTGAGCCAGGTAAGTAAAGCTATTAAGGAGGAGGGAGTGATCTAATGGGTTAAATGCTGTTCATAGCATCAGATAAAATGAGGAAGAAACTGGCCATTGATAAGATAGTTTGCTGACTTGTGAAAAGCAATATGACTTCCCAAGTGAAAAAAGACACTTTAAGACCATTAATAATAAGTGACAGGGTTCAGAGGTCACAATCTTATGGCACACTGTCCAGATATGGCCAAAATGGGCTTTGACAGGCAATTTTTAGAAAAAAAAAAAGAATTGAATATGAAAGGTATTGTAAGATATGTATTCTCCTATTGGCCATAGACCCCATCATCTCATATTATCTTGAATTTGGGAGGCTTCACATATTTATGATTTTTTCTTGGCTCTTGGAAATTTTTGAATTTGTGACCCCTGGATATTAAGTGCACTTTTGCTTTGACATAGAGAAAATAATCAGATGTAATTTTGAAGGCATAGTTATTTCCATTCTTATGTATATAAAAGACCTTGATTTTTAGCTTGGGGTAATTAAATTTTTCATCCAAATTTATTTCAAGGCTAGACATTCTTTCTCTCTTTTTACAAGGGCGTTGAATGATAGAATGTTTGTTAAAAGGAACTCTTCACTTTGTTATAAAGCAGAAACTAACACACCATTGTAAAGCAATTATACTCCAATAAAGATGTTAAAAAAAAAAAAAAGAAAAGGAACTCTTGGTTTGCAATTTGGCCTTCCTTTATCCCTCTTCACAAAAGAGGAATTTCAACACAGAGATTGTCTTGTTTAAGGTTGTACAGCAAATGGCCAGCTGTGATATCATCAAGACTCTAAATTCTCACTCAGCTCTTGAATTTTTTTAAGTATATCATATCAGTCTTCTGACATGAAGTTTGCCATTCTATCATGCTATCTAACCACTGTTCACTTAACCTATTCATTAATCACCTGACATACACGAGACATACTATGTTTATGTAAGTGATACATGTAAAGTGCAATCATTTGTGAAAGCAGGAAACGCATTTAAATTGCGTGCTTAAATGTATCAGGATTGCATATGGTGCTTTTAAAAATCACATATAGTAGTTTTTAAGATAATATTTATCCATATTACCTCAATAATAATTTATGATCAGGTTAGCTTAAGTGGGGAAAATCATTTTAACATTCCACTTTGGTTTTGAGATAACCACTTGCATTCAATCTATTATCCTTAATATCCATTAGAATTCCTCTTTTGTCCAGAAATTATTCAACCCTTAGAATTAAGTCTCTGTATTTCCTCATTTATGTTTCCCTCACTCCAAGTCTAAGTAGACTCCATGTCTGCAATCTTTCCTGCCACACCATGGTTGTAGATAATATGCCTATTTAGATATAGATTGAAGGAGCAAAAGGATTAATTGTATAAAGTTATAGCAGAATTGCAATTGGAAATAACTTTTAATGGTATAGTCATTCTGGCCTCTCTTACTGTTCTAGCATAGTTTTTATTTGTTTATTTTGGTTTTTGCCCAGGTGCTTAATCCAGCTACTGTCCACCTTAAAAAAAAAAATAGATAATGTAAAAACTAAAACAGCTTCTGACTAAGGCTAGGCAATTTTCTGTATTGCTAGGACCAAGCTATGGTTTCAATATGCTTTTTAAAAAATGGCATTGACTTATACCTTTAAATATCTATGTAGAATTTTTTGCCACTGGCAGTGCATGAGGGGCACGATTTTCTCTCTTACTTTCTCCTTAGCCATTATTGGATGGAGTCAGTCAGCACACATTATAGAATTTTTAGTGTATATTCTGATTTCTTAGTGATTCAGAAATAGCTGGAACAGTTCTATTCACCACTCAAATAGATCTGGATTTCATCATCTTTTTCATTCCTCATTTTTTTCATTACATTATTCATAATGTTATCCTCCTTTCTCCTATATATGATTTTTAGAAACCTGGCATCCCTAAAGCAAATTTTATCCTAAGTGATGCTTGGCCAGGATAGTTTATTTATTTATTTACGTGAGTTTAATGCCTGGGGTATGGGGGGCGCAGACCAGCTTCACATTTGCATTACTTGCCAGGCCTTTAACAGCATTTGGATTTTTAATCTTTGTCTATGCTATTTTAACCCAGTCTCCTAATTAGTATTTCCCCCCTTATTCCCTCAGTCCTCCCTATCAAATTACCCCTCCACACTTTCCCCAGATATACCATTCTAAAAAACACTTCTTCGTAAATCCTGTTGACTTCCCTGTTGAATACAGGGTAAGATCCAGACTCTCTAACGTGGCAGATGAGATGTTTCATCATCTGGTTCCAATCTACTTTTCTAGTCACTTCACTTCTACTTTTTCTTAACCTCCTGCCTCTACAACATACACCAAGAGCTCTAACTGAGCATGCTAAAACCTAGTCCCTTTAGCCTGAGTGCTTTTTCATGTCCCTTTCTTTTACCTGTGCTTTTCTCTGCCTATACTCCCTTTGACTCCCTCCTCCAACTGGAAAATTCCTATTTTTCTACTAAGCACCATGAAACAATTCCCTTGTGGAGAGTTTCCCACGTCTCTTTGGCAGTTGATTCTTTTTCTGAGCTACCAATCACATTTTGCACATAGCTTTATCGTAGCACTTATCACTGCTAAATGTGATTTAATATTTATGTGTTTCTGCTTCACTTGCTATACAGCGAGCTCTCTGATAAGCAAGGTTGGGTCTAATTCATTTTTAGCACCTAACAGAGTCTGGCACATAATAGATGCACAAGGGATGATTCTTGAATAGGTGAAATGGTGATCTTATTTACCCCTACTTATATTCTGTAAGCAGCTGCTATCCAGTACTTGCCTGCCTGATTCTCAATCTCTTCCACTCATCACGGCTCAGACTTCCTCATGACATTGTGCTTATTCATCTTACACTCATGGCTTCTGGTTTTGGAGATGGTGATAAAGGCAGGGCCCAGGGCACTGTGATTGATTATGTGTGGACATTGCAGTTTGGTTTGGCTCCAGCATCAGTGACAGCAGCTGCCATCATTTTTCTCAATTTTTAGGATTTCTTCCAATATCTTAGGGCATAGTATAATTCTAGAGATATCTCTGATGATTTAAGGCTTATGGTATGTGTAATTTAGTACTTCATGTCTGCATTTATTATACAATATAAGCCTTCCATAAAGGGCAGTTTTGTCAGTTTAAAATTTAACAACAAATCAAAGATATTGAATTTTCTATATATTGGAATGTATTACTGTGAAACTGTTTTAACAGCATTCAGACAAAATTTAGGTCAAAAACATAGTGTACTAATGATATCTTTTTTATATGTCTGTAACAAACATGAGTAGGGTATCAGTTTTGAATAAATAACCATTGTAAAAATCAGTAGATTTATTCTTGAGAGTGAGATTACACAAATTCTAAAACAGCAAATCTGCTATTTGGCAAGTTATAGAATATGAAAGGGGCAAAGTTAATCTTCTAGGTTTGAAATTAATGTGTAATAATTTGTGTTGCTTAAAACTATTAAAGACCCCTTAATACTTTTGCTAAAGTGTCGGTGCAAGAAAAGAAAGAATAATGATAGGCTATTACTTTTTATATTGTCTTCTTTAGTGCATTTCCGTTTCTCCTTCCTATCAACAACATTCACATTACATTATTTTTACCATGAAAATAGAGCATGTAATTTTATAGATAAGGAAACAGAAACTCAGAGAATCTAAATGACTTGCTCAAAGACATACAACTAGTTAATAACAGGGCTGGGACTAAAATCCAAGTCCCTTTACTCCCACATTGGGGATCTTTACCCTATTCTATGCTGTTCTCCTTCATTTGACATTGTTTTTTTTCCAGAGCGTGTGCAGTTTTATTTACTACACAGAAAAGATACTTGTATATCTCTGTAAAGTGATTATGAATTGTGTGGAACTATAGTCATCATACTTGTTCCTACAAATAATTGAAATACAAAATTTTGAAAAAGTCTTATCTTCACAGCCAATGGAAGTATAACCAAATGGTGATTACTGAATAGCAAAAGAGTCACCTAACAGCCAATCTAATTGTCAAATGTTCTACCTGAAGGCAAACATATTTTAAAATCAATGAATTCAGGTGAATACAATTTTCCAAATTCTGACTCATCAAATAAGAACTGAAGTTCTCAATAGTCGATGGTTAGAATGGTACATCAGAAACTGAGGGGGCACTGAGGAGTTTACCGAATGGTATATCTTATCCTGAATTGCCATGGTTTAAAATTAGCAAGAATATGCTTGGTCTTTAATTTCTAAGAATTAAGGACAGCTGTGCTTGTTTACCCTAAGTTTAGGACAAAATTGAAGTGAATGAAAGCAAGATGTGGAGTAGAAATTTTAACATTTAAAAAGCTGATGACTCTAACCTGAACCAGAAGTACTTATCTTCTAAAAATAGATCTGGGAACCTGGGTTAAGCCATTCTTTCTTTCTGAACTGCCCTCCACACACATCTCCACCAATGACATGCAACATTTCTTTCAAAGCAAAGAGTCAAGCTGACCTAAATGGCAGGGATGTTTCCTTGACCAATCACAGCCCATTTGAACAATTCCTCAATAGTGTTCAAGGTTTCTTCTAGGTCTTAATTATATCTTTTGATGGATATTTAGGAAAGCAATTTTTTAAAATAAATTTATTTATTTATTTTTGGCTGTGTTGGGTTTTCATTGCTGCACGCGGGCTTTCTCTAGTTGCGGCAAGCGGGGGCTATGCTTCATTGGGGTGCATGGGCTTCTCATTGTGGTGGCTTCTCTTGCTGTGGAGCACAGGCTCTAGGCGTGCGGGCTTCAGTAGTTGTGGCTCAGGGGCTCTAGAGTGCAGGCTCGGTAATTGTGGCACACGGGCTAGTTGCTCCGCAGCATGTGGGATCTTCCCAGACCAGGGCTCGAACCCATGTCCCCTGCATTGGCAGGCGGATTCATAGCCACTGCTCCACCAGGGAAGTCCCCGGGAAAGCAATTTTAACAAGTGATAATTAGAAAGAGCGAGGGATTTTATAAAGTATTTTGTGTTGCCTTGATGAAGGGTATGTGTAAAAAAGATAAAATTTTTTTCTAATATAAAATTTTTTTATGTTAGAAAGGAAGGAAATAAGGAAGAAGAGTTGAAATCAGTTAATTTATTAATTCAGTAGATATCATTGAGTGCCTGCTATTTTTGAAATTTTCTGCTAGGTTCTGGATATAAATAGTAGGCAAGATTTGTTCCATGTCTTCAAGAAGCTCATAGTATAGCAAAAATCTTACAATTAATAAATGTTTAATAGTGGACTCTACAGTGCTATAACCAACAGTTGTTTTTTTTTTTTTTATAATTATACCTCCTTCAATGGCTGTATCAATTTACATTCCCACCAACAGTGTAGGAGGGTTCCCTTTTCTCCACACCCTCTCCAGCATTCATTGTTTGTAGATTTTTTGATGATGGTCATTGTGACCGGTGTGAGGCGATACCTCATTGTAGTTTTGATTTGCATTTCTCTAATAATTAGTGATATTGAGCATCATTTCATGTGTTTGTTGGCCATCTGTATGTCTTCTTTGGAGAAATGTCGATTTAGGTGTTCCGCCCATTTTTTGATTGGGTTGTTTGTTTTTTTGATATTGAGCTGCATGAACTGCTTGTATATTTTGGAGATTAATCCTTTGTCAGTTGCTTCCTTTGCAAATATTTTCTCCCATTCTGAGGGTTGTCTTTTCATCTTGTTTATGGTTTCCTTTGCTGTGCAAAAGCTTTTAAGTTTAAAAATGGAGGTTCCAGGGACTTCCCTGGTGGCGCAGTGGATAAGACTCCGCACTCCCAATGCAGGGGGCCTGGGTTCGACCCCTGGTCAGGGAACTAGATCCCACATGCATGCCACAACTGAGAGTTTGCATGCCACAACTAAGGAGACTGCAAGCTGCAACTAAGGAGCCCGCCTGCTGCAACTAAGACCCAGTGCAACCAAATAAATAAATAAATATATTTTTAAAAATGGAGGTTCCTTAAAAAACTGAAAAACTGAAAATAGAATTATGCTATGACCCAGCAATCCCACTACTGGGCATATACCCAGAGAAAATCATAATTCAAAAAGACACATGCACCCCAATGTTCATAGCAGCACTATTTACAATAGCCAGGACATGGAAGCAACCTAAATGGCTATCAACAGAGGAATGGGTAAAGAAGATGTGGTACATATATACAAGGGACTATTAATCAGCCATAAAAAGGAATGAAATTAGGTCATTTGTAGAGACGTGAATGGACCTAGAGAGTTTCATACAGAGTGAAGTAAGTCAGAAAGAGAAAAACAAATATTGTATATTAATGTATATATGTGGAATCTAGAAAAATGGTAAAGATGATCTTATTTGTGAAGCAGAAATAGAGACACAGATGTAGAGAACAAATGTATGGATACCAAGGGGGAAGGGGGGCAGTGGGAAGAATTGGGAGATTGGGATTGACATACATACACTATTGATACTATGTATAAAATAGACAACTAATGAGAACATACTGTACAGCACAGGGAACTCTACTTAATGCACTGTGATGACCTAAATAGGAAGGAAATCCAAAAAAGAGGGGATATATGTATATGTATAGCTGATTCATTTTGCTGTACAGTAGAAACTAACACAACATTGTAAAGCACCTATACTCCGATAAAAATTAATGTAAAAAAAAATTATACCTCCCTCGCCATTTAATCACTAAATGAGGAATTGAATAAGGGAAAAATGAAAGAGACCTGAGTTCCATCATACTGATCACTATCTCAGATAAACCTTTTTTTTTTAATCCAACAGAAACTTGACTTGTCCTTGTAAAAATCAAATATTCAGCAGGGATTTATAGTTGTGGTTTCTTAAGTCGTCTGGCAGTCTACAATGACCCAAGATCTGATAAAAAACGTGAGTGGCTACCTGATAAATCCTCCACTGCCTGCTGTTGTTACACAAAAGAGGATTTCATTAGAAAATAATTCAAGTCGGAATTATAGATATTAATTCTTGATCTACCACTTAACCATTTATACCACCAATGAAGCCAATTTAATAAAATAAAGAATACATATGCATGTGAAAGATACATACTGTATGTTATAAACTGTAGACAAAAAAGTATCATAAAAATTGCTCCTAACATAATTATGGAAAATACTTATCATATAAGTATGCTCTATTAACAGTTAGAGTTTCATTTGAAGTCTTTAATTTGAGTTGAATATTGAAAATCATCCCAGTTAATTACTGTATACTCCATAAGGAAAACTGCTTTTCTTTCTTTTTTTTGGGGGGGGGGAACTACGAATATACATCTAGACTTCTATACATCAGTGATGCTCTTTAACCTTGGAATTGTTATAGTGTTCTTTTAAAATCAGGGGAAAATCTAAAATAAGGTGAACTCCATGTGGCATGACTGTCCTAATTTTTACTATATTACCTTATTAAAAAATGTTTTAATAGTTTTTTACTCATTAGAATCATATCACTCTGGAGACCACTTTTTGAATAAATATTCTGCTAGATTTTAATTTTAATAGCTATATATTTATTTCTTTTTGCTAGTTTAATTTCTTTTAAAATTTGTGTATTTTGTGACAATGTTTTATTCTTTGCTTATGTTTTAAAAATTCTTCTGTTATTTCTTTAATTGGTTTAAAGATACTTCTCTTCATCTATCTAATGATTCTCAAAAGATCCTTAGGGTAATAACAGGGCTATTTGTGTGGCTATTGACTCTTTTCTATGGTAAATTTTGAACTTGGAGGTAATCTTTAAAGATGATTTATCTGTAGGAATTCAATTCTGCCTGAATTGAACATGCATCCTTCTAGACAAGTTTTGAGTTTACTACTGCCAGGCAACCCAGGAGTATTATGTATTTGGGACCACTGTGCAACTTGTTACTTTGGGCATCCCTAGACCATATGAGTAGTATAAATTTAGACCACAACCTGTTAAAATACAGGTCTGTATTTATAAATTCTCAGGAGAGAATTTTTTCCACCCAGAGGCCAAAACAAGAAAAGTTCAGATTCTTGGAATCTCACTGCTCTGATGGGTAAATAAATTAAAAAAAGATCCAAACTATGTATAGTTATTTAAAGGTCTTGGCTTTACTCAGGGATTTCCTTTACAATTTTCACCTCATATGAACCTAGGAGGAGGTTTTGCAATGGAATCACAAACGCCTTGGTTTGAGGACCTGTCAATCCCTCCTCCTCCAACACGCTCACCAGGGCAGCCTCAGTGTCAATTCCTTCTTTTTATTTTATTATTATTATTTTTTTGTCCTCTGAGGATTGCTTTCCTTTTCTTGCATTCTCAGTATTACATTTAAAGAGATATTGTTATATTTTATCCTACATTCTATGAGTTCTGTTAACAGGATAGTTTTAAGATTATTTATTCTACCATATCACCAGAAATGGAAGTCTACTAGGTTTACATACTCAAAAGTTTCATTTGTGATATACAGGGAAAAAATACTCAACATCTATATTTTCCCTGTAGGAAATCTATATTTTCTTCAAAGAATACTGCCATGTTCCAAGACACTTGCAGATTTCGCTACCAATTTTGTTTGTTTTCCTTATATCTGGGCTTAACTTTTAAATACATTCTTCCTGTCTTCTTTCTTGTTTTCTAAGTTCACATAGCTATCATTTCAGAAGGAAAGGGTCCTCTTTGTAAAACTAGAAAAAAGCCACATCTAACTTGAAATCTATTTTATAGGAACATTTAAATTAATTCAGAATAAAAATAAGCTAAATGCTAAGTGAAATGTTAGTATGGAAAATTGTCTTTTTTAAATGTATCTTTTTTAAGAGCTTGAAATGTCTGGTGGAGAAGCACAATTCTTTCATGAAACAGTTTCATGAAGCACAGATGTTTTTCAGACTCCCACAGGGATATATCCCACCACAGTGAGGACAGCAGATGCCTCTTCTCCCACTTTTGTATCTGGCGCTATTCCTCAGGAATATATTTCTTTCAGTGATTAGCTTAAATAAGTTATTTCAACACAGTGAACCTCAGCCTTTTCTTGAAAGTAGATTTTATGAGATGAGGTAAGGAAGAAGTAGACAAGCTCATCTAAAAATGCTGGCAGCTCCAACTGCTAATTTTTTGGAGGTACTATTTTAAATTATGCCCACCGGAAAAGAAAAACCAAAACAAAAACCTAAGGATTCAAATTCCTTTAGGAAAATAAAGTTAATATGGATTTAAATTTGTCAACTTTAAGTTAAATGATGTATGAATCAACCATTTTATAACACATTCTCTATGTATGTCATTGATACTATGTCAACGTCAATAGGCAGGAACTGAATAATATGTACATGTGTTAATTTTTTATTGCTGCCATAACAAAGTATCACAAATTTAGTGGATTAAAACAACACAAATATATTACCTTACATTTCTGAAGATTAGAAGCCCAACACAGATCTCAATGGGCTAAAAGCCTGGCAATCGGGCCATGTTCCTTTCTGGAGTCTCTAGGAGAGAATCTGTTTCCTTGCTTTTGCTGGCTTTCGGAGGCCACTCACATTCCTTGACTAATGGACCCTTCCTCTATCTTCAAAGCGGAAACTATGCATCTCTCTTATTCTTTTTCTCCTGATAGCTCCCTTTGACTGCATCCAGGAAAACCGAGAAAGGTTTTCATCTTTTAAGAACTCATGTGATTAGATTGGGCCCACTTTCATAATCCAGATTAATCTTCCCATCTCAAGGAATTTTTTTAAATTTATTTACTTTTATTTTTGGCTGTGTTGGGTCCCCACCTCTGTGCGAGGGCCCTCTCCAGTTGCGGCAAGCGGGGGCCACTCTTCATCGCGGTGCGCGGGCCTCTCACCGTCGCGGCCTCTCCTGCTGCGGAGCACAGGCTCCAGACGCGCAGGCTCAGTAGCTGTGGCTCACGGGCCTAGTTGCTCCGCGGCATGTGAGATCTTCCCAGACCAGGGCTCGAAGCCGTGTCCCCTGCATTGGCAGGCGGACTCTCAACCACTGCGCCACCAGGGAAGCCCCCATCTCAAGGAATTTAATCACATCTGCAAAGTTCTTTTGCCATGTGAGGTAACATAGTCCTAGGTTCTGTGATTCGGGAATGAACATCTTTGGGTGCCATCATTCTCTCTTACTACCGTGTATGTATTTAAAGCTTTGCTCTCAGCTATCTAAAAGTTTACCTAAGCAAATGAAATGGCAATGTAATCGATCCAGTTCAGTAATATCATCATGATACAAATTTAACTGAAATATATAGAGCCAGACTTAAAATGAAAATCATGTCAAATAAAAAGAATGAGTTGAGTATTCAAGTATTTGTTGAGCACCTATAATGTGCCAAACATATTGGTTCTTAATCAAATAACATTAAATTGGGTTAGACATTATTAGACTTGGTGAGTGTCTAATGTTTACTGTACATCTAGGTTACAATGACTAAATCTAGTAATTATGTAAAAGTCTATATTTTAAAGCTTTTATTTATAAAAAATATATTATAAATTTTCATACTATTCATTATAAAGATTTTACAATATATGATGAAAAAGAAAAAACTCTATTTGTAATTTCCTTTTTCTAAATATTAAGAATATTATAGTGAACACTTTTTATTTTAAGAAATAAAATACTGGGCTTCCCTGGTTGCACAGTGGTTAAGAATCTGCCTGCCAATCCAGGGAACACGGGTTCGAGCCCTGATCCGGGAAGATCCCACATGCCGCGGAGCAACTAAGCCCGTGCACCACAACTACTGAGCCTGTGCTCAAGAGCCCACGAGACACAACTACTGAGCCCACGTGCCACAACTACTGAAGCCTGTACGCCTAGAGCCTGTGCTCCACAACAAGAGAAGCCACCACAATGAGAAGCCCGCACACCACAACGAAGATTAACCCCCACTCACCGCAACCAGAGAAAAGCCCACGTGCAGCAACGAAGGCCCAATGCAGCCAAAAAAAAAAAATTAACAAATAAAATAAATAAATTTTAAAAAAAGAAATAAAATACTGAGAGGTCCACTGGAAAAAAAAAAGACAAACTATCTGAAGCAAATTAAAATTACCATAAAGTGGCTTTTATTTGCATTCCAAAATGCATAGAATTTGTGATAAAAGCCAATTTTATGACTTAATCTAGTAAATCATTCTTTATTCAGAACCAGACATTACATACTGAAATAAAATATAGTAGTCAGTCAACGATTCATTTTGTTTTTCCTTTGTGTGAAGTTTTGTTAGTATAATAAACCATTTAAGAATTAAATAGCTTGCATTTCACTGAGGTTTCAGAATTGAAACATTTTTGAAACACACTATGGTTTATAATAAAACTCTCACAATGGAAAAGTAAACTCCTTTGGCTCCTTTGGAGAGAAACCAAGTCTTATTCATCTTTGTCTCTCATGGTGTGATGATGATTTTGTTGTTGTTGTTGTTTAATTTATGAGCTGTGAAGATATCAAAACCATTGTTTTTAGAAGTTAACATTTTAAAACACAGAGAAAAAACTCTTGGAATAGAATTTCACTTATTAGCATACTTCTTTTGAATAGCAATAATGTAAAAGATAGCATCATTATTATAACATTAGGTTAATATTTTGTTTGGAAACGTATTTATTTTCTCTTCCCTTTTCTCTCCTCCTCCTCCTCCTTCTTCCTTTAATTTTCCCCTTTTCCTCTTTTCTTCTTTTTCTTTCCATTTCTCTCTTTGCTTCCTCTATTTTCTCTTCCTTTCTTTTTCCCACATCTAGCCATCCTCTCTTCTCATACTGAAGTCATTCAAAGCCTCACTACTTAAAAATGGTTAGTTAATGTATATTAAAACATATGTAATGGTGACGTATAACATTAACTTAATGTATTTCCCCCTTTATTTGCTGAGGCATATACTGTCTTAATCTTTCTTTTCTCCAAAAACCCTGCAGACAGTTTACTTCTCTCTCTCTCATACAAATAACTATATCCTAATTATAGTAATCAATTTACATGCAGTAATCACATTAGCTGTGATAATTATAATATGTATCACCTGGATCTGTATTTGTTTTAATAGGAAGAATCAATAATTCTCAAGTGGGCAAAAGTGTGAAGCTGATTATGTGTTCAAGTGATCAGAGATTAGGCAGCGTTTGATTAAATGAACTGCTTGGAGATTTTGCAATTACATTTAATCTGCAATATAGAAGGTGCTTATAACAAATCTAAATTTTAAAATCATATTCATTTTATCTTTGCAGCTCTGTTGTCATTTTTTGAGGGAATTCACCTGATATAGAGCCTTCATGTACCTCCTAATATCTCTATGTCAAATATTAGAGAATAAAAACGTGAAAGATATTCATTTTAGTAAAATGGTCAGTATAACTTACTTTTTCACTAATTTCTTTTAAAAATTAAGCAATTTTCCATTGCCTTTTAAACCACTTTAATTTAGGGGATAAGTGCTGAAGGCATAAAAGGATTTCATTAGGAAACAATTTGTCAGCATCTTGGGGTATAGAAACATTGATACGTTCTCTTTTGAAGCAGTAGAATGAAGCATTAAAATTCCACACAATTAAAAGAAGTAAATAATATTTTGAGCAGATTTTAATTTTAACTGTAACATATAGCAACATATTCAAGAAGTAAGGGAGGAGGTAAACTTGATGGATTAATCAGATTCAACAGTAATAAATTATGGTTGCTTCTCAAAACTTGGTTTTAATAGGATGATTAGAGCCCTTGACAGAAGAATACTGTTTCAGAGAGAGATAAATAGGACCTCTAGGTAGTTTGGGGCTCACTGAGACTTATTTTTAAAATTATAGTCACCTTGGGAATTTATCTTTACCGAGATCCCTAAATAGTATCTTTGGTGGGAAGAAAGTGTCTTTTATATTCACTTATGAGGTAATTTCTGTAAAATATACCAGTGAAAGGACATTATCTCATTTCACAATGCTATATTTCTTTTAGAATACAAACATATAACATAAAGGTTTGTGTGGATCTCTCAGGGGTCCTTTCCACAATCTCACATGCAAACACTTTCTATAGTTAGTCCCATAGCAAAGAAAAGCACTGTCTTTTTAATGTTTCCAAAGTAATTTGTCCGTACCTTTTATTGTACTTATCATACTGTCCTGTAATTCATGTTTGTATTTTTATCTGTCTTAGTATATTTTGAACTCCTTGGGGGCAGTGATTATGACATTAACTCCTATAATCTCTGCCTGTCCATCAATAAATGCCTGTGAAATATATGAATAATAACAGCATTTCTCACATATTGCACTTTGCCTGAGCCATACATAGCAGGCTCTCAATTAATATTTATTGAATAACTGAAGCTGTATTTGATCTTCAAAATGACTTGAAAGAGTAATAAATATTCCTGAGTATAAGCAGTGTACTGTCCCCACAAATACCATGTGGAAATAAGGCCACTTATCTATATATTTTCTATTGAGGCTCTCCCCCTGTCCCCACCTCAAATTGACCAGTAATACTCTGGTGCCCTATGAAGTACAAATGCGGATCTGTTTGAATTCCAAATCTGAGAAGTGATGTTTGATCAGTCCACTATGGCCACTGCTGCTGGCTGCTGTCTAATGCAGTTGCACACTCATCCTACATGGTCTGGAAGAGGACACAGACCAGTGCTAAGATTGTGTAGTGTAGGTCCAGATCTCAACACAAGCTCTTAGTGTTCTTCCAAAAATAATCACACTACTTAGTGCTAATGAGCTCAGCTTTCCAAGGCTATATATTCTTGGACTTCCAAGGCATCACTTATTGATTCAAATATATATCCTTTTGCCAGGGGACCAGCTGACTCAAGAAACTCTCAATCAAGTTTAGTTTTTGCATCTACTACCTCATGGACCCAGATTCATTATCACCTTCACTATCCAGAAATCTACTACTGACAGTTAGCTTTTCAAAACACAGAGGACCTGATTAGACCTTATTTCATTAGACAATGATGTTTCTCACACATCCTTCAGAGGGAAGCTGCCTTCCGTGATGCTAGGAGGCCCCAAGAAAGTCCATCCTTTTTGATTCCAATGTTGCTTACAGTTCTCAAATAAAAAAAGCTATTGTCATTGATTTCCCAATATTTCTTGTTAAAGAAAAAGAAAAGGAAACAATGCAGACTGTAAATTAATCCCAGGTGGGAGGGAGTGGCATGACCCCTAACTATAGTCATGAAAAAAATGGTTGAGTATCTAATCCATTTGTGGAAATTATGATTTCATAATGCACATTAGTATATACAAGGTTCTGAGAAGTCCTGAAGAAAATAGATTTAAATGTTTTACTCAGCTTCTTGAATCCATAAAATTATTTCTTGCTAAATTTGGAAATTTTTACATTATTATTTCTCCAAATATCTTTTCAGGCCTGCCCTCTTCTCTCCATGCAGAACTCCGATGATATCAATGTTAGATATTTTATTATAATCATACAAGCCTCTGAGGCTCTGTTCATTTTTTTTTTTCAGTTATTTTCTCTTTGTTGTTCAAATTGGGTAATTTTGATTTATCTGTTATCAAGTTCTCTGACTCTTTCCTCTGTCCCCTGTGTTCTGGTGTTGAACCTATCCGTTGAGTTTTTTATTCTGGCTACTTTTTCAGTTCCAGAGTTTCCGTTGGCTCTTTTTTATATCCTCTTTTTTTTTTTTTTTTTTTCAGAGACTTTCTATTTCTTCAGTGTTCTAAGTGTGTTTGTTATTGCTTGTTGAAGGATTTTCATGATGGTTGCTTGGAAATTCTTTTCAGATAATTCTAACAACTCTGTCATTCTGATATTGGTGTCTGTTGATTGTCTTTTCTCATTCAAGTGGAGATTTTTCTGCTCCTTGGTATGATGAATGATTTTCAGTTGAAATCTGGACACTTTGCACATTATGTTATGACACTCTGGATTTTATTTACAATTTCTGTTTTAGCAAGCCTCATCTGACACCACTCGAGTGGGGAACGGAACACTGCCTTATTATTGCCAGGTGGTGTGAAAGTCCCAGTTCCCCACTCAGCCTCCACTGACACCCTGTGGGTGCAGGGGTTTATTACTGGGTGGAGTTAGGAGTCCCTTTTCCCCACTAGGCCTCTGCTGATACCACCCTAGTTGAGAGAGGCAGAGTTGCCTTACTACTACTCGCTAAGTGGCCTTCACTAACACTGAGGGAGGCTGGCTTCCTTAGGGTTGTGCAGTGCTGAGAGACCTGACTTTTCACTATGTCTTCTCTGACACCATCTACCCCAGTGGGGAGGGAGAGGGGCATCTTGTTACTGCCTGGTGTGGAGGGAATAAGTCTAGGCTTCCCACTATGCCTCTGCTGACACCTGAGCAGTGGCATGGTAGGGGTGATTCCTTGTTACTTCTAGGATGAGGTGGTAGTTCTGGCCTCTCCACTAATCTTCCACTGGGAAGGGTAGGAGTGACTCATTACTGCTCCCACACCGTCTTCTCTGAAATCACTGTGGGAGGATAAAGGGGATGGCGGAGGGGGATGGTGGCAGGGAAAGCAGTTAAAGCACCTGACAAAGGTGGAAAACCAGGGCCTCCACTAAGCTAGTGTATGTAGGGATGGAGCCACATTTTTTTCTGTGGTGTACGGCTGAGTCAAAAGGTTGCTGCCTAACAATTTCTTTGTTGCTACGCTGTCCCTTTCCAGGACCTTTGGTTACTGAGAGCAGGCGTTTGATGGGAATTTTTTGGTCTGTGTCTGTTGGTGTTTCCAGGTTACTGACTTCTCAAGTATACAGTCTGGATACATGAGGCAAAATGAAGACCCAGGGCCTCACAACCATGTCTTTCTTTAGGCTCTGAGGTCACTGATCTGCCCTCTCTCCAACTTTCAGACATTCCTTATGTTTGTTTGATATATGATGTTCAGTGCTTTGAGCTGTAGTTAGCAGAAAGAACAGGGAAAAGAACAACTACTTTATCTTTTGATTGTATCTTCTTTGCGATATAAGAAATGTTCAGTTCCCAAATCCATTAATACACTGTGGTTACAACATGATGATATTATAATTCTATTATTGCTTTTAATTCATTTCCTACAGCACTTTTATAAAAGAAATTCTACCCCATCTATTATTTGGTTGCCTAGTGCCTAGTGCCATATAAGAAGAGCAAGATAAAGGCATGATTCTTTAGCTCTACTTAACCAGTTTCTAAGATAGTGAGTTGATTCTGTCATCCTCAAAGAGAGACCGAGTAGATTATCTTCATATCATTATGAATTTATAGATTTAAATATATTTGATGTGTTTCATTTCATTATAATTCTTATTCTTATTGAAGCTCACATTATCCAAATTTGAGCCTCTCTTCAATTTGGCTCCTGAGTTCTTTTGGCAAGATCTTAATAATCTTGACAGCTATTTGCTATCTGGTAAGATAAAATGTTCCAGGGTCACCTTGTATATTTCCTGTTTTAGATCTTGAAACTGCCAGTATTCCAAGAGAGCCTCTTTTCTTTTAGTGGGTAATATTTTGAAACCATAATCTAGGTGCTAGGGATCTTCATTGCTACTGGTTGGGTCATTCTTATAGGTTTTCTCAGTGGACAGAGATACGAAACATGTGTGTATGTGTATACACAGACACATATATATTTAAAGATAAAACACTTCATAGATTTACACTGATACTTCAAATTCAGGACTATGAGATTTTTTTATATAATGTCTTCTGTATTATATCTGTACCTTCTTTCTTTCAGATCTATTATCCTGGTTCTCAAGGACATAAGGTATGAAAAAAATCAGAATAGTCTCTGATTATCATTTGCTTCTTCCCATATTATACCTTCAATCATTTCAGAATAATAATACATATACTACCATGACAAATATAATCATTGAAAAGAGTTAAAACTATTTTTGGCTATGCTCCCTCATTGTGCACTCTTTCAAAAATAGTTGTATTATATCTACATTGATATAGTACATAAATATACTTGCTACAGTCTCTTTGTTTTGGCCCTAATTTAGTCTTCATTCTATAATAATTATATGTTTAATGCTTTGTACTAGTGTCTATTTTTTGTCTCTCCGGTCATTTTGGTTGTCTGAAGCTTATTTGCCATTGGAATTTTGGATCACTGGTGGAAACAATATTCCTAAGTTCTTTCATATTGATAAATATAGTTTATGTTTTTTATAATTGTAAGTCAGTTTTACTGGATATAAAGTCACCATATACTCCATTTCCTTCTGGCATAATTACTACTGAAAAGTCTTATGATAATATGCTTCATTCCCTAATAATTCACTCAGATGTTTTAAGATTTTTTTTTCTCTTTTTTTGTTAATTCTAGTACTGTTTAAAGAAAATATAATGGTGTTGGTCATTCTAGGTTGACATTTTCAGGCATGTGGTGTTGTGGTGTGTTCTTTCAATATGTAGTTTCAATTTTTTTGTTCAGTTTGTATTTGTTCTGTTCTTCCATTTGATTTTCTTCCTCAGTGAGTCCTATTATTTGTGTACTGGATCTTCTTTACTTGTTTTCAATAATTGACACTTTCTATTAAATCATTATCATCTCTTTTTAAAATTTCTTTTTTGTTTCTAAAGTTTTTCCTCCATTTGACCTTTATCTTTTTTCTTAAAATTTTTATTGGAGTATAGTTGATTTACAATGTTGTGTTACTTTCGGGTGTACAGCAAAGTTAATCAGTTATACATATACATATATCCACTCTTTTTTAGATTCTTTTCCCATATAGGCCATTACAGAGTATTGAGTAGAGTTTCCCTGTGCTATACAGTAGGTCCTTATTAGTTATCTATTTTATAGAGAGTAGAGTGTATATGTCAATCCCAATCTCCCGATTTATCCCTTCCCCCTCCCCCCTTGCCCCCAGTAACCATAAGTTTGTTTTCTACATCTGTAACTCTATTTCTGTTTTGTAGCTAAGTTCATTTGTACCTCTTTTTTTTTTTAGGTTCCATGTATAAGCAATATCATATTGTCTTTCTCTGACTTACTTCTATATTTTTCTGTTCTTTAAATTTAGAAGGAATGTTTTTTAAATGAATTCTTTTATTTCTATTTTTTCCTGAATTCTGTCACCTTATCTTTTTTTACAAGTTATGTCTGCTTTATATTGTTCTTTCATGTCTTGTACAATTTTCTTAATGTCTCTTAGTTCATTTTAAAATAGTAAGTTATACAGTGTTAATCCATTTTTATGAACTGTAGGAATGCTATTCTGCTCCTTATTTTCTTTTGTCTTATAATAACTTTCTATGAGGTTTACCTCAATAATATTTGATTGTTCATTCTTACGTAGAATTATTAGATTTCTTGAACTTTTAGATGGGGGCAGTATACAGGGTAGCTCATGGGAGCTACCTTCACAAGTAGCTCTAACTTCACAAAGCTCCCATTTCTGTTGTTGTGTTCAAAAAATGATGGCCTCCTTTCTGAGATATCATGGTGTTCTTTCTCTTCCTCACTTTATCTGGACCTTTTTTTGCCTTCGTCACTATTGTCCCTATCCCGCTCAATTTTGATTCCATTCCCAGAAGTTTTGTCTCAGTGTAGAGCCTTGTCTTGGAAGGGACCCCTGATTGGTCATTTTCAAAAGTTTGTCAGGTTACATTGCTGCAGTCCCTTCAATCACAACTGCTGGCCTCTCACATTCACTTGTAGAATGGGCTAAACCCTTATCAACTTCAGCTGTTCTCTCAACTTTTTGTTTACTGTGCTTTCCAGTGAATACTACTTTGCTATTTCGGGGTTCCCCTGTTCTCAGGTCCATCAACCACCCTATTGCTTCTTCTGCTTCTTCCTACACAGACCTTGATAACCTGATGGTCTTATAATTGTTGGTGATTTTTCCTGAACCACTTTTATTCTGAGAATCATGGGAATACCTTGTCACCTAATTCATTTGTAAATGTTATCCCTGTTTTTTTGGTTTTGCAATCTAGGTGCTCTGTCTGTTTTTTTATGGGGATTCTGGAAAATCAAATTCAAAAACTGCTACCACCACCATCTTCCCAGCCTCGACCTCTGTTATACTTACTCTGGGCTCACAGGTGGAGAAATATTATCTTGTTTTGGCTTCACAATAACCTTATGGGGCAGATATTATTGTTATCTCTATATTTTAGATGAAGTAACTGAGGTTGAGTGATTTAAACAACACAGCTAATAAATGGTGGAGCAAGGACTCATCTTAGGTCTGGTCAACATGAAATCCCATGCTTTTGATTTTATAGAGACAGCTTCTCTACTACTGTAAATAGAGATCTAGTTTGGGGTAGAACTTGGGAGCAATAACTTATGTTTCTTATTAATTAATTTATGCATACATCAAACATGTAATGAACACATCATATGCTAGATATTAGGCTTGGCCCTGGAAATGTAAAAGTGAAAAATAGTGGTGGAGCCCTTGTTAACAAGAAGCAATAGAAATCATTAAATCAGAGATGACATTGGTCACATAAAAGTTGTACCAATGTTCATTTGCAGGAATAACTAAATATTTTGCACACCAGCTTAGATCTGTTTGCAAAGATGAACATACTGCGTACACCAAGGTGAAATTTGTTGAAGTTTAGAGTCTTTTCAGATTATCAAGTTTGCCAAGACTGTGTTCTTGTTAATTAGTTTCACAATGTGATATGTTAACAGTAGAATGGTTTGTATTTTATGAAGAGTAATTTTGAACAAATATTACCTAGTGCTTTTAGAGGCCAAACAGTAACTGGAACAGTGTATCTTCTGTTAACTTTCTCCTCACCTATAAGGATTGTGATTTATTTCAAAGATTAAAGAAAAGTTGCTATGACTACCACTGTTTTGAATTATCCTTTTACAGATGGAAAGCTGCAGGTTAAATGAATAATATACATATTTTTAAAAAACTTTATGCTATGAATTCTGCTAAAATTCAGAATATAATCTTGGCTTTTCTCGCCCCTTCTTTGAGAAAAAGAGGTGGGGGTGGGGAATGCCAGTACATTAAATTTGTGTTCCTGTGAAGTGATAACTGTAAAGCTGATGGAATTAGAAAAACCTCATTTTCCTCAGGACCTGAAAATCTGCAGGAAGGCTGACAAAACTGCTTTAACAAGGCTGCTTTCAGGGAAATATAAAGAAATAGGCCTGTTAGGGTCATCTTCCCTTCTCCTTGGCTGTAGGAGTAATGTTCCTTTCTGGTGATTAATCTGACTTCATTTATACTCATATTTATTATTAATGTCAAGAATAAAATTTTCTGTTACTGTTTTTATTCAGTGTATACTGATCCTCTGCAACATTTGGCCAATTATTGTACAGTGTTTTTTACTTTAGTTTTTATTAGTGAAGCTAGCAGAAGGTAAATATAGTATTCTATGTCTATAACTACCTCCTCTTTATTTGAGGATTTTTGATTTAGGATATAAGTTTAAATTTAACTATTCTTTAACTACTGGAGACTCACCTCAAAGATATTAACCCTTATTAAAAAGAGAAAAAATATGAACTAAGGCTGTTGAAAGCCCCAGAGTATATTGTAAGTTTATATGAGGTAAAGTAAAATTACAAACAGATGAGCTTTTGAAATGCTATAATTTTAACAAATGTCCACGAGGGGAAAAATGTAGGAGAAAAAGCTTTTGCATAATGGACTATGAGATCTATATTTATACCATAGGTATATCTTGATGTAGGAGATGGTGTCTTGTCTAACTTTAATGCTTATATTGTGAGCAAAAACACTGCATTAATATCCCTTCAGACTGTCCATTTAAACCCAGGTCCTACTGTTCCCAGAACATTCCATATGAAACAGCTAGCTTTCTTCGTTACCTTTTTATCAGGGTCACCTAAACAAAAGACTAACAATCAATATAAGCAGAAAAAATAGAATGCTAGTGTGTACATATATGTGTATGATTATTGTGTTTATAATATACATCCAATACACTGATTAATATATCATATATGCTATTAACAATAGCTCAAGGTTGGAAACAACCCAAAGATCCATCAGCTGATGAATGGATAAGCAAAATGTAGTTTATCCATACAATGGAATTTTATTCAGTCAAGAAAGAAATGAAGTACTTTTGCATGCTACAATATGGATTAACCTTCAAAACATTATGCCAAGTGAAAGAAACCAGTGACAAGAGTCTATATACCATTTAGATGAAACATCCAGTATAGTCAAATCCATAGAGAAGAAAAGCAGATTAGTGGTTGCCAGTGGCTTGGGAGATGAAAGAATGGGGAGTGACTGCTTAATAGATATGGGGTTTCCATTTGGGATGAGGAAAAAGTTCTGGAACTAGGTAGTGGTGATGGCTGCACAACATTGCAAATGTATTGAATGTCACTGAATTGTGCACTTTATAATGGTAATTTTATGTCATCTGTATTTCCAGAAAATAAAAATACATAATATGCATATTGTAGACTTACTGTGTATACTGTCCTGCTTTAGAATGGAAGCTCATCAGAAGCACAGGCCATTGACATACTGCATTCCAATCTTTCTTCAATTAAAGAATAATGTACGATTTAAATGATTTTGTAATTATTTTGCTTTATCATCTCTATTATTGTTTCTGTATTGCTACCATGGTATTTGTTTACATTAAAAATCTCACACAATTCTACTATATCTTAACTCTGTAGTTTTAGTGCATTCAGACTAATCATTTCTTTAAGGTACCTATCATAACATTTTGAGTGTGTGTGTGTGAGTGCATGTGCATATTTGTGTATTTATATTTGTGTATCCTTTGACATAATTATTTTCTCTCCAACCAAATTATAAGCTTCTTGAAGGTTAGGATTCATAGGTTTGTTTTTTCTGTTTTTTCTCCATGCCTAATACAGTACTGAGCATTTACTAGGTATCAGTAAATCTGTTGCCTGATTGATAGCACATTACTGTAAAAGAATCATACAATAACACTTCACTTAATTGGCATGTTGGTGGCTATGGTATTTTGATAAATTAGTTTTTCATTTAATGGTTTTCATCATTTTATGCAATAGAATTTTTTAAGATGGGATATACCCCAAATAGAATACTGGGATCAACCACCAAAGCACTCAGATCTGTGTATTGTTATTTGCTTGAACTCTTAATTATCTTTTTATTTTTTTTGGAAGACAACTATGTTTCTCATGAAACTTCAATCAGACCAATATGCTTAGAAATTGACCACGTAAAAATACTCAACTTTATACTATATATAGCAATGCTGTATTCACTTCAAAATCTAGAATGGATTTCCCAGTCTGTCTACTAATATCAGTTCATATACTTGGACTTCTTTTAACTTAAGACCTGTAGGAAAGCAATTAAAATCATTTTTTTGGAAATAGAAAAAACCCTCAACTTTGTTATTAATAACGTTACATGAAAAAGCATAAAATTAGAAGAAAAAATAAAATATTTCCTCCAAAATTCACATGGTTTAGAAGAGCAGAGAGAATGGAGCTTCATAAAAAATGACAGCTTCAAACTTTTTACTTGAAGAATATAAAGTTAGCACTAGTTTTGCTTGAAGATGGAGAGATTAGGAGGTATTCATGGAATCAGGTGGGTAGACTATACCAATATATTAGTATATTTAAAATATTGAAATACGTAGGAATTTATTGTAATTACATCATAATTTCATTTTATTTCATAAAAGATCAATGGGAAGAATTTCTGATAATCTTGTGTAACATAATTCCATCACAAAATACAGTAACTTCCATTTTAAATATATATTGAAAAAATTAGTCTGAATACTATTAAATAGTATTAAATATTTTAATACTATTTAATATTATTTATATATTATTAAATATTTAATTTAAATATTTACAATAATTGTGATTTCATTGCCGGTGTTGATTCAAATAATCTAGCAGGGCATATCTTTCTCTCTTACTGTTTCTTTCTTTTTTCTTTAATCCCTACCAAAGCTGCATGTTCTTGGATTAAGGCTATAGGAGTAGCGGGTTTACTCCCACTAGTTCAGAGTAAGCAGGTTGAAAGTGACAGCATTGTAATAGAAATCTAAAATTTTTTTAAAAGTCTAGTATTGGCTCTAGTTCTCTTTGCTAGAGAGCAAATCTTAGACTTATGACTGAAAAACATGAAACAATTGACAGGCAAACAGGTTCTACCCTTCCCAGGTAAGAAAGTAATGATTACGTATGACAAGGGCTAGATCATACACAGGCTACTCTGAAGTTATACTTCTTCTTTTTTTTTTTTATGAAGTTATACTTCTTGATTAAGTTATACTCCTCAGTTAACTAGAACCCAGTCCACTGGCATCTTAGCAAATCTGTACGTGAAAAATGGGTTCTAGGTAACTGAAGTATTACTGCATACAATGAAGTAAAATGGTATTTTATATGTTCAGTTTCTATGATATTTAAAGTTATATTTAATTAGCATCTTGTTTCCTAATTAATATTAATTTTCCTTTTTGTACATTTCTCAGTAGACTAAGTATACATTGTAACATGAATGACACAGACTGTTGTACTAATCAAAAGTAAAGTATATTTGCAAATCAACACCAATTTGTCCTCTTTAGATAACAGGTGAACGTGAGCAAAACTCTGACTAGTCAATGTTATGGGTATACCTCTGATGCTTAGGCACCGATAAAGAAAACAGAACAAGCAAACCCAAAACAAAACAAGCAGGCTAATTCCACCAATAATTAATTTTACACAAATAATAATTTTAGCCAAATGTGAATACAGTAAATATAACTGTGTTTATGGATAAGGAGTAAACTATCTCCTTTTTACTAACTATATTAAAAATTCTAAGTTTATTCCCATTATTAAGATTGGACATGGTTATGACTGGATTTACCTTCAAAAGAATTATTCTAGTGCTCCTCTCCTAGCTTCCAGGTAAGAATAATGGAAATATTAAAATACAGTTGTTATTTGGAAATATTATGCAGGGTATTTTGTGGTCCAGTTCTAAAAGTATTAAGAGCATAATTTCATGTCTTTGAACTTTAATTTTTTCACAAGATATTCTATCCTAAAGCTTAAATATACGAAAAAGCAACAAAATGGCATAGAATAAAACAACTGTTAAGGAAGTTTTGAAATAATGAAAATTATGTGGCTTCTTACATATTATATACTGAGGCAATGCCATCATCATGCTAAGAATAAAATGGAAGATTTTTTATTATTAATTTATTTTTGCCTCAATATGTTCTATTTAGTTTCCTTCTGCCTTCATACGAATAGTTCTGATGTAGTTAACTTTAATCATTTACTGCAAACTTAAAGTTTTCCACAAAAGCTAGATTATATTCTGCATATAATTAATTATATATTTTAGATTAAGAAATTCCTTATTGAAAAAAAATTATTTTCTCTTACAAGTAATATGATGGAACATTCTTATAGAAAAATAATTTTTGAAAGCTATAACTTTATTAAAAAATTTATTAATATTAGTATTCAGACTACTTTTTTTTTTTAAACATCTTTATTGGAGTATAATTGCTTTACAATGGTGTGTTAGTTTCTGCTTTATAACAAAGTGAATCACTTATACATATACATATGTTCCCATATCTCTTCCTTCTTGCATCTCCCTCCCTCCCACCCTCCCTATCCCACCCCTCTAGGTGGCCACAAAGCACCGAGCTGATCTCCCTGTGCTATGCAGCTGCTTCCCACTAGCTATCTATTTTACATTTGGTAGTGTATATATGTCCATGCCACTCTCTCACCCTGTCACATATTACCCTCCCCCTCCCCATATCCTCAAGTCCATTCTCTAGTAGGTCTGTGACTTTATTCCTGTCTTGGCACTAGGTTCTTCATGACCTTTTTTTTTTTTTCCCTTAGATTCCATATATATGTGTTAGCATACTGTATTTGTTTTTCTCTTTCTGAATTACTTCACTCTGTATGACAGACTCTAACTCCATCCACCTCACTACAAATACCTCCATTTCATTTCTTTTTATGGCTGAGTAATATTCCATTGTATATATGTGCCACATCTTCTTTATCCATTCATCTGATGATGGACACTTAGGTTGCTTCCATGTCCTGGCTATTGTAAATAGAGCTGCAATGAACATTTGGGTACATGACTCTTTTTGAATTATGGTTTTCTCAGGGTATATGCCAGTAGTGGGATCGCTGGGTCATATGGTAGTTCTATTTTTAGTTTTTTAAAGAACCTCCATACTGTTCTCCATAGTGGCTGTATCAATTTACATTCCCACCAACAGTGCAAGAGTGTTCCCTTTTCTCCACACCCTCTCCAGCATTTATTGTTTCTAGATTTTTTGATGATGGCCATTCTGACCGGTGTGAGATGATATCACATTGTAGTTTTGATTTGCATATCTCTAATGATTAATGATGTTGAGCATTCTTTCATGTGTCTGTTGGCAATCTGTATATCTTCTTTGGAGAAATGTCTATTTAGGTCTTCTGCCCATTTTTGGACTGGGTTGTTCGTTTTTTTGTTATTGAGCTGCATGAGCTGCTTGTAAATCTTGGAGATTAATCCCTTGTCAGGTGCTTCATTTGCAAATATTTTCTCCCATTCTGAGGGTTGTCTTTTCTTCTTGTTTATGGTTTCCTTTGCTGTGCAAAAGCTTTTAAGTTTCATTAGGTCCCATTTGTTTATTTGTGTTTTTATCTCCATTTCTCTAGGAGCTGGGTCAAAAAGGATCTTGCTGTGATTTATGTCATAGAGTGATCTGCCTATGTTTTCCTCTAAGAGTTTGATAGTGTCTGCCCTTACACTTAGGTCTTTAATCCATTTTGAGTTTATTTTTGTGTATGGTGTCAGGGAGTGTTCTAATTTCATACTTTTACATGTACCTGTCCAATTTTCCCAGCACCACTTATTGAAGAGGCTGTCTTTTCTCAACTGTATATGCTTGCCTTCTTTATCAAAGATAAGGTGACCATATGTGTGTGGATTTATCTCTGGGCTTTCTATCCTGTTCCATTGATCTATATTTCTGTTTTTGTGCCAGTACCAAACTGTCTTGATTACTGTAGCTTTGTAATATAGTCTGAAGTCAGGGAGTCTGATTCCTCCAGCTCCATTTTTCGTTCTCAAGATTGCTTTGGCTATTCTGGGTCTTTTGTGTTTCCATACAAATTGTGAAATTTTTTGTTCTAGTTCTGTGAAAAATGCCAGTGGTAGTTTGATAGGGGTTGCATTGAATCTGTAGATTGCTTTGGGTAGTAGAGTCATTTTCACAATGTTGATTCTTCCAATCCAAGAACATGGTATATCTCTCCATCTGTTTGTATCATCTTTAATTTCTTTCCTCAGTGTTTTATAGTTGTCTGCATACAGGTCTTTTGTCTCCTTAGGTAGGTTTATTCCTAGATATTTTATTCTTTTTGTTGCAATGGTAAATGGGAGTGTTTTCTTAATTTCACTTTCAGATTTTTCATCATTAGTGTATAGGAATGCAAGAGATTTCTGTGCATTAATTTTGTATCCTGCTACTTTACCAAATTCGTTGATTAGCTCTAGTAGTTTTCTGGTAGCATCTTTAGGATTCTCTATGTATAGTATCATGTCATCTGCAAGCAGTGATAGCTTTACTTCTTCTTTTCCAATTTGGATTCCTTTTATTTCTTTTTCTTCTCTGAGTTCTGTGGCTAACACTTCCAAAACTATGTTGAATAATACTGGTGAGAGTGAGCAATCTTGTCTTGTTCCTCATCTTAGTGGAAATGGCTTTGGTTTTTCACCATTGAGGACAAGGTTGGCTGTGGGTTTGTCATATATGGCCTTTATGATGTTGAGGAAAGTTCCCTCTATGCCTACTTTCTGCAGGGCTTTTATCATAAATGGGTGTTGAATTTTGTCAAAACCTTTCTCTGCATCTGTTGAGATGATCATATGGTTTTTCTCCTTCAATTTGTTAATATGATGTATCACATTGATTGATTCACGTATATCGAAGAATCCTTGCATTCCTGGAATAAACCCCACTTGATCATGGTGTATGATCCTTTTAATGTGCTGTTGGATTCTGTTTGCTAGTATTTTGTTGAGGATTTTTGCATCTATGTTCATCAGTGATATTGGCCTGTAATTTTCTTGCTTTGTGACATCTTTGTCTGGTTTGGGTATCAGGGTGATGGTGGCCTCGTAGAATGAGTTTGGGAGTGTTCCTCCCTCTGCAATATTTTGGAAGAGTTTGAGAAGGATAGGTGTTAGCTCTTCTCTAAATGTTTGATAGAATTCGCCTGTGAAGCCATCTGGTCCTGGGCTTTTGTGTGTTGGAAGATTTTTAATCACAGTTTCAATTTCAGTGCTTGTGATTGGTCTGTTCATATTTTCTATTTCTTCCTGGTTCAGTCTCGGCATCTGTAAGTTGTGCATTTCTAAGAATCTGTCCATTTCTTCCAGGTTGTCCATTTTATTGGCATAGAATTGCTTGTAGTAATCTCTCGTGATCGTTTGTATTTCTGCAGTGTCAGTGGTTACTTCTCCTTTTTCATTTCTAATTCTATTGATTTGAGTCTTCTCCCTTTTTCTCTTGATGAGTCTGGCTAATGGTTTATCAATTTTGTTTATCTTCTCAAAGAACCAGCTTTTAGTTTTATTGATCTTTGCTATTGTCTCCTTCACTTCTTTTTCATTTATTTCTGATCTGATCTTTATGGTTTCTTTCCTTCTGCTAGCTTTGGGGTTTTTCTCTTCTTCTTTCTCTAATTGCTTTAGGTGCAAGGTTAGGTTGTTTATTCGAGATGTTTTCTGTTTCTTGAGGTAGGCTTGTATTGCTATAAACTTCCCTCTTTGAACTGCTTTTGCTGCATCCCAAATGTTTTGGGTCATCGTGTTTCCATTGTCATTTGTTTCTAGGTATTTTTTGATTTCCCCTTTGATTTCTTCAGTGATCACTTCGTTATTAAGTAGTGTATTGTGTAGCCTCCATGTGTTTGTATTTTTTACAGATCTTTTCCTGTAATTGATATCTAGTCTCATAGCGTTGTGGTTGGAAAAGATACTTGATACAATTTCAATTTTGTTAAATTTACCAAGGCTTGATTTGTGACCCAAGATATTATCTATCCTGGAAACTGTTCCATGAGCACTTGAGAAAAATGTGTATTCTGTTGTTTTGGGGTGGAATGTCCTATAAATATCAATTAAGTCCATCTTGTTTAATGTATCATTTAAAGCTTATGTTTCCTTATTTATTTTCATTTTGGATGATCTGTCCATTGGTGAAAGTGGGGTGTTAAAGTCCCCTACTGTGATTGTGTTGCTGTCGATTTCCCCTTTTATGGCTGTTAGTATTTGATGTATGTATTGAGGTGCTCCTATGTTGGGTGCATAAATATTTACAGTTGTTATACCTTCCCTTGGATCGATCCCTTGATCATTATATAGTGTCCCTCTTTGTCTCTTGTAATAGTCTTTGTTTTAAAGTCTATTTTGTCTGATATGAGAATTGCTACTCCAGCTTTCTTTTGATTTCCATTTGCATGGAATATCTTTTTCCATCCCCTCACTTTCAGTCTGTATGTGTCCCTAGGTCTGAAGTGGGTCTCTTATAGACAGCATGTATATGGGTCTTGTTTTTGTATCCATTCAGCCAGTCTGTGTCTTTTGGTGGGAGCATTTAATCCATTTACATTTAAGGTAATTATCGATATGTATGTTCCTATTCCCATTTTCTTAAATGTTTTGGGTTTGTTATCGTAGGTCTTTTCCTTCTCGTGTGTTTCTTGCCTAGAGAAGTTCCTTTAGCATTTGTTGTAAAGCTGGTTTGGTGGTGCTGAACTCTCTCAGTTTTTGCTTGTCTGTAAAGGTTTTAATTTCTCCATCAAATCTGAATGAAATCCTTGCTGGGTAGAATAATCTTGGTTGTAGGTTTTTCTCCTTCATCACTTTAAGTATATCCTGCCACTCCCTTCTGGCTTGCAGAGTTTCTGCTGAAAGATCAGCTGTTAACCTTATGGGGATTCCCTTGTGTGTTATTTGTTGTTTTTCCCTTGCTGCTTTTAATATGTTTTCTTTATATTTAATTTTTGATAGTTTGATTAATATGTGTCTTGGAGTGTTTCTCCTTGGATTTATCCTGTATGGGACTCTCTGTGCTTCCAGGACTTGATTAACTGTTTCTTTTCCCATATTAGGGAAGTTTTCATCTATAATCTCTTCAAATATTTTCTCAGTCCCTTTCTTTTTCTCTTCTTCTTCTGGGACCCCTATAATTCGAATGTTGGTGCGTTTTATGTTGTCCCAGAGGTCTCTGAGACTGTCCTCAGTTTTTTTCATTCTTTTTTCTTTATTCTGCTCTGCAGTAGTTATTTCCACTATTTTATCTTCCAGGTCACTTATCCATTCTTCTGCCTCAGTTATTCTGCTATTGATCCTGTCTAGAGTTTTTTTTAGATTTCATTTATTGTGTTTTTCATTGTTGCTTGGTTCCTCTTTAGTTCTAGGTCCTTGTTAAATGTTTCTTGCATTTTGTCTATTCTATTTCCAAGATTTTGGATCATCTTTACTATCATTATTCTGAATTCTTTTTCAGGTAGACTTCCTATTTCCTCTTCATTTGTTAAGTCTGGTGTGTTTTTACCGTGCTCCTTCATCTGCTGTGTGTTTTTCTGTCTTCTCATTTTGCTTATCTTACTGTGTTTGGGGTCTCCTTTTCACAGGCTGCAGATTCGTAGTTCCCGTTGTTTTTGGTATCTGTCCCCAGTGGCTAAGGTTGGTTCAGTGGGTTGCGTAGGCTTCCTGGTGGAGGGGCTAGTGCCTGTGTTCTGGTGGATGAAGCTGGATCTTGTCTTTCTGGTGGGCACGTCCACGTCTGGTGGTGTGTTTTGGGGTGTCTGTGGCCTTATTATGATTTTAGGCAGCCTGTCTGCTAATGGATGGGGCTGTGTTCCTGTCTTGCTAGTTGTTTGGCATAGGGTGTCCAGCACTGTAGCTTGCTGGTCTTTGAGTGAAGCTGGGTCTTGATGTTGAGATGGAGATCTCTGAGAGATTTTTGCCGTTTGGTATTACGTGGAGCTGGGAGGTCTCTTGTGGACCAGTGTCCTGAAGTTGGCTCTCCCACCTCAGAGGCACAGCCCTGATGCCTGGCTGGAGCACCAAGAGCCTTTCATCCACACGTCTGGAAGACGAACAGCGGCACCGCCGATCGTGCGGTGGCAGCGGTGGGAGTTTGCAGACGGCCCCGGCGGTCGGGATCCCCCTGCGTGGATCCGCGGTCTCCAGCGCCGACCCAGACTACTTTTTTTAACATATGTTTAAAATGGAACTTACTGTATTTTGTGATGGAATTATGTTACCCAAAATTATCAGAAATTTTTCCCATTGATCTTTTATGAAATAAAATGAAATTATGATGTAATTACATGAAATTCCTACATATTTCAATATTTTAAATATACTAATATCTTGGAATTTCTCACCAAAATATTATGATAGCAATGTGTGTTTTTAAAGTGATGAAAAATAATGTTTTCTTTCATCAAAATAAACAGTTTATAAGGAACTGTGCAGAGCAAAACTACTTTTGCAAATTATCAACTTTCAGTTAAAATAGAAAACATATAAGTTGCATTATTCACCAAATGTGAATTGGCTTTCAGATTTGTGCATTGAAACCAACTACAAGATTTGTCAAAAAATATGTCCTCTTTGGTGATCATTAAAATATCCTAAGTGATTATATCTCCTATTTCTCTTTTTACTTATTCTGTGCCTACAGACATATCCAATAACATGACATTTTCCCTCCCACCCCCCAGATATGTTATAAATTCATTACATTGATTACTATATAAGTACTGCCTTACTATCCCAAAGAGTTCTTTCATTACCTCATTACTTCATGATCCACACATTTTTCCATGTGTACTGAATGGTTTGGTTTTATGTGTTCAAATATTTGATAAAATAATCCTACAAGATTGATATGTACAGGTCTTATCTCTTTTTTAGATGAATACTGAGGAAGTCACAATTTAGTGAAAAAGCAACAGTTACTATTTTTATCCAGGGCCCTGGTTTCACAGTATATCACTTAGTATAAAGTGGCTTCAGTCTGGAGAAGGCAAATTTTTCTAAAAACAAATGGGTTCTAACTTAACTTGCTTGACCAACCTCCTTATTTCATAGAGGTGAATCTAATACACGAAGTGTACAATAGTATATAGAAAAGAAAGTTTATGACCTTGAAGAATTTTACGATCTCAAGAAAGTGTAAACTCTACACACCAAAAAATATTTTCGGAGAAAAAATTTAGATGGTAGCATTCCCTATTTTCATACTCCCTAGGGTAACTGTTTAATGTATAAGGTAAATTAGAAAGATAGATGATAGATAGATATCAATAGATAGAGAAAAATTTGATAGATAGATGATAGATAGACAGAGAAAAAGGTATCAATAGAAACAGGAAAAACAATGGTAGTTTTTAGAATCAGCAATAGAAGGGACTCTGAAGATTATTTAGTGAAAACCATAGTCTTACAGATGAAACCACTAAAACCCAGAGAAGTGTGACTTGCTCAAAGTCCAAATCTTGTTAGCGGTAGAGCCAGCCTTAGAATCTAGGCCTTCCAACTCTTGGTCAAATATTTTCCCTATACTGTAGTTCTGATGCATTTTAAAGTCACCCTAGTGAATCATCTACAATCTAAAAGGTAATTCTTTTTTATTAATGTTAGCTTAAAAAAAGGTAACCTTGACATATGTGGCCATTTCAACCTAATAGGTACATCTAGCACATATCCTTTTTACTCTAAAAACTTCAAGCACAACTTGATTCTTTGCTTTATATGAAAATAATGAATTGGTGGTGAATACATCGAACAGCTGTGTGTTCATAAAGACCATGTGTTATTTTTGTTTAACGTTGTAATGTTTTGATGTGCTGCTGAGTGATTTGTCTTTGGGAGACAGTAAAATGTCAGCTGGTTTTACCCTAGAAGACCTCTTACTAAAGAAATTCCAGCTGTGAATATATGATACTTCCTTAAATGGGCAAAGAGAATTTATCCCATGTGTAAAATTGTTCTGCACGTCTGTACTGCTTTAGGAACAATATTCTCTTGGTTTCTATAAGAAGTTGCTTTTCTCTTGAAAATAAAATATAGAAAACTGTATTCGTACAAAATGTTTTAAAATAATTTGAATGAAGGTTTTAATAACAACTTTTGCAAATGTGGTCTTCTTGAAAGTATAAATGTGTACCAGTATTTGAGCTAGGTATAATCAGTATTACGACAAGCAGTTAAATTAATGTATGCTTTACTTTGTAAAATCTCTGCTTAAAATCAGTTGTGGGCTTAAAAAGCTAAGCCTGGTACCAGTCCATAGTCCCATCGGGAAAAATCCTCTAGATTTAAAGGAAATGTTACATTGCATACCTTTAATAATAGATAGATATTTATATTTTATACAAAATCGTAGATATTTACACTTTACCAGGTTATGAAATGTATGGATACCAACAACCATAAAAAGCAGCTAAATGGTTAGGCTGATGCAACTACATAGATGCTTTAGTAGCTATTTGGCATCTGTTTGTCTCATTCTTACTATTTGCTGCCAGTGCTCATGGGGAGTGTTAAAGGGGTTTACCGCAGAAATGACTGGAGAAAGATTATCTGCAACCATTATGCATTAGTTTAGTCTCAACCTCAAATTATATTTGTTTGTTTTCCAAGTATTTATTAAATTAATGTGTCAATAAAATTGTGTAGATCTATTTTGGTTTTAAAAATAATGTAACAATTTCAGAAGTTAGTTCAAAGAATGAACAAATCAATGTTCATACTTTGATGGAATTATAATTAATGTTGTGCACCACCAAGTAAGACATTATTATAAAGGTAATGTTAACAGTGTTTAAACAAATATACCAGAATGTACAGAGCCCAAAATGCCATTGCCTTCATAGCAGTTACCTTGAAATACAATTTCAAATTAAACATTACAAAAAAGGTGTGAGCAATAGAAGCCTCCTTGTGAGTAATGAATACAGCCTCTCAAGATAACTACTTGGCAATGGCTTTTATTCAACTATGTACATTCTGGTAAGTTTGTTAACAACCAGTTGTGTTAACATATAGCCATACCTCATTTAGTATCTAACTGTGCTGTGTATGCAGAAGCATGCACACACACACACACTCACACACACAGGAAATTGTATTTCCCGTCCTGTTGGAAATACCTCATTGCTTGTCTTCCAGTTCCACTCTGCTTTTAGTCATAATCTTATATGTGCTAGAGAGGACCTCAGACTAGAAATCTGGGGTCGGCAAACTATGACTCCTGAGCTACACCCAGTCTGCCTGTGAGCTAAGAATTGTTTCTTCATTTTAAAAAAGTTGAAAAAATCAAAAGAAGAATAATGTTTCGTGATGGAATTCAAATTTCAGTGTCCATAAGTAAAGTTTTATTGGAACACAGCCATATTCGTTTATATGTCGTCTATGGCTGCTTTCACAATACAATGGCAGAGCTGAGTAGTTGCAATAGAAGTCATGGTCCACAAAGCCTAAATTATTTACTATCTATCCCTTTACAGAAAAAGTTTGCTGACTACTTAGCAAATTTTTAAATCATCCACTTAGGTAAAAAAATGTGAGTGTAACAAGGGATACGTTTCCCCCTAGACTTAAGGAACACTCATTATCCAGTCTTGAGATAAAATTGTATGGATTTAACGAGTGATATGAATGAAGCAAAACAGTATCTTCATGGGTTTCCCTTGGGAATTAGGGGAAGAATACTTTTCCAATTTTAAATCACCACCAGCGTGTTTCTGATTACCGCAGTTCTTATATCAAAGAGGGTAGGGCGTGGGTAGACAGAAGAAAAGACAGCTTGTGATTTTACCCTATTGCCTGATTTCCTCTTCATCCTTCATGAGAGAGTAGAAGCTGTATCTGCTTCAAGATGAGTGTGGTTATTACCTGGTGCTCCTGTTGCTTGACTAGAATGCAGGTGCTGGGAGGCAAATGGCTAGTTTGAACCCACAAAGGAACACTCCTAGGCTCAAAGGGGAGCATTGTGTCTGCTTGGAATTTAGCTTGTTTGATCAACCTCTGCCCTTTATTTCATGGAAATGTGATTGTGATGAGTATTTATTTCTCACAATCATCAGGGTTATTTACTGCCATTTTTGTGACTATGTCTACTCTTTTGTTGAGGAATATGCTTTTAATTTCTTTCTTGTGCAAAAATCAGTATGTTTAAGTATAGCCACATTATAAATACATATATACACATGTATATCTACACACGCCCCTAGTACACACACAAGTGTGTGCATATATATAATGTGGATTATTTGCATATTACATTTATGCGTGTATGTGTCCCAGTGATAGTGTCATTGCCATAGCAACATGGTGTTTATTGGTATGATCTAATAAAATTTAGTTTTTATTATTTCACTGGAATACAATAGCCAAGGGGCTTGTTGATCTGTATAAGAAAACTCCTAATTGGTATCTAAATGCCCTCACAGTAGCTAAATTTCCATCTACTAGCTGTACAGAAGCCAAATAATATAGAGCATAGGGGGCCAAAACAATTTTCACTGATTGCTTCTTAGTTGAAGGATAGGAAATATGCAGAACAAGTTAAATAGCCCTAGGGACTGTGTGCATTATCACCAAGAAAGACAGAAATGTGAGTCATAAATTAGGTTTGTTAGATCTTGTGTATGGTATAGCAAGAGAAGCATGAAAGTGATACCATATCACTCCTCTTTTCATTCATCCACGAATATTAGATTTATCAATTATGCTTAGTGGTTAGTCCATGCATGAAAGAGGCATTATAAAATCCATATAATCCTATAATATAGCTGCAAAAATATAGTTAAGTATCTGACACTCACTTATATAAACCAAACTATAATATTCCAGAGGGAACGGACTTAACATTCAATGTTTCCTCCAGGATATGGGATCTAAGTTATTGTTATAAATGTGTATGTGACCATTTCAATGACATTGAATTGCAAGACAATCTACTATATAATTTTCTTACCATCAGTTATGCATTTTTAATATTTAATGCTTTTGCTAAAAATTATAGGCCTTTACCATTTAATTTCATTTTCTCTTTTACAGTTTGTCATAGATGAGTCCTGACTGTGCTCTTTCTCATTAAATTCCTTATAGTTCTTCTACCAGCTTTTCTATCATCTAGCCTTCCCCCTCCAGTCTAAATACAGTTTTCTAAATATTATTATTTAATTATCTCTCCGTGTCTAGTGTAAAGCTCCCTGCACAGTCAGTGCCATCAACAGCTTATTAACTAATTAAGAGAAACAAAAGTAAATGTTAAAATTTATTTAAAGATCACAGTGAGGGAAGTCTCTGAAAATTGGCTGCAACTTCTCCAAAGCCTCTCTGTGGGTTCCATTACATATCTCATATTCTGTAAGATAGTGACAGCAAGGATTAGGGCCAACTTGAAAATTTGATCTTTATTTTTAAGCTTCCTACTTGTGACTTTAAGTCAGACCTAGAATTTATTAAACAACCAATTTCTCACCACCTTCACTATTTGTGCCCTGGTCTGAGCCACTATTATCTCATCTGAATTATTTCAGTCGTTTCTGTAATCGTTTCCTTATTTTCCCACTTGCTTTCCCACACTCAGTTCTCCAAAGAACCTCCAGAGAGAGACTCTTAAAAAGAAAGTCAGCTAATTCTTCTGTTCAGATCTCCAACACCTCTCCTTCTCATTTAGAGTAAAACCTAAGATCCTTACAATAGTCTAGAATAGCCCTACAAAGTCTTCCTTTAGGTTATCAATGTGAGTCATTTTTATTTAACTTCACCTCCTTCTACTTTTTCCCTCATTCAAATTAGGCTCTATGCTCTTCTCTATGAATTATCATGTATGAGTTCTTTTTCACATTTCCTTTTTTTTGAATCCCATGAAGCTGAAATACTCACGAATTACTTTCTACTTTGTGGTCCTCTGAAGAGTTTCCCTAGGACTCAACAGGTGTAAACATTGGTACAAAGGCGGCCCCAAACACGGCCAGAGCAACAACACGTTGCCTGTTCTCTCCTTTTGAGATTTTTTGCTTAAACTACAAATTATGCCAGGTTGGAATGGAGACTCAATGAGCCATTTTGTGCAACCTACACACACTGTTGGTTTTGACATTTTCTTGTCTTTTTGGTGGGCCAGAGGGTACCATTGAAAATTACTGCTTCAGTGCCTGAAAGAGTTAATGTAGCTTCCAGAAATGATTATTACATCCCCCAGGAGTAGCTTATGCATTAGGAGAATCTGGCTTAGTTTGTTGGTAAAATGCACATGTGCTACAAGACAGGATAGGGACAACTACTGATTAAAGGGGACTTCAGTGACTCTGCTCTTTAAGAGAGCACTATCAGAGCAAGTTTACTGATTACAAAGTGCTTAAAGATTATATTCAAAGTCCAATGTGCCTTTTATCACCCCCTCCCACAGGTAATTAAATGAACATAATCAGCAATACTTTATATGTTCAAATCCTCCCTCCCGTTCCTTTTAGCTGCCTTTCCATCTCAGTTCACTGTATTACTACCCATCTCCACCTCATTTTGGGCAGTCCAGTGAGGCTGAAATTTCTCCCTCTATGTAGTTAAAATCTAAAATATGAGATATCATCAGAAATTGGAGGAGATCAGCATTTATAATGGATATGAAATTGTGGGGCTGCCAATATCATTCAGATCTTTTTGTCATAATTTCCCCAGACCCACCATTCTTGAGGGATTACCATATCTATTTCCTTTATGTTACCAATTCAGTCTGACATTAGGTGAGTTATCCTTTGGACTTATTGTAGCATATGCTGTTTCAGGAATCTTCTTTGCAAAGAAATCGGGAAGAAGGAGTACATTTTGAAACTGTTATTGCCTTTAGGTAGCATTAAGTGTTTCTGAAAATCAAGAGAAAACTTTTGATTTTCAAAAATGTTCCTTAACAAACATTATAATTTTTCATGGTAAAAACTTATTTTATCACCTATTACATAAAGAGAAATCTTACCTGATTTGTTATTCATTTCACACTGGGGTCCTGATTAATATTGAAAAATCATGCCAAAAAAACATAAAGAGGTACAATAAGTAGATTTTAACCTTTTAGTATTTCTAAATAGTATGTTTAGAACTCTTCTGAATCTTAGAAATTTAGTATCTTCTAAATAGAGATGTTTTACATTTTTACGTTTTCTGGTAGGGCAAAGATTTCACCAAAGATTAATGCATTTTGAAAATGACAAAACAATTGCTTTTTCAATAGTTTCAGAATTTTGCCATTAAGGCAAAGCTATGGTTCACTATTTTGGATGTTTTAGGAGTTACTGCTTATATTATTGGTCATTTAAAAAAATGACACTTTTAAAAGTAGACCTGTTCATATAGTAGACCATAAATATGAAACCTAAGCAATTTTCTTATGCAGTCACCTTACTGGTACTGTTTCATGATAAGAGCATTTTCCTATTTTGGTCTTGATATTTTATCTCATAATAATCTAGTGCAAACCATTTCATAATTTGGTTATATAAACATTCAGGGTTTTGAAATCACAGTCCAGGATATCTGCTTCTTCCTGTTTTCACATTAAAAAAAGGCAGAGTAAGGTGATGTGTTTTGGTAGTTAGGTCAGTAAAGGAGTAAATAATTCGGGGTTCTATTCCTTGAACTTCAATTGATTTTAATACACCATTTATACATTTTGTAAAAGGGTGAATAGGTACCGTATAAATAACCTGTATTACAGTTTAAAAAACCACTCCACTAATTTTGATCCCACAGTGATTATTAATATAGCAATGTTAATAAATGTGATATAATTCTAAAACAAATGTTATCTAAAATATAATTTATTTTTAACTAAAATATTATGTGATAAGAACGACTGTGAATACTTCCCATTTAATGCATTAAAGTTTAATGTTCAAAATTAAGAAACACTGTATATAAATAGCCTATACCTTAAAATATTCAAGTACTAAATTAGAATATACTGTGGAATAGGGTGCTGTCACGTTCTTTACTGAATGATCAGAATTTTTGTCATGAATAAATTATAAACTAAACATATTTACTTTTTAAAAATACATGTATAAGTGTTAGTGGAAAATTAATCTGTATGAAATGTATCTTTCTAAAGAGTTCTGTATACAAAATTCCATATGACTCAAATGAAAACACATACTTTATAAAATTTATCATTTCTTAGTACAAAAGCCTTTGACAAATACTATAATTTATTATTTTCTTCTAATGAACACTTACCATGGGCTTTTTTTTTTTTTGATCAGAGAAATTTTTTAATTTTATTTTTTTTAACATCTTTATTGGAGTATAATTGCTTTCCAATGGTGTGTTAGTTTCTGCTTTATAACAAAGTGAAAAAGCTATAAGTATACATATATCCCCATATTTCCTCCCTCTTGTGTCTCCCTCCCACCCCTCTAGGTGGACACAAAGCAAAGAGCTGATTTCCCTGTGTTATGCGGCTGCTTCCAACTAGCTATCTATTTTACATTTGTTAGTATATGTAAGTCCATGCCACTCTCTCACTTCGTCCCACCTTACCCTTCCACCTCCCCATATCCTCAAGTCCATCTTCTACGTCTGCATCTTTATTCCTGTCCTGCTCCTAGGTTCTTTAGAACCATTTCTTTTTTAATTCCATATATATGTGTTAGCATACGGTATTTGTTTTTCTCTTTCAGACTTACTTCACTCTGTATGACAGACTCTAGGTCCATCCACCTCACTACAAATAATTCAATTTTGTTTCATTTTATGGCTGAGTAAGATTCCATTGTATATATGTGCCACATCGTCTTTATCCATTCATCTGTCCATGGACACTTAGGTTGCTTCCATGTCCTGGCTATTGTAAATAGAGCTGCAAAGAACATTGTGGTACATGACTCGTTTTGAATTACGGTTTTCTCAGAGTATATGCCCAGTAGTGGGATTGCTGGGTCATATGTTAGTTCGATTTTTAGTTTTTTAAGGAACCTCCATACTGTTCTCCACAGTGGCTGTGTCAATTTACATTCCCACCAACAGTGCAAGAGGGTTCCCTTTTCTCTACACCCTCTCCAGCATTTATTGTTTGTAGATTTTCTGATGATGGTCGTTCTGACTGGTGTGAGGTGAGACCTCGTAGTTTTGACTTGCATTTCTCTAATGATTAGTGATGGTGAGCATCCCTTCATGTGTTTGTTGGCAATCTGTGTATCTTCTTTGGAAAAATGTCTATTTAGGTTTCTGCCCATTTTTGGATTGGGTTGTTTGTTTTTTGATATTGAGCTGCATGAGCTGCTTGTAAATTTTGGAGATTAATCCTTTGTCAGTTGCTTCATTTGCAAATATTTTCTCACATTCTGAGGGTTGTCTTTTCATCTTGTTTATGGTTTCCTTTGCTGTGCAAAAGCTTTTAAGTTTCATTAGGTCCCATTTGTTTATTTTTGTTTTTATTTCCATTTCTCTAGGAGGTGGGTCAGAAAAGATCTTTCTGTGATTTATATCATAGAGTGTTCGGCCTATGTTTTCATCTAAGAGTTTGAGAGTGTCTGGCCTTACATTTAGGTCTTTAATCCATTTTGAGTTTATTTTTGTGTATGGTGTTAGGGAGTGTTCTAATTTCATTCTTTTACATGTAGCTGTCCAATGTTCCCAGCACCACTTATTGAAGGGGCTGTCTTTTCTCCATTGTATATCCTTGCCTCTTTTGCCATAGATTAGTTGACCATAGGTGTGGTGGTTTATCTCTGGGCTTTCTATCCTGTTCCATTGATCTATATTTCTGTTTTTGTGCAAGTACCATACTGTCTTGATCACTGTAGCTATGTAGTATTGTCTGAAGTCAGGGAATCTGATTCCTCCAGCTCCATTTTTCTTTCTCAAGATTGCTTTGGCTATTCGGAGTCTTTTGTGTTTCCATACAAATTGTGAAAATTTTGTTCTAGTTCTGTGAAAAATGCCAGTGGTAGTTTGATAGGGATTGCATTGAATCTGTAGATTGCTTTGGGTAGTATAGTCATTTTCACAATGTTGATTCTTCCAATCCAAGAACATGGTATACCTCTCCATCTGTTTGTATCATCTTTAGTTTCTTTCATCAGTGTCTTATAGTTTTCTGCATACAAGTCTTTTGTCTCCTTAGGTAGTTTATTACTAGGTGTTTTATTCTTTTCGTTTCAGTGGTAAATGGGAGTGTTTCCTTAATTTCTCTTTCAGATTTTTCATCATTAGTGTATAGGAATGCAAGAGATTTCTGTTCATTAATTTTGTCTCCTGCTGCTTTACCAAATTAATTGATTACCTCTAGTAGTTTTTTGGTAGCATGTTTAGGATTCTCTACGTATACTATCACGTTATCTGCAAGCAGTGACAGCTTTACTTCTGTTCCAATTTGGATTCCTTTTATTTCTTTTTCTTCTCTGATTGCTGTGGCTAAAACTTCCAAAACTATGTTGAAAAATAGTGGTGAGAGTGGGCAACCTTATCTTGTTCCTAATCTTAGTGGAAATGGTTTCAATTTTTCACCATTGAGAATGATATTGGCTGTGGGTTTGTCGTATATGGCCTTTATTATGATGAAGTAAGTTCCCCCTATGCCTACCTTCTGGAGGGTTTTTATCATAAATGGGTGTTGAATTTTGTTCAAAACTTTTTCTGCATCTACTGAGATGATTGAGTAGTTATTTCTACTATTTTATCTTACAGGTCACTTATCTGTTCTTCTGCCTCAGTTATTCTGCTATTGATTCCTTCTAGAAAATTTTTAATTTCACTTATTGTGCTGTTCATCATTGTTTGTTTGCTCTTTAGTTCTTCTAGGTCGTTGTTTAATGTTTCTTGTATTTTCTTCATTCTATTTCCAAGATATTAAATCATCTTTATTATTATTACTCTGAATTCTTTTTCAGGTAGACTGCCTATTTCCTCTTCATTTGTTTGGGCTGGTGGGTTTTTACCTTGCTTCTTCATCTGCTGTGTGTTTCTCTGTCTTCTAATTTTGCATAACTTACTATATTTGGGGTCTCCTTTTCCCATGCTGCAGTTTTGTATTTCCCATTGTTTTTGATGTCTGACCCCAGTGGGTGAGGTTGGTTCAGTGGGCTGTGTAGGCTTCCTTGTGGAGGGGATTGGCGCCTGTGTTCTGGTGGGTGGGTTGGATCTTGTCTTTGTGGTGGGCAGGGCCGCATCTGGTCGTGTGTTTTGGGGTGTCTGTGACATTATTATGATTTTAGGCAGCCTCTCTGCTAATGGGTGGGGTTGTGTTCCTGTCTTGCTAGTTGTTTGGCACAGGGTGTACAGCACAGTAGCTTGCTGGTCATTGAGTGGAGCTGGGTCTTAGCACTGAGTTGGAGGTCTCTGGGAGAGCTTTCCCCGTTTGATATTACATGGAGCCAGGAGGTATCTTGTAGACCAATGTCCTGAACTCGGCTCTCCCACCTCAGAGGCACAGGCCTGACATCCAGCTGGAGCACCAAGACACTGTCAGCCACACGGCTCAGAAGAAAAGGGAGAGAAAAAAGAAAGAAAAAAAGAAGAATAAAATAAAATAAATTAAAATCGTTATTAAAATAAAAAATAATTATTAAAAATAAAAAAATTGGAAAGTAATAAAAAAAGAAAAAATGAAAGAAAGAAAGAAGAGAGCAACGAAACCAAAAAAAAAAAAAAAAAAGAATCCACCAATGATAACAGGCGCTAAAAACTATACTAAAAAAGGAAAAGAGAAAGAAAAAAACAGAAAGACATAACCCTAGGGCAAATGGTAAAAGCAAAGCTATACAGGCAAAATCACACAAAGAAGCATACACGTACACACTCACAAAAAGAGAAACAGGAAAAAAATATATATATTGTTGCTCCCAAAGTCCACTGCCACAATTTTGGGATGATTCGTTCTCTATTCAGGTATTCCACAGATGCAGGGTACATGGAGTTGATTGTGGAGATTTAATCCGCTGCTCCTGAGGCTGCATGGAGAAATTTCCCTTTCTCTTCTTTGTTTGCACAGCTCCTACGTTTCAGCTTTGGATTTAGCCCCGCCTCTGCGTGTAGGTCTCCTGAGGATGTCTGTTCTTTGCTCAGACAGGACGGGGTTAAAGGAGCAGCTGATTAGGGGGCTCTGGCTCATCAGGCCAGGGGAGGAGGGAAGGGTATGGAATGTGGGGCGAGTCTGCAGCGGCAGAGGCCAGCGTGACATTGCAACAGCCTGAGGCATGCCGTGTGTTCTCCCGGGGAAGTTGTCCCTAGATCACGGGACCCTGGCAGTGGCAGGCTGCACAGGCTCCCAGGAGGGGAGGTGTGGATAGTGACCTGTGCTTGCACACAGGCTTCTTGATGGCTGCAGCAACCGCCTTAGCATTTCATGCCTGTCTCTGGGGTCTGCGCTGATAGCCGTGGCTCGCGCCCATCTCTGGAGCTTGTTTAAGCAGTGCTCTGAATCCCTTCTCCTCGCACACCATGAAAAAATTGTCTCTTGACTCTTAAGCAGGTCCAGACTTTTTCCCAGACTCACTCCCGGCTAGCTGTGGGGCATTAGCCCCCTTCAGACTGTGTTCACGCAGCCAACCCCAGTCCTCTCCCTGGGATCTGACCTCCAAAGCCCGAGCCTCAGCTCCCAGCCCCAACTCGTCCTGGCGGGTGAGCAGGCAAGCCTCTCAGGCTGGTGAGTGCTGGTCGGCACCTATCCTTTGTGGGGGAATCTCTCTGCTTTGCCCTCTGCACCCCTGTTGCTGTGCTCTCCTCCATGGCTCTGAAGCTTCCCCCTTGCCACCCCCATCCCTGCCAGTGAAGGGTCTTCCTAGTGTGTGCAAACTTTTCCTCCTTCACAGTTCACTCCCAGTGGTGCAGGTCCCATCCCTATTCTTTTGTCTCTGTTTTTTCTTTTTTCTTTTGCCCTACCCAGGTACGTGGGGAGTTTCTTGCCTTTTGGGAAATTGAGGTCTTCTGTCAGCACTCATTTGGTGTTCTGTAGGAGTTGTTCCACATGTAGATGTATTTCTGATGTATTTGTGGGGAGGAAGGTGATCTCCAAGCCTTACTCTTCCACCATCTTGAAGATCTCTACCGTGGGCTTTTATAGTAACGTACATATACCGATTTTCTTTCAGTGAACCACGTTTTGCTAGTGAGTAGCTATTTCCAAATGCAAATAACTCTGAAGAAAGACTGTGGTTTGGGAAGCTGTACAGTTATTGCTAATTTTTTTAATAGCACATTTCAGTGATTTTCAGTTTATTATACCATTGTAGGTGACTTACATATAATTATGCATTTTTTCATAGAGTAGATATTTTTATGTTGTTATTGAAGAAAGATGCCCTAGCTTTCTTCCTGAAAGGGATGATACTTGTATATTAATACATATATAGTTAAAAGTAAGGGAGTATATTATTTTTTTGGAAAGTAAATATTGTCTCTGGTATATCAGCACATAAAGAACAACAGTGCTTAAATATACAAATAATTTCTTTAACACATTTTACTTCTATTGGCTTTTTATTTCAGTGAAGTTTCATTGTAATTTCTTCAATTAGTGGTTATTGCTCTATTTGTTTCCTTGTCAGTGCAAGTATGTAATGGTTGTGTAAAATGTAGAGGACTGGGGTGTAGATCATTGAATCTATGCACAGCAGAAGGCCTAAACAATCTCTAGCAGATTGTCAGGATTGTTATCCCATAAGGTCCATAATTCCAAAATTATTTCAAAGCTTGTGTTTAGGAATGAACATTTTTCCAAAATAGATATACTGATATTCTCTTAGTCCTTCATCAGAGCACTAAATGATCTTTCCCTCTCAAGCTTTCATGGGCCATTGGTCCGTAGTGATAGACCTAAAACCTGGAGCTAGGAAAAGAAAATTAATATATGCAGAATGAAAATCCCTTGGCTGCTATAATTTATAAGGAAATATTCTCTGTATGAAAAAATAAACTTCACAGAAATAGCAAGTTGTCAGTTTATCAGTCAAAATGATGTATAATCCCCACAGAAGTTCAATCATATACAAATCCTAATATAAAATTTTAATTTGTCTTTAAATGGTTTGAGCTTTACTGACAAACATACTATCATAGACATAACTTTCTTGAGGTCTAAAATAGCAGCATCAATGTATTAGGTATGTATAATCTTGTATTTATAGATGATTGATAGAGTTAATGAGAAAAATCCCACTTATTTAAAATCTTGCAAGGCTGAAATACTCAGTAAAGTATTTGTTCAGCTTGTCAATTTAATATAAGTATGTTGTTGAAATTCTTAAGGATAGAGCTTAGTTGCCTGGCAATGGATTGTAGTGAAATTCATTTAAAGTTCATTGAACATGGGAGGTATGTAATTTATTCAAATCCCCCACTTATTGAATCAGGATTTGACTTTTTAAAATATTTTTTTCCAACTAATAAAATGAACTTGAAAAAAATTAGCAAAATCTCTGTAGAATTGTGACAGAGTAATTCTGTTGACTATGTTGTCTATTAAAGTTTTCACTCACAGGAGCTGAAGGCTAAATTGAGATGAATGTATTTATTGTTGTTTAGAGGATTCATTTTTATTTTGATTTACTTAGAGGGAAATTTAGTTGTAAATGCTTTATAATCTTGCCAACTCTTCCCTTTCTAGATAAATAATGAGATCATGTATCTGCATATTTAATGGGAATATATTATAAAAAAATGTTTAGAATGGGATTCCTGGATTTCTTAATATATAACTAATGATATAGGTAATAGAAGGCAGAAACTTTCCGTGGCTTTATTATATTAGTAAGTAAACATAGACTTTTAAAGCATAAATATGTGGCAATAAAAAGTATGTAAAGTTTTAGCATCTGATTTTGAGTTTGCTTCTACCCTGCTTATACTTTTGATTACACAGGTTTTTGTTGTATTTGTTACTGTTGTTATTCTCTGCATGTAGGTTATCTACCGGCTCACAGCCATGTTTGCATCTATTCTCTTGAGGTTTCAAATCTTAAACCTTAGGTGTGTTTCTTATCAGTCTATGGTCAAGACCAAATGGGTGAATTCTTGTTTTTGAAAGAAATGTTTTTGACTTAGTTAAGAGTTACCACTACAAAGTTTTCTGATTAACATAAGTACAATGGTGCTAAAAGTCAAAGCATTAGGTAGGAAAATGAGTTATTTGGAGACTGTTTATTTGCATCAAATAATGTGTATGGTAGGTAACCACATCTATATGGTCATGTGTTCTCAGCCCTCTCGTATCCATTGTATCTTTCACTGAATTACAGAAGGGATTCCTAGGGAGAAAGCTGCATGGTGCATAAGTTCATATTTAGCAATAACCAAGAAAGCTAAGCTTTAAATTAAATCTTGAAAAGCCTGATAATGCTCTTTTGAAAATGACAACACTGTTTTCTTGACCCTTATGCTCTAACAGATGAATTAGGCACAAGTACGTATTTGAATGAGTTCACAGTGCCTGAAGGTCTGAGAAATATAAATATGAATTATACCTGGTGCCTGCTCTTAGGAAGTTTATAGTCAAATTAGGGAAGATAAGAAATATAGGCCAAGAATTATAAATCAAGGGAGAAACTGATTGATTCCAGAAAGGAGATTGAGAGTCTAAGCCATGGGAGACCAGAAGAAGGGATAGATCTATTTGGGCAAGAGAAGGATTCCTAGTGCAGGTGACTCTTGAGAAGGTTGTGGAAAGATCAAGTTTAGACATGTTGGTTGTGAGGAAAAAGGTGTTTAAGAAGTAATAACAGAACTATTAAAAGCACAAAAGCAGGAGATTTCTGTGGTGCACTGTTATACATCAAATAGTTCAGTTTTGTTGTGTTATATATGAAATAGAGTTGTTGGAAGAAAACTTGAAATGTTAGATTTAGGTCTTGGATGCTAGGTGAAGGAGTTCTGTTGGCATTCATAATTTTGGGGTTGGAGGGTCAGAACTTTACTTCAGGAGGCTTATTTTGGCAGAGGTACAAATAAAATATCTGTCCCTAATATGTTTCACTCTATTTGTAACCACTGTTACTAAAGATATACTGACAGTGTGTGGCTGGAGCCAACTAGTACCTGCTTGTAAGAGTAATAAGAGGGCTTCCCTGATGGCACAGTGGTTGAGAATCTGCCTGCCAATGCAGGGGACACAGGTTCTCGAGCCCTGCTCTGGGAAGATCCCACATGCCGCAGAGCAAATGGGCCCTTGAGCCACAATTACTGAGCCTGCGCGTCTGGAGCCTGTGCTCCGCAACAAGAGAGGCCGCGATAGTGAGAAGCTCGCGCACCGCGATGAAGAGTGGCCCCCGCTTGCCGCAACTAGAGAAAGCCCTCGCACAGAAACGAAGACCCAACACAGCCATAAATAAATAATTAATTAATTAAAAATTTTAAAAAAAGGAGTAATAAGATATCTTTGTAATGATCTTACATTTTAATGTTTTTTGAAATGTTATCTCCTTTGCATGATATATCCTCTGTTATAATATGTAGTATAAGGCTATAGAAAATATACTAAAGTGATTATAGTAATAATAATACTGTACAATTTATATTTGGAAATAATTTCCTTTGTGTTTCAGTTTTCTCCTGTTTTCTTATATTCCTTGAAACGTAAACATTTTTGGTTTCTGTACTCCATGTGTGCAACCTGGAAAAACTGGGATTCCACCTCAGCCATTCTCTTTTTGTCTTGACTGATCTTGTTGTATACACATAGACTGAGTCACTACTGGGCCTCTGGAATAATACAGCTTCCAGCTTTTTAAAATAATCAATACATTTAAGATGATTTTGTTTTTTATGTACTTTAACTTTGACCCTTTGCTTAGTTATATTTTCACTTGGTCTAGGATATGATGTGATCGTTCCATATATTAAAAGCTGATATGTGGCATAGTGTAACCTAAACAGAGTATATTTACGGCTTACACGTCCCGGTAATGTATAGGAAGGTGAATAATATTTTCTCTTTTGTTGTTGTTTCTAAGAAGTCAGAGTAAATAGTTTCCCCCATCTTCTCATCTTTCAGACAGAAATTTGAAACCCCACTGTGGTAGGAAGAATACAGACAGATTTTTGGAAGTCAAATTTAGAAACATTCACACAATGTATTTTCAAGCAACTAGAAAAGAAGGTTTTAACAGCCCCGAAAAAAGCAAGCATTATCCAGCTCAATGAATTGTCAAAATCAAAGTACATATATGCACAAGAACCACTTTGGGCTACACAGTGCTTTCGTGGGTGAACCTTAAGTGCAAGATGGATGGATTCACTGCATTCGGATGTATGGGAGGAAAAAGAATATTTGTTGACTACTTTTTTCAGGTCAGGTTAAAGTAATACCATTCGTCTCAATATCAGATGTTGATTCTTATCTAGTTATATACCATGCTTGTGAATGTCTTCATATGCAGGACTTTCATAGTTCAGGAGAAATGACTGATAGTCTAACTTACTGAGCTTTGGAGGAGTCATTTGATCATCTGAGAACACATCCTTTCAAAACACAAATAATTATTGCTTGCAAAGTGATGTGGAACTTTTATTTTCAAGAAAAAATAATGATTTTTCTCTCCTCCTCAACAGCTACTTTCTCACGTTGGCCATGTTCAAAGTGTTCTTTCTCTCAAATACTCATTCCTTAAAATTTTGAGACTACAGGACCTCCAGTTTATATGATACAACTCAAAACAAATGAAATAAAAAAGCTTTTTCTTGGAGAACAAGCCATCCAGTTTCAATGAGTAAATTCAAGGCACTTAACATGTATGAGCCAGATATTCATTACCAAACAATTCAAAGCTTAGTTATAGTAAGTACTAAAAAAGAATATATCTTCTTTTTGCATAGTTTCTTACCCAGAGAAGCTAAATGTGGCATAAGGCCTGAATTTTTTGGTTAAAAATAACACTTTTTTTGTTAAAAGTACCACGCGAAAATATCTAGTAGAAAATAAATTCATTTTATGGCATTAGCTGTTATGATTTCACATTGCATGCAGTTTTAGGGACCTCCTATGGAATTTAAGGGATTCACATAATTCAGATTTCTATTATAGCAATACTGAATTGATCCTTTAAAGGATTTAAATTGCATTCATACATGGAAAAGACCAATATCTGTAGGGAAATATGCATTTTTTAATTAAAAGTAAATATATCATCAACATTTTATATTTGCTAAAATGATTGTTGCTTTCCATATTTATTGTAGTATTTTCCATAATTTATTATACAAAATTACTAATGTTAGTGCAATTGAAAAATATTTTATTCTTCGTGTTATGTTTATCCTAATGACTGTTGGTGTGATTTAATTTCCAAATTTAACAAAAACTTGGCATCAAAATAGAGCTTCTATTGATACATACATGCCAAATTTTTGATGACCCAGGAACACACATTGATTCATTTGCTCTTTTTCAGTTACAACCTTAAGTGTTATAGCTATAAGAAATAAAATTATCTTTACTTCTTAGGAAAGCTGGAATTCATACTTCAAGAAATATACTGTATTTTCATAGCATACAGCAAGATACTGATATAAATTGAAGTTTTGCCTTTTCTTGTATTGCTTATCATTTTATTGGCATAAATCTGAAAGATGATAGAATGATTTCCCAACATAAAATTCATAGTCTACTGGAATTATGTTCTTATGCTTTGTTCACTTATTAAGTATTCACTGTTTAAAACACTATATATAGCTCATTTTGTAAAAGTATGGACTGGAGCTAGACTGTTTGGGTTTGAATTATTGCTCCTTGAGGTTTTCTAGCTGTCAACGGATAGTTCTGTGCCTCAGTTTCCTCATCTTTTTAAATGGAGTTTTTAATAATAGTACTTTGTTTACCATAAAAAGGTACTTAACCTAAGTACTAGGAAAGTAGGCTGTAAACCCGGCAAGAGTAAGGCTTATGACATAATTATCTTTATATAGCTAGTACCTAGGAGAGTACCTACTAGGTATCGTAAGCAAATAATAAATATTTTGAATGAAAATAAATGTTCCTTTGCATGTTGGAAGTTAATTATAATTTCCTTGTAATTTCTGGCTCAAATTACACTGGAATCCAATGTAACACCATGTTGGACCAAGTTTGCTGGTTCACATCCTAATGCAAAAAATATTTGTTGAAAGAACTTCAAAACATGATGCCCCCTTTTTCTCTGTTTGTATCAATACCATTAGATGATATTCTTTTTCTGATACAATAAATGTTCAAGAGTTTATTCATACAAATTTCTATAGCATGAAAATTAGTATTCCACAATTCAATAGGTTAAAGGATGAATGAATGGAGGGATAAATAGGTGGATGGAAGGATATACAACCAGATGCAAAATACAGAATTACCACCCATTCAATTCCAAACACTAAACCAGTAAGATACTTTTTCCATTTCTTCCCCTTTCCTTTATCAGCATATGGCAAATATTTCTGTCCTATTGTCTCTCTTTTCTTCATCCTCAGTGTTGTTTTACAGTTGTCAATGCCCCTCTTCACTACTAAAAATTGGATAATTAAAATTGTTGTTGAACATTTAATGTTAAAAGGCATTGGTGCTTCAAAAGAGAAAATGTTTCTTTATGATTATGTTATGATAAGTGACCCAGAAATGATTTCCAATACAGTATGTCCTAAATTCCAAGCTGATGGAAATTCACCTATATGTTAAATAGGTATTTATTATTTATGGTTAGGAACAAAATATCAACTGTTGAGACACATGTATACATGTAGATGACATTCTTATTTTTACTGTCCCAGTAAAAATACAATGAAAAATATGCAAATCTACATTCCTTTTTCTAGCTGTATGGGAAGTGAGGATGTATGGGATTTCATTCTTAAGACTGTACAATGTTAGTCTCAACAAATCACCAAAGCATCAGATGGATGTTAGGGTAGGAGTTTCTAAAACTAAAGGACATTAAAATTTGATAAGAAGTTAGAGAGAACCTGGGTAAATAACTTTAAGCATTCAAGTGAATAACCAAAAGAGCATGTTTGATAGTGCTGATAATTGCACAAAATTGAGTATACAAAAAACCCAATGAATTATACATTTAAAAAAGCAAACTTTATGGCCTTTTATTGTATCTCAATAAATCTGTTAAGATACTCATGCAAACACTTTAAAAATGTAAACTCTATTCTGAGCACTTTCAATTAAACTATCATACAAAGCATTCTACTTTAGTCTCTCCATCCAGCTCCAGTGAAAGCCAAAACCTACATACACACTGAGGAGTAACAAAGTAGTAAAATCCTGTTTTCATTCTTCTTCCCAATTTGCTCCTCACATCATTCTTATCTCCTTAAGTAGCACAGAGGAGTTGGAATGAATGCCCCAACCCCCATTTCTCCTGCCTTAATAAACTCACTTGTTTAGATAATAAGAATTAACTCATGTTTTGGAATTTAGGTTCCATATGATTAAAGAAGCTGGTAGGCAAAATATTTTTGAAAACTGTTGATTATTGCAGGAAAAATGAAAAGTATTACAAGGGACCACTTATTAAATTATATTTATATGTGAGTTTTGTTGGAATGAGTGATACTAGTCATGAAAATGATTTGTTTTAGAAAGGATATATAAATGTGTTCTGATTTTCAAGCCTTCATTGATTAATTTGCCCTCTTTAATATATTATAAACCACAGAGAAATAAAAATCATGGTGAAGATATCATTAAATTCTGAGGAAAAAATACTATATAAAATGGTACCATATGTATAGCCCAGTTATAAATCATTCTCTCTCTCTCACTCTCATTCTCTCTCTCAGTTTAGTTCTGGGTTTATACTCAGGCTACTTAAATAGAGTAGAAATGAAATTCCCAGACACACACATTCCTCAAAATTCTGATCAAACTGATAGGTGTAAATTTGTCTATATTTTACTTAATTTATTTTTTTCTTTCTAAACCATAGCAAACATTATACGTTAACATAATCAATTTGCAGATTATATTCTATTCTACTTGTGATATATTTGAACTTCATTATATTTATAATTGTGATTCTCTAAAAATTTTATTTCCCAAGGAATTCCTAGCTTTCTCCTCTCTATTTAGGCTCCCTAGTGTACACACTATCAAAGCTTTATGAAGTAAGAAAATTTTATTACTTACTATGGAATTTTTGTTTGAATTAAAGTCAAAAAATAAAAAATAAATTCATTATATTTTTACTGCTGGAATTAGATGCAGAAATATTTTCCACTGTGAAAAGAAAGATCTGTGAATATTTAGTTTATTAACATATGTTCATTGAGTGGTAAATGCATTTTTATTCACAGAATTTCTTATTTCATGTGTGTTAATGTTTATTACAATACCAGTCATGTATTTACATATTTGAATTGTAATCTGAATTTAGGAAGTTATTAGAAACAACTTTATTGCATTTCAGGTGTTTCTCAAATCTCCTGAGTGTGCTGTTAACAGAAGACAATTGATGTTTTATTGGCATATTGAATATATGTTTTAAGTGCATGATGAGGCACAGGGCCACAAACTAACTCAACAGGCAACGGTACGATAAGAAACACCAGGAGTCACCTATTATTTTTAAAAATAGCTATAAACTTGACTTTATATCAGATTTATAAGATTTTGTATTCTTCACAATGTTAATTCATAATTAGTGACCTACACTTCTGTAATTATTAAAAATTTCATAATATGGTATGATCAGGGATGTTCTGAAAATCATAAAACCATAAGGGTTTGGCTAACTAGCATTTTTGTGGCAATTTTTCAGATAAGAGGCAGAAGGCGGAACTAACATTGAAATGAGAGTCCAATATCCTTTAAGTTTCATGCTAAGCTTTTTCATCTGTGCTTACTACATCATTTGAATTTTCAAAATAGTTAGTTGAGGCTGATGCTGTTATTCCCATTTTCCAAATGAGAAAATGAAAGCTCAGAAATAATAAGAAAATTGGCCAAGGTCGCAGAACTCATACTTGGTAGAACCTAGACCCATGCTACTGATTCCACTTCACAGACAACCATTTAATTAAAAGTGTCTAACCTTTCAATGCTTAACATTGCTATGAGGATAATTTGAAGTGTGTCAAGAGCTTATATAAATGCCTTGCTAGTTCCTAAATCATTTACAAGTTGTAAATTCGGCTTCGCTTTATCTCTTTATGTCTATTTTGGACCAAGAAGTACAGCAGTGCAATATACAAGGAATGGGCAAGATCAGTGTTCTTGTCATATCCTGATTGTGTAACCTTTTTAAAGTCACTTCATCTATTAAAGTGGCCCATGGGGATGACATATGCACAACTCAAAGGATTTTGCGGGAGTCCGGTGAGATATTTCATATGAAAACTTTTACTTCATCATTCAAAGCCTCATCAGTAAGAAATTTCTACATATAATGTAGTCATTGTTACTCCTCCAGTTAAGGGAGAGGTACTTGGGATTAAAAAGTAAGCTTAGGGTGATTTTTGATTTGCCTTTGAAACTGAAAACAAAACAAAGTCTTTAAAGGAAACGAGTTGCTCAAGAGAAATTCAAAATGTATAAAGTATACTTTAGAGAAAGGGAATTTGCCTTTCAAAGAATATGAAATTCCCATTGTGTATCAAGAGCACTTAACTGGTATCCCAAAAGCCATGCACTTCCTATTCCAGAAAAGGTAAAGTGGAATTTTTAAAGTAATCATCACTTTAAATTTTCCTAGAGGAAATTGGCTATAAAGAGCAAATAGACCTACAGAGAAATGTTGGCATGCAATGTCCTGATAAATATGCCTTATTAAAATTTGAACTAGGTTCCTTTATTTTACTTTGATTTACACTGCCACTTGATACATATTAGTATACACATCGCAGAACCATTTTATTACTATGTGTCTGTTAGAAAAAGACCAATTTAAGAAGCATCCATTGACAACCAACTTAGAATTTTATTTTTAAACAGAAAGTCAATATTGAAACGAAACCAGACATAGTCTCTTCCATCCCAGCTTGGAATGGAAGAGACTATGAATCTTCTGTGGGTTGTTTGAAATGTTAGCAAATGTCATTATGTTATTTTTGCTGACTATATTTCTATCACATGTGTTTTGGGCTTTACATAAGAACCATGGTAGCAATTATTTAAATTCATGTTCATGTATTTAGAGTGAACTTAAAAAATTTGTATTTCTATTCTAAAAATTAAACTGCTTGATGTTTTTTGATTTTTACTTACAAAGAAATAACATACACAGGAGTTGATTACTCCTCATTTATATGGAAAAGGATTTTTTAATGTTTAGAACTATAATACAATTCATTTTTGCTTTCATATGCATTTATATTGTTATACATTTATGACCTTATACTTCATTCTGGGCAAAGATATCTAGTTACGTCTTTAGGTGTAAATTACACTTGAGTGCAATAAGGTAGGTTTTCCAAATGACAAAATGGACACTGAACTGAGAAGGGAAGCATGATATTTTATTATGTAAAAATGATTTTATTTAAGAAATTAGCCAACATTAAAGTAAAATATGAATAACTTTTCCTTTATATAGGGGATTAAATGGGGCATATTGACATCCATAATGGTCTACAACTTCTCTGTTTTGAATCAGATTGGAGGGTCAGTCTCTGCTCTTTATAAGGAAGTTTCTTTTTCTCCCAACCAAGTGTGAGCTATAGTTTACAGTCAGTCTATATGGCCACTAAGTGGCACAGAATCCTGCCATAGTAGTTTTCTACGTAATGTGGTTAAAGATACCATGTAATATATCTAAAACACCATAGTGAATTTGACAGCCTTTAGCATTGGCTAGCTGATATTGAAATTAATTTTACTTTGACAACTGGAAATTGTGTTATCTTTCAGGTATTGCATAATGTTTTTCAATTTATACCAAGCTTTCATTTTATTATTGAACTGGGACTAAAAACTCCAAAAACACAAATAAAATAAATGAGGAACATTAGTGGTGCTTAGCTCACTTATCAAAATACCAACACAGTGCAATCTTTGAAAATTGATTTTTCAGTTCTGAATTTACATTCTGTTTGCCATGTGTTCAACTTGAACTAACACAGCACAGCTCATTTTTATAAAGTTATAACATTAACATATATTGAGGATATGATTTATAGCTTATCTTTATAGATAAATGACTAAATGATACTGGCACTCTTTAGAGAATAGACATTTTGCTCATTATATTGTGGATTCAATTCTGAAGCCAGCTATTTTGCCGTTGCAGTTGAAATTATTTCTTTTAATCATGATGATAGTAGATGATTTTGCAGCCACATGTAACAAAATTGCAGAGTCTACTTAATCTGCTTTACTTCCTTCTATGTCTCTGTTGCTCTTCTCATTTCAATGTTGTCTTGGATACTCAAGTCTTGGGACATAACTTCCCAGTGATTTCGGTCCACTTCTCTCAGGCCTACTCATTGTAACTCAGTCCTCTAGAGTCTTGTGGCTCATGGAGATAGTTACGTGGCTGGATGTTTTCAAATTAGATACCTGCTTTTCTGTTTTTATCGGTGACTACTGATGCCTAAAAGGGAAAGTGTTGGTGGTGAGAGGTATATTTTGTAAACCTATGGAGATGGGCCATTAGAGGTTGCACATGCTATGAGTAAAATCAGTTACACATATATCAACATATTTGTGTATGCATTTAATTTTCAAATAGTGTGCCTAATTAGCCTATAAACATGTACAGGTCACAGTGTTTATACAATGACCACAGCCAAATTTTCTTGTTCTTGTAAGACATGCCTTTACAAAACATTTAAGACCAAGTAAGAGATACTATACTTAGTCATTGATATTGTTATTACATTTCAAATTTAAGTGTACTAATACATATGTGTTTATGCTTATAAATTCTGACCAGGATTCAGATTTACAGTAAAAAGAAAAAGAACAGCTTACCTTTCCCCTTCCCCGTGTCCTCAAGTCCATTCTCTACGTCTGTGTCTTTATTCCTGTCCTGCCCCTAGGTTTTTCAGAACCTTTTTTTTTTTTTTAGATCCCATATATATGTGTTAGCTTTGTTATAAAGCAGAAACTAACATACCAGTGTAAAGCAATTATACTCCAATAAAGATGTTTAAAAAAAAAAACAACAAGCTAATAAATACTCAGATTCAAAATATTAATCTTTATTTTAATGCTGTATTTTTCCTGTGATTTATAATCTCCAGAAATTATGGTGGATAATTGAATTTGATATCACAGTTCAAGGTGCATATATTCCTCTCTTGTCTGAATGGTTTCCATCATTGTTAACAGTGGCCGGCTCTTGGAGGAGTAAAGAAAATCTATGCTCCTAAGTGTTCTAAAATATAAAAATCCAAAGTGTTGAATTAGGTTTTGGGTCTAAGTTAAACTGAAGCGTGTAATATGGTGCTGCTATAGAGCTGTTAAAAGCTATTAAAATGCTGATTCCCTGTATCTAATAAACATTTGGCTGTATGACATGAGTGCATTAGTTTTGTACTTAAAAGCAAAATGGCTAAAGTTCTAAATAATATATAAAGAGTAGAAATCTGATACATACTTCTTGACAACAAATATTGTGTGGAAGAAAACTTAAGCATAATAATGATACTACTTCATGTTTATACAGGACTTTCCCATATATTACATTATTGGATTCTCAAAACCCTTGCGAATTAGCTAAGACAGGGATTATTAATCTCCACTGAAAAATGAGAATACTGAAATTCAAGGAGGTATTTTACTTTTTGTAGAGTGCTAATTTAGGTCCAGTGATATTTTTATTACACCACATTGTCTCTGAATATTCAGAATCTCATTTTCACCTTATCAAGGGAAAGGAACAATCATAAAATTAGAATGGTTTTAGGTCTATATATTCTTATAATATGTGTGTAGATATGAAGGTTCAATAGTAAGAACTAGGCTAGTATACATCAAATGAATTCTAAACCAGAGGAATTCAAGCAATATGTGTTCTATGTTGATTCCTTATCTAGTTTCAATATTTAAAAATTATGTAAATGTCACATTTGAGGAAAAGATATATCTGTATCATACCTGCACATGAAACATTGATTTTTATGATGGGGAACAAAGCTTGACTTCTGATCCTAGAATTACAGTCCCATAATTTAGACCTCTTCAATATGATAATTTTATGATAACTCTGCAAGCATGGGGATAGCTACTAAAACTTTCTGCTTAGCTATTTCACAGATATTTAATGTCAATTTACTCATCATTTGAAAAGCATTATATATATTCTAGCCACAGTTAAATGCATCTGCTCTGCTTGCATATGCAATGTGGTATGTACAACTAATTGAATATCTAAGCGCTTTCCTTGATCCAATTAGGCTTTTTTGTTTTATTCATAGGTACAGATTGTTGCAAGCACTAAAATTGCTTCCATGAGAAAAAGTTTGCCTCTAAAAACCTGGATTAGCTAATTACTTGGCACTTTGAGACAATTTCATCGATACCCTGGTTAACTCTCAATTTAAAATATACTGAAACAATGATTTAAAATAAAAAATTATGGCTTTATTCTGTTCTACGTGTCATAAGATAAAATAAAAGAATTCCATATGGAGTGGGATAGTTTCTCTAAATTTCGAATTACCATATAATTGTATGGTCATTTTAGTTATAAACCTTTTGAAGGGTCTATTGCCATATGCTCTATATTTTTGTCCTTTGAAAACTGTACATGCCATAAAATGCACCGATTTTGATTGTACAGTTCAATGTATTCTGACAATTCTGCACATTCATGTACCCACCACCACAATCGAGTTATAGAATATTTTCCATCAAAGTGTGTAGTTCCCTTACACCTCTTTGTAGTAGCTCTTCCCTATTCCTGTTCCAGGCAACTACTGATCTGTTTTCTCTCACTATAGATTAGTTTTGTCTATTCTAGAGTTTTATATAAATGGAATCATGCAGTAATTATAGATTTGTGATTGCGTGATAGTTAAAGAACTTATTAGCTCCAAATTGAACTCTGCAGTAATGTTTACAAAGCGAAATTACTCTTGAGGTTTAGTAATAATGTGAAATCCTAATAGCTGAGGATGTTTTGACATTTTAAATTTCATTTTTTAAGCAGTGTGTGGAATTCTAGTACCCCTACTCTATAACAAAGACTGAGGATTTCATGTAAAGTACACGTCTATCCAAATTTCCAAACTGTGTGACCCTTCAGGGCCCTGCTTTGTTTCGAAGCTCTGTAGAATTAACACATCCACAATAAATAGTCCAGTAGCACTTCAAGGTATTAAAGGAAAAAAGTTATTTTTATAGCTCTTATGCCTGTTGTTACACTTAAGTATTAAAATTGAAAAGTTATGAATATACTATGTATTCCAAGAAAAATGTTGATATGCTATGACTTTCCAAGAACTATCCCACAAATTAATTTAAATTTTAATATAAGAAAAATTATTATTAAATATAGATTCTATCATGGAAGATGCAACGGAGAATTATTGAGTATGAAATTTCTCAAAGGATTAAGTGTGACCTGAAGAAGAAAGAATAAATCTTAGACATTGTTGAGGTCTGTGGAATAGACTCTCTCTCTCTCTTTTTTTTCTTTTCCAGTAAATGCATTAAGGATATCATGACTGGTAATAGATATGCTATGCATATTTATTTGTTCTTATAAAATAAAGAGAGTCTCTCTTCAAAAGCACCTATTTTTTTCTTGTATTCAATGAAAGTATTAGAATATATTGGCAACCTTTAAAATCAGAATATCTTGAAGAACTTAAATAATCTTCTGTAGTTAGAAGCACATTATTATTTTAAGTAAAAAGGCAATTATTCAACCCAACTAATTCAACTTTGCTTTCCTAGAGCAAATAGCTTTAAGTTCTTAATTCTAACTTATTGAGAAATTTGTTTAATATTTCTCAATCCTTGCTGTACATTAGAATCACCGGGGTAGCTTTTAGAAAATACTGGTACCCAGGCCCCACAGCCAGATATTCTGATTTATGGCTCTGGGTTGGACCTAGGCATTGATTATTTTTAAAAAGCTCCCTAGGTGATTCAAATGTGTAGCCAAAGTTGAGAATCAATGGCCTAGATGATCTTTAGATCCCCTAAAGTTTTGTGATCCCAAGTTTGTTCTTTGGTGAGTTAGGAAAAATATTTTAATATCTTATATATTAAAAAAACTTAGAGGAGGCAGAGGCAAGAGAGAGTACACTTGGAACTTGCCTTCATAACACTGTCTTTGTGCCTACAGCAGTGACCCTCAACTTTGGCTGCACATTGGAGTTTCTTGGGTGCCTTAAAAAATACTGTTAGTCCCTTGGTCATGCTAATATGTAGCCACAGTTGAGAAATCACTGATCTAGGCACTAGAACCAACCCCAATGGTCTTTCTTTTGTCACTCTTGTGGATTTAGAACAAAACTTAGGTGAAGTAATTCATACCCCTCCATTACTCAGATCACTATTTTTATAATATTATAGGAAGTCAGAAGACTTGGACCCACCTGAGCTTTGACAATTATTTAACCTTTCTGAGACTTAGTTTCTTCATTTTTTTAACATCAGAAAGAAGAAATAATCTTGATGTGATAGAAAATGTAAAATATTTCCTAAAATGCTGCTGACATATTTAGTATTAATTATCAGATGATATTTTAGACTAATTTAGAAAATAATTAGAAGAAAAAACAATTTAAGAGGCATCATGTTGTCTGGAAATACTAAGTATGTACTGATGCCTCTCAAGGGCCATGGTTCCAGCTCTGGCTCCATCATTTGCCTTAGCCATGACCCATTCACTTAACCTCTCTGGACTTCTGCTTTAAGGGTTAAAGTAATAACCTATTCTGACTCCTGCAGAAGTTCATTCTTAGCATTAAATTCAATTATATATGAGAAAGTGTATCTGCATATCTATGTTCATATTATTACTACCAATCAAAACTTGAACATTCTAAAAACTGTTGTTCTCTACGTCTTCTTCTTCAAAGGTACCTATCTGAATATTTACTTAAAAAGAGAAAACTTCTTGATTGTCTTAAAATTGCTGCCGCTGAATTCCATTCCACAATGGATACATTTAATTTAGTATACACCTGCTCAGAAAAAGTATAATCAGTAAAAAATAATTTAAGGTTACTGCTCTTAAAAAAGTTTACTGGACTGTTTCATCTAATATCATCCCTGTGATTATCTATATCAATCATTCTCCCATGGAAGAAGAGCTGTTTTTTTGATGTCAATTTGTACAATTGCTACTACAAATCTGCCACTGCTGTGAATTAAACTTGTTTTCTTTTCTAAGCATTACAAAAGTCATGATTACTTTAGCCACGATTTATCTGTTCAGTCATGGAACCCCTAAAGGCACATTAAAATGATAGATGTTTAAATCTCCATACTTCCTTTAAAATTAATTTTTTATGCATATAGTTTAAAAAATAAGTTTATAGTGTCTAAGAAGACTGAATCTAGAGATGTTTGTTAGAGTGTCATGAAGAATTGTCATATAATAAGTCATACATGCCTAAGGATAATGGTTTACAAGTTTACAAAGTCCAGTTATTATAAATTTTCAGGGCACCAATATGCTTTGACTTATCAAAATATGGCCATTGATATAAGATAAATTATCAGAAATCTTTCAGAAGTAAAATATAAGCGATGCAAGAGGGACAAAATAGGACCAGATAGACTCTGCCCACTGAGGTCAGGGAAAGTGGTAATGCACTTTTTTTTTTCCTCACACACTTAATTTTACTTTTTTATACAGCAGGTACTTATTATTTATCTATTTTATAAATATTAGTGTATACATGTCAATCCCAGTCTCCCAGTTCATCCCACCACCAGCACTCCCTGGCTTTCCCCACTTGGTGTCCACACGTTTGTTTTCTACATCTGTGTCTCTATTTCTGCCTTGCAAACAGGTTCATCTGTACCATTTTCTTAGATTCCACATATATGTGTTAATATATGATATTTGTTTTACTCTTTCTGACTTACTTCACTATGTATGACAGTCTCTAGGTCCATCCACTTCTCTAAAAATGACCCAAATTCATTTCTTTTTATGGCTGAGTAATATTCCACTATGTGTATGTACCACATCTTCTTTATCCATTCGTCTGTCAATGGGCATTTAGGTTGCTTCCCTGACCTGGCTATTGTAAATACTGCTGCAATGAACATTGGGGTGCATGTGTCTTTTTGAATTATGCTTTTCTCTGGGTATATGCCCAGTAAAGGGATTGCTGGGTCATAGGATAATTCTATTTTTAGTTTTTTAAGGAACCTCCATACGGTTCTCCATAGTGGCTGTATCAGTTTACATTCCCAACACTGCAAGAGGGTTCCCTTTTCTCCACACCCTCTCTAGCATTTGTTGTTTGTAGATTTTCTGATGATGTCCATTCTAACCAGTGTGAGGTGATACCTCATTGTAGTTTTGATTCACATTTCTCTAATAACTAGTGATGTTGAACAGCTTTTCATGTGCCTCTTGGCCACCTGTATGTCTTCTCTGGAGAGATGTCTATTTAGGTCTTCTGCCCAGTTTTTGATTGGGTTGTTTGTTTTTTTTGATATTGAGCTACATGAGCTGTTTATATATTTTGGAGATTAATCCTTTGCCCGTTGATTTGTTTGCAAATATTTTCTCCCATTCTGAGGGTTGTCTTTCTGTCTTGTTTGTTGTTTCCTTTGCTGTGCACAAGCTTTTAAGTTTCATTAGGTCCCTTTTGTTTATTTTTGTTTTTATTTCCATTACTCTAGGAGGTGAATCACAAAAGATCTTGCTGTGATTTATGTCAAAGAGTGTTCTTCCTATGTTTTCCTCTAAGAGTTTTATGGCCTTACATTTAGGTCTTTAATCCATTTTGAGTCTATTTTTGTGTATGGTGTTAGGGAATGTTCTAATTTCATTCTTTTACATGTAACTGTCCAGTTTTCCCAGCACCACTTATTGAAAAGACTATCTTTTCTCCATTGTATATCCTTGCCTCCTTTGTCATAGATTAGTTGACCATAGGTGTGTGGGTTCATCTCTGGGCTTTCTATCCTGTTCCATTGATCTATATTTCTGTTTTTGTGCAAGTACCATATTGTCTTGAGTACTGTAGCTTTGTAGTATAGTCTGAAGTCAGGGAGTCTGATTCCTCCAGCTCCATTTTCTTCCCTCAAGATTGCTTTGGCTATTCGGGATCTTTTGTGTTTCTGTACAAATTTTAAGATTTTTTGTTCTAGTTCTGTAAAAAATGCCATTGGTAATTTGATAGGGTTTGCATTGAATCTGTAGATTGCTTTGGGTAATATAGTCATTTTCCCAATATTGATTCTTCCAATCCATGGTATATCTCTCCATCTGTTTGTGTCATATTTGATTTTTTTCATCAGTGTCATAGTTTTCTGGTACAGGTCTTTTACCTCCTTAGGTAGGTTTATTCCTAGGTATTTTATTCTTTTTGTTGCAATGGTGAATGCAATTGTTTCCTTAATTTCTCTTTCTGATCTTTCATTGTTAGTGTATAGGAATGCAAGTGATTTCTGTGCATTAATTTTGTATCCTGCAAATTTACCAAATTCATTGATTAGCTCTATTAGTTTTCTGGTGGCATCCTTAGGATTTTCTACGTACAGTATCATGTTATCTGCAAATAGTGACAGTTTTACTTCTTCTTTTCCAGTTTGTTTTCCTTTTATTTCTTTTTATTCTCTGATTGCCATGGCTAGGACTTCCAAAACTATGTTGAATAATAGTGGCCACAGCGGACATCCTTGTCTTGTTCCTGATCTCAGAGGAAATGCTTTCAGTTTTTCACTATTGAGAATGATGTTTGCTGTGGGTTTGTTGTATATGGCCTTTATTATGTTGAGGTGGTTCCCTCTCTGCCCACTTTCTGGAGAGTTTTTATCATAAATTGGTGTTGAATTTTGTCAAAAGCTTTTTCTGCATCTGTTGAGATGATTATATGCTTTTTATTGTTCAATTTGTTAATATGGTGTATCACATTGATTGATTTGCATATATTGAAGAATCCTTGCATCCTTGTGATAAATCCCACTTGTTCATGGTGTATGATCCTTTTACTGTGTTTTTGGATTCTGTTTGCTGGTATTTTGTTAAGGATTTTTACATCTATATTCATCAGTGATATTGGTCTGTAATTTTCTTTGTTTGTAGTATCTTTGTCTGGTTTTGGTATCAGGGTGATGTTGGCCTCGTGGAATGAGCTTGGGAATATTCCTTCCTCTTTAATTTTTTGGAAGAGTTTGAGAAGATTGGGTGTTAGCTCTTCTCTAAATATTTGATAGAATTCACCTGTGAAGCCATCTGGTCCTGGACGTTTGTTTGTTGGAAGATTTTTAATCACAGTTTCAATTTCATTACTTGTGATTTGTCTGTTCATATTTTCTATTTCTTCCTGGTTTGGTTTTGGAAGGTTATACCTTTCTAAGAATTTGTCCATTTCTTCCAGGTTGTCCATTTTACTGGCATAGCACTGCTTGTAGTAGTCTCTTATGATGCTTTGTATTTCTGCGGTGTCTGTTGTAACCTCTCCTTTTTCATTTCTAATTTTATTCATTTGAGTCTTCTCCCTCTTTTTCTTGATGAGTCTGGATAAAAGTTTATCAATTTTGTTTATCTTCTCATAGAACCGGCTTTTAATTTTATTGATCTTTGGTATTGTTTTCTTTGTTTTTACTTCATTAATTTCTGTACTGGTCTTTATGATTTCTTTCCTTCTACTAATTTTGGGTTTTGTTTGTTCTACTTTCTCTAATTGTTTTAAGTGTAAGGTTAGATTTTTTATTTGAGATTTTGCTTGTTTCTTGAGGTAGGCTTGTATAGCTATAAACATCCCTCTTAGAACTGCTTTTGCTGCATCCCATAGGTTTTGGATCATCATGTTTTCGTTGTCATTTGTCTCTAGGCATTTTTTGATGATCTCTTTGATTTCTTCAGTGATCTCTTCATTATTTAGTAACGTATTGTTTAGCCTCCATGTGTTTGTTTTTTACTCTCTTTTCCCTGTAATTGATTTCTAATCTCATAGTGTTGTGGTCGGAAAAGATGCTTGATATGATTTCAATTTTCTTAAATTTACCAAGGCTTGATTTGTGACCCAGGATGTAATTTATCCTGGAGAATGTTCTGGGTGCACTTGAAAAGAAAGTGGAATCTGCCGCTTGCAGATGGCATGCCCTATAATTATCAATTAAATCTATCTGGTCTATTTTGTCATTTAAAGCATGTGTTTCCTTAGTAATTTCCTGTCTGGATGATCTGTCCATTGGTGTAAGTGAGGTGTTAAAGTCCCCCCAATTTCATTGTGTTACTGTTGATTTCCTCTTTTAGAGCTTTTAGCATTTGCCTTATGTAGTGAGGTGCTCCTATGTTGGCTGCATATATATTTATAATTGTTATATCTTCTTCTTGGATTGATCCCTTGATCATTATGTAGTGTCCTTCTTGTCTCTTGTAACATTCTTTATTTTAAAGTCTACTTTATTTGATATGAGTATTGCTACTCCAGCTTTCTTTTGACTTCCATTTGCATGGAATATCCTTTTCCATCCCCTCACTTTCAGTCTGTATGTCTCCCTAGGTCTGAAGTGGATGTCTTGTACACAGCATATATATGGGTCTTGTTTTTGTATCCATTCAGCAAGCCTGTGTCTTTTGGTTGGAGCATTTAATCCAATCACATTTAAGATAATTATAGATATGTATGTTCCTATTACCATTTTCTTAATTGTTTTGAGTTTGTTTTTGTAGGTCTTTTTTTCTTGTGTGTTTCCCACTTAGAGAAGTTCCTTTAGCATTTTTTGTAGAGCTGGTTTGGTGGAGCTGAATTCTCTTAGCTTTTGCTTGTCTGTAAAGCTTTTAATTACTCCGTTGAATCTGAATGAGATCCTTGCTGGGTAGAGTAATCTTGTTGTAGGTTGTAGGTTCTTCCCTTTCATCACTTTAAATATGTCATGCCATTCCCTTCTGGCGTGTAGAGTTTCTGCTGAGAAATCAGCTGTTAACCTTATGGGCGTTCCCTTGTATATTATTTGTCATTTTCCCTTGTTGCTTTTAATAGTTTGTCTTTAACTTTTAACTTTTGTCAATTTGATTACTATGTGTCTTGGCATGTTTCACCTTGGGTTTATTCTGCCTGGGACTCTCTCTGCTTCCTGGCCTTGGGTGGCTATTTCTTTCCCATGTTAGGGAAGTTTTCAACTATAATCTCTTCAAATATTTTCTTGGGTCCTTTCTCTCTCTTTTCTCCTTCTGGGACCCCTATAATGTGAATGTTGGTGTGTTTAACGTTGTCCCAAAAGTCTCTTAGGCTGTCTTCATTTCTTTTCATTCTTGTTTCTTTATTCTGTTTCACGGCAGTGAATTCCACCATTCTGTCTTCTGGATCACTTATCTGTTCTTCTGCTTCAGTTATTCTGCCATTGATTCCTTCTGGTGTATTTTTCATTTCAATTATTGTATTGTTCATCTCTGTTTATTTTTTCTTTAATTCTTCTAGGTGTTTGTTCTTTAATTTTTCTAGGTCTTTGTTAAACATTTCTTGCGTCTTCTCGATCTTTGCCTCCATTCTTTTTCCGAGGTACTGGATCATCTTTACTACCATTATTCTGAATTCTTTTTCTGGAAAGTTGCCTATCTCCACTTCATTTAGGTGTTTTCCTGGGGTTTTATCATGTTCCTTCATCTGGTACATAGTCCTCTGCCTTTTCATTTTGTCTATCTTTCTGTGAATATGGTTTTCTTTCCACAGCCTGCAGGATTGTAGTTCTTCTGGCAATGCCCTTCTTAAACAGTAGTGTGTAACTTGCTTCTTTTATTTTAAAGCAATGCTGAAAATGAGTCAGATATTAATCATTCCATATCTAATACAATGCATGGAACATAGAAAGCCAGCTGATAAAAGGAGTGATAACAAAGTAGGTTATATTACCATGTTTCATCCACTTTAGACACTTTTTATTTTCCAAGTGTCTGCAGAGCAATCATAGAGGAACCTGGAGGTGATGGAGGGGAATAGACTTGTCTATGTGAACTAATGCAAGACAAATTGTAAGATTAGTAGGTATTTGATGGTTATTTTCTGGAGGGTCAGTTTTTTAGATACAGAGGGAGTCTAGATGAGGTTGGTAGATTCATTAATGATGGGACTGTTAATCAAGATGTTTCAGGAAAGGTCGGAGTGATTCGTTTTGTATAAGAAAGCAGCTGAATGACAAAAGTACAGGGAGGCTGTACCCATTTTGGAATTGTAGCCAGTGGAAGTAATGTAGACCAATCCAGCTGAGGCAAAAGCTATAAACAAGTATGTTAAGGTGCTATTTCCAAGTGCTCCATATATGTATAATAGTATACAATCTGATGCTCACTAGGTTCATTTATTTTCTTATGATGTCATTTTCATCTGCTCATTGAAAGCTGCTTTTTTTCCATTAGATATGTTTCTCAAAGTATGATCTATAAAAATCTGAATAAGAGTTATCTGGGGGGAACATGATCAAAGTATAATTTTGATTCAGGTGGTTGCTGGATCCACAACAAGAAATGTCTATCTCTTTGATTCCTCTTTGCCGTGATGCTACTTCATAGTAAACTTTTTCTCTTGTTAGCAATTGATAGTGGGAAAGATCATTTATAAGCAAACTGTGACATTGGACACAGGAAAAGAACAGAAATCATGGCAATTAACCTGTATTCCAATAAAATAAAGTTAAAATGAGGCCAAATTAAAAGACATAATTTAGCTTCAGATATAAAGTTTGTGCTAGGAAAGTTTTGCTATTTTTAGGAAATGAACTTATTTATGTCTGAAACTGAAGAAGAAAAACAAACATCCGTGTTTCCTACTGTACACACTGATCTAGTTTTAAAAACTTTAAGTACATTGGTGTGTCTTATAACAGAATTATCTTTCTTGGTGTGTTTCAGTCCTCATTCTCCATTACCTGTAGGTCTTTATCTTATTTGTATGAAATTTTTCTATTTATTCACCTATTGGCCGCTCAATTTAGTTTATTGGAAAACATCTCTGTGTGAAACTGCAGGTATAGAGACATAAATCAGGGATGGAAAGAATTCAATAGATCATCCATTCCATTTCTAAATAATCAATAGTGTTTCCATATAATGCACTTCTGAGAATTTTTCCTACCCAATATTTAATTTCATAAGTAATGATCTATTAATTCAGAATTCCAGCTAAAATCGTTGTTTGATTTTCGGTATTTAGAAAAATTGCTTTTCTTTCCTCATTTCTTAGTTTCCTTTCCTAACAGCATTGCAATGCCATTAATTCTGTTTACCCTGGAGTTACAAGCAATTGTGTGGTGTGACATCACAGCCACTGAACTTGCCCATGTTAGCAGCCTTTCCCAATTCCATCTCTGTATCTATTTACTCAAAAGACATAGGTCTCATAGGTAAAAATCAATATCAGAAATGAAGCAAAACAAAGTTGCACAATATATGCATTGGAATACTTGTACTCGTGGTAGTAACTACAAGGTGGGACTACTTTCTCGCTCATGCAATGCTGGACTCCAGATTCAAAGATCCTTGAAATACTTTTTCTAGTTTTTACCTAAATCTCACAGAGCCCTAAATAAGAATGATATAATTACTAGCCATTTTATTTCCTTGGGTCAGTGGGTCTCAAAGTTTTAGAGTTCAAAAAAATCACCTGAGAGTCTTGGTAACCTGTAGATTTGGTAGGTCAGAGGTAATGTGCAGGAAACTGCATTGTAAACAGGTACTTCAGCATCTTTGATGGTGGGTGGCTCTTGGACTTAGCTCTGAGAAGCACTGATTTAGGTTATGCCTATCCTGAGCAAATACTTTGTATGGGATTTCTATTTGAATGAACAAATCATATTGCCCTCTGTGGTACCTCAGTGCCACAGTGTTAAAAAACTGCCTTGAAGCAAAGCAACAGTTAAACTTTCAGAAAGCGACTCAGACTATATATTACTTTAGAGATTTTGTTTTTATTCTTTGAACAAACTTTACTTTCTTCAAGGTTATTTTAGTTTTCTTGGACTTAAAGTATCTGTTCCAAGGTCATTCTGCTTCTTCAAAAAAATCATCCAGAACCATGAAATGAACTTGTAAGGACTGAACAAATTTCAACCACATTTTAAAAATCTGATTTAATCCTCACAAAAATTCATGAGAGTAACTATCAACTTTGTCAGTTCACAAATGGGTAAATGGAACTTCAGTATTATCAATTTCCCCAAGCTATACATTTAGTAAAAACAAATCCATGCTTCAGGTATATCCACTGTAGGCCATGACTCTTTTTCCATTGCATTATGCACTTGTGTACAAAAGCATAGTGGATAGCATATTTATAATCAGAGGCTGTGGGAAGGTGTGAATGACTTTTTGTTGGTGTCCCATTCTTTATTTTGGAAATGAAGGAATAATAAGACTTCAGTGAAATCAACCCAGTTGGAAGACATGTGGCACCATCCTTGTTACTACAACTATTTCTCTGAATGGGCAAAGGAGGTGTTATAGAGACTTACTGGTAAAAGATGAAGAGAAAGGAGGTCTGTGTAAGTGAATATGTTAACCTCTAGCTCAAACACTGTTGCAATGACAGCATATTTATGGTCTCTAAAAAGGTTATGCATCATTTTACTCGAGTTCTCTTTCTAACATTTTGCCTGTCTCTGAGAGAAAACCAATGAGAGACCACAGCAACTGTTCATTATTGTCATCATCAAATGAAGATGAGCCAAACTTAGAAATCATTCCCAGTGCAATGTAGTGAGAAGCCAATGTTTATCATCCAGAAAGGGAAGCAAAGGACCCAGCTATAGTTTGTTCGGGAATGTTTCCAGTAAGGTCTGTGATCAATTAAGTGGTTCCTCTTTTGGATTTTACTGAGATCAGACTTTGATGCTCACAACGTGGAACAGATGTATTAAAAGGGTTGGAAAAGGATCAGCATCATAAAGGCAGAATTACACCAAAAGGGAAATATAACTGGAGTCCCATAGCCTTTGTGGGACTGAAGGTTTCCTCATCAAATATGTAAAATCTTCAAATTACATTATTTCAGTAAAACCCTATTTGAGTCATTTATTTTTATTGGCATTTGGCTTTTTTTGTTTCCTGCCAGCTAACACAATATTCTGAGCTGAATACATAAATACAATAAAATTGACATCTGCCCAGCTGCGTTTACTCAAAATTTCTAAATCCTCAGTTTTTATTTTCTGGCACTAAAAAGTACACAAAAGTCTCTCTCTGTGCATTCAAATGATCTCCTGGATACAAAGTTAGATCTAGTGTGTTAGAAGTATGGGCTGAAAATCTTTTGGGAGGAATAGACTTATTTGATAAAGAAAGCTCTTTTCACTTGAAATATTAGAAATAATTTCATGAACTCCCTCTATCGTCTAAAACAGTGATGTTCAATGAAATAGGCTCATTGTCTTTCATTTTTCTTGCGGGTATACCTTTTCACACATATCATTCAAACAACAAAACTCTTTAGCACCTACAATGGGCAAAGAATTGTGCTAGGTACAAAGGAATAATGGTGAACAAGGCAGAATTGTTACTGGTCCTCATAGCGTTTATACACTGTCCCAGACAGATTTTCAGAACTCTCCACAGCCAGTAACTGCTCTCATCTTTTTATTGATGGTACATATTATAACAAGAGTCTTTTTCTGACATATATAGCTACTTACGTATAGCTGATATTATGGCCAGAAAACAATAATCCTAGCATGCAACTTTCTTTGATGAGTTCATACATAAATTAAGTCATAAGCAGTTGTTCCACATGTCTAAAATTAAATTGTAATTACTATCATTTTAAATCTTAATCTGGAAACCTTGAGTACAAAGAGGTGAGCCAGCCCCACAATCATAGTAAACTTTGTAGAAGATCCATGCAATTTTTTCCATAGCCTTTGCATGATTCTTGGCCCATTGTAAGCAGTCAGTGCATCCCTATTGCATGAATAGAAGACAGCATAATGCAATTGAAGGGACACCTGAGCAGAAGTAAGGAAATAGTTATTCTAGCTTTAATTCTATTGTTGAATCACCACGTGATGTTTGTGAAATTGTTTCCACTTCATGCACTTCAACTTCCTTAACTGTAAAACCAAGACAGTGAACTTCATGAAATTTATTTCCTTCTAGCTCCACCAATATAGAACTATATAATACTGGGAATGTCATTTGGAAGAAGGTATTTCTCATTGCTTCTATAGCAGTCCTTATTCCTGTTGGCTGCTTATAATAAATGTTTCAAAAACAAAAAGAGAGAGAGAAGGAAGGAAGGAAGGAAGGAAGGAAGGAAGGAAGGAAGGCAGGAAGGAAGGAAGGAAGGAAGGGGGAGGAAAAAGAGACGTTAAGTGAAAACAAACTGGTCACATAAATCTTACCTTAGCATACAGTTCATAAACTCCAAAAAAGTAAGAAATACATATGGGTATATCTGTGCTAGTTTCTTGAAGGAATTTAAACTAAAGCTTAGAGCTAAATACTTCCAATTTGGCAAAATCAGGAATAGTTTTATTTTCGTTAAGGTTTTGGACCTCCAAAAACCTAATCAAACATTTTCACAATTTTTCATTATAGTAATAAAAAGGTTAAATTTTTATTTATGGTCATATTTGAACTGTCATATTTTGAGTCCCTCAGTAAGGAAAATGAGTGCCTTATAAATACTATTATTACTGTTCTCAAGCACTATGCTTGTTCCTGGAAACAAAGTAGAGTAATTTTTCCCTGTGGACTCAATAGATTATTAAAACTATTTTGGCTATTTCCTGCATGCTTTAGAAAAATTAATATTCTCATCTGCTCTTTGAGCAGAAATATATGTATTCCTAAGCCTTCACCTTTATTTTAATTTTGTAATAATCATATTCAGTTATGAATAAATATGTCTATTTACTGAAAATTGAACTTCTTTTTTTTCTTTTAAAATGGAGATGCTGGAAGATTTGGCATCCTTACAATATTTCAGTTTAAGCATTGCAAAGATCTGCTCACATTGCAAAATATTTATAAAATGTTTTATCTAATGTAGCTGAATCCCAATAGTACAGAAAACTTAAATCCTTTCCTTCTCTTCTTCCTTTTTAACTCGTATAGATAGTATATTCATTTTGGGCACCATTTACTTTACTTTTTGAAATTCAACATTAGATATGTGTTTACAAGTGTTGTTGATTTAGATAAGTTTTCTTGAGACCTGTTTGTAATATTTGCAGGGGATACCAGCTTCAAGTTGTTTTAAGGCTGCTAATGAGTGATTCTTAGGATTTTTGGCAGAATGAGGACAGTTATAAAAAGGAACAGCAAGTCTGTCTGTGTAGCACGGTACCACTCTCCCAATTAACAGTACTTTACATTAAAACTTTTGCTCAGCTGAGCAGCTGACTATGTTAATTCTTCAGAGTTGTGTTAAGCCTTACTCATTTTTTTTCCCCCTAAGCCTACTTGCCGGGAATAGCAAGAGAAAATGAAATTGTTCAAGGTTAGGGAAAATGAGATTACATGGCTGTTTCATTGGCATTGTCATTCAGTGTATTCTTGCATATTTACACTTCTGAAGATCTTGGGCCAGCTCTTTCACGATCTTGTACACACACACATATACCCATATAGAATTTCCATGCAGATCTCTATCAATCTATCTATCTATCCACCTACTTTCTTATTCTCTGACTTATCCCCCTGTGTTTTAAGACCAAGGAATCTGTCTCTTTCTAGAACCTAGAACAGAGCTTGCTGCACAGTAGGTGCTTAGGAAATAGAGCTGATCCTTGTTATTAACAGAGTCTGTATTTGCAAATACACTTCACTAAAATTTATTTGTACCCCCCAAATCAATACTTGTGGCATTTTCACAGTCATTTGTGGACATGCAGACAGTGGTGAAATTTTGAGTTGCTGGTGTGCACGTTCCCAGCTGAGATCCACCAGACACCTTTCTGCCTTGTCTCAGCTCTAAGAAATGACCAGAAGATGGGGATAGTGGGGGCAGTGCAGTGTAGTGTGAGCTCTGACTCGGGCCAGTTGAATGGGATTTAAATCTCAACTATGGTACCTGTTAATGGTTGTCCTCAGGCAAGTCATTTAACATGTATGAATGTCCTTTTCTCTTTTGTAAAATAAATAGAATCTACTAGGAAGAATTGTATTTAGGCCTAAGAAAGATAGATAGATAGATAAATAGATAGGTAGGTAGATAGATGTGTGTGTGTACAAGATCATGAAAGAGCTGGACAAAGATCTCCAGAAATGTAAATATATATATATATATATATATATATATATATATATATATATACACACACACACACATTCACACACATGTTTCCCCTAGGAATAAGGATTCAGTATTTGTTAATTTGGTGTTCACAGCAACTTTATAGAACTACTGTTAATAGAGATAATTGTAATTGTTGTATGAAGGAATGAATCACTGACCCAGAGACTATAATTCATATTATTTACTTAATGACAAATTTACATGAATGGGTTCTAATTATTGCTCAATGATTTCCCAAAGAACGTTGTGGTAGGCAGAATAATGTCTACCCATCAAGGATGTCCACATTTTAATCTCTGGTAAATGTGAATTTGTTAGGATACATGGCAAAAGAGGATTATAGTTGCAGATGTAGTTTAACTCACTCTTTAGCTGACTTTAAAATAAGAAGGTTAGGGACTTCCCTGGAGGTCCAGTAGGTATGACTCCGTGCTTCCACTGCAGGGGGCGCAGTTTTGATCCGTAGTCAGGGAACTAAGATCCCGCATACCAGCCAAAAAAAAAAAAAAAAAAGGAAGTTTATTATGGATTATCCTGGTGCACCCAATGTAATCACAAGGATCCTTAAAAGTAGAAGAGGGAGGCAGAAGAGGGAGAACCAGAGATGGCAGTATGACAAAGACTCGGACCAACCCTGCTGACTATGAAATTGCTAAGAGACCATGATTCAAGGAATGTGGGTGGCCTCTAGAAGCTGGGAAAGGCAAGGAAACAGATTCTCCCTTAGAGTTTTCAGAAAGGAATACAATCCTACTGACATCTTGATTTTATGCCCATGAGATCCATTTCAGATTTCAGACCTCCAAAACTGTAAGATAATAAATTTGTGTTGTTTTAAACAACTAAGTAAATATTTTACAGTAGTGATAGGAAACAAATACAGATGTCTTCAAATAATAATTTGATATTTTTTGCTGTTGTTGATGTCGTTTTTGTCAAAATGATAAAATTAACTGACACTAAAAAAGAGTCAAATGAGAACAACATTTTAGCTGAAAAAAATTTCCCCTTCAATATTATTTGTTATCAAGGAGTAGAAGAGTTTGGAGATGACAACACAAGTTAGGAACTTTACCAGGAGCAACTATTGAATGCAGACAATGATTTATCTTGATACCAATAAAAGCACACCACTCATTTAAGTCCTAGAGGGGTTGCTCTCCTTTCAATGTGTCACATGGATCATATGTTTTTATAAAATTGCAAAAATAATATTATTAAAATAATAATATTAAGACACTAAAAAAGTGTCTCTCACATAATTTTCAGGGCCCAGAAAACCTAGGTGCAACCCTGCTTGAATACCTTATTGGGAAATTTAGAGAGAGAGGGAGAGAGAGGGATTGACTCTGACCAAAAATATGTCAGGAAAATGAAACACCTGTGTCTCATGTACACCTGTGTTTTCCTCTCAAAATTCATTTTCTATTGTGAGGGAGGCATATGACAATGATATATGAGGAGTGAGATAGAAATGGGGAACTTGTACCAAATACATAATTCATCTAGTGTTGATCAATTAAGTACTTACTATGTGGCTAATCACTGTGGCTACAAGAGAGATCTATGACTCACTCCAATTCACTAATAACTTACAGTCTAATCGGGGAGATAAAATGCACACAGACACATCATCATTAGTATGATCTAATATATAATTAAGCGCTAATATGTAAGGCACTGGAAATTAGAGAATAGCATAATGCTTCAGCTTTAGCTGAACCAATAAGATGCACAAACACACACACACACACACACACACACACACACACACACAGAATTGGATACTGGCTTCATAGAAGAGGTAAGATCCAGACTTCATCCTAAGGGATGACTATTATATGATGTCTATTTAATTTACAGCAACTGCTCAAATAATGGCACAATAGATGAAAAACAAGTTGTCTTATGAATACTATAAGGAATAGCTTGATTAGAAAAAGCAAAAATATCTGACAGGCTGAGTGCCTTACATCATTTATTTAATTTTATCTTTGTTACAATCCTCTGGGGTAGGTGCTATTTACTATCCTTGTTTCCCTGATGGAGAAACTGAGACTTAGAATGATTTAACAGTTTTCCCAGGGTCACAGATCTAGTATGTGACAAAGCTAGGACTGAAACTCAGGTCTGTCTGATACAATTCTGCTCTCACACACTTGAGGAGTTGGGATATAGAGAGGAAATAAGATTGGGTATGTTTCAAACACTTAACGAAGACTTCATTCAGTTTGTAGGTAAGCGTACTTCCATATGAGGCATATCTTTGCATATATACACACCTAACCTTTGAGAAATTATTATTTCTTCAATAAATTATACTAGCAATATCCAGGAGGCTTCTGTATTTCTTTGACATAACTATGTAAATTGCTGATATACATGTTAACATCTAAAATCATTTGTCTGAATGTCATGGAAATGAAGTTAATGGTGTGATAAGCTTTGCTCTTGTTGTCACAAGGATAATATGGAGCACTTCAAAATATGTGATATGATAGGATAGTTATAATAACTTAAGTACTTTATAAGTCATACTAAAAAGACGAGTGTGCTTAGGGGTATTGCTTTTGAAAGAAGTAAAGAAATGTCAATCAGTGATATGTAAAGCAAGTGGGCAGATGACTTGAATTGGAGTAATTTCACTGCATGTGAAACATAGTACATGACTAAGAGCCTATAAAATATGAATTATTATTTAAGATTGATTCAGAAGAGTATACAAAATTTTATTAAGTTTGTCAATAACTGCAGAGACATTAACAGGTGATGGATGTGCTATTAATCTCAGGTTGAAAATAAGTGGAAGAAAAATGTATTTTAACAACTAGAAGCTTTTCTAGGCTTTCCAACTTTTTCTTCACTATACGAAAAAGACTAAGAATTACCTTCACAAATATGCAAATATCAATAGCATAATTATCACAGAATTTAAAGAAGATGCAGTGGGATTTTGTAATGTATTTGAAATATATAACTATGAATATGTAAAGTTTGATATGTGAAGCATTAGAGCTCATCAAATAAGTAAAAGAATGAAGTATATTAGTTATGAGAGCTTGCATTCATCTTTGGGAGCACTAGTGTTATATATAAATGAAATAAGAAACTTGCTGTCAATTTTCTGTATGTATGACCATGCAATAGGAAGCCATTTTGGAAAAACAAGTCCTGATAGTTGTTTAGGTCAATATATTTACCACCAAAATTAAACATGTACAAGTACTATGTTTAAGTAAAGTAACTGATGTGAACCATGAAGATTTGCTAATTTCAGAATATCTAAACAACCAGTATTGTGTCTTGATTTTAGTACTGGAACACTTGTTGCCTAGTATAGCCACAGCTTCTACCTAGTGTGACCTTGGAAAATGGACTTCTCCATTCTACTAACCTCATTTCCTCATCTTTCAAGTGAGGTGGTTGATTAGATTTTTATCCAGTGTATTTCTCACACTAAAATTCTAAGGTCCTTTGAATTGTTGACATTGCTGATACCAAGGCATTCCACATTCTCAAGAAAATGATAAAATACAGTGGGCTATATATGAAAAGTAAACTTGGACAAATTTCTTCTGTGTTGGTAAAAGATGATACTTTCTCAGATATTTAATATTAATAGAAATTATAAATTAATAATTGCAAGAAAGAATGAGGGAAAATAATAGACATTGTTAAGCAGTTCAAAATATTTGGTCTTGATCTGCTATTATATGATAACACTTTGTATAACTAAATAATTTTAGAGGAACACAGATTTTAAATGGTTCAGGATCACAGCAGTGCTTAGATGACAGGACCATAGTTATGGTTGCCGGCCTGGATCATATTAACACTATGAATGACCACAGTTAACACTAATATTGTAATATTAGAAATGGGTATCTTGTCAGGTATGATACATTTATTTAGGAAATATATGGGTGTATGGAACTGTGTCAGAAGTGGCAGGAGCCACCAGAAATTTATGTGAAGTATGCAGTTCTTTAGTTTACTATCTATTACTTATTTTTAAATTTTACTAAGTGCTGACACTGTGTCTCATGAAAACCTTACTGTAATGGTATCTTGGCTCACACTATTGGTTAAGAGAAGTGTATTCCAACCTTGAAAGCTGCACCTAACTTAAGCTGTGTGCCCATTTAGGAACAGTGTAGAATAAACCCAAGAAATAAATTGAAACAAACTTACAAAATTGCAACTTCAAGGAATATTTGACTTTGAAAACTAATCTAAATAACACTTTTTCTGCATTGTTTTAAACTCCAGAAAAAAATATAGCACTTTGTCTCTTTTAAATATGAGAGGAATTTTTAAATACATAGTCATGCAAACTACAAACTAGGAAATTTACAAATTTTAAGTATAAATTTCCCTTACACAGCACTGTTTCTTATATCTGCATTAACAAAGGTCAAAAGAACACTAAAAGTTTGTCTAACCATTATTTTGTTTTGTGTTAGACTTTACATTCCTTTTAAATTCATAAGGCCTCCTTCTCAACACCAAATTAAATTTTGTTTTACTTCATTTGAAAATGTAAATATGTGATAACCACTACTTTACAGAAGGCATCTTACTGAGGAAAGACGCTTTTGGTAAAACCATGTGAGTAGCTTACTTTATTTACGTAATTTACTGGAACATTCTTGTGGTCACCCCCTTTTTAATCAAAACGGTCTAGTTTTTTGGAGAATTTGGAAGTGTTCAGTTAATATGATTGAATTAACTTCTGAACATCTTGCTTCATTGAAATAGTCTAATATTAACAAGAGATCAGAGATTTTGACTTTAATAATTTATACATATAAAATTAAAAGAGATTTGACCATAGTAATAAGAAAATTCACGGGTGTGTGTAGCTAGCATGCAGTAATTGCACCTCTAGAGGATCACAGGTACCTGGTTGGACTACCAGAGTTGGAACTCATCATGACTTAAGAGGGTTTTTAAGAGTCATTACACAATGGCGCATTGGTGGATATAGTTATATAGTTGCTTGAAGCTGTAGTTCTGATTATAAATGAACTTGCTTTCTTTAACACCATCTGAGTCAATTACTCATTTGACCATAGGTTTCTTTATTGATATAAGATAAATATTATTTGTTACATGTAGCTCTAATTGTTTGGAGTTAAAATTAACCTTTCACTAGGTTGTGCAGACTGAAGTTAAAACTACCTCCCCCACCACCTCCAATCTGACTCCTCTTGTGATAGAAATTCATTCTCTAAATTTTCTTCTTAACTTGGTTGCAAAAAAGAAAAAAAAAATGCCACCCACATGCCATGGCTGCCTGTGTTCTTTTACCCTGGAATTCTGCCATTGCTTAACGGTATGTGCTCAGCTATGTTAAATCTTTTACAACCCCCCACCCTCATATTGTGGAAGCAAAAAAAAAATAGTCCAAAGAAATTCTACCATCTGGCATATTGAGACTTTGAAAACTAAAGAAGGAATGTTAAGTTATGGTCAGAACAGTTTTTTTCTTTTCAAATAGCACCTATGCAAGAAAGAAAGAAAAACAAAAATATCACAGAGCTGGGACTTCACAGGCTTCATTCACTTATAGCTATCAAAACTAAAATACCACTGCAGAGGATCTTTTCCACCTGTGCTGGCCAGTATGGTAGCTAGTAGTCATGTGTGGCTATTGAGCACTTGAAATACAGCTAGTCTGAATTAAGATGTGCTATAAGCATAAAATATTTACCAGATTTTGATCACTTGGTATGGATAAAAGAATGTAAAATATCTCATTGATAATTTTTAAAAAAATTTATATTGAAGTATAATTCATGTACAATGTTATCTAAGTTACAGGTGTAGAGTATAGTGATTCACAATTTTAAAGGTTATACTCCATTAATTGTTATTATAAAGTATTTGCTATATCCCCCGTGTTGTACAATATATCCATGTAGCTTATTTTATACCTAATAGTTTGTACCTCTTAATCCCCTTGATTGCACATTGAAATGAGAATATTTTCGATATATAGGGTTAAATATATTAAATTAGTTTCACCTGTTTCTTCTTGCTTTTTTAGCTATTACATATTACATATGTCTTACATTTTTGTTGAACTCTCTTTTATACTAAAAGTAGTAAAGAAGATTTTGTTTGAAGGTTACTTGATACTAATTATATTATGGCTGATTAAAAAATATCAAAGGCAAAGGCATGTACTATTTATGGATTTTAATATCAAATATTAATATGGAATTACTATTATTAATCATATGCATATTAACATTAAATATGCTTTTAAGGATCCAGAAACTTAAAAGTTAATTAGGGACTCGACTTCTCTTCACAGTATCTTCTAAAGGGGATTATTCTTTAGGCCACAGAAATGGTGATAACCACCTAATTGGAAATGATGTTTATGAAAATTTATCTATTGATGTTAAGGAGCTACCTGAACCTCAAAATAATAAACTGTAAAACATAGGTTTTTTAGAGGACATACTTATTTTGCCCCCTTGTACTTCATATTTTCCTGCTCTCAAAAGTACAAGTTTTTCTTTTTTAGGTATTTCTGAATTATGAGAAATATAACCTCACACATTTCTTTGTTTTAATATATTATGTATATTTTGTGACAGACGAATTTGCACGATTCATATCTAATCAAATCATGATAATTACTTCCATATTTTTGTTGAACTTCTCCTTCATCATTTAATGTTGGAATTATGACTAAGCTAGCTGAAAAAGCTACTCATCTTATAGCATGTCTACTGTTGTTTTGCCCTCCAAGTATGTACTTGCAATGGCAAATAATGATTAATGGAATTTAAAGAATGCTGATTTTAATTAGTTTGAAATGTCTTACTTGCTTAATAAGCAACTTAACTGCATAAAGAAGGTCTTGATCACTTAGGTTTTCTTAAAGCCCCAATAATTTTGAGTGTGAGATTTCTAGTTTTGACTACATTTCATGGAAATTTAAAGTTATGTCAGCCATATTCAGTAAAAGTAAATATACATATCATTATAAAAACTACATTTAAAGTAAGAGATTAAATGGATTTAATAAATTTGCATGGTTATAGAATCATTCGGCCATATAATTCTGAGCAACACATTTTCTCCTTTGAATATTATTTCCAATTGTCTTAATAGTTGCAGCAGTTTATTCCCTTTTTGTTATTAATTTTTTTAAAAAACAATGGTAACAATTATGTCATTATTTTAGATTAAGTGTTAGATATTCCTCCTTCTAAGGAATTCTCTTTTTTTCAATATTTTGATCTTGTCTTGGGAAATCATTGGGAACTCGTATGCACGTCTGCTCGTTTAGTTAGTCCGTGAATTATCTGACAATTCTCATTTTAAATAAGTAGGAAACGGGCTATAAGAAGAGAAATTACTTTTGCTTATTATGCTTCCTCAAAATTACGTTCTAAAGCTCAAAGACACTTTCAATTTATTAGCCAGTGTGTGATTGGAGGAGCCATTTTACATCTGGGAAATATCGTATAGATTCACATCAGAATGCCAAAGTAGAGAGATAGTAACTGACTGGATTTCCCTAGTGCAAAGTGTGTTTCTTTCTGTGAATTGAGTGGAAAATACTCCAATAACTTTTTATATTATTTCCCCAATTCTATCAGACTTGGGATTTCTTTCCCTCTACTTCCCTAGGACTATTTATTTGTCTTTGGCATATCCATCAAATTTTGAGATCTTTGTAGTGTCTCACAAAATACCACCATCTTAAAGTAACACATTCATATATTAGTGTCCTAATAATATTTTCGCATTGTTATGGTCAGATACCAGAAAAGAAGAAATTGCCAAAACAAAACAAAACAAAACCTAGGACAGGTTGTGTCACTAAAGAGAAGAATGAAGAATGAAATAGCACTTGGGATGAGAAAACATCTGAACATCTGAAGACAATTTCTTGTTATTTTTATTGTTATTGCAGTGTGCAATAATCCTTTCAGATATGTACAAATATGTCCTAAGTCATGTTCATAAGAAGCATAAACGTGTTGGTTTTCCAATTCTACACCTTGAATATAAAACATTTGCAAGGCAATTATAAGCTCTGATATAACTATACACATAATATAGGAGACAATAACGTGATTTAATACAGAGAGAATTATGGTATCCACTCATTAAAGTGAAGAACACGTAATCTTCCTAAATAATTAACAATATTAATATTGTATACTCTGATTTCTGAACAATATCGGTAGATGCTAAATCATTTTTGCATCATATATGTAATTATGGTATTAGTGTCATTACGTTTTTTAATGTTTCATGGTCTCTTGAACTTAGCTTACTGGGGACATCTAAAATAAAATAAAAGCCCACATTCTACATTCCTTTGGGGGTAGTGGGGCCATGCCTACCTTAAATAAGTTGTTTTCTTAAGCCTTTTCTTGCTTATTTAGAAGGGGATGTAGCATAAACATGTGGCAGCAGGTGATTTGAGGTTTGATTAAGTGAATTGACAGACTGCTCAGAGACTGATTCAGCATTTTATTGTTATTGCAATAAATCTTTTGCAATTTGCTCCCATTTTTCTTCAAGATCTGCATCTCCTTATAATGTTGGTGAAGTCACATAGCTACTTCATTCATTTTTTTTTTCTACAGTCTCTATTTTGAGCCACATTTGGAAAGAATAGACTCTGTATGGCATTGCTAAGAGTGGTAGATGTTAGAAATGTCAAGATTTACCATTGAGTGTATAAAGAGCTATACAGAGAATTGAATACTTTCAGATACAGTTTAGATACACTACCACCATTTTATTGAGGGCATGATAAGCTAATGACAATGCAATTTTTCAAAGAGTTACGAATAATGGCAATGTTTCCAATAATAAGGGCTGCATGGGAGGAAATCCTTGCAAAAATGGGTTCCAGATAGTCTTAAGAGTTAATGGATTATTTAAGTTTCTAAACTCATCAGTTGACAGCTTTTACAAACACCTAGAAAAATGCCAGTTTTGATATTGATATTCCAACTTTAGCTTCAAAGGTGATTGTCCTGGATTTTAAAATGGTAGGGTAAAGGGCTACTGACATGAATACACATAAAAATGAAAAGTGGGGAAATAGTTACATGAGTGAGCCAGGCGTAAGAAAGTGGAGGTTAGGCCTTCAGGTTTTTCAAAAGTAAGCATTACTGAGAAATGGAGACAGACTTGAGGTAGACTAGAGACCCCTGAAGTAGGGAATACATAACAAGTTGTTTTAATTGCTAATGCATTTGTATTAACAGGGAAATCTATGACAATTGTGCTATCAATAATTACTGAGACATGGTTAAGGAACAGACAGAGCAACAAGAGATGATACTGCCAGACAAGTGGAGGTCTGGTAATTGTCTGCAGTATCAAACTCTCATGTATAATGATTTCTGAAGGTTGAGGTTTATGAGAGCAGTTCATTATGTATTTCAAACAAAGCTCTATTTTGATATTGTTCTTCCATCGACTAGAATAGTAAACACTGCATCTGAAATTGTGCCCAAGGGAACCCATGTCTACCAGTTGGTTAACCTTGTGACATTCCACTAAAAAGCACCAGGTTTTTTTGAAATACATAATTCATGAACCTCTCTGATTGTTTAGCATTGATCAGCACTTGAATAAATTGAGTTGCTATCATATTAACATAAGTAGTAATGCTTTAGTGAGGTTTTTGCTTTTTCTTTCTTTTCTCTTCTACAGTCGATCAAGTGGTTCGGGGATTTCTAGTTTTTAAAACAGGAAGTCAATTTAGAAGACTGCGGAGTTATGAATCCAGCAACGATAGCAGAAGGCTGTGAAGTACATCCTTACAACTCTTTGCATATTCCATTTAAACTCCCAGATTAGGCTGCCAGTATAGATTTGTTCTCAGACTTCTTGTCTTCTCTGTTGTCAGATATGTCTATCTTTGCATTTTTCAGCTCTATACATAATTATTCTCAAATCTAGGTAGGTTGATGTGGTTATATAATTGCCCAATATGTCAGCAGGCAAGGAAATGTAATTTATATCCTTCAGGACCTGACAAGTTAATGCACTGAAGACATCGGTCTTTCTCTAAGGAGTACAAATGGAGATAGTAGTGATCTCTATGCATATGGAGAATTGTGACTATTCCAAGCCAAGGGGCTAGGTTTTCACCTTCACATGATGAAGAGTGAGAGCAAGAATCTATTTTTAAATGTGCTTTAATGAATAGGTATCATTTCACTGTTTTTCTCTTTCAGCATAATTTGCACATTTTAAACCAGGTAACCATCTTAGCAAGAAGAAAACATTTTAATTATGAGATAATGTTGTGTACAGTTTGAACTAGAGAAGAAAGTTATTACTATGTCAATGTGAGTTGGGCCATATTTGAATAGATCATTTAAGATACGGACAAATGGGTTCCGCAGTGGTAGTAAGAATTTCCTCAGTGAAACTACCCTTATTCTTGGGACAAAGACCCCCCCCCCAACCCCGTGAGAAGCAGATAGGCACAAATGTCTCATATGATTTCGTACGTAATCACTGTTCCTTCTAGAGACTCATTCATGTGTACACAGCCCTTCAACTGTAAATTCTTTAGGAATATATCTGTGTGAAAAGTGGTAGTCTTGGAAAATTAGTTGCAGATTGCCACCAAGAATGCTAAGTGTCCAGTGAAGCAAAAAGAAGACATAGGACATCTTCAGATTTATGAGAGAAAGTGACTTAATTTTCCAGTGTATCAGCATTTGTAGGACAAATATATGGTGATATGAAAGAGATTAATTCTCTAAAAATTTTAAAACTCATTTTGGTGCAGTATATTAAAATGTCCACATTCCTCATTTAGTGAGGTTATTACTTGGTATAAATAATGTAATACACATTTGCTTAAACTCATGACTTTATTTTTTCCTAAATCTGCCTGTTTTGATTAAACATAAATTACGTATGAATTTTTTATTCATAAAGCTTTATTCCTTTCCACTTATTTATTTTTGCTTTTGAAAAATATTCACCATAGTTGTTTGGTTAACATCCCACACATACTGCTCAAATAACTGAAAAAATGGACAGTAACATTTTATCAAACCTTTCCTTTGAAAAATATTTGAAATATATACATAAAATAGAGATAAGTTTAACAATCATTATTGAATCTATTTCTAGTAGATATTTAAAATAAAAACGAGATTTGGAACCATCATTCCTTGTTAAAAAATCCTTTGATGCCCTATGACATGCATGTGTTACTCAGATTTAACACTTATATCTAACTTTGAGGGTATCTAGCTACATGTGAGCAGTAGTCTGCTTTTCTCTTTCTTCCTAAAGGAATATACAAAGGATCAGGGTGTGGAAATATGTCTTATTTCCCCCTCATTTTATATCCTAGGACAATTTGAGACTCCTGTTTTAACTTCCAACTGCTCTATCATCTCCATTACTAGGCTGTCTGCCAATTGGATGATCATACTTTCCAATTCTTCTAGTAATTCAGCCTTTAGAACAGTTTGATTTTGCCAACAGGATTCACCAGGACAATATGCTGTGCCGTCATGAGTACTTCCTAGCTTTAGAAAGAAAAATTTGAATGTTTTAAAATATATACTTGCAGAGTGTTTTGAAATGAGTATCATAATAATTTCTAAAATCTAGAGATTAAAAATATTAAAATGCTGCTTTGATTTGATTGCTTACAATGGCACACACACACAAACACACATACATTATTATCAGTACTTAAATACATTAACGGTACTTTTTCTACGAGCAAATCCTTTTCATTATAGTACATATGGTTAACACTTTCAGTATCACCCACTGAACATAGAATAACTACTGAATTCTGTGGGGGATTACATTCTAATAAAAATGCAAGGTCAAATCCTAAATCTCTGTACTTGAAAGTCACTCAGTTGATATCTTTTCAATCCCTATCCCCCGCCATGGCATTTTTCACCACACAAATATCTAGGTTGCCATTAGTGTTTTGATAAGCTAATGCATTTGCTCCCCCGTTGCCCACTACTTTTCAGGCTTTTTCTGTATTTTATATCTTTGCTTCTTTGCCTGTTTTTTTTGTTCTCTTGTTACTTTTATGAAAGGTTGTACTATGTCTTCAGAATTCAGTTCCTAATACAAAATATGTTTTTATTTTCCAGTAACAATTTATTTACTTCAGAATATTCTAGGTTGTTGTCTAGAAGTATATACCCCTAAAAAAGTTATGCCTTTTAATGTGTATTTGATAAAATAAAAGTATTTCATTCTGGCATTAGTGTGGCACATCCCAAGTGATGAAATTTGCATTTTCACCTTCATGCTGTAATTTTTATGGGGTTTCTTATCTATAGAAGTAGCCTCTTTTTCATGTAGTAATCTCTATAGTCCTAAAATAAGTCTAATTCAAAGTTAAAACGATGAGAAATCCTAATAGAGTGATTACTTGGCAGTTCCTCATATCTGAGTTTGAAAATTAAATGATCCATAATATTAAAAGATGTGCTGTTTAAAAGTTGTGCCCTACACTTCAACTGTAGTGACTTTGTGCTTTTTAATAATTAAATTTGTACACATTGTGAAATTACCTATGGATATTGACAAGCCAGAGATCTTTACATTGGGAAATCTTCCCCTTTCCTGGAAAATCTTTGAAATGTTCTTCAAATGGCAATAGTGTTGACTCAGAATTGTTTTTTACTATTCAATTTCCTGGACAAAGAGGATCATTGAGCGCTTTCAGGCCAACCATTATGCATATTTTTGTGAGGAAAAAAACAAAGATGTTTCACATTTTTGGAAAATTCTTGAAAGCAATACGACAATAAAAAAATTATAAAATTGCAAATAACAGAATTAGTCACCAACAGAAGTTATCACAGTAGGCATTAAGAAGAAGAAAATTTTCCTTATGTACATATTAAAAGAACAATAAGATAAAATTGAAATGTTTAATATATTCTATAATAGAAGTCACTTGCTAGATCAATCTTTATTCAAATTTAAAATAAGCAAGGGAACATCACCTGATTCCTGGATGGAAGTAGTGGAGATCCATTCTTAAAAATATATATATGAAAGTTCCTTTCACTGTTCTAAGCTAAGATAACAAGGCACTTTGAAGACATTACATCTACTTGCTCTCACAGAGACTATGTGAGAAGACTGAATGAGCAGCTAAGCTTACACATTGGTTAGAGGGCCTAGAGTAGGGGGTGTATGTGTGTGCCTGTGTGTGTGTGTCTGTGTCTGTGTATGGTTTGGATGAAAACTTGAGAGAAGTTGGAATTAACATGGGAACTGAAGTTAATAGATCTGCCAAACACAAGTCAATCACTATTAGACAGAGATGTTCATCTTGTGATAACACTTTAATTAATAAGAAGGTGTAAAATATTGATAATGTTGCTTCAATCTGTCTTTAATTTTATTTATTTTCTCCTCTCAGATTAGAAAGCAAAATTTAAAAAGCCCTCAGGGAAGAAGTAAGGAAATACATTTCACTGCACAGTTTCCCCAGTACCAACAAATTTTCTTTTTTTCTTTTTACTTCCTCTAGAAGCCTTTGCATCTCTAATGGTAGTGTATATTCATGTGAAAAATATATTATTTAGCAGAATTGACACTCTGTTAATATACAAGCTATAGATTATGATTATATAGCTAAAAATGAGTTAAGCAGAACTGCACAGAATTTCTAGACATGAATCTTTATTTTATTTGTTTGTGCTATCTCTCTCTATATAGATATAATTATTATATTTATATATGAATACATATTTATTCATATGTATTTTACATAATATATTTTATTTATATTCAATTAAATCAATCCTAAAGCACAGGTGTTTAAGAAAAAAGTAATGCAACAGATGTTTCATTGATCCTAAGGATTTACTTTTTTTCCCTCTTGCGCCAGCATTTTCTGACTTACACTAATGAAAGTAGTGAAAAACTACATTTTATGTTGTGAAGTTATGTGATCAGAACTTGAGCACAGGAACAAATTTAGGTGGATTTAGATTCAATTCTAACGATAATTAAGTCCTTAGTAAATGTGTTTCTAAGGTAGGACACATAGGACTAATAAGATAAATGATTGCGATATCATTCATCTTCCTTTTGATTTTGTTTTTAGTAAATATTATAAACTCTTACTTAAATAACCATGTAGTTGGCCATTTAAACCAAAAGGCTGAACTGAAACATCGTGTTTGAATTTGCTCATCATATTTTTCTTCCCTCGGGCCACTAGCTAGGATCTTATCCATGGTTAAAGCACAGGCACAGTTCTGGAAATGTTCTTAGGATTGCCAAAATCAACTGAGCAGGCGGTGCTTGTCCAGTGAAGCTCCAAATGCCCTCTTGTACTTAATCATTGCATATACATATGGATCTGTGTGTTCCTGAAAGTGTAATGCCAAACCATATTGGCCACATCAAGGAAATTACTACCTTGTAATTCATGTCTATTTTACAGAAACATCTCTAAAAACTGCTCTCATATCTTAATCATTTTTCTATTCTTGGATTTCTTTGTCATTTCCCTGTTTGAATTGTTCATTCACAACTTGGCTCAATAAGTGCTTTGTGTTATTAATTCCATGTGTACAGCTGTTTAGAAACTTTTACAGAAAGTCTGTATTTGTTTGGAAATGAATCCAATTAAGAAATATAAATGACATTTCTTTCCAGCTTGGCAGAAACTGTGAGAGAGAAATTATTGCCAAAAGTTTATTGCTGTGTCTTCTTTTCAGTATGCTCCCTTCAAACTTCATGGCAGTAAATGCCGAAGAACCTCATGTATCAAACTTACAGCAAACTCTGAGCCAGGTGTCTTCAATTGCAGGTCATATGCTGAGCTACATTAATCATTTTACTCTTTTGAATAAAATTCCCCCAAATTGAGTAACCTTAACCTCAGGGAAACTGTGGTTGCTAAGTTCTTTATTCTCTCACTTCTGAATTCTGTTACATCTTCTGCCTGCAATAATTATAGGAAAAGAAAAAGGCACAGTTTTTTCCCATAGAAGGCAGGCAATAAGTATTTTGAGTAAATTTAGACTGTTAGCACCTTGAGAACAGGGGCCAGTGCCACACTTTTATACAAAACTCAATCATTTAGTTCATTGCTATGCCTCCTGCTGTCACTCAGTGAACATCTGTTTATATTTACATGCTAAAATATTGTTCAGGGTTTTGTACTGCGTTTGATAGTCATCAAAACCAATTGCATTGTGCACTATGGTATGATGTTCAGATGAAAAGAAGCGGTCTTCTCTATAATTTCTCTGAAAACCAGCTCCAACTTACAAGTAGCCAAAGATAAATGATGGCTGAACTCAACAGATTAATTCAAATTATCATTAAATCAAACATGCTTTTGAAACATTTCTACCATATTGGCAGGACTACCATTTATAGCATTTAGTAGAATGTATATTCAGTACCCTTTCCATTTTTTCAAGTGTTTGTTTTTTTTTTTTTAATTTAGGTTTTGGGGTTTAAATAGGTAATGTATTTGAATGGTTCAAGAATCAAAACTATGTAAGAAGGTACATACCTACAAACCTTACTTCCATGCCAGTCCCTATCTATCCCACTTATCCTTGCCTCAGTAAGCTATCACTTTCAGTTTTCTTATGTATGCTTCCAGAGTTTCTTTATGTAGATATAAGCAAATATTTATAAGATGTATCCTATTTGTTATAAACAGTCCCCTGTAGATGGATACCAGGATTTAACTACAATCTTAAAATGGTAAACAGTGCTGTAATAAATGACATTGCACAGATATCATTCATACATATTGTGATTGTTGGGTCAAATGAACTTTAAAAATCAATTTATCTTGTTCTAGAAAAATGTTACTATTGTTTTGGGGATTACACCAAATATAATATTAGTGTAGGGAGAAGAATCAGCTTTATGATGTTGAGCCTTCCTATCCAAGATTACATGTCTTTTCCTTTGTTCCACTTTAAGGTTGTGTCCTGAAGTATTTTAAATGTTTTTCTTATGACCATTGCACAATTCCAGTTATATTTATTCCTGGGTACTTTATCTTTTTCATTGTTGCTATTGTAAATGCCCTTGCAGTCTTAGCAAAGTAATTTCTGCAAATGTAAGAAATATGAGGATATTGAGCAAAATTGGTAGTAGCACACAGTATATTTTTATCAAATATATGCTAATCTAAATACTTTATTTTCATTAATATTTATTGAATAATTATTTCTCTTGCTAAGTTTACGTTACCATAGTAAAGGACTGGGAATTCCTCAAATACTTGCTGATTAATATATTATCATAAAGTTTTTCAAATTGGAGAAAATAAAAAGAGCTTTACTATTATTTAGCGATTTATCTCTTTAAACAAATTCAAATACTGAATTGACTCTATAGTTAACAAGACATCACTTACATTTTCCAAGCTGTTCGCTAGGATTTAGCTGTGTGACACCCTTTGATGTTAATGGGATCTAGTGCCTAAATCTCCATGAGCTGCTTGGAAATGTAACATGTCTGTGTGGCAGTAATGTCACAGCTGCTGTATTTTTTATAGATTTCTTTATTCACTTCATTTCATACATATGTATATATATAATAGTAATATTAAGCATTTTTCACCTTTAAAGTACTGTTAACTCATGAAATCTAACACCTTTAAAAAGAGAGTAGGGGCTTCCTTGGTGGCGCAGTGGTTGAGAATCTGCCTGCCAATGCAGGGAACACGGGTTCGAGCCCTGGTCTGGGAAGATCCCACATGCCGCGGAGCAACTGGGCCCGTGAGCCACAACTACTGAGCCTGCGCGTCTGGAGCCTGTGCTCCGCAGCAAGAGAGGCCGCGACAGTGAGAGGCCCGTGCACCACGATGAAGAGTGGCCCCCGCTCGCCGCAAATAGAGAAAGCCCTCGCACAGAAACGAAGACCCAACACAGCCAAATAAATAAATAAATAAAATAAATTTATTTTAAAAAAAGAGAGTAAATAATTTTACTTTCATTTTAGCAGAAGGACAGTAAACTACTGAGGCCATGTGATTCAAAATATTACAAAAAAAGGTGGCTATTTGAACTGAACTGCTGTTGGATGTAGGCATAGACCAACTCAGAGGTAAAAACTTGAAGCAGAAAATTAGTGCATGAACCTTGCAGTGAGTAGCAATACTTGCTCTCAGCTACCTATCCCACAAGCTAGCCTGGCTATCCTTGTATCTGCTGAGCTTAACTTGTCACTTTCTTTTATTTCTTTCCCAGCTGTTGCTGTAGAATAACTCAAACCCTCTCCAGTTACTTAAGTGGACACTGCAAAATTTAAAAGCATTTTTAAAAAAGTATGTCATTTCATATCATAAACTACAATTTTAACTTTATTTTATTTGTTCATAACAAACCCTTTTCCATGAAAAATTGGAAGCAGGGTATAGCATTTTTAGGAGAAGGGAGAGGAATTGTAGCCAAATGAAGAGATATAAAGGCAAAGCTCAAGTAAGGTATGGAATAACTGAAGTATAATATTTAGATAGAATATTGTATCACCAGATTTTAAAAGTTTAACTTCCTTCAGATAGTAACCATTACAATATGCATGGAAAATCACCAGTCAAATTAATTTATCAACATTATTTGATAGTTTGCAAAGTGTCTTTGTATGTAAACAATATGAACTGATAAAGACAGAATATAAATCTGATTATTAGGAAGCAGAGTTCTTTGACAAGCCCAATAAGTAAAAATTACTTAATAATAGAGTCCTGGATGTCACTTAACTTTGTCAGCATCATACAGTCCAAGATCTGTCCCTGAAAAGACACCAGGTTCAAAACATAGGTTTTCTTGGGAAGTCCCCTGGTTCCCTAGTGGTTAGAATTCAGCGCTTTCACTGCAGAGGCCCAGGTTCGATCCCTGGTTGGGGAACCATCCCACATGCTGCCAAAATACAAACAAACAAAAAAATATGTGATTTTTTCACAATGTCTACATCAGTATCAAAGGAAATATATGACAATTTAGTTTTCTAGTTTATTCCCTTTTTTTATGAAGGTGCTGCAATGGCAAGAGACTGGCAAGTGTATTCAGCCAAGTTGGACTTGTGATTCACGCAGGAGAATTTAACATTGTGATAAGAAAAGAAATAAAGGGAATTTAGTATTTCCAAGTCTGACTGCCTTGGGAAGAAACTGTATTTTAAATCACCATGCATCAATTTTGAATATTAAGAAAGGAACTGAAACAAATGTTTAGCAGAGGCTTAATAATAATAAAAAACAATAAAATGAAAAATAAAAAACACCATCATCCTGAGGTTAGTTTTCTGCTGCATTGAGTCTTACCTTCCATACTTCAATATGATAAAAACTTTCCCTCTATCTATCAATATAGATTAATGTTTCACCATTACGGTATGAATATAATGCAGAGTGTTCTGTTTCCCATTCTGACCTTTACCATAAAACTGATTTTTTATAGCAGACTATGAGAGGAAATAATTTTTAAATAGAATTCCAACAATGCATTTGTAAACATAACTTCTATCCTTTGAACTACTAAGTGTTAACCTTGCTATAAAAAATGTTATTCCTGTAAGTTTTGAATAAGCTATAAGAAGTAAGGACATAGAATTAAAATGTAAAGGTGATTATGGTCAGAATCGTCTAAGATTAGTCTAAAAGGTGTATTTCTAAGCATTGAATAATGCTATATAAAATGTTTTATTATCATTACAAGTTTTATAATAGGATGAAGTTATTCTTTGATGGTCCATTTTTTGAAGAAGAAACTATATATTTCAGCTCTTGACCAATTGAGCTGCAATACTTCTTAGCAGTTAATCTTTTCTAAAAGTTACTTTGTAATTCTAATAGCCATTTTTAAAAGATTGATTAGTCCCTAAATCTAAGTCAATCATATGTTTAAAAGTGTTTTAGTTTTAAACTTATACTTGTAAAAAAAACTAATTAGAAATTCCAGATTATTGAAAATGAAGACAATTTTTCATGTAGTTTAAGTAATTCAATTGGAATAAGAAATCTTAGAATCTTTCAAAGAAAGAGAAAAATAAAGTTGTAGATTAAGAATTCACAGTACAAACACCAGTATAGACTACACATCTAAAAAATCAAAGAAAATTTTGAATTTCAGAAGACATCATATTTTTGACAGCTCTAAATATCCCTGTCAGGTTCTGCTTTGTTTTCTTAGTGGAACCAGGGAAAACAGAAAAACTTTCTTAGGGCAAGTTATTCTATAAATTCAATCAGCATCTGGGGTTTTCTGGGACTTTGGTAGCTCCACAAAATATTTTCACCTAAAAGAGTGTCTATACCCTTAGACTTCTTGGCAAAAGAAAGATTATTATGAGTCTGATTTAGTTTAATCTGCATCAGTGGTATTTTATTATTAGTATTATCTCTGTAGGCTTGGAGGATATGAAAGTTAGCTCTGTATTAGCCTTAAACATTCTGAGCTGGATTTGAATCACTTAAGACTAAATTTTTAAAAATTCCTCCCTTTTTCAACTACTTAGAAAGTTAGCATGTCTTTCCCCAAGACACCTGAGTACTCAGAGTAAAAAAATTTAAAAAAAAGCATCTACCTGAAAATTTCATATCTTACCTTAATGCTCCTAGCTATTGATAAGAAAGGAGTTTTTCATGAAAATGTAGTTGCCCCTCTATTAGAAACTCAGTTCAAATAGGCTCTAGCCACTAGTCTCAAACAAAAATGTAATGTCATTTGATGAAAGTAAATTTCCTCAAATAAGAGTCAATTTTCCATACATTTCTTTAATTATAAGATAGCATTCAAGGAGCAAAATGCATAAGAAAGAAAACAATCATCAGATATTTATTCAGTTTTCTTTAATCATAGAATCACTAAGTTGAAAGAGCCCTAGAATATGTAGTCCAATGCCATCATTTTATAAAAGGGAAAATTGAAATCCTGAAAGATAAAATAGTTTCTCCAAATCACATACTTAGTGACAGAACTGGGACCAACATCCATCTTGCAACCCTCACTCTAATGCTCATTTTCCTAAACAGTACTGATTATCACTCAACCAATCATTGTGGGGAATGCAAAAAAACCAAAAGATATAAGCTATAATCTTTGCTCTTATGGATTTTATAATTTAGTAGGAGAGATATATAAAAGACAAAAATTTCACATGATCAGGACAGGCAAGATGTGTTCTATTTGTCCAGAAGCCAGATACATCATGGTGGGCTTGTAGGGTTGCAGGAGGCTTGACAGACAAGTAGTATCTGGGTGTAAGATGAGATTGTGGTGAGAAATATTACTTTAGAGTTATTATAGTGTTATACTGTTTTAAAATTTTTAAATAAATCATCTCCCCCAAAGTTTAAGAAATGTTTGGTATTTTGTTTTTTCTCCCAATGCAAAATACAAAAGAATTAAAATATTAATGATTTTGATCATATAATTGCTACTTACTGTCATTTGTGTGGATAATTTGCATAGGCATGTTCATTTTTTAGTTAAAGAGATTCATTATAATGTTTTCATATGTCATTGCTATATCATCATGTTGTTTGCTTATATTATTCTAAAAAGTATTTACTTCTCTTTTTTATTCTAGCAGGATACTCCATTTGGGGATTTAATCCACTATTATTAAGCTTCTAATCATGAGTTAAGAAAATCTTTGCTATTAATTTGTTCAGCCATTTTTCTTTTTTCTAAAATTAATTTTTATTGGCGTATAGTTGCTTTACAATGTTGTGTTAGTTTCTACTGTACACCAAAGTGAATCAGCTGTACGTATACATATATATCCCCTCTTGTTTTGGATTTCCTCCCCATTTAGGTCACCACAGAGCATTGAGTAGAGTTCCCTGAGCTATACAGTAGGCTCTCATGAGTTACCTATTTTATACATAGTATCAATAGTGTATATGTGTCAATACCAATCTCCCAATTCATCCCACCCCCACCTTTCCCACCTTGGTGTCCATACGTTTGTTCTCTATGTCTTTGTCTCTAGTTCTGCTTTGCAAATAAGATCATCTGTACCATTTTTCTAGATTCCACATACATGCATCAATGTACAATATTTGTTTTTCTCTTTCTGGCTTACTTCACTCTGTATGACAGTCTCTAGGTCCATCCGCATCTCTACAAATGACCCAATTTCGTTCCTTTTATTTATTTACTTATTTTTAACTTTATATTTTATATTGGAGTATAGCCGATTAACAATGTTGTGATAGTTTCAGGTGCACAGCAAAGCAACTCAGCCATACATAGACATGTATCCTTTCTCCCCCAAATTCCCTTCTTATCCAGGCTGCCACATAACATTGAGCAGAGTTCCCTGTGCTATACAGGTCCTTGTTGGTTATCCACTTTAAATATGGCAGTGTGTACATGTCTATCCCTAAATCCCTAGTTATCCCTTCCCCCCACCCTTCCCCCCTGCTAACTGTAAGTTTGTTCTCTAAGTCTGTGAGTCTGTTTCTATTTTGTAAATAAGTTCATTTGTAGCATTTCCTTTTAGATTTTTCATATAAGGGATATCATACCATATTTATCTTTCTCTGACTTACTTCACTCAGTATGACAATCTCTAGGTCCACCTATGTCACCGCAAATGGCATTATTTCATTCTTTTTAATGACTGAGTAATATTCCATTGTGTGTGTGTGTCTGTGTGTGTGTGTGTGTGTCTGTGTGTGTGTATACACTACATCTTCTTTATCCATTCCTCTGTCGATGGACATTTAGGTTGCTACCATATCTTGGCTATCGTAAACAGTGCTGCAATGAACATTGGGGTGCATGGATACTTGCAGACCATGTTTTTCTCTGGATATATGCTCAGGAGTGGGATTGCAGGGTCATATGGTAGCTCTATTTTTAGTTTTTTAATGGACCTCCATACTGTTCTCCATAGTGGCTGTACCAATTTACATTCCCACCAACAGTGTAGGATGGTTGCCTCTCTCCATTTTCAACTTTTTTTTTTTTTTGGTCAGGACATCTGAGTTCTAATAGTATTTGAAGTTGATCATTTGGAGATTCCTTGAAGAATTACTCAAGTTGTTTCAGTGTAAATTATTTAAGTTCAAAAAGGACAGTGATTTATATTTTGTATTTTTGGTGCAAGGGAGTAACACCGGTGGTAGATTATTTTTATCTAAAACACTTATTTTATTGCTCTGTTTTTCTTCACAAGAACCTATAACGACACTCTTTAGCTTAAACAGTCATCTTAAAACTATTTGCACATCCTAAATGTTTGAGGAAGGTCAGTGAGTGTATGTGGGTTAGGTAGAGGGGAGAGGGTACTACTCCTACATCAACCACAATAGCTACACCTTTATCTATTTTATGCATTGTGGCTTTGATCCTGCTCAATTTCCATTAAAAAGGTGGGGAGATCTTTGTTTCTTTGTTTCTTTTTTTTTTTTTTTTTTGTGGCGCATGGGCTTAGTTGCTCTGCAGCATGTGAGATCTTCCCTGAGCAGGGCTCGAACCCGTGTTCCCTGCATTGGCAGGCGGATTCTTAACCACTGCATCACAAGGGAAGCCCATGTCTTTTTTTTTTTTATAGAGCAGGTTATTATTAGTCATCCATTGTATACACAATAGTGTATGCGTGTCAATCCCAATCGCCCAATTCATCAAACCACCCCCACCCCCCCACCGCTATCCCCCCTTGGTGTCCATACACTTGTTCTCTACATCTGTGTCTCAATTTCTGCCCTGCAAACCAGTTCATCTGTACCATTTTTCTAGGTTCCACATATGTGCGTTAATATATAATATTAGATTTTCTCTTTGACTTACTTCATTCTGTATGACAGTCTCTAGATCCATCCACGTCTCAACAAATGACCCAATTTCATTCTTTTAATGGCTGAGTAATATTCCATTGTATATATGTATGACATCTTCTTTATCCATTCATCTGTCAATGGGCATTTAGGTTGCTTCCATGACCTGGCTATTGTAAATAGTGCTGCAATGAACATTGGAGTGCATGTGTCTTTTTTTTTTTTTTATAAATTTAATTAATTAATTAATTTTACTTTTATGGCTGCGTTGGGTCTTCATTTCTGTGTGAGGGCTTTCTCTAGTTGCGGCGAGTGGGGGCCACTCTTCATCACGGTGCGTGGGCCTCATCATGGCCTCTCTGGTTGTGGAGCACAGGCTCCAGATGCGCAGGCTCAGTAGTTGTGGCTCACGGGCTTAGTTGCTCTGCGGCATGTGGGATCTTCCCAGACCAGGGATCGAACATGTGTCCCCTGTATTGGCAGGTAGATTCTCAACCACTGTGCCACCAGGGAAGCCCCACATGTGTCTTTTTGAATTATGCTTTTCTCTGGGTATATGCCCAGTAGTGGGATTGCTGGGTCATATGGTAATTCTATTTTTAGTTTTTTTAAGGAACCTCCATACTGTTCTCCATAGTGGCTGTATCAATTTACATTCCCACCAACAGTGCAAGAGGGTTCCCTTTTATCCACACTCTCTCCGGCATTTGTTGTTTGTAGATTTTCTGATGATACCCATTCTAACTGGTGTGAGGTGATACCTCATTTTACTTTTGATTTGCATTTCTCTAATAATTAGTGATGTTGAGAAGCTTTTCATGTGCTTCTTGACCATCTGTATATTTTCTTTGGAGAAATGTCTATTTAGGTCTTCTGCCCATTTTTGGATTGGGTTTTTTGTTTTTTTTAATATTGAGCTGCATGAGCTATTTATATATTTTGGAGATTAATCCTTTCTCTATTGATTTGTTTTCAAATATTTTCTCCCATTCTGAGGGTTGTCTTTTCTTCTTGTTTATGGTTTCCTTTGCTGTGCAAAAGCTTTGAAGTTTTATTAGGTCCCATTTGTTTATTTTTGTTTTTATTTCCATTACTCTAGGAGGTGGATCAAAAAAGATCTTGCTGTGATTTATGTCAAAGAGTGTTCTTCTTATGTTTTCCTCTAAGAGTTTTATAGTGTCTGGTCTTACATTTAGCTCTCGAATCCATTTTGAGTTTATTTTTCTGTATGGTGTTAGGGAGTGTTCTAATTTCATTCTTTTACATGTAGCTGTCCAGTTTTCCCCACACCACTTATTTAAGATACTGTCTTTTCTCCATTGTATATCCTTGCCTCCTTTGTCATAGATTAGTTGACCATAGGTGTGTGGCTTTATCTCTGGGCTTTCTATCTTGTTCCATTGATCTATGTTTCTGTTTTTGTGCCAGTACCATATTGTCTTGATTCCTGTAACTTTATAGTATAGTCTGAAGTCAGGGAGTCTGATTCCTCCACCTCCGTTTTTTTCCCTCAAGACTGCTTTGGCTATTCGGGCTCTTTTGTGTCTCCATACAAATTTTAAGATTTTTTGTTCTAGTTCTTTTAAAAAAGGCCATTGGTAATTTTTTAGGGATTACACTGAATCTGTAGATTGCTTTGGGTAGTATAGTCATTTTCACAATATTGATTCTTCCAATCCAAGAACATGGTATATCTCTCCATCTGTTTGTATCATCTTTAATTTCTTTCATCAGGGTCCTATAGTTTTCTGCATACAGGTGTTTTGTCTCCCTAGGTAGGTTTATTCCTAGGTATTTTATTCTTTTTCTTGCAGTGGTAAACGGGAGTGTTTCCTTAATTTCTATTTCAGATTTTTAGTCATTAGGGTATAGGAATGCAAGAGATTTCTGTGCATTAATTTTGTATCCTGCTACTTTACCAAATTCATTGATTATCTGTAGTAGTTTTCTGGTGGCATCTTTAGGAGTCTCTATGTGTAGTGTCATGTCATCTGCAAACAGTGACAGTATTACTTCTTCTTTTCCAATCTGTATTCCCTTTATTTCTTTTTCTTCTCTGATTGCTGTGGCTAGGACTTCCAAAACTATGTTGAATAATAGTGGTGAGAGTGGACATCTTTGTCTTTTTCCTGATCTTAGAGGAAATGCTTTCAATTTCTCACCATTGAGAATGATGTTTGCTGTGGGTTTGTCACATATGGCCTTTATTATGTTGAGGTAGGTTCCCTCAATGCCCACTTTCTGGAGAGTTTTTTCATAAATGGGTGTAGAATTTTGTCAAAAGCTTTTCCTGCATCTATTGAGATGATCATATGGTTTTTCTTCTTCAATTACTTAATATGGTGTATCACATTGATTGATTTGCATATATTGAAGAATCCTTGCATCCCTGGGATAAATCCCACTTGGTCATGTTGTATGATCCTTTTAATGTTTTGTTGGATTCTGTTTGCTAGTATTTTGTTGAGAATTTTTGCATCTATATTCATCAGTGATATTGGTCTGTAATTTTCTTTTTTTGCAGTATCTTTGTCTGGTTTTGGTATCAGGGTGATGGTGGCCTCATAGAATGAGTTTGGGAGTGTTCCTTCCTCTGCAATTTTTTGGAAGAGTTTGAGAAGGATGGGTGTTAGCTCTTCTCTAAATGTTTGATAGAATTCACCTGTGAAGCCATCTGGGCCTGGACTTTTGTTTGATGGAAGATTTTTAATCACAGTTTCAATTTCATTGCTTGTCACTGGTCTGTTCATATTTTCTATTTCTTCCTGGTTCAGTCTTGGAAAGTTATATCTTTCTAAGAATTTGTCCAGTTCTTCCAGGTTGTCCATTTTATTGGCATACAGTTGCTTGTGTTAGTCTCTTAGGATGCTTTGTATTTCTGTGGTGTCTGTTGTAACTTCTTTTTCATTTCTAATTTTATTGATTTGAGTCCTCTCCCTCTTTTTCTTGATGAGTCTGGCTAATGGTTTATCAATTCTGTTTATCTTCTCAAAGAACCAGCTTTTAGCTTTATTGATCTTTGCTATTGTTTTCTTAGTTTCTATTTCATTTATTTCTGCTTTGATCTTTCTGATTGCTTTCCTTCTGCTAACTTTGGGTTTTGTTTGTTCTTCTTTCTCTAGTTCCTTTAGGTGTAAGGTTAGATTTTTTATTTGAGATTTTTCTTGTTTCTTGAGGTAGGCTTGCATAGCTATAAACTTCCCTCTTAGAACTGCTTTTGCTGCATCCCATAGATTTTGGATCGTTGTGTTTTCATTGTCATTTGTCTCTAGGTATATTTTGATTTCCTCTTTGATTTCTTCAGTGATCTCTTGGTTATTTAGTAACGTATTGTTTAGCCTCCATGTGTTTGTGTTTTTTACGTTTTTTTCCCTATAATTGATTTGTAATCTCATAGCGTTGTTGTCCGAAAAGATGCTTGATATGATTTCAATTTTCTTAAATTTACTGAGGCTTGATTTGTGACCCACGATGTGATCTATCATGGAGAATGTTCCGTGTGCACTTCAGAAGAAAGTGGAATCTGCTGTTTTTGGATAGCACGTCCTATAAATATCAATTAATTTTATCTGGTCTATTGTGTCATTTAAAGCTTGTGTTTCCTTATTAATTTTCTGTTTGGATGATCTGTCCATTGGTTTAATTGAGGTGTTAAAGTCCCCCACTATTATTGTGTTACTGTCGATTTCCTCTTTTATAGCTGTTAGTAGTTGCCTTATGTATTGAGGTGCCCCTATGTTGGGTGCATATATATTTATAATTGTTATATCTTCTTCTTGGATTGATCCCCTGATCATTATGTAGTGTCCTTCCTTGTCTCTTGTAACATTCTTTGTTTTAAAGTCTATTTTATCTGATATGAGTATTGCTACTCCAGCTTTCTTTTGATTTCCATTTGCACGGAATATCTTTTTCCATCCCCTCACTTTCAGTCTGAATGTGTCCCTAGATCTGAAGTGGGTCCCTTGTAGACAGCATATATATGGGTCTTGGTTTTGTGTCCATTTAGCAAGCCTGTGTCTTTTGGTTGGAGCATTTATTCCATTCACTTTTAGGGTAATTATCAATATATATGTTCCTAGTACCATTTTCTTGTTTTGGGTTTGTTTTGTAGGTCCTTTCCTTCTCTTGTGTTTCCCACTTAGAGAAGTTCCTTTAGCATTTGCTGTAAAGGTGGTTTGGTGGTGCTGAATTCTCTTAGCTTTTGCTTGTCTGTAAAGCTTTTGATTTCTCCATCAAATCTGAATGAGATCCTTGCTGGGTAGAATAATCTTGGTTGTAGGTTCTTCCCTTTCATCACTTTAAGTATATCATGCCACTCCCTTCTGGCTTGTAGAGTTTCTGCTGAGAAATCAGCTGTTAACCTTATGGGAGTTCCCTTGTATGTTATTTGTCATTTTTCCCTTGCTCCTTTTAATAATTTTTCTTTGTCTTTAATTTTGTCAATTTGATTACTATGTATCTCGGCATGTTTCTCCTTGGATTTATCCTGTATGGGACTCTCTGCACTTCCTGGACTTGGGTGGCTATTTCCTTTCCCATGTTAGGGAAGTTTTCGAGTATAATCTCTTCAAATATTTTCTCTGGTCCTTTCTCTCTCTTCTCCTGGAACCCCTATAATGTGAATGTTGTTGTGTTTAATGTTGTCCCAGAGGTCTCTTAGGCTGTCTTTATTTCTTTTCATTCTTTTTTCTTTATTCTGTTCCGCAGCAGTGAATTCCACCATTCTGTCTTCCAGGTCACTTATCCATTCTTCTGCCTCAGTTATTCTGCTATTGATTCCTTCTAGTGTAGTTTTCATTTCAGTTATTGTATTGTTCATCTCTGTTTGTTTGTTCTTTAATTCTTCTAGGTCTTTGTTAAACATTTCTTTCATCTTCTCGATCTTTGCCTCCATTCTTTTCCTGAGGTCCTGGATCATCTTCACTAACATTATTCTGAATTCTTTTTCTGGAAGTTTGCCTATCTCCACTTCATTTAGTTATTTTTCTGGGGTTTTGTCTTGTTCCTTCATCTGGTCCATAGCCCTCTGCCTTTTCATCTTGTCTATCTTTCTGTGAATGTGATTTTTGTTCCACAGGCTGCAGGATTGTAGTTCTTCTTGCTTCTGCTGTCTTCCCTCTCGAGATCTTTTACAAAGTTTAAACTTTTCAAATTTTTGAAAACCCCTTGCCTAAAGGATGAAGATCAAAATTATTCAATGTTCTCCACATTCTCATTATATTTTCTACTTATTCCTCTATGCAAGCACTTTGTCTCATGCAAGCTTATTTCCTAGATATTTTTTAGACGTACCTTGTGGTTTTCTTGCTCTCTGTCTTTGCAGATATTTGCAAAGCTCCAAGTTGAAAGCTCTCATTTACTACTCTCCACCCCCTACACTCCTATACAGACGTCATCTGCCCTTCCAAGGTTTTATTTAAGTTAAACTTCTCCCATGAAGTCTTCTAAATTATAATAGCTGGAAGTGGCCTCTGTATTCATTGAATTCCAGTACCATTTATCACTCATTCTTATCACTACTTAATGTTAGAGCCACCTATGTAGACTAGAATAAAATTTCCTTACTTTGACAATTAATATATGTTGAATAAAGGAAAAATAAGTGGATCACAAGTTTTTCAAGAGTAATAAAGTTTAACTTTTATTGTTCTTCAAGGTTCAAGCCGTACAAAAACAATGAAAAATGTTTAAAGGAGAGGTTTCTACAAAATTGCTATCATATGGTGTTATCACTCTAGGAGTCTATAATGGTCCTATAGTCTCAGATTCAGAGAGATTCTCTGAGTGATAGCTGCTTATAATGTAAAATTTAAAATGTATTATTCTGCAACAGTATGTTTTGTAAGAATTGTAGATGTGTGTTTTAATTAGCCCTTCAACACTTAATTTTAACACTTAGAATAATATATGTGAAATATATTTTTAATTTCCTTTGAGAATTTGCCTAAAACTGGGATTAACCCATTAAGACATAGGCCTTGTATTCATATATTAACTTGAGAGTATGTTTTTCTTGTAGCCTGCAACATTTGGTTTAATTCAAAAAGTTTTTAATTTTCAAATTGACTCATAATGGCATCAAGATTAAGTTACTGACCTGAAGAGAGAATCAAGAAGCAGCCTTTCCTATGCTCTTTTTGGGTTATCTGATCAACACATTTCAACTTTAATAGCAATGGAGGCCAAAACCAATATTAATACATTAGTATTAATGCCGTTGTAGACAGAAGTAGAAAGCTATGGGAAAAGTAAATTCTTAGAAAGTCATTCTGGCTGTTTTCTTTCAGCAAATGTATTTTATAAGTAAAAATGTCAGTGTTAGAGGGGCAGTGTTATACAGCACATGTAATACTATTCTGAATATTAGGAAACCTGGGTAGGAATTACCTGAGTAGCTTTGGGAAATTCTCTTTCCCTATATTCAACTGAACTTGTCTCCTCTGTAAAATGAAGGTTTGGAACTTGTTGATTTCTAAGATTCCTCTAGTTCAATCCTTTTATGTGTTTAGACTTTAAAAAGGTAGGGAAAATCATCAAAAAGTAATATCATACTTACACAAATATTCTCCAGAAGAACAAATATAAAAAGATGTGTATATACTAGTGGAAGTTGTTCTTCAAAATTCAGTATCTTGTTCTTTCATGTAATGCATGGGGAAGGTGATAAATTAAGTTTTTGTTAAATAAAAAAAAATAAAAGTAATTTTTAACATAGGGGTTGATTTCTGTGGCAGTAGAAGTTCTTCTATGCATTAAATAGAGGAAGAAAAAATGTCTCAGAAGTGTATTTTAACACAGCATTCAATTTCACAGGAAAGATTCAACATCTCTAGCAACCCCTGGGTCGCTTCAATGTAGTGCTCTAATTTATATATCAAAGTGAGAACAAGCATACTGAAACATAAGGCCTGAAGAAACAACTCACTGTTTCTATAAAAATGTAGTTCGGCAGTTACACAGTCCATGAAATGCTCATTAACAAGCTGAGGCAATATCCACTGAGTATTCAGGTTCACCTTTGCATATTAATGAGCAATGTGTAATAACATTTATGGCTCTTGCTGTTCCACATGCAGGGAACATTGAGATTAGAGCTGGGCTATATAAATGTCAAATGGATTTATGGTCATGCATGCTGCTGTTTTAAAACAGTAGCCTCTTAACAGCTACAAATGTCCCATTTATATGCAGGTACTTGGCACCTACATTATTTCTTGAGCCACGGATTACTGTTGCTATAGATTTCCAACCTACAATACAGATCTACCACCAACAGCTTTATGAAGCCGCATGCCCTTTAGAAACAATGCAATTTGGGTTTTCCTGCCATAATAATGTACATTATCCTAATGTTTCATAAAAGTCTCTCATTTAAAGGGGGCAAATAAAGATGTCAGAAAAATAAATCCAGCTAACATGTTAACTAAACAAGGCTGTAAATGCTGGAATTCAAATATGGTTTTCTGCTTTACTAGCAGCATGAGATCTCTATAGTCTAAAAACTCCAAGCCCACAAGATGGGAAGAGGGTGGAATATATTCATATATTCATTCATTTTTAAGCATTCTTAAAAGACCTCAAAACCAGAAAACAATGATATCAACCTCTTAGCTGCTATCTCAATTTCTGGGAAGTCTTGCCTGACCAACTTCCAGCCTCACAGCTCTCCTCCACGTGTGCTTTACAATATGAATTAAACATATATCTTTAAAAATTAATAGTTCTATAAACATTTTCTTTCACATTTGTCACATTCCAAAATTTATTGAATTTTGTATGCAAACTAAGCATGCACGGTTTTTAGTTTGGTTTTAATGTAGTATTGAGAAAAGCTGATAAATTATTTAAAACGTCAAGTGACATGGTAGAGCCAGACCTTACCAGCAGCAAATTACCTATGTGGCATAACTTTTTGGAGTATAGTATTGGGTATAGATATTCCATATTAACCAAAAGTACTTTATTAGAACAGATAGGAAATAAGAAAAATAGAGGTGGAATTGTGGAAGGCTCAAAGCAATTAAATAACCTCTTAATACAGAGTTTACTCATTAGTTGTAGAGCCCATTTTTTTTCATTATTATTTCGATTATTTCCAAATAAACTTTTTTTACAGAATACATACATTCAAGCCAGGTTGAGTGGGTAGCACGTTGTTTGCCAAATTGTGTGTGCTCTTAAATATATGTCAAATATCTAAAATATATTTATGCATTTTTAATATTTTATACATTTCTTCGTTTACCTGTGAGGGAAGACAGATTTTTAATTTTTTGCAAAATTGAACTAGAGGCTTTTACACAATAACAGTATTTTTGTCTTCTTGTACTTTTTGAGGGAAGTACTTTTGTGGTCTTAATTGTCAGGGGCATCAATATGATATATCATAAAACTGCTTCAAAACACACTGTCAGAATGGAGAAAGATGAAAAGGGGCAGAAAGAGTATGCTACGATATTTTTCTAATAATACAAAGTTATCCCTATGCCATCCACGATACGTACTATGAAGTAAAGATAATCACTTGTAGAATGGCAACATTTTCTAACTTTCCTTAGATGTTTGGGTAAACGAAAGAATAAGTAGACTTAAAATGGAGATTAAGAATAGGTAGAATTTCATTTCTGATGAAGTAATTTTAGATGTCAATTGCCAAATTCATGTTTTACACTTTTTGACCTTAAGCCTTATATGTCTTGTGATATTGTAGTGGAAGAGTGATGCCTTTAAAACCCATAAATGAAGACAGACCATATGAATTTGGAAGCTAATGTCTTGTTACAGAAATGGGCTTGTCTTTCACGAAGTGACAATTATAACATGACTAGGATAGGTGAAAATAAAATTTATTTGAACATAGTTTTGTCCTCTCAGACATAAATGTTTTAGCTGAAAAAAAATAATAACATAGGGCTCTCCATAAGCATTCATTATTTGTAGTGTGTGCACACTGGATTATGATACCTTTTAATCATGCAGCCTTTCTTTATTAAAAAAAAAAAAAAGTATTTCAGAGGTCTAGTACACATTCATGTATTTTTTCGTTCTAGTCAATTATTAAATTTTCTGACCATACTTCATTGTCTTGATAATACAAACATGTAGCATTGGCCAATAAGCAAGCTTATTTAACATTTTTATGATAATTAGCTGTTATGTGTTACAATTTTAATAACATGATATTTATTTTCAGACATACCTTCTAAATTTTTTTAAATTAACTCTGACACTCAACTAAGTAACTTAGGTCTTTATAAACATTATGTCAAGTCACTAGGGTGTCTGTACTCTCAATACACGTTTTTCCTAATCTGTGTGTCATCTGTCACACAATGCCTCTCTTACCTCTTGGAGTTCTTTAGGAACAATTAATAGTTGGGGCAAAATATAATTCTTTTATTCAAACAAGGATAGCATCATTTTTTTTCTTTCTTAAGTTTTACTTTTTCTCTCATATTTGTCTTTAAATGTTTAGATATTAAAAAAAGCTGAACATTAACTTTTGGGTGGGAGTTATATGATTAGAAGGAAATATTTTTTCTCAGTTTAATTAGCATAGATATACTTTTAATTTTTAAATATAAAGGATAAAACCATAGTAGAATATACCTTTATAATCCACCACCTATCCCCCTTACAAGAAAACAAAATTAAAAAAAAAAATTTTTAAATGCCAGTTGATAGACAAATGAATAATTTGATATGGAGATAGAAAGGCAATCTATGACATCAATCTTCAAAGGGCAAATGAATGTAAAAGAAACAGTGACCTCTTGAAAAACCAAATCCAATTAGAATTTTAACCACATTATTATTCCTATGCCTGAAATAAGCATAATGGGACAATTTCAGAAATAATTTTTGAATTTACTGAATTTTGAACTGGTTGTGTTCTTGGTCTACTTGTAACTAATTTCAAGATGGTTTCTATGATAAGAAATCTCTAGTTCATAATCCTCGTTGTTTCTTTTGTACTTACCATGCGTATTGTATTTGTGAACCTGGCTAGAAATTCCTCTACAAAGAAAAAAAAATAAACGGAATCAACGAATGTCACATTAAATGGTGGTATAGAGAGAATGAAGGCCAAGCGATACTCTTGAGTACTTAATGTTTACATTTAAGAAAATTATAACCTCAAAGTATCGCCCTTCATTCACCCTATGCTTTAACCAGTTGGGCGACTGTGGTTCCTGCAACATGAACAACTTTGTCCTGTATCCTTCTTTTGGGGAAAATTTATTCTCACCTGATATCCCTTGTCTTTGTCCCTAAGTGTCACCTCTGCATGACCTGCATGACTTTTTTCTGTAATGCCACATCAACTTTCTCTACCAAGCATTCTCCTTTGACTTTCCCCACTTAGATGAATATCCCTTCCCTTCTCTCTTATCTACCACAGTGTATTTTTGCTGTTACTCAATTTATCATAATCCAGTGATTATATATATATATGTGTGTGTGTGTGTGTATATGTGTGAGTATATATATATATATATATATATATATATATATATATATAATTAGACTGTAAGCTCTTTGTGAGCAGGAACCATACAATGTATCATTGTCACAGCATCTACTCAACTGGTAAATACGGTAGTTCCTCAGATCTCTGTGTTAGGCCACTATCTACTTTTCCTCCATGATCTCTCTTCGTGTTACTTCCTAGGGCGTTAAATACCATCTATATGCTGATGACTCTCCTTCATCTCTCAACATGTGTATCTAACTGCCTACTTTACATCCACACTGGCATAAGTCACAGGTACCTTAAATTTTAACTCCCTTGCTGTGGTGCCAAGCCTAGTTCCTCCTTCATCATCCCTTTCTCAATAAAGAGTGCAAACATCAGCTCAGTTTATCTCTATTTCCCCTACTCAGCTTCCATTCAGTCCGTCACCAAACCCTATTGATTCTGTCTCAAAATTCTGTCTTACTCATCAATCTCTAATCATCTGCACTGCTTCCACATTAAACCAGGCCATTGTCAACCCACTATACACTCTGTACTACTCTCCTAAATGGTCTCTGCAACTAAAATTCTCACATCTCTTTACAGTTTTCAGAATAGCTAGAGTGATGTTGAAAAATATAAATCAGATTAGGATGACTTTCCAATGCATTTAGAATAAGCAACAAATCTTTACCATGATTTGCAACACCCTACCTGATTTGACTGACTCTTCTCTATGTCATTAGCTTCATTTTATTCCCCTTTCCTCCTTGCTCAATATATATTCCAGACACATTGGCTTCCCTTCTTTATTTTTATGAAATAAGGCAGGCTCTGTCCTGCCTCAGTGTCTTTGCCCTTGCTATGCTTTCTTCCTAGGACACTGCTGCACCCTCTATTCTCAACTTCAGGTTTCCGCATCCTCAGAGAAACTTTCCAGAGCCTACCTCTTAAGTAGATTCATCTTAATACCTCATTCTTTTCTTTCCTCTATTGTCTGTGTCACACATTGTAATTAAGGTGTACTTCAGGGATTACAAATTCCAGTGCCACAGAAGCCAGTCAGGTAAAATAAATAGGTAAAATGGGTCTGCTTATAAAGCTGAATGAGGTATGGCAAGGACTCTGGCCAGCTGGATATTACATTCTGGGTCTAAATTGGGCAAATACAGTTTGGTACCAGGCCATTTGTAAATAGGACTGTGATGTTGGAAATATTCTAAGGTCTTCAAAAAAAAAAGTGGACTCAATGTTTGTGTAAATGTTCCATATTTTTTAATTTGGTAAAACGATATTTTTGGAACAATGTATAGAACAAACAAAGCATGCCTGCGGCCCATATCGGGCCCTGGGCCTTCAGTTTGTGACCTTTGATTCATTCACCTATTTGTTTTCCTGTTTGTTGCCTGTCTTACCTGCTAGATTGTGCACTCAGAGTCGGTCAGGGAATGTGTCTGCCTTGTTCATAACTGTATATTCAGTGCCTAACAAGTATCTGGCACATAATATGAACTCAGTAAATATTTATTGCATGAATGGATGAACGTATTTGAATTTTATGCACATACTGTTTTATCATGCACTCTGAATGAATGGGTAAAACTGAAATTTAATATTGAATTATTTGAAAAGAACAATGCAGTAGAGGCAGGCAACATTTAGTTTCATGAGCCACTATGGATGGTTCTAATCACATATAAAGATATATTAACAAGATAATGCTTATAAATATATCTTCAACATAAGCAATATTGTGCCCTTTCAGTCAAAACAGTAGAGTTACTAAAATTGCAATGTTATATGCATCAAAGAAAGTTATTCATATTGGTTGTATGTGTTTTACATTCCTATAAAAGTCTCGAAAAGTGACATTGCCACAGGCGTACTGTTCTGTATTCAAACACAAAGGAAAGTTCTATTTGGCATTGTTACACAGGTGTAACTACAAGTAACAGAACTGATTTTGATGACTCAGTTATTGAATTCCATCTCTTTGCTTTATAGGCACAGCCTATAGCAGTAGGAAACAGTGGTTATTGCAAGCATCTTAAATGAAGTTTTTTTTAAATGAACAAAACTATTAGTAACCTAATGATAAAAGCCAGCTCTTTACAAAGGATGTTACAATAAACTAATAGTTATAGGAAATTTGCTCATTTTTTTCAAATGTAAGCTTAGTTATAGTCTGACCTTTCTGAATCAGTTCAAGAAGGCCCCAAACTAACTCTTAACAATTAAAGAGGAATAGTATATATGTCAATCATACCTCCATTAAAATGAGTTAAAAAAATAGGCTCACCTCATAACTTAAAAAAAGAAGAGGACTAGCTGTTTCCTAAACACATCTGCATTTTTATTCTCCTATTGTTTAAAAAGAACCCTTACATTTAATTAAATTTATCATGACAATCACAGATTTTTAATTAAACACTGAAAATATAAGTATTCCCTCTTTTGATTTGGAATTGAATTTTCACCAGAATGAAGATCTGTGTGTGTATGTCTATATGTATTAGGTTAGATTTTAAGGGAAAAAGGTTTAAAGTGTGAGAGAATGTAATTTAAAGAATAATATCTTAAAAAGTATGCTTTAGGAGGAATATACATTTTTTTGGTTTTGTTTGAACTATGTAAACAAAGTTTCACTGCCAATGATGTCACTATTTCAAACAGGGAAGCTGAATTTTGTTGCCAAGTAGCAAGATTTTGATTAAATATATCATTTGATTCCATTCTAATCTAAGATAAGTCTTTTCTTTTTCATTTTAACCTTTCTTAATGGGCATACCTGATATAGAAATGCTTATAATTGTTTGAAAACTGATTCCATGTTGATGAATGAAAACATTTTCAGCCTAAAGTGATAAAATGAAATATGTGGGCCTAATTAATTACTGCTTCTGGGAAGCATATATATTTTATCTGATGCATTCATTGCCAAGCCACTGAGTATATGTATTACTAAAATGTATAGTTATTAAATTGTTATTAATATTAATAAGTATCTATAATATTCCATGTAATTTTTTCATAAAATTTATTAGTGTTCTCATTTTCCTTCAATATAGAAGTTGATACTGAGTGACTTACCTAAATTGCAAAAATTTTAAATCTCCCTATTCCTGGATTCATTTGTTTTATTTCCTCCACTGTTGAATTAGACTGATTACCTTCATTGTATTTGGTTATAATTATGTTGTAATTTTATTTTGATAATTAAAATATTAGTCTTAAATACTTTATGGAATAAGGCAGGGTTTAAATATGTGATTTAAATGTTGCATCAGAAGCAGCACATACCCACCCTTCCCTCTTTCTTTTTCCCGCTTAGTTGTATACTTCAATCCAAATGTAAAATATTGTCAATGCAGAGCTATTAGTTTTATGTTACTGTTATTGTGATTACTGAATCAGATTGGGCTCAGGTAGAAGTGGGGATCTGGTTATTAGAAAAGAATAAACAGCCAAAAGTGTTATTTGGTCTCAGTAGAGAATATTTTCATTCGAATTAGGCTCATTCTCTATGTGGTGTGTGAAGATTTGTAAGTAGCTTCTTAAAATCTCTAGTCTTGAAACTCAGGCACCAATGCATCTCCAAGTAAGGTGTTGCAGTTAATTATAATGAATGTGGGAGCAACTTGAGAAAACATTAAATGCTATACAAATGTAAAACATTCTGGTGGGAGTCTGAGCTCAGTAGTAGTTACAGAAAAAGAAAAGAAATCATTGTTCTGACATCTCTGAATTCATTCTCCTGGGGTTTGAGTCAGTCAGCAACATACTTGGGTGAAGAAATAATGTTCTAGAAATTATGTGTGCCTTAGACAGGGAAGGAAGACCCAGATAACTAAAAACAGTGTTTTTACCAGAAATCTCTCAGTATTAGCTCTTTAAGATGATTCCTGGGTGATCAGAAAATATTTTTCACAAATTAGATAGATAATTGAACAGAGGACAGATTATTTGTCAAAATTCATTTCACATTTTCTAATACAATGATTTGCTATGAAAAGAACATATCTTTACAGGTGATATCATCAGTATTAGAAGAGTATAATGTTCCAAACATACATACTTAAGAGCCCAAATACAGTACATTATAGCTATTATAGTTGTCATTGTTGGAATTGGTGTTGCCCTATATACCCAGAAAATAAGTAAATTAATAAAAATAATGAATTTTTCTTATTTTTATCCAGTTATTATATAGAAATCAATACCATAAATAGTGTATATTTCTGTATTAATTCCTTAACATTGTTCTTTAAGATAGTTTTGTACTGGTAGAATGTAACTATTTTATGAGTAATATAGCTCATATATATCTATAAACATTTTCAAATTTAAGATCTCGTTTCTTAATATTATCTACATCTTACTAGAAGAATATATATTATATGTAATATACGCATTTATATAATACTAGGAAAAGGAAAACAAAATTTTGAAGATAGGTAATTTATTTATCAAATAAAGGTGTTGCACATATTGGCAAGATACTTCTTTGTACTTTTGTTTGCAAACTATTTCACATATTTACTCTGTGCTCCTATTTCTTAAAAAACTCCCTTGAATAACCATCTAGTCTGAGCCACATTTTAATGTATTCCTACTAGATCAGTAGACAAATTGTCATTAGTTTATATCCTTTAAGAAACTTTTATTGTTAACTCGGTTTTAATATTATTGTAGAAAAAATCTGGCATTTAAATTTTCCTTGGGATACTTAGCTTTTATATTGTATAACATTAATTATGATTAGTATTTCTAGTTCTTTGTGATCAGAATATGTATTTTTATGTTGATGAAACATATTACATCATCACTGCTTGATATAGTCAATATTCACTTTTTTTTGTAAATCAGCTATAAATTTTTTTGATTTTTATTTTATTTAATTTTTTATACAGCACTTTCTTGTAAGTAATCGATTTTATACATATTAGTGTATATATGTCAATACCAATCTCCCAATTCATCCCACCACCACCCTCCTGCACACTTTCCCCCCTTGGTGTCCACACATTTGTTCTCTACATCTGTGTCTCTATTTCTGCCTTGCAAACCAGTTCCTCTGTACCATTTTTCTAGATTGCACAAATATGCGTTAATATATGATAATTGTTTTTCTCTTTCTGACTTCCTTCACTCTGTATGATAGTCTCTAAGTCCATCCACCTCTCTAAAAATGACCCAATTTCGTTCCTTTATATGGCTGAGTAATATTCCATTGTACATATGTACCACATCTTCTTTATCCATTTGTCTGTCGATGGCATTTAGGTTGCTTCCATGACCTGGCTATCATAAACAGTGCTGCAATGAACATTGGGGTGTATGTGTCTTTCTGAATTATGGTTTTCTCTGGGTATTTGCCCAATAGAGGGATTGCTGGGTCATATGGTAATTCTATTTTTAGGTTTTTAAGTAACTTACATACTGTTCTCCATAGGGGATGTATCACTTTACATTCCCACCAACAGTGCAAGAGAGTTCCATTTTCTCCACACTTTCTCCAGCATTTGTCGTTTGTAGATTTTCTGATGATACCTATTCTAACCGGTGTGAGGTGATACCTCATTGTAGTTTTGATTTGCTTCTCTAATAACTAGTGATGTTGAGCACCTAATCATGTGCCTCTTGGCCATCTGTATGTCTTCTTTGGAGAGATGTCTATATAGGTCTTCTACCATTTTTGGATTGGGTTGTTTTGGTTTTTTTTGATATTGAGCTGCATGAGTTGTTTATATATTTTGGAGATTAATGCTTTGTCCGTTGATTCGTTTGCAAATATTTTCTCCCATTCTGAGGGTTATCTTTCCGTCTTGTTTATGGTTTCCTTTGTTGTGCAAAACCTTTTAAGTTTCATTAGGTCCCATTTGTTTATTTTGTTTTTATTTTCAATTCTCTAGGAGGTGAGTCAAAAAAGACTTTGCTGTGATTTATGTCAAAGAGTGTTCTTCCTAAATTTTCCTCTAAGAGTTTTATATTGTCCAGTCTTACATTTAGGTCTTTAATCCATTTTGAGTTTATTTTTGTGTATGGTGTTAGGGAGTGTTCTAATTTCATCCTTTTTCATGTAGCTGTCCAGTTTTCCCAACACCACTTATTTAAAAGACCGTCTTTTCTCCAGTGCATATCCTTGCCTCCTTTGTCAAATATTAGTTGACCATAGGTGCGTAGGTTTATCTCTGGGCTTTCTATCTTTTTCCATTGATCTATATTTCTGTTTTTCTGCCAGAACCATATTGTCTTGATTACTGTAGCTTTTGTAGTATAGTCGGAAGTCAGGCAGTCTGAGGCCTCCAGCTCCGTTTATTTCCGTCAGGATTGCTTTGGCTATTCGGGGTCTGTTTTGTCTCCATACAAATTTTAATACTTTTTTGTTCTAGTTCTGTAAAAAAGTCATTGGTAATTTGATAGGGATTGCATTGAAACTGTAGATTGCTTTCGGTAGTATAGTCATTTTCACAATATTGATTCTTCCAATCCAAGAACATGGTATACCTCTCCATCTGTTTGTATCATCTTTAATTTCTTTCATCAGTGTCTTATAGTTTTCTGCATACAAGTATTTTGTCTCCCGAGGCAGTTTTATTCCTAGGTATTTTATTCTTTTTGTTGCAATGGTAAATGGGAGTGTTTCCTTCATTTCTCTTTCAGATGTTTCATCATTAGTGTATAGGAATTCAAGAGATTTCTGTGCATTAATTTTGTATCCTGCAACTTTACCAAATTCATTGATTAGCTCTAGTAGTTTTCTGGTGGCATTTTTAGGATTCTCTATGTACAGTATCATGTCACCTGCAAAAAGTGACAGTTTTACTTCTTTTCCAATTTGTATTCTTTTATTTCTTTTTCTTCTCTGATTGCCATGGCTAAAATTTCCAAAACTATGTTGAATAATAGTGGCGAGAGTGGACATCCTTGTCTTGTTCCTAATCTTAGAGGAAATGCTTTCAGTTTTTCACCATTGAGAATGATGTTTGCTGTGGATTTGTCATATATGGCCTTTATTATGTTGAGGTAGTTCCCTCTATGCCCACTTCTGGAGAGGTTTTATCATAAATAGGTGTTGAATTTTGTCAAAAGCTTTTTCTGCATCTATTGAGATGATCATGTGCTTTTTATTCTTCACTTTGCTATTATGGTGTATCACATTGATTGATTTGTGTATATTGAAGAATTCTTGCATCCCTGGGATACATCCCACTTGATCATGGTGTATGATCCTTTTAATGTGTTTTTGGATCCTGTTTGCTAGTATTTTGTTAAGGATTTTTGCATCTATATTCATCAGTGATATTGGTCTGTAATTTTCTTTGTTTGTAGTATCTTTGTCTGCTTTTGGTATCAGGGTGATGTTGGTCTCATCGAATGAGCTTGGGAGTGTTCCTTCTTCTTCAATTTTTAGAAGAGTTTGAGAAAATTGGGTGTTAGCTCTTCTCTAAATGTTTGATAAAATTCACCTGTGAAGCCATCTGGTCCTGGACTTTTGTTTGTTAGAAGATTTTTAATCACAGTTTAAATTTCATTACTAGTGATTGGGTTGTTCATATTTTCTATTTCTTCCTGGTTTGGTCTTGGAAGTTTACACCTTTCTAAGAATTTGTCCATTTCTTCCAGGTTGTCCATTTTACTGGCATAGCATTGCTTGTAGTAGTCTCTTATGATGCTTTGTATTTCTGCGGTGTCTGTTGTAACTTCTCCTTTTTCATTGCTAATTTTATTCATTTGAGTCCTCTCCCTCTTTTTCTTGATGAGTCTGGATAAAGATTTATCAATTTTGTTTATCTTTTCATAGAACCGGCTTTTAATTTTATTGATCTTTGGTATTGTTTTCTTTGTTTTTACTTCATTAATTTCTGTACTGGTCTTTATGATTTCTTTCCTTCTACTAATTTTGGGCTTTGTTTGTTCTTCTTTCTCTAGTTCCTTTAGGTGTAAGATTAGATTATTTATGTGAGACTTTTCTTGTTTCTTGAGGTAGGATTGTATTGCTATAAACATCCCTCTTAGAACTGCTTTTGCTGCCTCCCATAGGTTTTGGATCATTGTGTTTTCATTGTCATTTGTCTCTAGGTATTTTTTGATTTCCTCTTTGATTCCTTCAGTGATCTCTTGGTTATTTAGTAACGTATTGTTTAACCTCCATGTGTTTCTGTTTTTTACTTCTTTTTCCCTGTAATTGATTTCTAATCTCATAGTATTGTGGTCAGAAAAGATGCTTGATATGATTTCAATTTTCTTAAATTTACCAAGGCTTGATTTGTGACCCAAGTTGTGATCTATCCTGCAGAATGTTCCGTGTGCACTTGAGAAGAAAGTGGAATCTGCATTTTTTGGATAGAATGTCCTATAAATTTCAATTAAATCTATCTGGCCTATTTTGTCTTTTAAAGTATGTGTATCCTTATTAATTTTCTCTCTGGATGCTCTGTACATTGGTGTAAGTGAGGTGTTAAAGTCCCACCACTATTATAGTGTTACTATCGATTTCCTCTTTTATAGCTGTTTACATTTGCCTTATGTATTGAGGTGCTCCTATGTTGGGTGCATATATATTTATAATTGTTATATCTTCTTCTTGGATTGATCCCTTGATCATTATGTAGTGTCCTTCTTTGTCTCTTGTAATAGTCTTGATTTTAATGTCTGTTTTGTCTGATATGAGTATTGCTACTCCAGCTTTCTTTTGATTTTCATTTGCATGGAATATCTTTTTCCATCCTCTCCCTTTCAGTCTGTATGTGTCCCTAGTTCTGAAGTGGGTCTCTTGTAGACAGCACATATATGGGTCTCGTTTTTGTATCCATTCAGTGAGCCTGTGCCTTTTGGGTGGAGCATTTGATTCATTCACATTTAAGATCATAATCACTATATATTTTCCTATTACCATTTTCTTAATTGTTATGTGTTTGTTTTTGTAGATCCTTTTCTTCTCTTGTGTTTTCCACTTAGAGAAGTTCCTTTAGCATTTGTTGTAAAGCTGGTTTGGGGGTGCTGAATTCTCTTAGCTTTTGGTTGTCTGTAAAGGTTTTAATTACTCCATCAAATCTGAATGAGATCCTTGCCAGGTAGAGTAATCTTGGTTGTAGGTTCTTCCCTTTCATCACTTTAAATATATCATGCCACTCCCTTCTTGCTTGTAGAGTTTCTGCTGAGAAATCAGCTGTTACCCTAAAGGGAGTTCCCTCATATGTTATTTGTCATTTTTCCCTGTTGCTTTTAATAATTTTTCTTTGCCTTTAACTTTTAATTTTTGTCAATTTGATTACTATGTGTCTTGGCATGTTTCACCTTGGGTTTATCTTGCTTGGGGCTCTCTGCACTTCCTGGACTTGGGTGGCTGTTTCCTTTCCTATGTTAGGGAAGTTTTTGACTATAATCTCTTCTAATATTTTCTCAGGTCCTTTCTTTCTCTCTTCTCCTTCTGGGACCGTATAATGAGAATGTTGGTGTGTTTAATATTTTCCCAGAGGTCTCTTAAGGCTGTCTTCAATGCTTTTCATTGTTTTTTCTTTATTCTGTTCTGCAGCAGTGAATTCCACCATTCTGTCTTCCAGGTCAATTATCCATTCTTCTGCCTCAGTTATTCTGTTACTGATTTTTTCTGGTGTATTTTTCATTTCAATTATTGTATTGTTCATCTCTGTTTGTTTGTTCTTTAATTCTTCTAGGTGTTTGTTAAACATTTCTTGCAACTATCAGTATTTGCCTCCATTCTTTTTCCAATGTCCTGGATCATCTTCAGTATCATTATTCTGAATTCTTTTTCTGGAAGGTTGCTTATCTCCACTTCATTTAGGTGTTTTTCTGGGGTTTTATATTTTTCCTTCATCTGGTACATAGTCCTCTGCCTTTTCATTTTGTCTGTCTTTCTGTGAATGTGGTTTTTGTTTCACAGGCTGCAGAATTGTAGTTTTTCTTGCTTCTGCTCTCTGCCCTCTGGTGGATGATGCTATCTAAGAGGCTTGTGCAAGCTTCCTGATGGGAGGGACTGGTGGTGGGTAGAGTTGGGTGTTGCTCTGTTGAGCAGAGCTCGGTAAAACTTTAATCTGCTTGTCTGCTGATGGGTGTTGCTGGGCTCCTTCCCTATTGCTTGTTTGGCTTGAGGCGACCCAGCACTGGAGCCCACCTGGCTCTTTCATGGGGTTAATGGCGGACTCTGGGAGGGCTCACACTAAGGAGTACTTCCGAGAACTTCTGCTGCCAGTGTCCTTGTCCTTGCGGTGAGCCATAGCCACCTCCCGTTTCTGCAGGTGACCCTCCAACACTAGCAGGTAGGTCTTGGGGTCCCTGTTCCTTCCTCTGGGTCCTCATGCACACACTACTTTGTGTGTGCCCTCCAGAGTGGAGTCTCTGTTTCCCTCAGTCCTGTCGATGTCCTGCAATCAAATCCCGCTAGCCTTCAAAGTCTGATTCTCTGGGAATTCCTCCTCCCATTGCCAGACACCCAGGTTGGGAAGCCTGACGTGGGGCTCAGAACCTTCAGTCCAGTGGGTGGACTTCTGTGGTATAATTGTTCTCCAGTTTGTGAGTCACCCACCCAGCGGTTATGGGATTTGATTTTATTGTGATTGCGCCCTTCCGACCGTCTCTTTTTTGGTGCGTTCCACAGTCTTCCTGTCGATGATTGTTCAGCAGTTAGTTGTAGTCAATATTCTCTTTGTGGTACAGTAGCTAGAATGACCTAGAAAGACGACGTTAACTCATTTAGTGCACAGATGCCCTGTTACAGCTTCTAGAATATAATTATCTGTGGAAACATATAGAAGAAACACATACACCTGCTTATTTGGACTGAATGTTGGAATGATTTCTCCTACCCTAATGTGAATAAATAGAGTTCCTTGCTTAAAAAAAAGTTCATTAAGACTATAACAATATCTACTTGGTTTACCTGTAAATCTCTAGGAACAAAGAGAATTCCTGGTATGTGATAGGTATTATAAAGATTTGTTGAACAAATGAATGAATGTATTGTTTCCATGGAGATCTGGGGAAATAAATTATTGCTTCAGAAGTATCATATGTTTCATATATCAACCTAAAAGTAGTTTTCAAGCTGGAGAAATTGAAGTCATTTTCAGATTTTTAGAGCAAAAACTATCATAATATAGTGTTCATGTACCAAGTTAGAATATTTTCTATGCTTTTATGAACTTCCCAGAGAAAATTTCAGTTATGAGTGCAAAGTACATTACCACTTAGCAGAATGTCCTCATACTATTGAAAACAATATACGTATGAATCACAGTATATACTTGAATTGATCTTACTGAATCATTGTCAGGACAAGATCATTTTCTAATGTGTTATATCACATCATTTGAAAAGTGAATAGTTTTATTTTATTATGTTAAGTTGTGATTAATACTTATTGAGTTCAAAAATATGTACAGTGTTCATTTCACCTTTCAAAGTCTTAAGGTCAGACTAACTATTTTATGGATTTGAATGTTAAATCAAGAGACAGGAAAAATAAATAAAGGTTAAGGAGGATTTACTTACATGAGACACAGCAAGAGTTAGAAACTTCCTCTACAGTCTGATGAGAAAATAACATACTGTGACATGGAATAATTTTTATTTCTTTAATTTCCAACTTTATTCAAAGTTTGCTCTAATCTAAAGCATTAATAGGAAAAATAAACTACTTTTGGATTAAGAAGAATTCATATCTTTTTCAATTAACAATTTAAAAATCTGACATTTCTTAACATTTAAAAATGTCATCAAGTAAGTGCATATTTAGAAGCAAAACAACACAAATTCAGTATTCCTGATTTTGGCTTTTTGAGGGCTTCTTGAAAAGCCCTTTGCTTTATTTCAGTTTCTTGTAAAATAATTCCCCAATTAATGACATTGTACACTGATTTATATATGAAGAAAATATAATCATATCAAGTAGATATTTTACTTTAAAAATTATGGTAATTAGCTTACAACGTTGTCTAATGTCATTATGCTGACTAGTTATAACTTTCTCTACAAATTGTGAATGATTGTTTATATATATTTTGCTACTATCAAGTCCAAAAGTTTTCTTCACATTAATCTTAATAAAATTCGGATACTTTTAGAGACTTATTTTGAAACTCTTCACAGATACCTGGTATTGTAGGAAGCTGTGAAGTTTCTTGCTATTTATTCTGATAAATGTATTTTTATTAAAAGCCACACACCTTAGGATATAAAGACAATATATATGGTCTGTACTTATAGATGGACAGACTGCTTCAGAGGGGAACAGAATACACATTCTGGAAATGGATCGTACTTTCTTCATAATAGAACCGATTGCTATGATAGTATGTTTCAGAAAAATAGCCCTCAAAAAAAGAAACAAATGTTTTCTCAGAAGAAGGGATGTTTTAGATATTACAAAGTAACAAATATTTGGAAATAAAAATAAGATCCCTGAGAGTGTTTCCATACTATTAAAAGATGGTAGTCTGCTTGGATTTTGGTTCCACATTTTACTATGAACTAATAAGACAGTATATTTAATGTATTTTCTAATGTAATTTTGCTATTGGTCTTCTCTGAGTCCAGAATTTATTATTATCCTGTATCTGTCCCTAGCTTCAATGTAGCTTAACTAAAAGAGAGATTAGCATCATTCATTGTCTCATCACATCCAATTTGTCACAATGAGAGCTTAATTAAGTGCATTACTTCCATTCAATGAATATCTTATCCAAGAATGAATAATTTCTTCAAATAAAATAACAGTGTTTTTTACTATATGGGCCATGATGGTTTTGTGTAGTAAAAGGTCCTGTGTGAAAGACTTAATTATTTTTTGCAAGTAAGGCACTACATTTTATTAATATTCTGCTTTATTATTCCAGTAAGAGTGCTAGAATGTGTCCTTCAAGTGCTTGTGCAAGAGTAGTGTTTATGTTTCAGTGTAAATATTATTTTGAACACTGACCAAGGAAATTATCATATGTCTCTTGGAGAGAACAGTAAACAAGTTGTACCTACCCCATAACTCAGACTTTAGTTCCGTGATTATAATGTACATATGTGTGTGAGTGTGTGTATGTGTGTGTGTGTGTGTAGTGGAATACATGAAGTCAATTGGCGGATTTGTCTTTTGAGTACAGTAATTGGAATGAAAATTATAATCTTGGTGAAGAAAATCTGAGCCTGCAATCTTTGGTAATGAGAAAGAAATAATGGAGCCAAGAACACACATACTGTAATTTGAAGATGACATAAGTAAAAAATGTCATTAGCTCTAAACAAAAATATTTGGGAGTGGTGATAGGCTGCTCACTTGTAATTATTCAGTCAATAATTGGTTTTCATTTACAAATTACAAGCACATGGCAAAGAAGTCTTCTTATGTGTTCAAATTAAGACACTGGAATGCTAATTAGTCCCACATTAGCTCTTAAGCACTGTTCATTAGCAAAGCAAAGAAATAAAAGTCAAACATCTTGTTGTGGATATTGTAGGTGACAAGTGAGCAAAGATTTGAAAGAATGAGGGAGTAAACCATGTGACTGTCTGGGGTAAGCTGATTCCCTGCAGAAGGAGCAAAATTACAAAGGCATCCACTGTATGCCTGATGTAGCCGGCAAGATGATGAGCATCTCTGGAGCCGACCTAGCTAGCGGAAGAGGAGTAGGAGACAGGCAGAAGACACAGCACGAGTCAGCAAATTATGCCTGTTTTTGGACAGACCAAGAGCTAAGAATGGTTTTTACATTTTTAAATGGTGAGAAAAAAATCCCAAGAAAAATAATATTACTTCCCACGTAAAAATCTTGCGAAATTCAAATTTCAGTTTCATAAATAAAGTTTTATTGGCACATAGTCATGCTCATTATTTTATGTGCTGCCTGTGGCTGCTTTCGTCCCACAGGAGCGGAAGTGAGCAGTTGCAAAAAGCACCTTAGCCCCTGCAAAGCCTGAAATATTTACTATCTGTCCCTTTACAGAAACTGTTTGCTACTGAAACCCCTATTGTAGAGCCTTGCAGGCCATTTTAAAGACCTCAACTTTTAATCAGAGTGATTTTTGAGCAGAGGAATGATATCAGCTTATTTCCTTTTAAAAACAGGATCCCTTTGTCTGCTACATGCTGTATTAAAAACTTGGTGGGGAGACTGGGGTGAGTGGCTTCTATTTTCTTTCTTCTTAAAAATGTTTATCTTCATAACAGGAAAACAAATCTTCTAATAGGTCTGCCTTTTCCCTCTGCTGGTTATTTTTCTTATACCATAAGCAAATATATACATAGACACCTATGTATACACACATATGTGTACCAATATTGGTATACGTGTATGTATATGAAGTGTAATTATAAAATAATGAGTTGATTTTTGGTAAACTGTAAAATGAGGGGAACATATTCTTTTTTTGTCCCTTAAAAAAGTCACCTTGGAGAGCCTGAAATTCAAGTTGAAGAATGTCTGCAGTAGCAAAGATCAACTTCAAGTTACTTTAATGGTTGTAAATATGTGATCCTTAGTTCCAGCAGGCAATGAAGCATACAGGCATCTCATAACATGTTTCCCTATATGCTTGGGTATATGAAGTCCTTTTTTTGGTAACAGATGTACTGAGATATAAATCACATACCATACAATTTACAGATATAGTGTACAACTCAATGATTTTATTGTATTCACAGAGTTGTGCAACCATCGTCACAATTAACTTTAGAATATGTTCTTCACTCTAAAAAGAAGCACAATACCTGTTAGCAATCACCCCTGCCTGCCCCCCTCACCCAGCTGCAGACCACCACTAATCTATAGATTTTCCTGTTCTGAACATTTCATATAAATGGAATCATACAATATATGGTCTTTTGTCTCTTGCTTCTTTCACTTAGAGTAATGTTTTGTGAAAGCTTTTAAGTGGCATGCCCTGTTATAAAAACTGGCATACCCTCCCTCAGTTTTACTCTAGCATCAGAATTTATTTTCAGGACTTCCCTGGTGGTGCAGTGGTTAAGAATCCGCCTGCCAATGCAGGGGACACGGGTTCGAGCCCTGGTCTGGGAAGATCCCACATGCTGCGGAGCACCTAAGCCTGTGCGCCAGAACTACTGAGCCTGTGCTCTAGAGCCTGCGAGACACAACTACTGAGCCCACGTGCCACAACTACTGAGCCCGCCTGCCACAACTACTGAAGCCCATGAGCCTAGAGCCTGTGTTCTGCAACAAGAGAAGCCACCACAATGAGAAGCCCGCACACTGCAATGAAGAGTAGCCTCTGCTCGCCGCAACTAGAGAAAGCCCACATGCAGCAACGAAGACCCAATGCAGCCAAAAATAAATAATAGATAAATAAATAAATTTATTAAAAAAAGAAAAAGAATTTATTTTCATTTCCATAAATTATTGCAGCATAGGCACTTGGGGGGAAATATCCTTTAATATGTGCATTGGAAATATAGTAGCAAATGTGGTATATAGCATACTCTCTGAATATTGAAATAGCTTAGCATGTCAAAGCACATTGTAATTGTTAGTTCTTATAGTAGTTTTGGCTTAAAGAAGTGTCTAATGTATTAGAACCCTGAAATTAAAGGAACACAATATAATTATAATATGTAATGGGCGATTATTTGTAGTATTATACTCAGATCCAAATATTTAGTTGAATGTTAATCTAATTAGTTTCTCTAATCATATGCATAATGTATTGAACAGCATTTATATACAAAAATAATTATGCCAGATTCCAATTTTCTAACACATTGAGGATCGTGTGCAATAAGAAATCTTAAGGTGAGGACTATCATCTTTATTTTATTCACCAACAATCTCCCTAGGCTTTTCACACATGCAAAGCACATTTGAATTTTATCGGACAGAGGAGAATGTTCAATCTGCATGCAAATTTTTTGACTAATTGTTAATAACAGTAGCAGGGTATATGTCCTTGAAAATGCACTTACATAGAGATTATTTTCACCTCTCCTCTTCAGTAATGTAGATGCAGCGAATGAACATTTTGTTTTTTCATGAAAATTCAGCTCAATTTTTTTCCATTTTTAAGTTCCTGGCATTAAGATTATCTACAGATAGTATCTGGTACTTTTTGAAAAAAAAAAAAGTCAGTTTTACTTAAAAAAAGTTTTAATCACAATGACAGCTGTAGGCACATGTACCTTACTCAAATAAAACCTATAGTTGTTCTCTATTAACTATTTATCCATAAGACAAGAATAAGAAACCTTTATCAGAAAGATAGTTAATCTATGCACTGTGGCTGTAAAAGCCATTTCACAAACTTATTGATAAAGTTAATAGTTAATAATTAAACACAATATACACACTAGTGTTTATGTGACATAATTCGGCAGGGAATGTGATATATACCTTCATTATTAAAATGCTATTTAGGGTCTACGATCTATCAACAGAGAGGACAATTTATCTATATAATTCCCAGTTATTCATATTGTTTTTCACCTACTGCATTTATAGAATCACTTTTAAGAGAGGATTAAAATTACCTACTATCAATGCACCTTTACTCCTTTCATGTATTCTTTGACCTCAGAGAGAAAATGGGAAAGGAAGTAATAATCAGGATTAATACATATTGAAAAAAGAATAACTTTTAAAGTACAGATGTAAATACATACTATTTTCAGCATTTTAAAATGTCTTCAAAAACAGAATTTTGAAATGCACAATATAAATATATGTATATATGGAAATAACTACATATGTGTGCACATTTATGTGTGTGTGTATATATATGTATATATTTATCATACATATGAATATAATAAACAGGAAGAGACATTTATGAGGTCAATGATTATTCCAAAAGATGTTTTATCATATTAATTTTCAATATCTAAATAGATTTTCATTTTGATCTCTGTTCAAACACAACTTTAACTTTTTTTACTTTTTTTTGCTATACTGTATCATATGGTTAGAGTATGGTTACCTTTAAGTGAAGTTATTTCTAAGAGACTTTACTAGCTGTAGATTTTATTAAAGAGGGACCCACTAAATGAGATACGTTTTCATAGCTCTTGTATAATTAACCCAAGAAGAGTAAATGAAATAAAACAGTACATAAAAATAAAAATAATGACAGTGCTTTTACATCACTTTTTCTTAATTTTGAAATGAAGGTCGTTTTATAATTTTTTTTCTTTTGTAAAAAACACCCACTCATGAAAAATCAAAAGTCTTGAGAAATAAAAAAAACTTACATTAAATTTATAGAACAAATGGCCTTCTTTCCCCAAATTATTTTTCCTGTGAATTTATACTCCCCTCAACTCCCCTATGAACAAGGTTTATAAAAACCATCAGCTCTGTGCTGTAATGTCTGGTTGTCCCAAAAATATTTATCTAGTATGAGTACATACTTAGCTTGTAATTCATCTCTCTTAGCATTCAATCTAAGAGGTACCTGAAATGAAGTACATAAAATGAAGATATGCTAGTAAATACATATTTTTCTTTTATAATTATAGAGAAAAGATGGATGAGTATGTAAATAAAGCTATAAGAATGGCCTATGTAGCTAATGTACATTTATACTAATTATTACTCTATCATTCATTTTACTTGGGAATGGGGCATCATCATTCTGTTTCATTTGTGTTTGGAAACAATGCCACCATCTACAGATTATTCTTATAGTTATTATTAAAGGAGGGGAAACAGGTGGAGAGTAGAAAACTATGCTGGCTTGATTTAGCTTAGTCCATTTTTCTTAACATTCTTCTCACATTAGTGAATTGAATTGAAATTTGATATGAATGGCATGCAGGATTTTATTGGTAATCGGTAATATTGAATGTTGCATAGATTTTTAAATTTGAGATTCTATTTTTCATTGTTTATGCCATTTACCAAAGTGTTAACATTACAAATTAGTATGCCATGTTAGTATGGGACCACATCTTGACAGATTGCTGGATCAGCAAGTATAAAGTGGAACGTGAAAAATTACTTAGTTTATTAAAAAACATAAAAGCAAAACAAGGGAATGCTGTTAAGAGTATCACATCTTAATTTAAGCCAGGCAAAGACAGTGTTTTAATTTTAAAGAGTAAGGCTATAGGCTATATTAAAGATGAAGTTTTTCCTTTCCCATTTTAAATTCTGTATTGTTTGTAAGATGCCTGATGCAACAAAAAGACCATTTAAACCCAATGTTAGCTTTCAAATACCATTTTTCTCTCACATCAATTGCATTACCATTTTAACATTTAAGAAATCCATGTGTTTTAGTTAAACAAATTAGCATTTTTAAAAAATAATTTTGCCTGCAATATTTCTACAATACATTCATTATGTATATAGTAGTCTGGGATGTCAAGTTACAGCAGAGATAGGTATTTGAACGAAATCCAACAAAATTAACTTCAAAGAATAGCTCTATATTTAAGAATTCATTTCTAGTTGCCTGTAATTTGAATATTTCATGTGTCTGAATACTGTATATAAGTTTTAAGGTGTGATGCTTCATTCCGTAAAGTTCTGCATCATTGCTAAATATTGTTCTGTATGTGGCCTTGTTTGGGTACATCTTATAAGACAAGATAGAAGTACATAATTTATAAAACTTTACATGAAAAACAAGTTGTATAAGTTTAGCTGAATACATTTTAGAGATTGTCTCAAATTCATCAGATAACTGTAAAACACCGCTGTCCTACTATGGCCATGTATGCAAGGAGCTTCCTGTAATCAAGTGGCTCAGTTCTTTGTAGGTCAAGTGAGAGACAGGGATTAAATGAATCTATTCTAATGACTGCAATAACCAAAGCACAATTAGGCAACCAAAGTATTTCACAGTTTTAGCACTTAACTGAAGTACCCTGGCATAAGCTCTTATGACTTTCACACCCGCACACACATACACAAGGTATGCCCACACACTACACTTTCAAAATGCTTAATCCATTTGACAAATACAAATAACTTCTTCCATTTTTTTGCAGTGAATTTACTGGATCATCTGACATCCTTGTTTACTGTCCTTTCATTTTTTAATCTTGACAGTCTTATATAGGATAGTTTCAATCTTTATTTCAAAAGTTTACCCTAAATTTTTCACACACACACACACACACACACACACACATATATATACATTTAAAATTTTATGCAACTTACTTTCTCCACCCTACTTCTCCTAATTTCCATTTTCTTTTTTCTTCTTTCCTTTCACATGTTCCAAAAGTTTGATAAAATGTGACATATTATTGTTATAAATTATCAAATATCATGCATTATATATTAATTTTATGGTTTATATTGAGATCACCATTAATTATTTTGTATAATATATAGGAATTACATTGTTTCTGCTTTTTTCACATGTGCAAAATCCTTTATATTTTTAAAACACTCATCCAAAAAAAATGCCTTCAAATATTATGAGTTGTCTAAAAAAATTATTATTCTGGTCAAAGGAGATAATTCTGTCATTGTTACTGTAGAAATTTTAAAATCAAGAAAGGGGATTGCTGTGTGAGGGGATTGCACACTGATATCAAGAAGCAAATTACATAATGACAATAAAAATAAGTGGATGCCCTGAATATTCTTATTAAGTTAGTAAGTTTCTGTTCTGACTCCAGCGTTTTAACAGTGATACCAGTAGTTTCACAGAGCAAACTCCAGAAAGGCCATTTCAACTGCCAAGTTTTTCTTTTCTATAGTAGGAAATGGAAACCAATTGCCTAGAATTTTCATTTTCTCTCAGAAGCCAATAGGATTTGAATCTACTTCGGAAACATTTTTTTTTTAAGAACATAATCTGAGCACCATTTGATGTGATAACACAGAACTCATACATTAGTGTTCTGCTTTTTACCATCCAGGACACTGAGGTCCACAAAAGATGTGGTTATTTCAACCAGTCATGGATAGAGTAACATGGAGTAAGTCAAAATGCTCAAATAAGTCCAATTAATCAAAGGGAAGGAAGAAAAGAAAAAATGGATGGAATATGCACCTCACAAAGTGCATTTCAAGAATCGCTGTTGCTCTATTAGTTCTATACATAAATAAATAGGTGGGGTTTTAAAATACCATTAGAGATTCAGTTATCCTTGGCTGCTGTCTTTTGGTTATTTGGCAGTTTTGCACTTTGACATTTTCAGACAGTATCACCCAACACTTTCCTTCAGATTTGCTCTCCTATTCTACAGTCCTGTATAGCCAGCCACCCTAATGTCAGTACTACTAGGATTTCACCGGACTTCGTTCTTTAGCTCTGAATTTTTCTTTATTCTTCATGAAATCAGTGGAGAAGGATGACACAATAACACTGATGTGTGTTAGAAATTTGAGCATTGATAATTTTCTATGGCCAATTGATTTAAACTTCTAACCTTTGGACTGGGGCTACAGAATTGCTTGTTGCATATAGAAAATCTAAATGACATGGTGTCATTGGATTATATATAAACATCTTTGGGGAACTGCCAAACAGTGCTACCATTCTACCCCACATTTATTCTGCTAGGCACTATTGATCTATCTATTTTGATTGATTTATCTATTTAAAACCATTGTATAATCACCATAGTGTCAGTTTGGGCAATAAGCTTGGCTTTCAAATGAACATAACCTGCTGACAGTGAGATGATTGTGCAAAGTAAATAACTGATTGTATTTAATTCAAATGCATACACAATGGTTCCAATTTTATATTCATTAAATATAAACAAAGGGAATCAGAAAAATGTGAGGACAGCACTTGAACAGTTTAAAAAGAATTGGAACTTTTGGAGAAGTGTTGCTGTAGTCACTTGATGAATATTTATCAACCCCAATATCTACAGCTGTTATTTGTCTTATTTTTTATTATTTATTTTGCTTTTTATGGTGAGCAGGAAACTATAGAACAGAATTTAGGCTTCATGGAAAACATCTGACGTTGCAAGTAAAAGCAACATTTCCCAGAGACTTAAAAATGTATTAGCAAAAGGCTTTTGTATCAAATAAGATGTCTTTGCTTTATAAATAGCATATATAGAAAATAAGCAAATTATTTTATTTTAAAAATATATAATTGTGGCTAGATTATTTTAAGTGTGCATTTTAATTAGAGGTGGCAGATTGAAACTCCTATTCAAAATTGTCAGTTGTAACAGAACCAAAGCACAGAACCAAGAGTCTATCAGTGCCTGACACAGGCAGATACTTGAAATTTGTAAATAAATAGATGAATGAAATGGTCTTATTCACTTAAACTATCATTATAAAAATTTATTAATTTCCTTGGGAAATAGAGACTTGAAAGTCAGATTTAATTTTGTATAGCTCCAGAATTCCCCCACCCCAATGGATTTTTGAATACATTTCATGATGACTTAATAATGTTTTTTCAGCAGTTTTATAATCTCTTGAAAGATGGTTCAGTTCCATATGCTTAGAAACTATTTTTCAAATAAAAATGTCAAACTGTTCCAAAGTTTTTGTTTTTTTTAAATGTATAATATATCCATTTGGAGACTGCAGAAGCATTGAATTGTTGCATTGCCTCTGGTCTAGTGCCTTGCAAATGTGCTTGGCACATAAGAGGCAACCCTGAATACTTTTTTTTTCATCATCAAAATCATAAGACCTAGGAAACATTCTATAGAACTGCCATGGGTAATATTTTTTCATAAACATCACATTTAGTGGGTGTTTTAGTATACTCTTCTTTTCTTCCTGGCTATGATGAAGAATAAGCCAATAAAAACTGAACTATTATTTTGAAATTTAATTTTGACAACTGAGAATCCCTAAAGACATTCCAGTCAGGTACAACAATCTTTTCTTTCACCCTGGGAGTCTATTAAACTGGAAAATGCTGCTGCGTACAACTGCTTGCTTTTTGGAGATGGCAGGGGCAATGTAGAGCCCTGATATATGTGCAACTTGTGGTATAGCTAAAAGTCAAAATGTCTCAGAAAAAGGAACAATAGAGGATACTGTTTTTTTCCTCATTAATTGAAGTCTTTATTTTCTCAAAACGCTTGTTTCTTTTTTCTTTTTTCTATGCATTAAGCATTTTGGGGTGGACTTTTGGGGTATCTATAAGCAAGCCCACATTGCAGAATTCCCCTGGTAATTCTTAGCCTAAGTACACTCTTAAATTTGTAGAAGACCTGTTAATATACCATAAATGCCACATAGAATTTGAAGTGTGGATAATTTGGAGGTTAAACTATAACTATAGTAATATGTACTCACAGAATGTTGTTAATAGATGATATGGGGGTACATTTTTATTTCTCTTAAATGGGAAAGAGATAGTTATTATTTGAGTGTCTATTATTATAATTATTATTTTATTATTATTATTATTTGGCTGCTTTGGGTCTTCGTTGCTGTGCGCGGGCTTTCTGTAGTTGAGGCGACCAGGGGCTACTCTTCCTTGCAGTGTGCAGGCTTCTCATTGTGGTGGCTTCTCTTGTCACGGAGCATGGGCTCTGGGCACGCAGGCTTCAGTAGTTGTGGCACACAGATTCAGTAGTTGTGGCTCACGGGCTCTAGAGTGCAGGCTCAGTAGTTGTGGAGCATGGACTTAGTTGCTCCACGGCACATGGGATCTTCCCGGACCAAGGACTGAACCCGTGTCCACTGCATTAGCAGGCGGATTCTTATAAGGGGACTTCCCTTATAATTATTATTTTAATTTGCGAAGGAAGAAATTGGAGTTTGGGATGTTAAATTTTTTAAACCGTCAGCAGAAATAAAATTGTGAGGGACTATTGAACTACTTTAGGTCTAAAATAAGTATCTACCTTTTTAAATGATAATACAACCTGATCAATTTAATCCTCTTATTTGAACATAATCCCTAATTGCAACATTTTCTGGATAACTTTATGTCTTTAGATTTTTTGGAAACCTTTCCAAGTTTCATTTCCAGGGGACTTCTTTTCAGATTCTACTTTAATGTATATTTGAAAAGAAGACTGTTGCTGTTGATTGGGCTTTGGGCCAACAAAGCTTGATGGTACAATGACAAATAATTGAAGGGAAGGGGGTAAAAAAAGGAGGGACTTCTCTTGTAAATCCTGCTATTGTTTAATCTATTTGCAAGGTGTTCACAGGTCTTTCTAATATCCAGCAGAGAACTTGATGGCAGTTTAACTTCTTTCAGTAGGAAATCATTGATTAATTTGCTACACACCTATGTATTAAGAGGGAAATTACCAAGATTGCCAAAGGCAAGTTGACAACTTTGGAGCAGAACACTGGAGAAATATCAGAGCTGTGATGAAAGACAATGACTCATTTTCTTCTCTTATTTTCAGGCAAAATAAATGAAACTTTTAATTTTTGCAGTATTCAATGCATCATAGATTTTAGATAGATACAAGCAAGTACAAGTTTTTATAACTTAATGGTAGAATAATATAGTTGTGCAATCTTTTCTATCAAATTCTAGACTCTATGTCTGTTTTTCTTGTAACACCTAACATTATGACTCGTACATAGTAAGTGCTCTAATATATTTCAGGGTCTTTAGGCCAGGAAGAGTTCCTAACACCTTTGAAACCTGGGCAGTACTGAAGCCTGTAGCCACATGTAGCTATTGAGCATTTGAAATGACAGTGGTCTGAATTGAGATGTGCTATGAGTGTAAAATATATACCAGATATTAAAGACTTAGTGCAAAAACCATAAAATATCTCATTAATAATTTTCATATTGATTACATTTTGAAATAATTTTTGTGTATATTAGGTTCAATAAACTATATTATTAAAATTAATTTCACCTGTTTCTTTTCACTTTTTATAACATGACTAATAGAAAATTTTAAATTATATACATGGCTTTTATTTGAGGTTTATGTTATATTTCTATTGAATAGTGCTAGTCAAAAGATAGAAACAAAGTGACTTTTCTAAGGTGGTAAAACTTCTAATGAAGGGAAAGGCAGTAGGACAATCTTGGATATCAGGGAAGCTTTTTTTGTGTTTGTTAGTTAGAGACATAGTAGGCACAGGCAAGGCCTAAGGAGACGTGAAGAAAACAAAAATGGACAAGCAAAAATGGAGGCAGGTAGTAACTGGTAGCTTGGGAGATTGTGGCAATCCTTACTTACAGAACGAAACACTCATCCCAAAAAAGCTACTTAGGTAAGAGGCAATTTTAGAAATATAAATCTAAGAAATTCTATTAACCTTAAAATTATTCAATCTTAAATCTAAACAACTGCTACAACAAGGTCACCTAAGTGCCCAAGTTGTAATAAAATTTACAGTATTATATAATTTGAATTTGACATTTTAAACTGTACCTTTACCCTATTTTTATACCATTATGTGTTAAATAAGCAAGGTTTTATGTTCCTATTTTCTCTTTAGCTTCAGAAGAGAACAACTTGTTTGGGAACTTTACCTTTTTCATTCTCTTGAAAATAGGCCAATTAGTTTTTCATTAGTACAGAAGAGACTATGAAATGTTACTGTGTTAAAAAATACTTATAAAATTTCTCATAATTTGTTTTAAAAATGGTATATGTTGCCCTAGCATAAACCTCAAGGTTTTCTTTTTTTCTCCTACTATGTAGTTATAATCCTCACTTACTGAAATTCTTCGTAATATTTAGGAATAGCATTTATGATAGACTACATTAGAACCACTTACTTAGCACATCTAGTGTAGGCACATCTAGATTTACATAAAATATACATTAGGGAATTATTATTTCATTTCACATACATGTTCTTCAGCCACTTAAAAAATTTTTTTTCTTTATAAGGTCATCTGCAAGCATAATTTCAGGAACTCATCTTGCATAAATTGACATATATATGAATATGAATATTAATATGAATGGATGTTGAATTTTCTTAAATGCTTTTTCTGCATTTACTGAAATAATGTTCTTTCCTTTATTTTGTTATGCAGTGTCTTATATTTTTTTTTTGTATATTTTGGTTTTGAAACTGAAGTGAAGTATCTATAATCTATCTTACTTCTGTTGTTCTGTTTTGGAGATAAAAAGTGAACAATAAAACTTCATTTTAGTATCTATTAGGAGTTATTACTGTTACATTTAGTTTATTTCTATTTGTAGACATGACTAGAGAAAAAGGTTTTTCACCTTTACAAGCAAATCTTAGAGTTCATTTACGTGTTAATAGGTATTTTATCAATCCAATAAATTTCTATAGAACTATTTCTCTGAAAATTTGAGACAACTTACATATGGCTATGTGCTTTTAACATTCTAGATCTAAAATTTCAGGAGGTAAATCTCATAACAGTAAAAGATAAGATACTACAAAGGCATTACAAGAAGAAGTAAGAAAAGCATATAGGTGATAAAAAGCAGAATATATTTTGGTAGATGTGGTTTAAAACCTCACCTATGTTTGTTTTGCACCTGTATCTTTTGACTCTGGCATTACAGCTTTTGGATGGGCATCGTGTCATGCTAACAGATGTGTTGATTGTGTAGACCTGCCAATGAAGCAGAATGTACTTAAAACAGGAAAGAATTTGTGCTGATGATTAAGAGGACTTCACTGTAGTATGGAAATGCCTTTACAAACATCAATGAACACATTTTTATATTTGAATAGTTCCATCAAATACTGAAGTTAGAAAACAAAATCATATTATGCCAGAAACTGATTAAAATATCACGTTTTTTGGTTTGTTTTTAGTGTTAGACAAATAATCTAGTAAAAATACTCTAATTTTATGTACTTTTCAGTTGTAATTCAACGTAGGAAACTCTTTCCCAAAAGTTTATATACTGGAGCAGATTGATATTTGCTTGTTTAGCTTCAGTTACACTTCACGAACACTTCATGAGTACTTGGAACACTAAAATGTTTCGAATGGTGGAAAGAAAGTCAAAGACAATGTGCTTTAGAATTGCACTTTAAACTTTTATTTCAAGAGGCTTTGCTTACTTAAAATAGATGAATGTTTTTATATGTTTATATATATACACAGCTGCAAAATGCTGATAGGATAATCTTATGAAGCCCACTTCAGAACAGCAAAGCTTTCTTCAAGTTTCACGAACAAAAGTCTGAAAAAATGTAAAGATTCATTGCATCCCTTTTGATAATAGTAATATTACTATTACTACTACTACTAATGAGATACAGTGAAATTATTTTGAGAATATAGTTTTCTCCCAGAAGATGTATTTGCGGGACACATTAAAATCTGTATCACAAAGTCTGATATTTGACACACAAGAGAATGCATCTGTATAGTTCCTTTATGTGGAATCTTTGCTTTTACTTTCATGAACCAAGTCCGGTTGCAATAAAATGCCATTCCTATCTTAGACTGTGATGCCATCTTATATGACACATACACAATGAAGATAATCCTATAAAACAGAACCTCATTGGACTTTGTATGCAGCTTGAAAGTAATCACTGTTTTTCAGTGATTTGTTGTGGTTTATTTTTTATCAAATTGACAATCTAGACAATGTAAGAACAAATTTAAGAACAGTTAGGGTTGTATTGAAATCCCAGACACTTCTTTTATAGGCAATTATTCTGTCTATAGAAAGGGGTCATTTTTTCATGCTCTCTATATGTTTATTTATATTTAAAATTTTGTATTATTTTTATTATTTAAAGGATTTACCCCATTCACTACAAGTGGTATGCTCACGAAGGACAGACATGTATTGGGGTGGTGAGCATGGCAGGGACTATAAGAATTCTATCACTAAACAAATCTAGGGTTCTCGTAAGGACTATATAGTTTTAATACCAACACTAATTTTACAAGAATCAACAGACATAGCAGAAGTAATGATAAGAACAAAGTGTTCTTGTCTATAAATAAAGCTGTTTTATTACAGATTTCTTTATTCTTTTTGATGAAAGCAATAACAAAGGAGGATAAAATCACCATAGCAACAAACAACATAAAAGTTAGTTATATGGTGAAGAAAACACTAAAAATTAACGGCTGTAGAAATTTTGAAAATGTAGGGCATAAACGAGCAGCCTAACCATAAATAAAGCATCAAAATATTTAGGTTAAAAAAAAAACTATGTAAGAGCTGTACCATAGGTCTTTTATTCAACTTTGATTAATGAAATCTGCTGTGACTAACCATGTATTTGCAAATGGAAATTCACCTACCTATCTATTGATTGGGAAGTAGGAAACCTGACCACCAGTTTTCTCAAGTTTCATTCCATTATTGATCAACTCTGTTATTTAATGATATTAAAATAGTTTAAGTGATTTAAGATACTGCGGGAGATACTTCAGGAAAAGATATTTAAAGCATTGTTATATAAAATCTCTTCTATGTCATGAAGAAAAATTCCATTTGGTACATGACAAATTAAATTAAATTCCAAGTAGTTAATCTTTGTCTTAATCTACTTCTGTTAGTTTTTTTGGGACAGTGCTGTTTATGCCTGTTGTTGTGGTATAATATATTTACACTGCCTTTCATTCTCAGGAGTATACTGGTTGAATGATCAATCATATGTTCTCTTTATCTGTTACTTTCTCATAAGAAAATACTACAGGGGAGGACCAAAGGTCTACCATGTCAAGGAGGCTTAACTCTAGGCTAAACTGAGGAGAAATATTTCTAAAACTGATCCAAGTTAGCATTTTACAATCAAACCTGGTCTTTCAGTCAATGTCAACACTGTCTTTCCAGTTGCTCAAGCCAAAAACCTTGAAGTTACTCTGTTTCTTTGTGTATATGTGAACTTGACTGTTTCAAAATCATACACAAAGAATAAGTTCACACTCATGAAATAAATGTCTTAACATTCTTGTTGCATAAGAAATCAAAAGACAGCAATGGTACTTGAATTTAACTTCTCCTTGAATGGGTTTAAAATGACATCCATAAGAGGTATTTGAATACACTTTAAGTTAAATAAGACAAGTGCTTTATTTAACTAATGCATTATTACTTCTAAAAATCTGTCTCTGAAATACAAAATCAAATGGTTGTAGTATGTCCTGTATCAAAACACAAGTCTAATTATTTAGAAGAACATTAGAGCACATTTTCCATACCTAAAACTCAGCAAGGGTCATCTACCCAATTTCCCTAACCTTTGAGAACCATAAAATAAAGCATCTTTCTGATATGTAGGATAGTAGTTTTTATGAATGTCTGAGTTAAACCAGTTTCCTATTATTGAGTAAAGGCCCTATTCTCCCTCACCTTAAACTTACCAAATGGTTTGTCTTCTATTGTACTATTCCTCTGCTGATCATAGTAGGTCCTGGTTTAATTGCACTGTTGACAACTTACAAGACTTACATTTTTTTCCCTATTGAGGATTAATATCATTTGCCATTACTTATCAGGCAAGAGCAAAAGTGTAGGATGTGGGACCATTTAATGTCAAAAGCTAGAATCGTTGGTCTATTAACCAAAAAAAAAGGACAGAGTGTAAAAGAAAGTTGTTACATACATGGTCAATTGTTGTAATAAAATAATTTTAAAGCACATCAGGGTACCATTTAAAATGAAGTAGTTTGTGGCAATATGCTTATTTCTGTTCAAAATGATATTTATATTAAAAAGGAATAAATAATTGATAGACTCAAATATTCACTTTCTTTTTGCTATTGGTCTCATAAATGGCATCTATTCAGAAACTCAGTTAGAACTTATGGCTTACTCTTACTAGGTTTTTATTTTCATCATACCAATTTTCTTTTAGAATTTTTGTTGTGTTCATTTTTATAATATAAATAAATATTTGAACAATATCAATGATAGTACTAGTTACTTATAACATGGAAAGGAATGACTTATATGTTGAAAACCAGTTCAATAATGCCTTTCTGTTCTGGGTTAGGAAATATCAAGAATACTTTTTAATAGTTTATAAGTTTTAAATCTCAACACATTTGCACTTCACAGGAAATGTATTTTATAAATAGTTGGCTCTGTTCACCTTATTTATCTTTGTGATCATTAACTTGGATTTTAAGACTGACCGAATAGTAGTGCACTTTAGAATCTTCTCTAGAATAGAATTTTTTTATACTTAGTGAACTACACTCACTTTATTTGCCTTCATTTTTCTGCACAGAATGCCTCTGAGATTTCGAGGACAAATACAAGTACATATTATAAAAACAACTTAATATCTCATGGATTTTGTAGCCTCTATCCAATTAACATGCTAATAACCAAATTTCTTGCTTTTCTAATATAAATATTTAAAAGTACAGCATCAAAATCTAAAGTACAGAAACTTTAGAAGGGATTTAAGCTAAATACTATACAGGAATATATGAAGTAATAATGAATGAATACAGTTTGGGAAACAGCTATGGATCAATATGTAGGCAGAATCTCTCATTCTGCTGTTATTTTCAGATGTGGATATGGGAGGGTGGGTTTTCTTATGTGACCCACTGCAAAAGGTTTAACAGGTGTTTGATGCAGAACAACATCTTTCATAGTGAGAAAGAATCACATGTATGAATTCCTGGTTTGTATACAGTAAACACATCACATTATTATTTTTAAAAGTTTTCATAGTTTATTGGGTAACAGTTTGTATAGTTTGGTGTTATAAAACTCCTTAGAAAGGGCTTTGTTGCTCAGAAGAATAAAAAACAAAAGTGTGTGTATGTTCTCAGTATAAAAAAGAATTATACGGAGAAAATACAAAGGGATTTGGTGGAGAACTCAATCTTGGGAAGAAAAAGATGGCAATTTAGAAGACTGGTTTTAATATTATATGTCAAAATAATCAAAAGTTTTAGTCATTTCACAATTTAAAAAAAAATAAATTATCATCTAAACACACTGTACTTTCTAAATATAAATGAATCATCTTGACCCAAAGAGAAAACTTTAATAACTGATTTATATTGCTATCTTTACAATCCTCTGAAACTTAACTTAGTAATAAGTCGTGTTTTCCAAATTTAACTCAATTTTATGGGGAAAATAGTTTTTAATTAGCATTATTATCTAGTTTTAAAGTACCCTACACCTTGCAGAAAGTTAGAAATAATATTTATGGCACTGTCTTCCAGTTACTGACATATACTAATAAAGAACGTGATTTCTGGGGTTTTTTAATTTAATTTTTATTTTATATTAGAGTATAGTTGATTTACAATGTCATGTTAGTTTCAGGTGTACAGAATAGTGATTCAGTTATACATAAACATATATCCATTTTATTATTGTTTTTTTAATAGTTGTTTGTTCTGTTTTATTTTGGTTTACTAAATAGAAGGACTTTATTATTGAGTCAGAATGTTGGAAAAGTACAGTTTAGCCCATATAAAGAGGACAAAGTAGAAAATTGGTCAGGGAGGAATATACCACCATCTAAAAGTGATGTTATAAAAGCTCTAAAATAACTATTTTTCCTCATTTGTCTTACTAATTATAAGTAACTATATTTTGCTGTGTGTTGTTTCACTAGAAATAGTCTGAAATATGGTAGGAATGAATGACGTACTTATGAATGTTCTTGAATGCAAGCTTTGGAGGGAAGTGTGAACATACATTAAAAAGCAATAAAAATGTTAATAAGATTAAAAACAAAGTCAATTGCTTAAAATAAACACTAATACATCTCACCACAGAGAATTCCTGAGTCAAATAAAAATGTGACATTCTTGATGCAAGAACTCCATTTATAGTATGATGTATGATAAATATCCTTATGTTGGTATTTTAAGATTGAGTCATTGACTTGATAAAAATAAAGTAATAATTTTAAAATATCATAAATAGATATAACAAAGAGATCCTGATATATAAAAACACAAAGAAAGTCTCATTGCAGACCCCATGTAAAATCTCTGTAATTTAAAGATACTCCAATAAGCAGCAACCTCTATGCATATTTTGAAAGATGAAAATGGGTTGAGATCACAATCTGATTTTCTATTTGATTGATATTGTTGACAATGAACATGGACTCCCTCAAATAAAGCAGCCTCTGCAATACCCTTAATGTATTCTCAAGTCATCTTGCCTATAGGATTTTGATCTCTACAGGGCATTTGTCATTATAAAATCTATCTTTTTTTTTCTTGCTCTATTACATATGTAACGCCCCACTTAAACAGAATTAGGCAGCACAAGTGAAAGAGATTCAGTCCAAGAGGCTATTGGCTTTGTTGTAAAGTGCCATGGATGTACCATAATTATATACAACTCTACATTGCTTCTGATGTTCCATAATTATGCCCAGTGATATATATTATTGATTTTAAAGCAATTTAGAACAGGTCCATGCTCAGATTTGAGTGGTTATGTGCCCTGTAATTGCTTTGGTAATGTGTCTGCGTTATATTTAAATGCTTAAGGATGGCTTTCCAGCTAATGAAAAATCATTGTTTGCACTTTTGCATTTCTAGTACTTCCTGTTATAAATACGTTTTCCATAGCAGGAAATAATTTTCATGAAATTCCTAAAAGGATTATGTGATTGTTACTAGACACACAGGATTTGCAAGGGGAGTTTAGCCAAAAAAGACAAACTGAGAAAGTTACATCATTTGCATTACAAAAAGGCTTGAAAATTCAACATTGGCCGAAGGACATTTACCTGATTCTTTTAGTCACTGTGATGATAGGATTTGTGAATGGCATTACTTCTATTGTGTAAACTTATGAAAATCTGTGTTAAATAATGTATAGCTAAATATAATATACAGTAATATTAATATTTAAATATAAATTGTTTCCAATTATTTCTTTGTATACTATCTATTTCTCTTATTAAAGTTATGAAGCTAACCACTGTATTGTTTTATTTCATCATACAATAATGAAATGTATTTTCAATACTCTTAAAGGAAAAAAGCTATCAGTATATATTAGTACTTATGAGATTAAGTGTTCAGAGAATACACACACTTTATTCTGTTAATGTAATTATTATTTCAATCTTATTTTTATAAAATGATATTTTATGTACAGTTTGGTGTTATTTCTGATGCCTAATGATTTTGAGTAGATACAGTTATGACTCTGCCTTTGAATATCAGAAAATAATTTCTAATTTTATAAACTCTTTGTTTAAAATGTGGGTTTCCACAGACTTCACAATCCTATACGTTGCATAATATTTCACTTGGAATTCTTGCTAATAAATCCCACCTCAATCATCTGAACACTATCCATATATCAAAAAAAAAAAAAATCTAAGCAGAAGTTTTTAAATATCAGAACTTTTTTGCCCAAATAGAATTTCCTGTAACATTTCTGTTATAAGAAATTCATCTGACAAAAGAGGCAATTAGTTTGCTGAATGAGAACAGGAAATGTCACCTATGGCTGCAAATTGATGATTCTATTCATTATCATGTTGGCAACTCTCCTTATTATGAACATTAAAAGGATCACTTTCCTGTCATTTAAACCTGCACCTGCATTTCTTTTTGCTGAAACATCTTAACCTCAATTGTATACTGTAGTTTTACCTGCTAATTTTTGTTTCCTTTTCCTCACTCAATATGAAGTGTCAAATTAAACCCTAAAGTATTTATTAGAAGGATTCTCTAAAAGCTATAAAACTGGAAGTTATATGGCTGAAAGGGAATCAGCCATATAACTGAAGAACTTTTAAAATAGACATTGAATGACACTGCAGATGAACAGTTTTAATCTAGATCAGAAAATAGGCAATCTAGAGACTCTCAAGCCATAGAATCATGAAGAGAAATATTCATGTTTCAATTGAAAATAGGAATATAATAATAATTTATTTCAGCAAAATTGTTTTTGGTGTCTCTTTTATAGGAAAATATCTAATGATATTTAATTTCATGGAATTGTGTGGTTCTTGGAAGAGTCAAAATTAAAATTCATGTTCCAAATTTTGCATTTTATTCATCTTCTTTGTCTTCATAACTACTAATTTCCTATGTTATCTTAGGATGAAAACAAAAGCCAGTCATAGAAAATGATTATAGGTATTTCTTTGCTTTTCGATAGTAGATGACTTTGGCCATCTAGTTCAATTCCTGGAAAAATATTGCTACCTGTTTTGTTATTTTGTGGTTTCTTATCATAATCGCTGGTCATATATTTTCTTCCTCTCCTAAAAATGGGGCAATTGGCAAAATTTAGAGAGTCACTACAATATATTGTATAAGTGTATGTTTAAATGAAATTATTCATTGTATAATAGAAAATGGGTAAGTACATATCTGATGAGTTCTGAATGGGATTATTGAAGAAAGAAAACAAGTTAGAGCTTGCTAGGATGAGGACTAGTTCAAACTGTGATGCAAAGGTTAACACTGTTGCCTTATTTGCAACAAATTTGGAGTACACAATAATCCCTTAAACTATATAAATGCCAAAATTTGGGCAGAAAATAAATAAACTTGTGATTGTGCCCGTTCTTTGTAGTTTTGAGGACAAAGGACCAGTTTTCCATTTTTTACCCTAAAATCATTGAGTTGTACTGTTGAAAGTTACTTTAGATATCTTTGGTCCAATAATCTCATTTAAAAGATGAGAAGACTTAGGTTCAGAGAGATGAAGTGAATTTTCTAAGTTCACATGCTTGGGCAAAGCCAAACTAGAAGTTGAATCACAGCTCTATTGGGTTCAGTATAGTTTCTGGTTAATAGGTCAGCTTTGGATCTAGCTTGGTGGCGTGACAATTTTCCCTTAAATTTTCAAAGCTGGGTAATAGTGCCTTTCCTAAAACATGTTATGTGTGTGTTTTACAAAATTATTACTAGATCATGTGGCACACCATTGAACAACTGTCTTGTTAATGGAAGGTTAGAAAACCATATTCTTGATTCTTTTCTTCAGGCTAAAGACAGTATAGACACAAATACTTTCTCAAACTGAATGGAGGGAAAAGGACTTCTTAGTCTTCATTTCTGGGAAATAAATTGTTTGTAGGGACAAAAACTGAATATGTTTAAATCCACCTGGAGGAATGTAAGGCAGCTTGAGTATACAGTAGCAGAATTAGGGAAGTATCATGGTATTCTCTCTTCCCTACTTTATTCTTGCCCCTGTTTGTCTTCATTCAATTAAGGGAAGTCAGTTACATTCATTTCCAATGGAGGTCTAAACTTGGTTCAATGCCTTGAAGCACTGTGAGAATTATAGATTTCAAGTGAGATTTATAACCTTCAAGGGAGAAAGGAAAATATAGTCTCATGTTTTCAGAGATAGCAAAAATATGCTTTTTTTTCTAAATTTATACGACAAAATAAGAGTAAAGCTAAGAATGAATTTCAGAAGCATCCTTACTCTTCTGAATGTTTTCATCCACAGCCCTGCTCACAACAGATGGAGATTGAAACACAGAGTTTTAATTTCATAGGAAAAGACCTAGTGATCATCTTAGATTTAGGTTTTAATTCAAATGGCAAATGGCAACTATTATATGAATTCCACCACCCCCATATATTTCTGGACCAATAACTTTAGAGACTGCATATCCATTCTTTATAATTAATCTAGCCAATTTCTTGAATAATTGACTAAATGGTTTCTTAGTATAACCCCTTTTCACTATTTTATGTTATTGATACACTGGAATATATTACATTTATTCCCTCTTCAAGATCCGTAAACACATTTTCAGTGCTCACTATAAGCTAGGAAATGTGCTAAACATTAAGTTCATTGAATTCCCACCATCTAGCACTGTATCTGGTTGAAAATAAATACTCAGAAAAATTTTTTGAATTGGCTAACAAGACTAACAAGAACTGGCTAATGACTAACAAGATACAATTCCTGCCTTCAAGGATCTCACAATCTAGTGGGGGAGATAAACATATCTACACATAAAAATATTAATTGTAATAACCACTTTTTATAGCATGGGGTGTGAACAGAGGGAAGTATAGACCCAGAGGTAGTAGCAATTAACTTAGGCTGGAGAAATTCATACAAAGTACTTTCCAGTCTAATTATTCTATGGTTAACATCACATTATTTAAGATAAAGATATATTTTGCATGAAAATATGGACATAGAAATAAATAACAATACTTCTCTATATATTTCATATCACCCTCAATTCCTAACAAAGTTGTGCTTATAGTTGTCTCAAAATATTCCAGACTAAGATGCATAGACAATTACACTATATTCTCCTACCTAATATTAAAGATAAATTTAAGAGAAAATATTAATTTTAAGAATATTTTATCATTTATGCTTTTCTAGCCAAACAACATTATATATTTAAAGTACATGTATATGAATTATGCATCTACAGAAGTTTGGTTCTGTTGTTAAAGAATAGAAAATCTAAGGTTACTAAAGGACAGTTCAAATAAAATGGAAACGTAAGAAAATATAGTAGTCCCTGTAATAGAATCAATTCTCAAACTTTATTCCAGGTGTGAAGAAATGAAAAATTTTACAATACTGGAAATAATTTAACAGTGAATTTATTAATTTAACAGTAGACGTCAATATACCCAACACCTAGATTCTACCACTAACATTTCCCTTTAAAACCTGATTATTTTCCGTTATTTTTTATGGTCAAAAAGTCCTTTCTCATACAGATAGTCACTTCTAATACTAAGGACCAATATTATTATGCTGACTTTACAAATAAAGGAACTGAGGTTCCAAGTCATCTTTTAGTTCAGTGTCTAAAAGTGTTCTTTACATTCACAGTGTGGTTCCTGACCTTGGCTGTACATACTGATAGCCTTTGTTCTACTCCCAGTGATTTTGACAGAATTGGTCTGGGAGACTGTCAGCTGTTGGGATTTTTAAATGCACTCTAGGTGATTCTAATGTGCACTCAAGGTTGAGAAACTCAAAGTAGATGTTCAAAAAATGGTCATTGAATAAATGTGGAGTAAATTTTATTAAATTATTTTTTTATAACAGCTTTTTTGAGATACAAATCACATACTGTAAAATCCACCCGTTTAAAGTGTACAGCTCAATGTTTTTTAGTATATTCACAAAGTTTGCTATCATCGTCACAAAGGATTTTAGAGCATTTTTATCACTCCAAAAAGGAAACCCAGTATCAATTAGAGGTCAATCACCAAACCCCTGTATGCCTAAGCAACCACTAATGTACTTTCTGTCTCTATAAGATGTGCTTATTCTGGACATTTTATATAAGTGTAACCAAATAATAATGGTCTTTTGTGTCTAACTTCTTTCACTCAGCATAATGTTTTTAAGGTTCATCCACATTTTGGCATGTATCCAGTACTTCATCTTTTTATGGCTGAATAATATCCCATTTTATGTATATACCACATTTTTTATCCATTCATCAGTTGATGGTCATTTGGATTATTTCTACTTTATGACTATTGTGAATAGTGCTCTGTGAGCATTCATTTGTGTACAAGTTTTTGTATGGGCATATGTTTTCAATTCTCTAGATGTGGAATTGATGGGTCAGGGATAAGGTAACACTATGTTTAACATTTTGAGCAAAACAGTTTTCTAAAGCACCTGCACCATTTTATGTTCCCATCAGCAATGTTTTAGAGTTCCAATTTCTCTACATCTTCAAAAACATGTTATTATTTGTCTTTTTGGTTTTAGCCATCCTACAGTAGGTGTAAAGTGGTATCTCATAGTAATTTTAATTTGCATTTCCCTGATGGCTAATGGCATTCCTCATCTTTTCATGCACTTTTTGTTCATTTGTGTATCATCTTTGAAAAAGTTTCTATTCTTATTTATCCTTTTGTACTAACTTATAAAAGATCTTTATGTATTCTGGACACAAGTCCATCATCAGATATACGATTTGCAAATTTTTCCCTGATTCTGTGGATTGTCTTTTCACTTTATTTGTGGTATAATTTAAAGCACAAAAGTTTTAAATTTTGATTAATTCCAACTTTATTTATTTTTCTTTTGATACTTGTGCTGTTAGTGTAATATCTAAGAAGGCTTTGCTTAACCCAAAAAGTCATGAAAATTTCCTCCTATATTTTTTTATAAGAGTTTGAAGTTTTAGCTCTTAAATTTAGGTTTGTGATCTATTTTGAGTTAATATTTTCATATGGTGTGAGAAAGGAGTTCAATGCCATTTTTTTTTTTTTTTTTTTTGTATGTGGATGTCCGGTTTTTCAAGCAACATCTGTTGAGAAGACTGTTTTTTCCCCATTGAGTTGTCTTGGTACCCTGTCCAAAAGAAATTGACTGAAAATGTGAAGGTTTACTTATGGACTCTTAATTATGCTCCATTGATCTATATATCTATCTCTTATTTTTACTATTGTACTCTCTTGATATTCTTGCTTTGTAGTAAGTTTTGAAACTGAGAAGTGTGAGTCCTCCAATGCTGTTGTTTTTCTTTTTCAAGATTGTTTTGACTAAGTTCTATGCATTTCTCTATAAATTTTAAGATCATCTTGTCAAGTTCTTCAACATAATGCAGTTGGAATTATGATAGGGATTATGTTGAATCTGTAGATTAATTTGAATTGTTTTGTCATCTTAACAATATTAAGTGTTCTGATCCATAAACATGTTATATCTTTCTATTTATTTAAGATTTCTTTGATTTATTTCAACAGTGTTTTGAATTTTCACTGTACAAATTTTGCACTTTCTTTTTGCTAAATTTATTAAGTATTTTATCTTTTAGACAGTATTGCAAGTGTAATTATTTTCTTAATTTCATTTTTGGATAGGAATGCTACAGTAAAGAAATTCAGTTAGGATTTTCTATATACAAGACCCTGTCATCTTCAAAGAGAAGTAGCCGTGCTTCTTCCTTTCCAATCTGGATGTCACTTATTACTTTTTCTTGCCTAACTGTTCTAGCTAGAATCTCTGGTACAATGTTGAATTGAAGTGGGAGGCCAGATATTCTGGATCTTAGTAAGGAAGCATTTAGTCTTTCACCATTCAGTATGATGCTAGCTGTGGTTATTTTATAGTGGCCCTTTGTCAAGTTAAGGGAGTTTCCTTACAGTTCTTGTTTATATTTTTATCACCAAGGTGTGCTGGCTTCATTGAGATTTTAGTTTAAATTTTTAATTGACTTTAGATTACCAATAAAACTATATGTTCCGTTGCTCAAAATTCAGTAGAAGAGAAGCAAAACAAAGCAAAACAAAAAACCTTGTGAGCAAAATGTTTAATCCATACACATCTCAGCACATAGTTACTGCTGGTTAAGTGTAGAACACCGATCTGGGCAGTGGATGGACTCCAAAGAATATTATTTGCTTAGAAAACACCTGAGATTATTCTTAAAGGAATACAGATTTATTTCTGTGCTTAAAATGAACGAGTCTTCTCTTTACGTGTTTGGAAATACTGCAGTCACTAGGCATGTTTATTCTAAAGGTATTTAAGGCAATTGTCCATGTAATTATGGTCACCGACTTCTTTCTCAAGACTTTTTTTCCATAAAATATCCAAATGATTGACAGATTTATGTTTGAATTACCCAGAAAATTGCCTCAGTACCTTAAAATGGAAATCGTTCATAGTTTAAAAAAAGGTATCTTTATAATAAATTATTCTATTGTCTTAATCTTCTATGACCAGATAGAATATCTCAAATCATATTTCTTAACTTTAGGTTCTAATTGAAGGACTATTTTACCTAAATAATGCCAGGAAAGGCAGTAACCTTTCTTTCTGGGGGCCCTAAAACATTAACCAATGCAGGGTATTGACTTTGAGATTAGGTTGCTTTTATAGTCTAGGACTTAATGCAGGTGGGTCTGTACTGACCTCAGTGCTAAAGTCTTGCTCAACCATGAAATAGCCCCTGCTGTGTAATTTTTCAGAACAAAAAAGATGAAAAAAAGCCATTAATTTTGTTTGTTTGTTTGAGGCAATCGTTGCTTTAAGTTTCTTCTTATTACTTCTGAATTTGTTAGAAGCATTAGTGACACAATCTGACAAGTCAAGTAATATCCTTTAGCTCCTTCTTGAAAATAAGCAGCCAGAATTGATTAGGTCACACATTAGTGAGGACTTCAACATACACCAGGAAAGTAGACATGTAGAAAAAGGAATACACAGAGACCCTACTTTTCTACTTAATTGGCACAAATAATTTTTCCTGTAAAGTCTGATTTTCAAATCTGTGACTTCCAAATATATTTGTAATTCTGTAGTGTATACAGAAGTAGAAATATAATGTTGTACACATGAAACTTATATAACATCATGAACCAATATTCCCGCAATTAAAAAATAATTTAAAACATGTAATGAGAAATAGAAACCAGGAAACCAACTGCTCACCTAAACAAGAAACTTTGGTAAAATGAGAATAAAGATCAGAGATTACCTATTAAGGAAAGGAACAAATGCAATATTCCACAGAATCTTGGAAGAAAATTGGGGCAAAGGAGAAGCTACTTTTATTTTTAGTGTCAAAGGTGATCCTAAAAACAAGAGGCTATAGACAAGAGTGATTAAAATTAATAATACAAAGAGATAATAAACTTATAAAACCCAGCTTTAAATAAGCAAAGAGGGATAACAGAGCAAAAGATAAAGGTGTTGTTGATTGGCTTGGAGGAGAACGTGATGCTTTTACTAGAGTCTTTCTTGAATTTGAGTTCACATTTTTGGAATGCAGGCTACCAAAGACGTTTCCACTTCTTGAAAATGATACTGACCATGACGTTTATGGGAAAACAAAATGGCTGAGCATTGATGAGTTCAGTTTTTGTTAAGTTGCAGGTATCATGTCACATGCATGTGAGAATCAGAAAATGTAAAGAATCAATTAGTGGACAAAGAGCTAAATCAGAGTTGGACATGTAGATTTGAGACAATTGCATGCTGAAACCAAGAAAGTGTTTGATTTTAAAAAGAAAGATCTAATTGTCCAAGAATGACAGCTTTTGTTACATCTCCCAAATCTATGATAAAATATATGTTTGCATACCATCCATCTTTCACCTATATCTCTGAGGCCTCTTGGTTGCGTATAGTTAAGTCCTTAAACTATCCAAAATAAATGTTATTTCTTGATGTTAAGATCTAGAGCCTTTACCATTTTTTGTTCTACAAAGATTATAACTTCATAGCTCCTTGTACTTCAGTAATGAAAAATGATAGTTTCCCAGCAGCTATTAAATGTGGTTAACCACACAGAATAATCCTAAGAAACTTAGTTTCAGCATAAAAGCATCTAAAATATACAGAACTTTTAAAGTGTCATTTAATCATTCAAAGAGAATAAAAGTAGACATTGTGTATCTGCAGCTTCCCTGCAAAACTGCCACAGCCTAGCATACAGTTCAATATACAGGGGAAAAAAATTCTGATTTTACAAGAAGTCCATGAAGAATAAGCTATACTTTTGGATGATTAATTAAATGGCCTTAGTGGATCTATAATATTCAAATGTTAGATAGATAACAAACAAGGTCCTACTGTATAGCACAGGGAACTATATTCAATGTCTTGTAATAACCTATAATGGAAGAGAATCTGAAAAAGAATATATATATGTGTGTATATATATGTGTGTGTATATATATATATATATATATATATATATATACATAACTGAATCACTTTGCTGTACACCTGAAACTAGCACAACATTGTAAGTCAACTATACTTCAATTAAAAAAATAAAGACAAAAAAAAAGATTCAAATGTTAGGCACCTTTAGTTAAAAATTTCTAACTGTTTGAAGCAGGTAAGAATGATACATAGAAATTACTGCTAACTGAAGAAGATATTCTCCCCTGAAAAGGACACACATATGTACAAAAATATGCATGTATTCACACACCTCTGTGATAACCTAAAATCCCTAAAATAAGAACTTTCCAATCTATAATTACATGAAGTCAAATTATTCAGATTGGTTTCCTCTTTTAGTAAAACATTGTAATTTTTCCATTTAACAAAGTAACTGTCTTAAAACCACAGAAAAAGAGGTGGCAAAATAAAACTGGATCTAAACTCCTGATTTTTTATGTACTCCTTTTCACTATGACACACTGCCATGCTACGAGTTTACTGGAAGAAGCAAAATGAACAAGAGCATCCGACACATGGTTCATCATTGGAATGTCACCTTGGTTTCCCAAAATTTAGGATGTACCTAGGAGCTGAGTTCTCAGATTGGGTCTGGACAAAAATGAGTAGATTTAGAGATACTTTTGACTTGATTCTTATTATTCATTGTAATGGATTTCACTAGAGCTTTAAAATCCTCACTGAAGATGCCACAGGAATTTAATGGATTAGTTAAATCACAGGCTTGTAGATATTTTCAGGCAATGTGCTGAGTTGCTTGAAAAGTAAAGCTTCCTTAATCTTCCAAGTTTAAGTTCCTTCAATTCCTACAACACCGCATACAGTCATTCAATGTGCAATATAGTGGGGAATATTGTTTCAAGAATGAGATCCAGATTCAACATGCAGAACATTTGTCAATTTTGAAAGTTAACCTTTATATCCTTGCTCATAAAACCATATGCGGTCCTGTAATTCAAGTGGTCTGCTACTTTTACATGGTAGTGGAAGAAGAGAAAAAGTATATACATGGAGATATTACAATATCCCTGCCTGGGTTAATAGCTTCTGCCATGTTCTCTAATGTCCTCTAGGGCATACACCACAGACCCTTAGAATAGTTTTCCATACTTTTTTGGGGGGTGGGGAAATGGGGGTGGTCACAACCCTCAGTGTAACTAGCAGTTGTTTTAAACTGTAAACTAAGTGATTTAAGTGATTCTTAATCCAGACTTAGTTTGGGACACTGTGCCCTGTGCTTGCGTTTCTTTGGAGAAGTTCTGGTACAAATAATGCACCTAGCTATTAGAGTACGGAGGTGAAAAACTCAGCATATAGACAGTAGCACATTCTGACTGCATTACAAAAGCTTCTTTGGGGCTAGATTCCAGAACTGAGATGATCTAAAACCCTCACACCCCGGAGGTGGCCTATTTTCTAATAGACAGTAAAACTTACAAGTCAGTTGAATAATGGGGCCATTTAAGTTTGTCATCATGTAGCCAAATAAATGTTTATCCTTCGGGGCTTGCCCATATAAGTTTTGGAAACATTTTCATGTGTTTAAAGCACAAATGTAATAGTCATTTTTTGAGTTGAATTCCTGAATTTCAGTGCAACATTCGCACAAAACCTAGAATGATTTAGTTGAGCCAGTTTTTTGTAAATGTTTTTAGATGGTGTGTCAGGGTTGTATGTAATCCCAATCACTTGAAGACTTTTTATTTATGGATGGTATATATGTATACTTTTCAAAATGTTTTATATTTGGTAGCACTACTGAATATTTGTTTTGTTTTGGCTTTCTCTAACACCTCTCTCCAGCTACCACCACCACTCACTTTTTACCCATAAATGTCTTTCCATTGAGTCTTATTTGTTTCAAAGAAAGACTATAAGCCATGGCTAAATGAATTGTGAGGACAATTCAGATTGATTTATTTTCGCATTATTTTAAATATAAAATTTCACAAGTACAGAACAAAAGACATTTTTTATGGAAATAATTTGAAAGCTATGTTGGAAATAGTAGGAATCCCAAGTAGAATGAAAGCACTTAAATTCTTGCTACAATCCTGAAGACCCCAGTGACTCTCAAAATAATGAAAACTGAAGAACAATGTCTGGAATTTGCAGCTTATTGTTAACATACAGGAGTGTGTGCTTCAATAACACAGTGAATAACCAGTGAATATTATTTAGTAAACTAGGATGGCTATAGATGTTCAGTTGATGTTTGTTATTTGCATCCACTCTTTCCTGCTTCAGACATTCTATAACCATAGAATCACATCTATCTGCAGACATATCTCAAGAATTAAAACATGAATTTATTTGGCAGTCATATTCTTGTGATATTATTCTATATCACTGAAAGCAGTGGCCTAATGATATGTCTACATACTTTAAAATTTTTGAAAGTGGCAAAATATTATGGTAAATTCATGCAATTTGGAAATGTATATTTGAAAATATATCATCTTTAAGCTGATTTTTCACCTTGCTTAAAATTCATCAGATAATTGTGCAGTTTTCACTTATGTCCTATATTCCATGGTTTCCAGGTTCTAAGGCTTATTCAATAATTCACATATATTAAGGTTAATGTTGATTTACCAAGGACAAGGGTGAATATTCCTTAGTGTAGACAGATATTTCCCAAGTTTGAAAAGTCTTCATCTAATGATTTAAATAATGGATTTTACCATGTATTACAAGTCAAACAAAATTCACAATCATAAAGAATGAAAGTTATAATGAAAGGGATCTTTTGTTTCAAATCAAAGTCAGAGACTATTTCAGAATTAAATGAAACATTTTATGAAAAGTGGGCAAGGACATTTTTCACTGCCATTATTAATATTACTTAAAACACATGGATTCATATGAAATGTTTTCAGATAATAACTCTTCTTTTTTCCAGCAACTTTTCCCTGCAGGTATGCTAAGTTTCTCAATCAAGAATAACTCTCATGTTTCCTCACATATACAAGAAGGTAGAAGAATGAAACAATTTAACAAACCCAAGCCAAAAGATCACATTCCCTGAAATTTATAACTAACAGAAGTGAAACCTGGATTTTTTTGCTTCTTCTAAACTGCTTTATCAACTTCACAATATATAATGAACATCTCTCCGTGTAATAGGTAAAACTCTCTTGCTGACAGAAACTTACAGGTTGGGTCAAAAACACAACATTCAATTAGAAGCTAGTAAAGCTGGATTTTTTTTTTTTATTTTAAAGTATTTGAATTATTTCTTTAATTTTCCATTTCACTTTGTACATGAACACAACATGGACAGTTTAAAGCAACTGAATATTAATAATTATAGTATGCCATTTGAATGAAGAATATAAAGACAAAGTCATCAGGTTTAATTTTCTAAAAGGCAGAATACTTCAAGTAACCCTCTTTTAAGCATTTTTGCTTTCCCTTTATTGTATATATCCATTGCTAATGGTGACACAAACATTTGAAAATTTTAATCCATCTGAATTTCAAAAAATGAATATAAAAACCATATTACCACTGACCGTAAAAACATGTGTATAAAAAAAGACAAGTGTTTAAACTGCTCAGCCATATAATTAGAATGATATGGAGAAAGAAAGGTAGTGAAAAAAATGTTGTTTCATTGAAAAAGTTTTGGTATCAAAAAAGTCACAGTTTCTTGTCAGGAAAGTGCTTATTACTTTACATATACCTTATTTAATGGAATAGGCAGCGTTAAAAATGAATTCCATGCTTCTATCACGGTATCATTTTGAGCTTATTCAGAAAACAATGAGAGATAATAAGGTTGTAGAAATCTGAAAAACGTTTGGAGAGCCTGACAGACATCTTATCCTCTCTCCAATCAGGAGTTTCCCCTACCACTCCGCTGAAGTAGCTATAGCAAGATCAATACTTATTTCTATGTGGCTATATATAGGGATCAGTTCAAAATTCTTATCTTGGGGCTTCCCTGGTGGTGCAGTGGTTGAGAATCTGCCTGCCAATGCAGGGGACACGGGTTCGAGCCCTGGTCTGGGAAGATCCCACATGCCGCGGAGCAACAGGGCCCGTGAGCCACAACTACTGAGCCTGCGCGTCTGGAGCCTGTGCTCCACAACAAGAGAGGCCGCGATAGTGAGAGGCCCGTGCACCGCGATGAAGAATGGCCCCCGCTCGCCGCAACTAGAGAAAGCCCTCGCACAGAAACGAAGACCCAACGCAGCCAAAAATAAAAAAAAAAAAAAAAAAAAACATTCTTATCTTACTTGACTTGCCTGCAGCATTTGGTTCAGTTGGTCTCTTACTCCTATTTGAATGACTTTCTTCCATTGGCTTCCTGGACCTTACTCTCTCTTGTCACTCTAACCTCAAAGCCACTCATTCTCAGTGTCCGTTGCTGAATCCACATCTCTTCAGCCACTGTACAGTGGCCAGGGCTTGGTCTTCAAACCACTTCTCTTTCCTATTGAGTCTCACTCTCTTGGCGAGCTTATACTGTCTCGTGGCTTAAATAACATCTATATACTGATGACTTCCAAATGTATATCCTCTGGTCTTTCTTCTCCCCTAGACTCGAGAGTCTCTACCTGGATGTCTTATAGGCATTTCTAACTTAATACACTCAAGACAATTCCTGATTCCCTTCCTCCAAATCTGTTCTTCCTGAGACTTTGCCATCTCAGTTGGTCCTGCAAAACCTTTGGGATCAGTCTTGACTCCTCTGTTTCTGTCATACCACATATCCAATCCTTTAACAACTCCTGTTGGCTCTACTGTTAAGATATATAGAATCCAACCATTTTTGACTACCTCATTGCTACCCTCCTTGTCTAAGCCATCATCATGCCTCTCTTGGATTATCCAAATGGCTTTCTAACAGGTGTCCCTACCTTTCCTATTGTCCTCCAATATATTTATCAATACATGGCATCTAGTGAAATCCTTTAAGAACTCAAGTCAGACCATGTCTCTCCTGTGTTCAAAATTTTCCAATTTCTTACCACTCACTCAGAATAAATTTCAATGTACTCAGTGGTCTGAAAGACCCTATATGACTTGATAGGCCTTGTGTCTCTTCTCTAATCTCATATGTTTCTCTCCTCCTTAATCATTATACTCTAACTACACTGGCCTCTTTGCTGTTCATTAGACACATCTAGCGTACCAAACACTCTTTTGTGTCAGGAACATTGTTCTTGCTGTTTTATTTGCTTGGGATTTCTTTTCCCCAGACATCCCTATGGCTTGCTTGTTTTTACCGCCTTTAGGTCTCTACACAAAGTTAGCTCCTCAGTGAGAATTTCCTTGATCACTCTATGTAAAATAGCAACCATACTCTCCAGAAATTTCTATCCCTCTGATTTGTATTAAATTTTGTCCCACAACACTGATCACCATATAAAAGACTATGTATTTTGTTGTTGTTGTTGTTTTTGTTTATTGTCTTTCACACCTCCTATAGAATATAATGGCCATGGGGGCAAAGATTTTGATGACCTTATTCACAGCCGTATCCCCTGTATGTGGAGCAGTATATAGTACTTGGTAGGTGTTCATTAAATATTTATTGAATAAATGAGTGAATGAATGTTCATCTCAAGTATCCTTTTCTTTAGTTTCCTGCACAGTTCATTGGTGATCTATTCTCATGAGATTTTGTATATCATGTAGGTACTGCAAAAGCCACTGAATTTTCTTAGGTCCTGACATTTCAACACTAGCCAGTATTTTCATGGCTGTAATTGCCATTTAAAATGTTTTGTGGACTTCCCTGGTGGCACAGTTGTTAAGAATCTGCCTGCCAATGCAGGGGACACGGGTTCGATCCCTGGTCTGGGGAGACCCCAAATGCCGTGGAGCAACTAAGCCCTTGTGCCACATCTACTGAAGCCTGCATTCCTAGAGCCCAAGCTCCACAACAAGAGAAGCCACCACAATGAGAAAACCTGTGCACCACAACAAAGAGTAGCCCCTGCTCTCCACAACTAGAGAAAGCCCGTGTGCAGCAACGAAGACCCAACATAGCAAAAAAAAAAAAAAAAAAAAAAAAGTTTTGTGTCTAACCCATATATTTACATATTTCAGAATATCCATGATTTGAACTCAACATTTAGTAGGTATATTGGTTTCCTATTGTTACTGTAACATATACCACAAAACTAGTGGCTTAAAACAACAAAAACTTATTATTTTACAGTTCTGGACATCAAAAGTCCAAAATGATTCTTATGAGGCTGAAATCAAGGTGTCAGAGGGCCTATATTCCTTCCAGAGGCTCTTGGGGTGAATCTGTTTTCTTGGCTATTCCAGCTTTTAAAGTCTGCCCGCATTCCTTGGCTCAGGGCCACATCAATTTGACTTCTGCTTCCCTCTTCACATCTCTTCCTCTGACTCTCCTTCTTCATTTTCTTCTTCATAAGGACCCTTGTGATTACATTGCACCCACCTGGATAATCCAGGATAATCTCTTCCACTTCAAGACCCCTAATTTAATCAAATCTGCAAGTTAACATATTTACAAATTCAATGTTTAGGATGTGGACATATTTGAGGGGTCATTATTCTACTTACCACAAAAGGCTGAATTTTTAATGTAAATAATTTAAAATGGTGATAGGAAACACTGTCAACATCTAAGCAAACAATGAAATCATTCCCAAGGTAATATATGGATCTTAATATTTAAAAAATTAGGTATAAAAGTAGAAGTTTTGTGCTCTTTATAATTCTGCCAGTACTGTTGAAATAATAGATGCTGCAAACTAGTCTGCAAGTTTAGGTTTTTGTTTCAGCAAAGAAGAAAATGCAGATACTTATTTGATTTAAAATGTTACCAGATCTTTATTAAATAGCATGCCTGGTTTGTTTCCAGTCTGGGATGAAGGTTCAAGTGAATTTTATTTGCTCTAAACAATGGCTAATCTTTTTTTTTTTTTTTTTTTGCCTTACCACACAGCATGTGGAATCTTAGTTCCCCAACCAGGGATCCAACCCGTGCCCCCTGCAGTGGAAGCACGGATTCTTAACCACTGGACCGCCAGGGCTAATCTTGAATATAAACATAAGGGTATTTGTTCTTCTCTGCGTTATCATAGACTTGAAAATCTCCTATATTTATCTTTATAGTCGGTGAAAATAGGAATCGAAAGGTGAGGACTTAGATGAATTGCCCAGGGAGAGTGAAACTTATATATGAGAACTGATTACATAAAGTTCTTGAAAAGTCCAGGAGGCTGAACATCTGATTGAGACAATTGTCACCTCATTCCACAGGTGGGTTTTATATTCATATTTACCCATTGGAGACAGTTAAGAATTACTATAATCTATGTGGCAGAGGTTGAGAAAGCTGCGACTAGATACCGTGAATGGAATGATTGGGAAAACGATGAGACAGGACTGGGAAGACCTATTCCTCCAGTTTCCCTGCCTGTCTCCTTCTTCTTTCTAGGTTCTTCCCTCATTGACCTTTCCCAGCCTCTACATTTCTCATTATTACAGTCATTCAGTTGGATTAAGACATTAGGTCTCCACAAGCACAAATTCAGCCAGGGAGGAATTAGCATAATAAGAGATGAACACTTTAGGATATATTAATCAGATTGGCTTGTGATTTGCTATGGAAGGTCCTGAGCAAACAAAGCCCTAAAATCTATTTGATATAATAATACAGAAAGGAAATTTATGTTGGGGACCTGCTGAGGGAGAATAAGTCTAAATGGGGTTTATAATGAAGGGAATCCTGGGGCAGCCATTCAGTTTTTGTCATGATTAGAGAAAAACTGGCATCACTGAGAGTAGGTAGAGAATATTGCTTGGGAGGAAGACATCACCTATTAATTTTTTTCCCATTTTTTCATTCATATTTTTATATTTGGCCATGAGAGAGGATGGATGAGATGAGATAGAAAGGTATTCTGGAGACTCTTAAAGGTATTAAGAAAGTAAAATGAACATCTTTGCAAGTCTCTATTTTTGGACAACTTACAAAGATATCCACATTTAACAAATTTATATACAAAAGTGATCTCAAAGATGATGCCAAAGACTTTGATTTTATGACATTTACAAGGGAGGAACTTGAACAATGGAAAATCTTTCTTTGCAGTAATAAGTGTCTTCAATATAATCTCATATTTGTATGATTTTTACCATTATTCTATATACTCGGAATAGAATTTTGCATGGTAAAGTTTGTTTGGTGGAAACCCATAAATATAAGCGATTTTAATCTAGCTACATGACTAAGATTCTAAAACCTGAGGGCAGTCTTAAAAGTAGTGTTTATATATTAAATTATTTCAGCACTTTGCATAAATATATAATCTATCTTAAGGTTCTATAGAAATGGTATTGGGAAGCAAGGACACATAGTTTAAATTTAACAGTAGAATTGCATTTATTATTTGTGCAAATATTATACAGATACTGAGCTAACAATGGTTAAATTTTTGACAGCCTATTACATCGTGTACATTCACATTACAGAAATTATTTTTAAACGTCTGTATATTGGCACTGTAGTAAACTCCTCTGTTGATGATCCTCTTGGTCTAGAAAATATGTCTTAGCAGATGCAACTTTATTTTTTATATCAAGCATATTTTAAAGTATATATTACTAAACATATTATTTTGCTTTTTTTTAGTATATCATTTGATAATTTCTTTTAACATTTTATGTGATATTTTTATATCTGTCATGCTTTTTAGTGTAATCATATCCATTTTAGTGTAATCAAGCTAACACATTTATTTTCAGCTCTTATTCTTGACACTCAAGTGTTTTGGCTGTGTCTGTAAAATACTTAATATCTTAATGAAAATGGAGGGGAAACATTAGTCAGTTTTTCAGATGTCTCTAAATCTTTGAGACAACGACATTAAATGGGAACACATCAACATCATATAGTAGAGATGACCAAATCTCAGACAGCTATGTTCTTTGACTCTACATCCTACAACTCTGTCTGGCATATAGTAGCTTCTCAGTTAATGTTAATTGAGTAATTAAAGGAAACGATCCTATTTGTCCTTACCCACCCACCCTTAACATCAGCTTGCTCATCTCTAACAAATAAACTACCAATACCAGTCACTACTCCAGGGAATGAAGTGACTATAATTTCCTTTTTTCTTTTCTTTTCTCTTCTTTTTTTTTTCTTTCACATGTAAAGTCAATACTTTTGACTTCAGGGGCTCTACTCTATTCTGTATTTCTTCACACAGTCTGACCCCTTTTTACAATTCTCCTTCCCAGTTTTCTTCTACTTTTGGCTTCAGTTATCTTGATAACCCCTATGTCTCATCCACATTTTCTTCTTCTGTTTATTCAGCATGTATTTATTAAGCTTCTGTTGTGTGCCAGAAATTGGTCAAGGCACAAATATAAACGAAATGTTTTTTTTTTTAAATTTTTTATTTATTTACTTATTTATTTATGACTGTGTTGGGTCTTCGTTTCTGTGCGAGGGCCTTCTCTAGTTGCGGCAAGCGGGAGCCACTCTTCATCGCGGTGCGCGGGCCTCTCACCATCGCGGCCTCTCTTGTTGCGGAGAACAGGCTCCAGACGAGCAGGCTCAGTAATTGTGGCTCACGGTCCCAGTCTCTCCGCGACATGTGGGATCCCCCCAGATCAGGGCTCGAACCCGTGTCTCCCGCATCAGCAGGCAGACTCTCAACCACTGCGCCACCAGGGAAGCCCAAACGAAATGTTTTTAACCTTTGTCATGGACAACATTCTAGTGGACGGACACTGAGAATGAATAAATAGATAAATAAATAAATAGATAAATAAATAAATAAATAAATGTATACTAAATTAACCTAGTGGGTTAATATGTGTCTTTCCAAAAGATATGTCCAAATCTTAATTGCCAGTACCTATAAATGTGACCTTATTTGGAAAAAGAGTGTTTGCAGATATAATTGAGTTAAGAATCTTGAGATAAGATCATCATGGATTGCGGGGGTGGGGGGAGGTGGTGGGGGCGGATTTTAAATCCAGTGACAGTGTCATTATAAGAAGAGGGGAAGACACAGAGACACAGAAAGAAGGCCATGTGAAGGAGGCAGAGATTGGAATTATGCAGCCCCAAGCCAAGGAATGCCAAAGGTTACCAGTAACCATCGGAGGCCAGGAGAGAGGCGGCATGCTGCAGATTTCCCCTCAGAGCCTCCAGAGGGGACCAATTCTGCCGACACCTTGATTTTGGATTTATGACCTCCTAAACTGTGAAATAATTTTCTGTGGTTTCAAGCAGTCAAAATTGCGGTAATTTGTTACGGCAGCCTTAGAAAACTAAGACAGTCAAGATGCTGAGATGTGCTATTGAATAAAATAGAGAAGGAAGTTAGAGATTGTGAGAAATTGCAAATTTAGATATGTGAGTATATAATATTTGGTCAAAGATCTGAAAGCAGTAAGGGACTGAGCAAAGAACAAGGGGCCAGAACATGGCTGTATATTAAAAGGGAAACAAGGAAGCCAGTGTGGATGGACGAGTCTGAGCGAGGGCAGACAGAGGGAAATAAGATTAGTAACGTAGCATGAGGCTGCTTCATAAGATGTCTTGTAGGTGGTATTATACACAATGAGATGTAAATTGTTACAAAGTCATGCTCAAAGAAGAGATATGCTATGTTATAATTCAAGTGCTGTATTAGACTATGTTTTTCTTCCTTCTTGGAATCTATAGGAAGCTAAAGTAGACCCTCTTATGCCCAAATGTTGATTGTCGATTAAGGTGATTATATTTGCTTTGGACTAACATGAAATAGATGGCAGCATGTATTGAATACTAATGATATATGCCAGGTGCTATTCTAATTGCTGTGCACAAAGATCTGTTTAATCTTCACACCAATCCCACGAGAGAGGTGTTTTCATTCTCCTTTTTAAGGATGAGGAAACGGAGATTCAGGTAAGTTAACTAACTTGTACAAGATGTTAGAACAAGTTAGCATGCACAAATGGCATTTGATTCAGGTCTGTGTGATTCTAAAGCCTATGTTTGTAAATTCTTTGTTATTTTTACTAATCTACTCAAACTATTTGTATACAAAAAACATATTACAAATAAAAAGCTAAATTGATTAGATATTCAAAACAAAATATAATATGTAGGTCTTGAGCTAGAAGAATCTTTATGTTCTTATCTTCTTTGAAACCCCTATCTGACATATTATTTAATCATGTTAGGCTTGGGATGAAGTAGGCAGCTTAAGAAATAATAGCTTAAAACCTTGGCTATTAATTTAGTTTATTTCTGCAATCACTGTACCCACTCAACATTGGCAAGCAATTGCATTTTCCCTTGACTTCAAAAGGATTTCAACATTCCTGTCTTTCTCATCAGTCTCAATATTGTGCCCATGTCTGTATATAATGAGTGTATATTTCTTTTAAAATAAAATTCCAATGAGTCTAGTAAATAAATATTTCCTCAATACCTTTGATGGAAAAGTAATAACATAGTGATCATAAAGTTCTTGATATATAAAAAGGTTGCTTTCTCAGAAATATAGATTATTCATTTTTACTTTTTCCCCCTTTTTAACTAGTGCTTAAAGACCACTTACTGTAAAATCTACTATGAAATAAACTTGAGATTTTAATCTAGCTTAGGTTTAGAAAATCTACTATAAAGAGACATAATTGTGATGTTGTTTTTTTATTTTTATTATAATGTTATAATATGCAAATTTTTCCTAATGTGCTAATACAAAAATAACCAGTACTAAACTTTCTACCCTTTGTAACTTAACTCCAATTTTAAAATTCCATTTTCATATTTGCTTGTTATTCCTGTTGTTTTGGTCAAGGTAAATTTGCTCTAATTGAGCTAATATGGACTCTTCGTTACTGTCCTCCTAAATTCAATAAGTAATCGCTTAGGATAGGGGCACAGTTATATAGGTCACATCTCTATTTTGCCTACATTATTTTCTGTCATATTTCAGACAGCTAACTTCTTTCTTTCCTCACTAATTATATTTACTATTTTTCCACTCTTACTTATTTGCATTACTCTCCGTTCCTCCATTTACTCTTTGCTTCAGGTTTTCAGCTGATTGATGTAGGTTTTAGACCAATTCAGGTCAAAATATTTTCTAGCATATCACTCAAGATTCCTAGAAGGATCTCTTGAGGAATTAGAAATGTCATTATTATATGAAGGGCTTTAATATAATCATAATGCATATTCTTCAGGTTCTTACAAAAGGAAATTAGATTTACCAATACCTTAGTCTAGCACATTTTTTAACTATAGAAAACATCTTATTTCATTACTAGTTTATTGATATCAATCTAGGAATTGGATATACATATGCTTAGCAAGCAATACTGATGAATTTTTTTTTGTTATTGTTGTTTTTAAAATGTATTTATTTTATGTTTGGCTGTGCTGGGTCTTTGTTGCTGTATGCGGGCTTTTCTCTAGTTGCGGTGAGCGGGGGCTACTCTTTGTTGCGGTGCGCAGGCTTCTCATTGCAGTGGCTTCTCTTGTTGCGGAGCACGGGCTCTAGGCGCGAGGGCTTCAGTAGTTGTGGCACGTGGGCTCAGTAGTTGTGGCTCGCAGGCCCTAGAGTGCAGGCTCAGTAGTTGTGGTGCACGGGCTTAGTTGCTCCGCGGCATGTGGGATCTTCCCGGACCAGGGCTTGAACCCATGTCCCCTGCATTGGCAGGCAGATTCTTAACAACTGTGCCACCAGGGAAGTCCACAAAACATTTTAAATGGCAATCACAGCCATGGATGTTTTTAAAATAATTAATTAGTAAGCTTTTTGGTGCTGAAAACTAATTTTAATTAGTAGCATAAATAGTGTATCTACATGGATTGTTTTTAATTCTTTAATATTGAATTTATACTCACAAAGCCAAGTTTTCATAGCAGTAATGAGGGCCTCTATTTGGCCATGTTTATGTTGCCAAAAATATTCAACATAAGCAGCATCTCTGAAAAACTCAGAAGACTTTCATGACAGCAACCTCACAAGACAGTTTTCTTTTGGACAAGAAATCTAGTAAGACTTTGTTTCTACCTAGCATATGAATCTTGGTTGGAGTTGAAAACAGATTTCCAAAATTTTTAACATGCCTCACTAAATTCTCAAGTTTAGGAGGAAGTCCCTTTTTGTGCCTTATGATATAAATCCTGAGGGAAATCATGATTTCCATAATGAAATAGGACTATTCTCTCTCTCTGTCCCACACTTGAACCTAATGTCCTGATATTAGGACAAAAAGTATATAATTCTTAATTTTTGACTTGTAATTTGATTTTGGGAGAAGAAAGCTAATTCATAATTGCTGTGGCCACCAGCTCTCAGACAACCCTTTTTCCATAGATTTTGTGTTCACAGGTGAAACGATAGAAGAAAAAGCTATCAGTCCACAATTCCATTCTCTATTTAAATAATTGGTGTCATCATTTTCATGTTTGAATGATGGCAAGTTAGAGTAGACACAGATGATGCAATTATAATTCATTTATAGTTAAGGGCAGACATGTTTAACATTTAGGAATTACCAATCCAGATTTTAATATGTAACTGAAAGAGAGATTTTTCATTTGACATAATCATTAGGAAGACTTACTGCAGGCAAGATTACAGACTGGAGGTAGTGATAAAGTCATTATTTTATGTGTGTGTTCTGCACAAAGGTTAATTTATCTTTACCAGAGATTGCAAGGGGGTGTGGATATTAGTACTACTGATATACAACAGATCTTCTTCATGATGGCATCTAGTTTATATACAGTAGAGTCCCTTTCGTGGAGACAAGAATGATGTCAATAACCTAAACAATTTTCATTGTGTCATGTTTTTCATTGCAGGGAATAGTTAAGTCTTTAGGAGTTTAGCTTCATCTGTACTGTATTTATTTCTATGAATAGTAAGAATACTATAATTTTTGCTTAATTGCAATCACATTTAGTATTTTGAGCATAAATTTGGCCAAACTTGCTGTATTTTTCTTTCCAATTGCAAAATAATACTTTTATATTTCAAATTAAACATTGCTATAACATATAATAAATTATCATATATTCCCCCATTCAAGAGATTTACACATGGAAATGTTTCCAAGTGAAAGACACATGTTTTAAAATGTACAATAAATGCATGAATTACTTCTACTCTCATGTCTTAGAAAAAATATAAAAATTAATGTTTATGTAAAAAATCACCCTACATTAAACTGCTAAATAGTCAGTTAATCACACTCTTTTGAGATCTTTCAATTCCTATTGGAAAACGTACTTTAAAGCAAAGGTTTACCACCACCCTTACGCTTTCTCTAACAATTTATAAAATCTTTGAAAATGTATAATTGTTATCTCTGAATTGTAAGTTTAGAATAGTTTTTAATGCTTTCATAGCCAGCTTTAAAGAATTTGAAACCGTTTAAGAGATTAGTCCAGATGCTACTTACATAGTGTATTCTTAAGAATTTATGGTAACTGCAATGACAATAATTACTTTGAAAATGAGGACTAAATGAGGACTAAATGAAATTTATAGAAGTGTGTGTGTATGCATGTGCATGTGTGTGCATGTGCATACTTGTGTCTTTATTTAGGTCTAGTTCTTGAAAAATAATTGGCAGCCATTTGTTTGAAATATCCGTGTCTACTTTGAGGAGTAATTTCCAGCCATTCTCAGAGAGTTGAAAGCAAGAAATAATCTAGTAAATAAGCAAACATAAATTATTCTTTAAAGGTGTTAAACATAATTTACTGATATTTTCTGATAAGTGTTGATATTTAAAAGATGAAAGTTCAAATGATCTGGTGTTAAATAATCTGATGACAGCATAACTCTTCTACTGAATATTTGAGGCTCATTATTATGGCACATACCTTAATTGGCTTTCAGTAGGAATATTGAAATATGAAAATACATACAGAGTTATAGTTCTGTGTATTACTTTTTTGGTCTTTTGTGTGCTAATAAGAATATGTATTTTTAATGTGTAGTAAACTTAAATTATGTAAAATTGAGAAAAATGTCTTCTTCAGGTAAAATTGATAAGCTTGGACTAAATATAAATTACCTGAGAAAAAAATACTTTATTTTTTTCCAGTAATGTCTGTCACAGGTACAATTTCTCCCAAGTGCCCTGGGGCAGGCCACCTCCTAGAGATATGATCACTGGGTCTTGTTATCTAGATCTGGATGTTTGTCAGGATCAGAGCTCTTCAAAGAAACATTAAGAAAAAGCTTTTGCAATGTGAACATTTCAACTTGTACGGATAATCTGTGTGAAAAGCATTGTTCTTCTACGGATGACCTCTTTGCACAGAGTGATAGCTTTAGCCTTTTTCACATCATTATGTTTGCTGGGGGAAAATCCTGCTGTGCTACATCATAATAACATGTAATCTTCTGCTCAGTTTAGCTGAGATTTAAGGAGACTCTGTTCATAGAAGCTGTTCTTTAAAGCCTGATCTATAATTTTGCAGAATCACCATAGCAGAAGAGGAAGAGGCTTCATATGAGAGATACAACCATTAAAACTCTTAAATGAAGATTAGTTTCAAGTTTTACAATCCGGTACCAAACCATCTGGCAAATCTCATGTCAGATTTTGTTAAACCTCTGAGCTTTCTAAGTGTTAATTCATCCCCCTTCTATAACATTCCCCCTTCCCTAAACACATAAGCATACACTTGACTTGTTGATGATTAAGATAAAAGATCTAATTAAGTGCTCCAAGCTTGTTGATTTTTCCACCTGGTGATTTGTTACCCTTGAAGACAATTTCAAAATAGCTGTTTGCTTTTGGCAGAACCCTTGGAATCCTTATGGATAAATTAATATATTCCTCACAAATTACTCCCCTCTTTTTGTCACATTTTGCTTAGGGCTAACTACAAGTAGAAAGAGGATCAGCATATTCCTGTGATGCCAAACCAGTTCTGAGGGACTCAGACCAGTCTGGAAAATAGTGGATATGCCTATGGAATAATCCAACATTGTTTTCCTTAAGCCATCATCATTTTAGCTTTGATGATAGTGGTTATCCTAGAAAAAATAATCTTAAAATAAATTTTAGTTTATATTAACCTGTGTTAAATCTTTTCTCACCATTCCATCCACCACTATCAAATGTGTGCTTTACTTTTAGAAACCCATCTATCTTAACACCAGTTTGCAAGTAAAAAGCAAAACAAACAAAGCAAAAAAAGATCCAAACAATAAAGACATAAGGTCATAGGACATAAGGTGTTCAAAATCCACAATGTACTATCTATACTAGAATGCTGATGAACATAGGTTTTCATACCATTTTAATTCTGACAAATGTGTCCCATTGGTCCTGTGGAAAGGAAATATAGTAAACTGTGTATTTCTGGCCTAGCCTCATCTTCCAAAAATATGGTATAAATTTAGTCTGTGAGTTTATATGGGAACACATTACTCTGTATAACTTATTAGGAAATTTTAAATTTGTCATATTTCTTCAAGCATGTAATGTATACAGTACTTTTAGGAGAAAATATTTTAAGAAGACTTGAAAATTTTAAATGAATACCAAATAACAAACTCCATCTTTACATTTTCTCAATCCAACCCCTCTCCTTCTTGCCTCGATCCAAAAAATTTCACTGAATTTTAAGCAAATTTACACACATTGTATAACATGTTAATAAGTCAATTCATTAAAAAATTTTCAATAGTCAATCTGGCTTTGTCTACCTTTAGGTATTCATAAATATGATTAATACTCGTTCTCAGATTTTGAAGATTTCAGGAAATCTCCAGTTCTGTAAACCAACGTGTTTTTTGGAATGCCAAGTAAATTCACAGATAATTTATTTTTATGTGACTAAAAGGAATTTATCTATAATCAAAAGAGGTTTCTCCCAATTAGAAGTTATGCAATAATTGGAAAAATAAGGAATAATTAATGTCTACCTCTTCCCTGTCCCCTCAACCCTCAACCATCCCATTCCTGTGCTATTTATTGTAGCAATTGGTAATTTTAACTTTTCAAATATACAAAAACCTTTTCTAAGTAATTGGAATTACTAATTTCAAAAATGTTGAAATGAAAAGAGAGAGGGAGAGGGAGGGAGAAAGAGAGAGAGAGAGAGAGAGAGAACCACATGGGGGATGGCTGTACATGGTTTCCACTTCATGTGATTAGGGAAGATATATCCATAATAGTTCAAGTGAAGAGGATACTTATAAGGTGCCAGGCACTTTAGTAACTCAGTATAATACAGCGATCCTAAGAGGCTCATATTATACTCATTTCCCAGATGATAAAACTGAGAGACATCTTTAATTTGACAGAATTCGTAAACCTAGTAAGATGTAGAGCCAGATGCAGATTTCAAAGGCCCTGCCTTTTCCACTATTGCACTATATTGCTGAGTAGATGTTAATTTCTTTTAAACACTTATCTTTTCCCCCTTAGATATTGCCTACCACTTTGCTAATTGTAAGACAGAAAAACATGCAGACGGACCTTAGGAAAATTAAGGAGTGTAGGAATTAACTAAGGGATTTTATTCCTATTTCAGGAACTTTCTGGAGTGTATTCACTGCCATTGAAAATTGTTCCCTGTAATTTGCTATAAAAATTAAAAGTTGATATATTGCCAACACTTTTTTTTAACATCTTTATTGGAGTATGATTGCTTTACAATGGTGTGTTAGTTTCTGCTTTATAACAAAGTGAAGCAGCTATACATATACATATTTCCCCATATCTCCTCCCTCTTGTGTCTCCATCCCTCCCACCCTCCCTATCCCACCCCTCTAGATGGTCACAAAACACCGAGCTGATCTCGCTGTGCTATGTGGCTGCTTCCCACTAGCTATCTATTTTACGTTTGGAAGTGTATATATGTCCATGCCACTCTCTCACTTTGTCCCAGCTTACCCTTCCCCCTCTCCGTGTCCTCAACTCCATTCTCTAGTAGGTCTGCATCTTTATTCCCATCTTGCCCCTAGGTTCTTCATGACCATTTTGTTTGTTTTAGATTCCATATGTATGTGTTAGCATACGGTATTTGTTTTTCACTTTCTGACTTACTTCACTCTGTATGACAGACTCTAACTCCATCCACCTCACTACAAATAACTCCATTTCATTTCTTTTTATGGCTGAGTAATATTCCATTGTATATATGTGCCACATCTTCTTTATCCATTCATCTGTCGATGGACACTTAGGTTGCTTCCATGTTCTGACTATTATAAATAGAGCTGCAATGAACTTTGAAGTACATGACTCTTTGTGAATTATGGCTTTCTCAGGGTATATGCCCAGTAGTGGGATTGCTGGGTCGTATGGCAGTTCTATTTTTAGTTTTTTAAGGAACCACCATACTGTTCTTCATAGTGGCTGTATCAATTTACATTCCCACCAGCAGTGCAAGAGGGTTCCCCTTTCTCCACACCCTCTCCAGCATTTATAGTTTGTAGATTTTTTGATGATGGCCATTCTGACCAGTGTGAGATGATATCTCATTGTAGGTTTGATTTGCATTTCTCTAATGACTAGTGATGTTGAGCATTCTTTCATGTGTGTGTTGGCAATCTGTATATCTTCTTTGGAGCAATGTCTATTTAGGTCTTCTGCCCATTTTTCGACTGGGTTGTTTGTTTTTTTGTTATTGAGCTGCATGAGCTGCTTGTAAATCTTGGAGATTAATCCTTTGTCAGTTGCTTCATTTGCAAATATTTTCTCCCATTCTGAGGGTTGACTTTTTGTCTTGATATGATATCCTTTGCTGTGCAAAAGCTTTTAAGTTTCATTAGGTCCCATTTGTTTATTTTTGTTTTTATTTCCATTTCTCTAGAAGGTGGGTCAAAAAGGATCTTGCTGTGATTTATGTCATAGAGTGTTCTGCCTATGTTTTCCTCTAAGAGTTTGATAGTGTCTGGCCTTACATTTAGGTCTTTAATCCATTTTGAGTTTATTTTTGTGTATGGTGTTAGGGAGTGTTCTAATTTCATTCTTTTACATGTAGCTGTCCAGTTTTCCCAGCACCACTTATTGAAGAGGCTGTCTCTTCTCCACTGTATATCCTTGCCTCCTTTGTCATAGATTAGTTGACCATAGGTGTGTGGGTTTATCTCTGGGCTTTCTATCCTGTTGCATTGATCTATATTTCTATTTTTGAGCCAGTACCATACTGTCTTGATTACTGTAGCTATGTAGTATAGTCTGAAGTCAGGGAGCCTGATTCCTCCAGCTCCATTTTTCTTTCTCAAGATTGCTTTCGCTATTCGGGGTCTTTTGTGTTTCCATACAAATTGTGATATTTTTGTTCTAGTTCTGTGAAAAATGCCAGTAGTAGTTTGATAGGGATTGCATTGAATCTGTAGATTGCTTTGGGTAGTAGAGTCATTTTCACAATGTTGATTCTTCCAATCCAGGAACATGGTATATCTCTCCATTTATTTGTATCATCTTTAATTGCTTTCATCATTGCCATAATTTTCTGCATACAGGTCTTTTGTCTCCCTAGGTAGGTTTATTCTTGGGTATTTTATTCTTTTTGTTGCAATGGTAAATGGGAGTGTTTTCTTAATTTCACTTGCAGATTTTTCATCATTAGTGTACAGGAATGCAAGAGATTACTGTGCATTAATTTTGTATCCTGCTACTTTACCAAATTAATTGATTAGCTCTAGGAGTTTTCTCAGAGCATCTTTAGGATTCTCTATGTATAGTATCGTGTCATCTGCAAACAGTGACAGCTGTACTTCTTCTTTTCCGTTTTGGATTCCTTTTGTTTCTTTTTCTTCTCTGATTGCTGTGGCTAAAACTTCCAAAACTATGTTGAATAATAGTGATGAGAGTGGGAAACCTTGTCTTGCTCCTGATCTTACTGGAAATGGTTTCAGTTTTTCACCATTGAGAACAATGTTGGCTGTAGGTTTGTCATATATGGCCTTTATTATGATGATGTAAGTTCCCTCTATGGCTACTTTCTGGAGGGTTTTTATCATAAATGGGTGTTGAATTTTGTCAAAAGCTTTCTCTGCCTCTATTGAAATGATCATATGGTTTTTCTCCTTCAATTTGTTAATATTGTGTATCACATTGATTGATTTGCATATATTGAAGAATCCTTGCATCCCTGGGATAAATCCCACTTGATCATGGTGTATGATCCTTTTAATATGCTGTTGGATTCTGTTTGCTAGTATTTTGTTGAGGATTTTGACATCTATGTTCATCAGTGTTATTGGCCTGTAGTTTTCTTTCTTTGTGACATCTTTGGCTGGTTTTGGTATCAGGATGATGGTGGCCTCGTAGAATGAGTTTGGGAGTGTTCCTTCCTCTGCTATATTTTGGAAGAGTTTGAGAAGGATAGGTGTTAGCTCTTCTCTAAATGTGTGATAGAATTCGCCTGTGAAGCCATCTGGTCCTGGGCTTTTGTTTGTTGGAAGATTTTTAATCACAGTTTCAATTTCAGTGCTTGTGATTGGTCTGTTCATATTTTCTATTTCTTCCTGGTTCAGTCTCAGAAAGTTGTGCGTTTCTAAGAATTTGTCCAATTATTCCAGGTTGTGCATTTTATTGACATATAGTTGCTTGTAGTAATCTCTCATGATCTGTTGTATTTCTGCAGTGTCAGTTGTTACTTCTCCTTTTTCATTTCTAATTCTATTGATTTGAGTCTTCTCCCTTTTTTTCTTGATGAGTGTGGCTAATGGTTTATCAATTTTGTTTATCTTCTCAAAGAACCAGCTTTTAGTTTTATTGATCTTTGCTATTGTTTCCTTCATTTCTTTTTCATTTATTTCTGATCTGATCTTTATGATTTCTTTCCTCCTGGTAACTTTGGGGATTTTTTGTTCTTCTTTCTCTAATCGTTTTAGGTGTAAGGTTAGGTTGTTTATTTGAGGTGTTTCCTGTTTCTTGAGGTAGGCTTGTATTGCTATAAACTTCCCTCTTAGAACTGCTTTTGCTGCATCCCATAGGATTTGGGTTGTCGTGTTTTCATTGTCATTTGTTTCTAGGTATTTTTTGATTTCCTCTTGATTTCTTCAGTGATCTCTTGGTTATTAAGTAGTGTACTGTTTAGCCTCCATGTGTTTGTATTTTTTACAGATTTTTTCCTGTAATTGATGTCTAGTCTCATAACGTTGTGGTCAGAAAAGATACTTGATACGATTTCAATTTTCTTAAATTTACCAAGGCTTGATTTGTGACCCAAGATATGATCTATTCTGGAGAATGTTCCATGAGCACTTGAGAATAAAGTGTATTCTGTTGTTTTTGGATAGAATGTCCTATAAATATCAATTAAGTCCATCTTGTTTAATGTATCATTTAAAGCTTGTGTTTCCTTATTTATTTTCATTTTGGATGATCTATCCATTGGTGAAAGTGGGGTGTTAACGTCCCCTACTATGATTGTGTTGCTGTAGATTTCCCCTTTTATGGCTGTTAGTATTTGCCTTATGTATTGAGGTGCTCCTATGTTGGGTGCATAAATATTTACAATTGTTATATCTTCTTCTTGGATTGATCCCTATATCATTATGTAGTGTCCTTCTTTGTCTCTTGTACTAGTCTTTGTTTTAAAGTCTATTTTGTCTGATATGAGAATTGCTACTCCAGCTTTCTTTTGATTTCCATTTGCATGGAATATTGTTTTCCATCCCCTCACTTTCAGTCTGTATGTGTCCCTAGGCCTGAATTGGGTCTCTTGTAGACAGCATATATATGGGTCTTGTTTTTGTACCCATTCAGCCAATCTATGTCTTTTGCTTAGAGTATTTAATCTATTTACATTTAAGGTAATTATCGATATGTATGTTCCTATTACCATTTTTTAATTGTTTTGGGTTTGTTCTTCTAGGTCTTTTCCTTCTCTTGTGTTTCCTGCCTAGAGAAGTTCCTTTAGCATTTGTTGTAAAGCTGGTGTGGTTGTGCTGAATTCTCTTAGCTTTTGCTTGTCTCTAAAGGATTTAATTTCTCCGTCAAATCTGAATGAGATCCTTGCTGGATAGAGTAATCTTGGTTGTACGTTTTTCCCTTTCAACACTTTAAATATATCCTGCCACTCCCTTCTGGCTTGCAGAGTTTCTGGTGAAAGATTAGCTGTTAATGTTACGGGGGTTCCCTTGTATGTTATTTGTTGTTTTTCCCTTGCTGCTTATATTTTTTCTTTGTTTTTAATTTTTGATAGTTTGATTAATATGTGTCTTCGAGTGTTTCTCCTTGGATTTATCCTGTATGGCACACTCTGTGCTTCCAGGACTTGATTAACTATTTCCTATTTCCTTTCCCATATTAGGGAAGTTTTCAACTATAATCTCTTCAAATATTTTCTCAGTCCCTTTCTTTTTCTCTTCTTCCTCTGAGACCCCTATAATTCGAATGTTGGTGCATTTAATATTGTCCCAGAGTTCTCTGAAACTGTCCTCAATTCTTTTCATTCTGTTTTCTTTATTCTGCTCTGCAGTAGTTATTTCCAAGCTTTTATCTTCCAGGTCACTTATCTGTTCTTCTGACTCAGTTATTCTGCTATTGATCCTTTCTAGAGAATTTTAAATTTCATTTATTGTGTTTTGCATCATTGTTTGTTTGCTCTTTAGTTCTTCTATGTCCTTGTTAAACGTTTCTTGTATTTTCTCCATTCTATTTCCAAGATTTGGGATCATCTTTACTATCATTATTCTGAATTCTTTTTCAGGTAGACTGCCTATTTCCTCTTCATTTGTTTGGTCTGGTGTGTTTTTACCTTGCTCCTTCATCTGCTGTGTGCTTGTCTTCTCATTTTGCTTAACTTACTGTGTTTGGGGTCTCCTTTTCAGAGGTTGCAAGTTCTTAGTTCCTGTTGTTTTTGGTGTCTGTCCTCAGTGGCTAAGGTTGGTTCAGTGGGTTGTGTAGGCTTCCGGGTGGAGGGGACTAGTGCCTGTGTTCTGGTGGATGAGGCTGAATCTTGTCTTTCTGGTGGGCAGGTCAACGTCTGGTGTTGTGTTTTGGGGTGTCTGTGACCTTATTATAATTTTAGGCAGCCTCTCTGCTAATAGGTGGGGTTGTGTTCCTGTTTTGCTAGTTGTTTGGCATAGGGTGTCCAGCACTCTAGCTTGCTGGTCGTTGGGTGGAGCTGGGTCTTGGCGTTGAGATGGAGATCTCTGGGAGATTTTCACCATTTGATATTACGTGGAGCTGGGAGGTCTCTGGTGGACCAATGTCCTGAACTTGGCTTTCCCACCTCAGAGGCAGAGCCCTGATGCCTGGCTGGAGCACCAAGGGCCTGTTATCCACACGGCTCAGAATAAAAGGGAGAAAAAAAAAAAGAAAGATAGAAAAAGATAAAATAAAATAAAATGAAATAAAATAAAGTTATTGAAATAAAAAATAATTATTAAAAGAAATTTAAAATTAATTTAAAAAAAGAAAGAAAGAAAGAAGAGAGCAACCAAACCAAAAAACAAATCCAACAATGATAACAAGAGCTAAAAACTCTACAGAAAAAAAAAAAAGGGCAGACAGAACCCTAAGACAAATGGTAAAAGCAAAGCTATACAGACAAAATCACAGACAGAAGCATACACATACACACTCTCAAAAAGAGAAAATGGAAAAAAGTATATATATCATTGCTCCCAAACTCCACCTCCTCAATTTGGGATGATTTGTTGTCTATTCAGGTATTCCACAGATGCAGCATACATCAAATTGATTGTGGAGATTTAATCTGCTGCTCCTGAGGCTGCTGGGAGAGATTTCCCTTTCTCTTCTTTGTTCGCACAGCTCCTGGGGTTCAGCTTTGGATTTGGCCCCGCCTCTGCATGTAGGTCACCTGAGGGTGTCTGTTTTATGCTCAGACAGGATGGGGTTAAAGGAGCAGCTGTTTCGGGGGTTGTGGCTCACTCAGGCCGGGGGGAGGGAGGGGTACAGAATGCAGGGTGAGCCTGCGGGGGCAGAGACCGGCATGACATTTCATCAGCCCGAGGCACGCCGTGTGTTCTCCCGGGGAAGTTGTCCCTGGATCACGGGACCCTGGAAGTGGCGGGCTGCACAGGCTCCCGGGAGCGGAGGTGTGGATAGTGACCTGTGCTTGCACACAGGCTTCTTGGTGGCCGCAGCAGCAGCCTTAGTGTCTCGTGCCCGTCTCTGGGGTCCGTGCTGATAGCCGCGGCTCGTGCCCATCTCTGAGGCTCCTTTAAGTGGCGTTCTTAATCCCCTCTCCTCCCACACCACAAAACAAAGAGGCAAGAAAAAGTCTCTTGCCTCTTTGGCAGTTCCAGACCTTTTCCCGTACTCCCTCCCAGCTAGCTGTGGTGCACTAGCCCCCTTCAGGCTGTGTTCACGCCGCCAACCCCAGTCCTCTCCCTGGGATCCGACTGAAGCTGGAGCCTCAGCTCCCAGCCCCCGCCCGCTCCGGCGGGTGAGCAGACAAGCCTCTCGGGCTGGTGAGTGCTGGTCGGCACCGATCCTCTGTGCGGGAATCTCTCCGCTTTGCCCTCCGCACCCCTGTTGCTGCGCTCTCCTCCATGGCTCTAAAGCTTCCCCGCTCTGCCACCCACAGCCTCCACCCGTGAAAGGGCTTCCTAGTGTGTGGAAACCTTTCCTCCTTTACAACTCCCTCCCATTGGTGCATTCCCGTTCCTATTCTTTTGTCTCTGTTTTTTCTTTTTTCCTTTGCCCTACCCAGGTACGTGGAGAGTCTCTTGCCTTTTGGGAGGTCTGAGGTCTTCTGCCAGCGTTCAGTAGGTGTTCTGTAGGAGTTGTTCCACATGTAGATGTATTTCTGATGTATTTGTGGGGAGGAAGGTGATCTCCACGTGTTACTCTTCTGCCATCTTGAAGCTCCCCTCTGCCAACACTTTTAACACAAAATCCTTCAAATAAATATATCGTGGGCAAAAATAAGGATCAAATTTCACTTTGTATTTGTAAATGTTTGCCATAGTTTTGATGGATATTATTCCCATAGTAAGGATTTGGATTTCTTTTAAGGAAGTAAATGAGAATGAGGGAAAAGTTTTATAAATATTATCACTAGAAGCATCACCTGCCTACTTACATGTCTTTAGGCATATATCATTGTGGTAGATATTACATAAGACTCTCCAAAAATGTCTTATATGCTAGTTTGAGAAGACTTTTTCGCTAACCTGTCAATGTGTCTAATATATGGCAATAAAATAACAATAATCTATCAGTTAAATTCACTTGTAGTCTTTGATAGCTAAAATAAAAGGATGATTGTGACAACTTAGAATGTCACATTTCTGAAAAATCTGAGGTCTTGGGTTGCATACCATTACCAAGAAAATGGAAGCATGCTTACATTTCTAGTGGGAAACCTGCAAACTTTGAGAAAGAAATGTAATTGCTAAATCACTGAAGCTACTCTGGATTCTCTTTTTGCTAGATTTTGAAACAATAATGTAATGTTGAGACTAGTCAGAAATATCATGATCTTATTTTAACTATGATTTTCTTACCATTAGATTTAAGTGGCAATAAAATTTCCCAAGAGGGAGAATAAAGGATGCATTCCACATTTCACCCTAAAACAATCACAGAATCAGTCTGGGTTTGCCTGACCCAGTAGTTTGGGGATTAGTCAGGTTAAGGTATGCAGTTAATATGTTAAGTCCCTGAATCTCAGATTCTGTGTGACACTTTCAGGAAAACATTTGGGAAGAACATTTAGAAGGCCTTGCCATATCTAGAAGTTTCAATCAAATTATGTTGCTTCATAAGCCTTTATTGTAAGGCAGTCACAGTTGGGGACGTGAATTTTATTCTTGTAGGTCACCTGTAACAGTGTCCTATTATTTTTTTAAACAACTAAATCCTTTGGCAGCTGAAAATCTTTTCCCATTTATCACAAAATCTATATCACTGTGTATATTTTGGGCTATAATTCACATTTCTGTGAATGGAAATTTGGTTGAAAATTTCCTTACTTCTTGCCTGAGACAAAAAATTAGGGGAGATTTAATACAGTTTTGGACATTTACTCTGAATCAGTGCTCCTTATTAGCCAGACTCTTCCCACACTCATAGATAAAATCATTCAAGCAGACTATAGACAACTTTTTAAGGCATAACATTTCTGGATTCTGAAAGGTGAAATAAGATAAATGAACGTTTTATTTTTCTTTCATGTATGACTATTTCATTAGATCAGCAGGGCATCACTGGTGAAATATTAGTGTCTAAAGGATTTAATACATTTTTAAATAAAGTTGAATTCCCTTCCGATGTCTAAACTATGAACTAGTAATATCTGACTCAAGAATGATAAGAAGAGCAATATCTATCCATCCTCTTGGAAGTATTTTTTTTTTATTTTTAGCAATAATACCAGTGACACTTCTCACAACTCTTTACGATCAACAGTAAGATGTATTTCTCACTTTTCACTATTGAGCACTGTCTTAATATGAACTGGATTAAAATGAGGTTTAAATCTGTAAAGACGGTGATTATTATAAAACACTTTACTCTTTACTTGACAGCTTGACATCTGATTCCATAAAAGGGAAGATACATTTTTGTTCAGTATGTGGTACATGTAAGGATACAGAAACATAGATCTGCATCTTATCTTTCAGATGTCAATGATGAACCGTATTTTGTTTTTTTAAAAAGGTCAAGCATAGATTTTTTGAGCACTAATATTTCCTAGAACTGCCATTTCTCTCATTTGCATTATAGTTAATCCTCAGCAGTTCTGTATATTGGAGCTATTTTATTAGACCATTTCTTAATTTTTAGTATTAAAACTATGGGGTTTGGTGGAAAGGGGAAGAGTAATGGAAAGAACATTGTTAGGGGTGGGAGTATTATTTTACCTTTAAATTGTTATTTTTGTGCACAATATAATTCAATAAACTTTTCCTAATACTTGAATATTGAAGCATATTTTACAATAGAGATATTTAATTGTCAAAGTTAAACGGACAAGATACATCCACATAGCTTTAAGCATTTAACCACCTAATATACTATCCTTATTTAATTTAATGGACATTTGAATGTTGTCAGGTAGGAAAACATTTTACTCTGTCCTTCTAAGTTCTTCTGGCTGTTCTAAGAGTTAGAACGACCTGAGACAGATTAACAGGAGAAAATCAAAACAAAAATCTAATAACATATATACATGGGAGAGATCCCAGAAAACTGTGTAACTCACCAAAATGGCTGAAACTCTCATCTTAAATACCATCTTCAACTATAGACAAAGAAGGATGTTGGGGGTAGTAGTTTGGGGCTTTGATGCTGAGGAAGGCAATTGACATGGAGATGGAAAAGCAAATGTTTGGTAAACAAATGTTTGCTGGGCCAAGCAGTGAGGATGGGACACAGAGTGGCCTCTGATCTCTAGGCCCTGCTGAGTTTCCTCCACCTCACCAAGCTTATATTCTTTGCAAATATCTCTGGTGATAGCTCTATTCTGGGAATAGGCCCTTCATCTAAATGCTTTTAGGCAGTTAAGGGCGAAGGAACAAAACAACTTCCTGAGCTTTCTGCTTCTTAGAAATAACCAGCCTAAATTAATCCTCATGTCAAAAAGATAAGTTTTGGGGTGGCAAATTTTGCTACCCTACAATGTGGCATGATACGTTTGACAGACTACCACACAGATAGACATGAAACTGCTCACAATTGACAGAAAATTTTAAAATCAGATTCTTAAACTGTGCATAGGAAATTCAACTCTAGTAGACTTGGTCTAAAAAATAAAGTTAAATCTGAGACCTGAGCACAAATCTTCTTAGAAACTACTGTAGCACAGGACACTTTGCTCAAATACATTTGAGAATTTCTTCTTTGCTTAGTGTATAACTATAAAATCACCAGCTGACTTTGCAAGTCCATCAGGAGTATGTGCTTAATTCACTTTCTCATACATCTGTCCCATTATTCAGTTACATCTTCAGTCATATAGACCACATCCTGGATTTCCCTACCTTAGGCCATATTGCTCTCTCTGCCAAAAAATGTCTTCTCTTCACCCTCTGCATCTAGACTCTACCAGACTTTACTTATTTCATAGACTTGTCCATTAATTATAGTTATTAGTTTGTCTTTTCTTTTGCTCTAGATCAGAGGTCAGCAAACTTTTTCTGTAAAGGGCCAGAGTAGTGTTGCTGAAACCTGACCTCTGTCACACCAAATTGAATCTTGGAGACAGAGTTTTGGGTGAAGTAGCAAAGAATAGCTTTATTGCTTTGCCAGGTGAAGCAGGCCACAGTAAGCTAATGCCCTGAAAACTATGTGTCCCAACCCATGGGGGCTTGTGAGGAGTTTTATAGCAATGGTTCAAGGGGGGCAGGTTTGCTGATAAGGATCAGGGTGCATGCAGGGCTTGCATTCCTTCAATCCAGAGATCATCAGGCATCATGTGGTCTTGTGATGGGCTTCTGTGGTTCTCGAGGTTATCAAACTGTGACCTTTTCTGTGGAATGAAGAATGCTTCATCAAGTAGTTAACATCTTCCATTTGGTGGGGGTTTTAGTTGTGCAGAAGAGCTCAAAGATACTGTTATGTATATCCCTTGAGGAGGAACCAGGACCCTACCCCAAAGCTGCACTATCGTTTCTTGATTGCTCCTCCCTTGTCTCCCAATCCTCTCCCTTCCCTGATTAACAACTGTTTGAACCTGCCCTTTGGAACTAGGGATGGTCATGGAACCTGAATGAAGATTATTTCCTACAAACAAGAAACAGGGGAAGCAGAAAGGCTTTTGTGCCCAGGAGCCCCCCAGGGTCCTGCTCAGTTTCTGTAGGTTTTACATATAACAAAAGAGAAACCAAATTCCTGCAAAATTTAAATTGATGATATTCAAACCATCAAGTGTAATAATAATGAGTACAATGTTTTATGTAATAGCAAACTACTAATGAAATGAATGTACTTGTGTATCTGATCTCGGAAAATGTCTTTTCACACAGATAGGTACTGCCAAATACTGATATCAATCCACAAGCATATAGTTTTAACTCAACATATCTATTGTTGGAAGGCATCTGAAGAATTCTATTAGATTATTTTCTTCATATCTGCCATTTAGCATGCCATTACATTGAAGATTAATCATTTCTAATTGATAGATAAAAGCTCCTCAATTCCATATTTATTGCAACCTATTGAAAATTTGAGTTTGTGCACAAATGGAAATTCTGCTTCTTGTTTTAACTTCTACAGGACTGGAGTGTATAAAGTAACTTACCATTACTTGTGACTCAAACAATTTTAGTTGTCATCAGAGTGACTTTACTGCAGTATAAGTTTTACATATAAGCACTCTTTTACCTTACAATTTTAGGTTGATTTATCAAGATGTTATCAAGTTTGCAACAAAAACTAATTGCCAGAGTGATTCAGCATTCAATAATAGTGGTCAAGGGTACTTCTCATTCAGCAAAATTTCCGTCTTGGCTCTGAGCTCAAAAATAAACCTTTGCCACTTATAAGCCATCCAATTGCTTGTATGGTAAGGCAAGTCAGGATATTCAACTTGCAGTTTTGACGAAAGTTCACGGAATAACAATGGTTCCATTAGCAATAGTGAATGAAGTTCACTATTGACACTCCTAGTTCAATACATGATAGATTCAAATATTTTGCACAAAGTACCTGCTGATGTATAATCCAATAAACAGCCATAGGCTTTGAACACCTTATGTTTTCCAAAGCATTGTATATTTGTCCAGCTAAACTTTTTTTCTGTGCGACATATATTTCACCCACCATTAGTTGTAACACACCTTAACAGATCCCACATCAGGTTTTACTGAATTAGTGTTTTGTCAAATTCTTTGAAAATATTCTTGCCTGTTCTGTTCCACACAGACAATTCATTCATAGAGGCTAATTTTTCAGTCTCTTCAAACTTGGTATCACTTCCTCAAGCAAGTAACAGCAATTAAGCATTGTTGGTAACATCTGTTAACTCACGAAGGAAAAACACTCCATACCATTTTCCCTTGTTTTTTTTTAAATTTACCATTGCTGTTGCTCTCAATGTCCTCAACTTTTTGAGTAACTGTACTTGGTGAAACACTAATAGTCTTAAGTTTGTTTTCTCTAGATGTATTTCTTTGGTTGTTGTAAGCAAACCCTGTTTAATAACTCACCATCAGTGAGTAGTTCTCTCTGCTTGGTTAACAAATTAGCTTTTCAGAAACTTACTTTTGTCACTCATTTTCATTTATTTTTGTGATGAAATTCTGCTGTGATGAGACCTTTCATTTTAATTTTCTAATTCTTCTAACTGTTGCTTTCTTGTGAGTTGGAATATTGTGATGAGTGCTTAGTCTGTAATATTAACGTGTATTGCATTCTTTTTGTCACAGCTATAGTGTCATTGCAGAATAAACACAATTTGCCATTTAAATGATAACAAAATAATTCTTGCTCAACTGGGCCTTAAAAATGTGATGTTCCACATCTGACTGTCTTTTCTTTTCTTGATTTGAACTAATGGGCATGCAGGGATAATAAAAACATAAAACATAAACTGTCATGGTAAGGCAATAGGAATGGGGCACTTAAAACTGTGGGGGAGGAAAAATAATTTTTCCTCCACCCTTTCAGATTCTTGGTTGAGACCCTCTCCCCAACCTCATAATAAAAGACAGATTAACAGGAGGAAAACAAACAAGTTTAATAACATGTATCCCTCCTGTATATGTGAGAGGTACCCAGGAAATCTGAGTAACTATCTGAAACGGCCCAAGCCATCACCTTAAATACCATCTCCAGATAAAGACAAAAGGAGATGTTGGGGGCAGGGGAGCCAGTTATGGGAGGCTATGAAGAAAAGCACAATAATCAAGGGTAAGATTGTTGTGCAGATTTAGGTCTGTTGCCTACTTCACTGAAAAAAGTTTTAGAGATTTAGTCATCCTTCACTTCCTGGTACAGAGAGGGAGACACACTTATAAATGGAGATTTCCCTTATAAATGTAAATATCCTTTACAAAAGGGTAACTTCTCTTGGTTTTCAGAGCTTTTCTTATGTCTGCTGTTTCATAAAAATAATCAGCCTAAAATAATCCTTATGCCAGAAACATATTTTGGGGTGGCAAATATGCTCCCCCTCAAAACCCTGTCAAGTAATAATTACATAACTCTAATTGGTAGTACACCAAACATCAGTATGAAGTCTTGAGACTGTGACATAAGGTCTCTGTCACTGCTACTCTATTCTGCTATTATAGCCCATGAGCTTCCAACAGTCACTGAACTGGGTTTCCTTAGCTTCCTTGAAAAAATTCTCCCTTGGCTAGATAAAAGGATGACTTTTTAACCAAACCCTTTCCCCCATATACTAAAATCACATACATAGAAATGTGTAGAGTATACATTCAATATTTTTAAAACAGAGACTATACTCTCTGTCCTGAAGAAAATAAAACGGATATAGACATCATCTTTTCAAAATCTTGATAATTATTCTGGGTTGGTATGCTAGTATCTCTATATTGGTTCATAAATTTCTTGGCATTTGTAACAACTGTTAAATATCTTTATATGATAGATAGCAAATTTGTGGTGTGGTGGCATGCACAGGATAGATTTTAATTTCAGACACTGTAAATTTGCAAATATAAGCTGTTGAAACCATTGAGTTGTAAAAGCATTGGACTGAAAGTCTCTCCAACTTAAATTTCAGCCATTTAAATGTTTTAAACTGCCCTCCACAATTGCATTCAAATGTTTAACGGAACTCTTAAATGTAACACTGGGTTATAAGCTCCATGGGAAAAGGAATTTCTTTTCTTTTTTATTTTCTCTTGTTTATTCCCAGTATCTAGAGCTGTGCCTATCACATTGTAAGTCCTCAATAACTACAATGTCTAGAAAGAGATATTTACCCAGGCACTACTTTACTTACCTGTGTTTGATGCACGTGCGCAATGTACTATGTTTTTCACTTTTAACAAACAAAAATACTTCTATTTTGTTCCCTTTGTAAAGCCAATGAAGGAGGTTATACGATCTCGCACACCCATGAAAGAGACAACTACTGTGGAGATCTGGACTCATCCCCAACCACAGGTATGAAAGGAAACACTTGATATTTCCCTTTCCTTGATTTTTATGAATGTATAAAAACCATTTTTAAGATGTATTTCTCGATATGCATTCCATGAAGTTTCTTTAGGTGATTTTATGCTGGACTCTAGTGTGAAAATATGACAGTAAATACATATTTCTTCCTAGTGTAGTTTGATAATAATATTGGAGGTAGTTTATTTGTTGCATAAGGTAAAAGTATTCCTCAAAAAGCATCTTCTAAATGGTTGTCTATTCCACTGATGTTTGTCTAGTCATGAGGTCGTGGAGTGAAAAAAAATTGAGAACTGCTGTTTTACAATATGACTTAAATTTAAGGTTTAGCATAATATAGGACAATTTGATTTTATGCTAATTAGGCAAACTTTAGTAAGACCTCCCTGAAAGAAACCAGTTTGAATTTTAAAGGAAATTATGTTATAAGGTATTTTTAAAGAATCCACTTTTACTCATTTCAATCAGGACAGCTCAAAATGTGACTAACAAATCCAATCAAATTTGTTTTCTTCATAGAGGCCATAAGGGGAATTTGCAGATGAAGTGAGGAGACCAATCTAAACATTTGTTGGCCATTTATTATTCTGTGGCTGATTTACTTACTGTTGTCCATAACGTAGAGGTCCTGAATTTGACCCCTTGGGTGCCAAATTAATAACCATAAATTATCCTCTATCCAGTTATTTTCAAATGTCATTTATTTGTTACAAAGGATATAAATTTTTAAAATGTAGATACATAAATGCATATCTAGAGTATCAGAAAAACAACCCAAATGGAGTGAGAAGAGAATCACATTGCTTATCATTTATTATTTGATGAGTGCTTCTGAAATTCATGGAAGTCATGTGTTCTATAATAATAACATCCTACAATATTTTACAGTGTTAATTTATGCTCTTTAGGAAGAGTTACAGATTTAATACGTGCCCTGTGGGAAGAAATGGTTAATTGAATAAAGGTTCATTGCAATCTAGGAGCTGTCCAAATTGTTACTAGCTTTAAATTACTCAAGTCCGAATTCATGAAGTTTTGCCAAATTTCAAACTGACTTTCCGGTCTTGCACCTCTGATTCAGTCTCAAGAAAATTGATGAGGATGTAGAATACACGGTGATAGAATCCACATCTATATCCTTGATTAAGAGGCTATGCAGTCTTCAGAATAGCTCTTTTGAAGAAAAGTACACAATTTTAAAATGTGTACTTTAAGGTCCAAAGATTTGAACTACTAGTGTGACAAGAGGTAGGACTAGGATAAATAGTTAGATGTCAGATGAAATTAGACATTGTTATGTTACACTCTTCCTCTATGAATAAGACATTGCTCTATGAGCAATATTTTTTACCTAGCCAGTTACTCCTGATTGTATTCTACTAAAAGGAGTGCAATATAAGTAATTCTACTAATTTCTTGCCGATTACTGATTCTCTTGTTTGTTTATAAACTTAAAATCTTGTTGGAGACACAATTATTTCTCTTTTTTTAACATCTTTACTGGAGTATAATTGCTTTAAAATGGTGTGTTAGTTTCTGCTTTATAACAAAGTGAATCAGCTATACATATACATGTGTCCCCATATCTCTTCCCTCTTGCATCTCCCTCCCACCCTCCCTGCCCCACCCCTCTAGGTGGTCACAAAGCACTGAACTGATCTCCCTGTAGTGGGTTCATTTTGCTTGAGGCTCTTTTATTAGGTAAATCTTTTAGGTATCTGAGAGCCTTGATTATCCTTACTGCATGAGACTTCAATTGAAATTTAAGATGCATCATAGAGTGGTGGATTGCACTGCATAGAATTACCATGAATATGATACAGATAAGGACTTTCCAACCTTGTTTTTGGTAAACATTGTGCTTGCCTCCGAAAAGTTTAAAGAAAATATGTGTTTTATGAATAAGCTTTTATGGTTCCTTATATTTAGCAAGATATTCAATACTCATTTGTGGGATTTCAAAAGCAACAATCTAAAAATAGAAACTACTGAAACTAGAGTGTAACCTGAAAATTAAATTATTTCTATTCCTCCATTGAAATCTTTAAACTCTTTGATAATGCCTCCCTCTACCACTCAGATGACAATTAAAGTCATGATACAGATGGTGACTTGGACGGTTTATTTCTTTTAAATGAGCAAATACTACAATGGTGTCCCATAAAGCAGAATGGTTCTTAGCTGTAAAAGCTAACTGTTCAACTAATTGAAGTAACTTGTGAACCATGAAATAGGTCAACTTATTCTTTGACCAAAGAAAATCAAAATGAAAGTGTCCGTTTCCTTACAAGAAATATCCTTGTAAGTCCATTTCCTTTAGCGCTTTTCTTAGAATCTTTAGAAAATATGTGTACAACTGGGGTGCATGTCTTGAAGTTCCAAGTTAGATTTTTAAAAATTAACGTGATTTTTAAATAACATTGGAAAAGGAATCAAATCACGCATAGCAGCTTTTCAATGTGCAGTGGACAACAGTGGGGTCAAAAACATTCACTGTAGCTAACCTCCTAGCATCTGTGTAGTACTAGGGGAAATAGAGAGCTACTCGGAAATGGCCGTTGACCAGCTTTTCACATGCTGTTTACATATGCCAGTTAATGTGGAATTCTTATTTTTTGGTAATGCAGCATTCTATAATAACTCGATCTTTTCCCCTTGCATAATAAATTCTCCACCCCCAATCACCTTCCCTGCCTCTGATTCTTAGTAATTACAATGCTCTGTGTGCTAGCAAGTCTAAAACTGAATAACGTTCTGTCAAAAACTTGAAACAAAATAAAACTAGTATATCTGGGGGGAGTCTTTCTGTGGCTTTCTATGACTTTCAATTACAATGGCCTTGCTTGTGAAACGATTCTGAGGACAGTCTGATTATGAATATAGACATTAACTTGGCTGCCACTGTACTTCATTAAATCCAGATGTATTGTGATCATGACTTATATTCATTGAGAACTAAATAGCTTAGAACAGTAGTATCAGGCAACTGCTATAGAATATATGAGTGGGGAATGGACCCACTGCTTGACATTAACTTCCCAAACCTTAACACCCACAACTAGTGACTTATGTCTACTACAAAGAACACAGTTCACCTCTGGCACAGAAAGTAAATGAAATAGTGCAAACACTGTGAAGTGATACAAGAGAAATAAGAAAAGTAGAGCAAATTTTTACTTTGGAAAGATGACAGAAGTCATATGTGGCAATGGAATTTATTTCTTTTATTTAACATAACCTATGTAAACTTACTACATATCAGGTGGTCTTTTAAGCAATTAAAACATTAACTCATTGAATTCTCATTACAAACTTATAACTATTATTAAACCTATTATTGTTATCATTAACCCTATTTTGTAGATGAGGAAGTTGGGGCACCAAGAGATGATGGCAAGTACCAAAGGCAGGATGCAGACTCCCTGGGCCTGGCTCTAAAGCTCACCTTTGTAACAACTGCTTAATAATTTCTCACCACAAATGAACAGCAATAATGGAAGGTGGTCCCTGGGACAAGAAATATTTTAAAAGGAGTCTCTTTCTAGTGTTAAACTAACATAATTTTCTATTCAGCTAGAACACCTGCTTGTATTTGCATATGATAAAGGAAGATGACCTCGTTATGATGCTGGAATGAAAATAAAAGAACAATAAGACGTGTGGATCATAAAGAATATGAGGTTTTAAAATAATCAGAAAAATGAAATTTTTAGACATATTAAATCTACAATGATAATCCTTAATGAAATTCTTTCTGCAGGATGAGAAAGGCTAATTAACAGTAATAGAATGCATGAGAATTCCCATGGTTTTAAAGAATTACCTTGTAATCTTGGAATAGTGGCTAACAGGATCACTAATTCGATATGTTAACAGTAAAGTCATTTGTTGAAGGAATTGCTACACTAATCTTATATTTTACCACAGCATGGTTAGGAAATCCACAGGGCTTTGACAAATCAGTTTTCATAAAGTAAAATCAGCTCTTACAGTTCTTTCATATTCTAAATGGCCTACAACTACTGATAGAATAAGTCACACGCTATTATTGTTTTTTTGTTTTGAAATAGAACAACTCCAAAGGAAAGTTTAGATGTTCAGGTTAAGGGTCAACACTAGTGTCTTTGCTTCTCTTGCAAGGAAAAAAAAATAGATAATTAAAGAAAACTGCCTTCCTAGACTGTGCATAATTAAATCATGAAATGTTAGACTACACTTAGGCAGCATTTTGTTTTGATTTCAATATGTGTCTACTCAGTGGGGCCACTTGTAATGTTTCTTCATTAGCAGCAAAAGTATCTTGAAAAAAATTCATTGGGGTCATGAAACCACAAAACATTTTCCAAGGTGCACATACCATTAACTTCCTTTAGTTGCCAGCCTTGGTTTCACATCAGATGATATTTTTGATAATGCTTTTAAGATATACACTATTTAAAAAATTTTTTTTTGAACTACACACTTCATAATTCATATTTTCCTCAAAGATCAAAGCACTTATCTTTTGGCTGGAAATTCAGGATGTGTTTTTTTTCTTGTTATGATTTCTTCATGTTGTAGAGAAAAGTATATGTTCTATGGGAATGTAAGCTAATGATCATGCAAGGATCTGAGATCAGAATTTTTCCAAAGCTTAATCTGGGAACTTTTAAGAGTTATTTTCATCTTCTAGGATTATTTTGTGGAAGGCCTTAAAATGCCAAGCCAACTTTAGAGGTAAGTCTTGACACAATAGGAAGCCTCATTAAAAAAAGAAATCAACATGCCTTGATGTGACATTATATATAAGGTTTTATTTTCAGACATATGTAAAATACTCAACATTGTTCTCCGACCAGACTCCTAAGATTTAGCCTTTGTCCTTGACCTTTAGTGGTGTGAGTACTTTACTTTTAGTCGTTAATGACTTTTATTTCTAAGTGACTACTAAAAGCATCATGCTAGGTGCTCCACAGTAATTATTTCCTTTTCTTCAGTCCCTACAGCAGTTTCGTTGAGGTGTAGCTATAATATCTGCTTTTCTTAGTTGAGGAAACTGGGGCTCAGAGAGGTTGAATAATGCGCCTAAGTTTGCGCAGCTTGTGAGTGTTAGGGGGATTCAAACTTTAATGTTCTGATTCTAAAGTCCATGATTCTTCCCCAACTGCACACTGCCTCCCATTCTTATTATATTCATAGAGAATGTCTCTTCAGTGAACATGCATCTCACGTGTGACCTGACATCCCACTGATTCCATGGCTTATTTGTGAATCTCAGCAGCATGGCAGATTTGTGCCATGTTCACAGACAAAAGGCTCGTGAGCACCCACAGCAGATGAATACACACTGCAACAGATGGGGACCATTCTTCTGGAGCTCTTAAACTACAAAATATTGGCAACCAGTTTTGAAAAGAAATTGCTAACTATGATGTTAATATCCACTGGTTATTAAGCTTTAAAGTAGAAAATAAATATAGACCTTAAATATCATTAGTTACAATAGTAATTCATAGGAATAAAAAAAGGTCTCAATTTTCAAAACATAAGGAAGAAATCAAGGATAAACCTACTTTTACCATATTAATCATTTCTTTACATGGAATCTGGATTATGAGTTGTCAGCCTGCACATGAGTCCTCTAGCAATGCCTAGCACCCAAGCAAAATAAATTGCATTTGTAATCACAGATGAAACCTTTTTGATGACACTGAAATCAAAGTGTTAAAAGCTCATCACTTGGTTTATCTATCATGTGGGCTCACAGATAAAGCATGTTGGGAATTAAAAGTAGGCCACATGAGGGAGGAATAAACATCAAATTAGGTAGGGCTAGAGTTGGGGGCACCATTCAGGGTAAGGGTACGATCCTTACAGGAGAACTGTCAGCAAGCAAATTAGAATTCCCAAGGGGAAATATGATAAATTTGGACTAACTTTCAGAAAGCAAAGGTCCTGAACTAGTGGGAGGGGTTCTGTAGAAAAGATATTTAAACAGTGCTGATAATCATGGTCAGGCAACCATATTATTGGGTTCTCTTTGTAGTAAGACTCCAGCCAATGGCTCTCCCATTAACTATGTGTGAAGCCTGGGGCCAGTGATAAAGTATTTGAATTTGTTTCCACATCTGTAATATGAGGATATTTATATCATTCTTATAGAATTGCTATGAGGGTTAACACAATATATTCTAAGGCAAGCACCCAATAGATGTTCAATACGCAGATATCCAATTCTTTTTTTATTTTTTTCCAATCCCATCTAAAAATTGGAAAGTAAAACAAGAAGCTGGGGAAAATTCCAGGCACATGAGCTGGGTGAGTGAAACTGCCATTAACAAACATGGACATTCAGGTTTCCATGGCCTACCCTAGCACACCATACTCTACACTTAGGTAGTGAGATGACTGGGCACCTTAAAATACTCCCAGATATGGTGCAGATCATTTCAAGCCCGAGGTAGAGTTGGCATTCACCTCCTACAGTTCGGTGAGCTGACAACCTTCAGAAGTATATATAAAGGAAAAGTAGATAATTGTCAGAGACATCATATGTCCATGTCTCTTCATTTTGATAGGAGATACCCTGAAGGAAAAAAATTCCAGTTGATTCAAGTTTATATATCAGTTTCCCAGATCAGCATGAAATTATATGCTTAAAATACTTCCTTTTGGCTAATATAAAACTATTATAAGCAAATTAAAGTAAAGAAATTCTCTTGGAGGAAACACTGCTGAGTTTGCTCGGATTCATAGTAACAAGTGCATACGGTCCCAAAGTTACTTTGATACACCTGCTGATATAATCTAGAGCTAAGTTAAAAATTAGTAAAAACAAAAGTAAACTTTATCAAAATCTCATCCATAGGTCTATTCTATGACCTAATCATTAGACCAATTGTTGATTTCCAGCATAAATGTGGTGTAAACCATTACCCTCATTACATATATATATATATATATATATTTTTTTTTAAGGAATATATAATGGCAGGGAGTTCCTTAATGTGATGTGGAAGTATTTCACCTCATGATTTTGGCAGATAACAATCTGAATAGTAAATCTGTCATCCCAGGCCTTGTTTGTGTAGAATTCATTCTGTCTCACATGCAACAATGTCAAATTGCTCCATTTAACGTTAGTGCCTCAATGAATGTCAGGGAAACAATGTTAGAGCAATTTAGCAGTTTGCATGCCTCTGACACTAAAGATTTTCCTTTTTGTTTTGTTTGTTTTCTGTTTTTTTTTGACTTTGCAGTAGATAGTCCTTCTCCCCTGTGGCTATTTCCTGCTGCTAATTCCTATTAGCATACATTGTAGAACATCCTGATTCCTCTGCAGTTGTCAGCCCTTCTCTATGATATAGAGCTCTTTTTTGTGAACTAAAGTTATTGAAAAATGAGTAGGGCAACCGAAGACTTTGTGCTCATATTGAAACTCTCACCAGGTTTCTACCAAAGATCTTTGATCAGATTTGAGTTACCTTAGAAAGAATTCATCAGTGAATTTCCAAACATATTTCATCTACATATTCTTTAAGATAAGGCTGCAAAAACACATCACCTGAACTACTGCTGTAAAACTCCATCTCCTCTCCCCTCTCCTAGATTTCTCCTATCTGTCTATTATGGAAGACCTGCCATATTTTTCATCCTAAATTCCAATACTGATTGGAAGGTCCATATGGAGGGTCCTACTTTAAAAATCTTCAGATGTTTCCCATTACTTATAGAAAGAAGTTTAGTTACAGTCACAGGTTTCCATGTTTTGGCCCACACTTTCTGGTCTTTCTACACTTTTCTTTCTGGCTCATTGCTCAATGCCTACCTTAAGTTCCAATCAAACTATACTCTTTACTCTTCCTTCAGTTTTCTTATTCTTCCCTACCTATTTATTTGTATCCATTTCTCCCGTTCCAAACAATGCTTATCCCTTATCTCCTCCTGTGCTTAACCATTCTCATAGTACTCATCTTTTAAGGTACCATGTGAAATACTTTTCAATCCACCCAACTGGCTATTAGCTCTTCATTCTCTGAGCTCCCATAGCACTGTGTATGTACCTCTCAAGGCTTCTTATTACACACAGACTTACATTTCAAATATTTTTGCCCATGTCTTATTCTCCCATTTAAATGTTAGTTCTTTGAGAGCAGGGATGGTTTTCAACTCATGACTCCATACCTAGTATAGTGTCTTGAATTCAGTAAGAGTTCTCTGGTGAGAGGCAAAACATTCTTCTCTCCCCTAAGCACTGGTATTCACCTACACTTTTTTTGAAGAGGCAATATATCATGTTGGATAAGAATTTGCACTTTGGAATCAAGTCTGGGTTTAAATACCAGCATTGCCACTGACTGGTTATGTAATCTTTGCCAAACTATTTAATAGCTCAGAGTTTTATTTTCATCATTTGTCATGACAACACTAATACATCCCTTTTATCAGGAATTGATGTAGATTATATACATAACCTGTATAAAGTACTTAGTACAATATCTGGCACACAGTAAATATTCAATCAATGTTAATTAAATTATATATTAATATATATTTAATCTTATATATATGTATGTATGTATATATGTGTTTCACCTATTGAACAACAGGCCACAAATCAGTGTTTTATAATGTAATGCAGCTTTGTTTATTTCTTTATCCACTTATTCTCAAAAAGTCCATGCTGCTCTCTCTTTCAACCTGTGTCATCTCACAGCGAGGTTTCCATTTTTGTTTTAAAGTCTCTAAAGAGGAAGATTACTTAGCCTCTAAAATAACTAATTCATTAAACTCTGTCCTTCTTTGGCAAGGGGTCAAATGGTAGGACTTAATAGAACAAGAGACCCAAGAAGCAAAGCTGACTGTTTCACTTTCCATCCATCATCACTGTTGCTTTTCAGAATTCCATCAGTGTTCTTGGTACGTGAGGCTAAATCTGAAACATGATCAAATGAACTCTGCCACTTGGAGACCTCAATAATTGGCATCCTAATTAAAGCTACATTTGAAAAATCAACTATAAGTAATTTGCTCAATACTATCAACTGATCTCTTAAAATACTCCATAAAATAATTTTGAGGGTGGATTATTTCTAAAGCATCTGTTCATATGTGAGCTACTTTTACGTTCTGTGTATTTACAATAACGGGAAGCTGCTTGCTAGGCATAAGTACTGAAGGTACACAAAGAGAGGATTTAGTGATCTGCCTTGCCTCTTTAATGCACATGTTATTTGGACCATGAGAGATAACTGTGAGGACCTCTTGGGCCATTGTTTTTCAGTTTTATTGAGATATAACCGACATGTAACTTTGTGTAAGTTTGTGTTCTTCATGTGTAGAAAAAATTGGTTGTAAGGGAGCGTCTCAAGTGTTCTGATGCTAGGAATAAGAACGGCAACACCTCTGCATCCCAGACCCTAACCTCCTTCCCCTATTGACCATAGGGCAATGTGAAGAAGTATCTAATCGAGGTATGTTTAGAGTTAAGGCAAGATGAATATTCAGTCGCATGTCTGTGCTGACTCTTCTTTGAGGCAGTCATGCTTATTTCAGCTTATGATACTTGAAGGCAACACTGGGGTTACTTGACCTGCATAGCATGCCTTCTCCCTGATGCCCTAAGGAGATGGTAATAGAGAATGTTTATGGGAAAAGGAGGATAAAAAATATTGCAGACTTTTTTGATCCTTGCAAGTGTTTAGTGCATGTACTTATACAAGAAAATAATTAAATGAACAACTCCATCAACCCCTTAAAAGTGGTACTTAATCACAGAACACACTCCCTAGACATCATTTACCTTTGCTCTGTCTAAAATGGTTATGTCTTGGCTACTCAAGTGTGCTTTGAGAATTCTGTGGGTGTTCTCCATTGCATCACCTCTGAGAGTTTGGCATTGTTGTTAATACGTAGCATAGAAACATATTGGGCTTCTGTTGATATTTTTTCTATTACAACAACTTTTAAAGCTCTGTTGTTAGTTTGAAAGGGAGTTTTACAACATGTCAAATGCAAAGTTTTTCTTTTAATATTCTAATAAAAACGTCTTTGAGAGTTAGCTCTTCTGAGGCAATATAATTTACACCTGTACAAAATGCATTTTGCTCTAAATGAAGGTAAATAAATTATTTGTGCCATATGTCCCACTCTCTCTGCTTGGACTAATATTTTCCAAAGTAAGTTGTTCGTACTATTTCTTTCTTGCTTTATTGTCACTTAACACAATAATTCAAAAAAACATTTATTGAGTATTTAGTTTGCTCTAAGTCCTGAGGCAAATACTGGAAATAAAACCATGAAAAAGAAAAAAGAAAAAAAATGCAGGCCCTGTCTTCCAATAGCCTACAGCCTAGTAAGAAAAAATGTGCTAACCACTAATTATAAAATAAAATAGAAATAAATAGGTGCTAAATACTTGAATAAGTAACAATACTATCATCATGGAAAAATGATTGCATTCGACTAGGAGTGGAAATCAGGAAAGATTTCTGGTTGGAGCTGGAATTCAAAGAGTAGGACAATAAGAGTAGGATTAGGATCAATAACACATTTGTTAATTTTTTTAAAAAAACACAGTGATTTGTATTCAGCAGACCCTCATCAGCAGTAATAGTTATTATATCACAACCTCACATAGGTAGTAAGTGGTAGAGTTGGAAACCAGATCTCCTGTTTTACATAATAATTTCTTTCTACAATATTTTTCTCTTCCTGAAGATAGCATGCCCTGATTAACAGAGTTGCGTCAATATCAATGAAAAAAATTTAATTTGAATTGGATCAATTTTAGGTTGAACTGGATTACCTTGAGAACTTCTGTTTGGGGGAAAGAGTACATGAGGGAAACAGATTAAAGATCAAAAGTCATTTTTGATTGTCAGGAACTGAAAGGTTAGTTGAAACCCAAATGCAGAAGAACTCCAAATAACCTTTTGGGAATATTAAGCACACACACACCCTTGTGTCATTTATAATATTTTGATTCTGAGATTTTATCATGGTAGCACATAAAAAACTTAAAGAGATGAAGAGGGCAAAACAGGTGAGCTCTCAAGTGGCCTGTATTTAAAAATTTTAATCCTTTGGGCTTCCCTGGTGGCGCAGTGGTTGAGAGTCTGCCTGCCGATGCAGGGGACACGGGTTCGAGCCCTGGTCTGGGAAGATCCCACATGCCGCGGAGCAACTAGGCCCGTGAGCCACAACTGCTGAGCCTGCGCGTCTGGAGCCTGTGCTCCGCAACAAGAGAGGCCACGATAGTGAGAGGCCCGCGCACCGCGATGAAGAGTGGCCCCCACTTGCCGCAACTAGAGAAAGCCCTAGCACAGAAACGAAGACCCAACATAACAATCAATCAATCAATCAATAAATAAATCTTTAAAAAAAAATTTTAATCCTTAGAAGAAGTTTTTGAAGCAGACAGGAAATGCCCCCAGTTAATCTATACTGTAAATATAATTTAAGAGCACATTTAGTTTTAATAGTGAATAAAGTATACATTGTGAGCATCAGCAAGTTTGCAAGTGACTGTGTATATTATTGTCTTTTCTCTCATACACACTGACCCACATATAACATCAACTCCCCTCCAAGGAGTGCACTTAGAACTTCTGCATTTGAATTTTACTCCTTGGCTTTTCCCCAGCTTTCCTCTGCTTCTTTTATTTCATTGCCAAATGTAACACCTGATCCCTGCATTGATCCTATGAAATATGCTACTTTTAGCTCCTTTTTCTATTTTTTTTCCCCCTGGCATTACTTAGCATGTCAAGATCTATAAACTTGATGAAAATTTCAATAAATTACAGTCATTTGTATTCACTCAAGTTTATTTTCTGTTCAGAAATATATTCTCTAAAATAATGTGACAATGCTCCTGGTTATGCCTAATAATCCTAATGCTGTTGGGCTTCCCGGCATACATTATTTTGTTTTCCAATTTTTAATAAGTGAACCTGTGTCTTTTGTTCATTGAAATAAAATCCCCTTGTGATTGTTTAGTCTGTTTTATATCCTTCTGAACATGACTTGAAGGTTGCACACTGTATTTTTAAGATGAAATACCACCTAAACTTAAATAATATTACCGTGGACCTTTAAAAATCAAATCTATGATTCAAATTGTTGTATTTCTGAGTTTCTGTACTCCTTGGGGAGGGAAACTAATGTGTTAGTGGGGAGGGGGGGTGGTTAATGATTCAGACCATGACAGCTTCACATTTACTTTTCTACTTCCGCAGATGCTGTAGTGTAGACACTATTAAGATACAGTAACAGCCTATAGAAAGATTCTGCTATTCATTACAATTCAGTCAATGAAACAAGCATATTCCTATAACAATGAACATGGAGAACATTGCTCTATCAAAGAATGAAAAATAGATGTATATACTATATAAAAAAGATTGTGTCCTTGAAAGTGAACCATGTAAATAAGCAGTTATAACAAGACAGTAAAAATTATGCCATAGTAAAATAAAATAGAAATTGACTGAAAAGAGACATGAAAAGCTATGTTATACCTGCTACTGAAAAATTATCAATTTATTTACCTTCCCATTTTGATGTTCTCAGTGTTTAAGAGAATGTAGCCTTACCAATCTACAGCCAAAACATGGTGATCTAGATTTTTATTTTCTGGTGTCTGCTAGCTAGTTGGACATTGAAACTTGTGCTAAAAAATCTAACATATTGTTTTCCATTATCCTGTAAAACTCAAGCAATAAATGTGTATTGATTAACTGAATTATCTACTGACCTCAAGGAAGTGAAAGATGTTTTTCATGTTCCCTAACAGATACTTAGAAAATACTTAAAATCCTGACAAGACAGAGAAAATGGGTGTTTAAATTTTGGGGTTCAGGAAATATATAAGAAAATGAAATGCTCATTAGTTAATTGATGTACTGTTACTATCTATTGGTACTAGTCTTATAATAATATAGGGGCATATAATAGGCAGCAAACATGTTTTGTCACCTCTGGTACTCCTTTTACATATTGTTAAATTCCTGTGATTCATGCTATAGAAGGGGGAAAAGAAGTTTGTTAAGTGAATATGTATTAGATTTAAAGAAATTTACTGTAGAGATACTACAATTTGATTTGTGCAAAGAGAATTTAAATAATCTGTACTTAATCTAAAAATCTTGAGGTTGAACTGTTTTTTAAAGGAGAGGCTACCAGATATGTACCAACAGGGCTCAGTGATAGAATAAATAATGATACATTCAGAAGACAACAGTAACTGAAGAAGTAATTTATGTTGTCCCAATGGGAAGGACTAAGAATAGACTTTTCTTTTAGTGGATCTCTCCTACCTTTATTTTTTATTGAGATCAAGCTATTTAATAGATAAAAAGAGTAAACTTGCACTTTTCTGCTAGAGGCACAGAACTTCAAGCAACAATATAAAAGTAATAGCAGTAGACATAGAATCTAAGAATTCTACACGAATTCAAACTTTTTATATCTAGACCATGTTTGGAAACACCCATAACTGGCACTGCTGTTCAACCATTTGACATCTTAAACAATGCCTAAGAAATGTGAGGACCTGCTTTTTTCTTTGGGGCTTCAGTTCAGCAGCCTTGGTACATACAGTCAGCTAACTTGTGCATACTAAATCTTAGATCAAGTAACTTTGAAGGTTAAGTATGAAACAAGGATTTAGCAGAAAGGACTTCTGTCGGTTTCTTTTTCCTCCTTTACTAAACATGTCAAAATGAGAAGGTAATCGTTTAAGTCACACTCAAATGGGAGATTCAGAGGCTGCTTTGAAACTGCCAAAAGAAAACGGATCCAGGCAGGGAGACTGCAGGGTATCTCTAAGGTCTGCCCTTGTGATTCTATTTATATTCAAATTTGAAAGCATGAATTCTGCATTTACTCCCTCTCCATTGAATTCAGTTTCACTTTGGGGAGACCGTAAAACATACTTCATGCTTAAAAAACATGGGCTTTGTAAACAGGCACACTGAGGTTTGAATCTTAATTCCGTCTTTGCTAGTTACATAGCAACGGACAAACTAGTTAATTTCTCTAAGTCTCGGTTTTCTCATCAGTAAAATGGAGATGATAATAGCATACCTGCTGCATAGGGCTGTTGGAAGGATCAAATTCAACAATGCATATAAAACAATTGGGCCAGTGATAGTCAAAGCTCTAAAACAGCAGCTGTTGGGACTTCCCTGGTGGCGCAGTGGTTAAGTATCCGCCTGCCGATGCAGGGAACACAGGTTTGAGCCCTGGTCCGGGAAGATCCCACATGCCGCGGAGCAACGAAGCCCATGTGCCACAACTACCGAACCTGTGCTCTAGAGCCCACGAGCTACAACCACTGAGCCCGTGTGCCACAACTACTGAAGCCTGTGTGCCTAGAGCCCGTGCTCCACAACAAGAGAAGCCACCGCAATGAGAAGTCCACGCACCGCAATGAAGAGTAGCCCCCACTTGCTGCAACTAGAGAAAGCCCGCATGCAGCAACAGACCCAATGTAGCCAAAAATATAAATAAATAAATAAATAAAACAACAGCTGTTACTATTCCTTGAATCTTTTTTTTTTAACATCTAAAAAGGAATATTATCTGGGCTGCTTGCTCTATTTATCTTCAAGGACTAGTAATAGCCCTTTTTTTTCCCCACTGAAAAGTGGTGATTAACACCTTCACTACTTGAGACTTTATCAATCCTTACAGACATCTTGCCCAAAGTAATTCATCAGATTTTCAGGTGTGCATTGTACAGGTTAAAGGATATACAGATATTCAAACACCACTTCTTTCTTCCAAACCTATGCCTTGGATGGGGATGTTACTGAGCAAGTTTGTGTGCCCATTGCACAGTGAGGCCAAGCAAACTGAAATGCCAGAGTTTGGAGCGAGAAAGGTTTATTGCAGGGCCATGCAAGGAGAATGGGTGACTTGTGCTCAAAAAACCGAAACTCCCCCAAGGGTTTCAACAAAACATCTTTTTTTTTTTTTTTTGGTGCAAGATCTTTATTCATTTGGGGCAAGTGACTGTGAAGGGAATGAAATGGGGTGAGATGATGAAGGAAATGAGATGATGAATTTATTGCCCCAGCCACTCCCCTGCCCCCAGGTAGCCGAATTCAATAGGGCTGGCTGGTGTTAATGCCTTGTGTAGAGGCTCATGGGTAACGTCATGTGTGTGGTTTGAGAAACTTGTGGGGCACATACAGATAGCATGGCCAAATATTCATTTCACAGAGTGGATGGAGGGAGAAGAAAAGAGAAAGAGAGTTCAGGGAGCTCAGCTCAGTGCTCTGTGATGACCTAGATGAGTGGGATGGTAGGCGGTGTGGGAGGGAGGTCCAAGAGGGAAGGGATATATGTATACATATAGCTGATTCACTTCATTGTACCACAGAAACTAACACAACATTATAAAACAATTATACTCCAGTATAAAAAGGAAAAAAAATTCACAAATCTGTTTTAATTAAGTGCTAAAATTGTGCACTGCAGAATTGTGATTCTGTAGGAGCTACAGACTAGTGGGACTGATATATGCTGTACTACCCAGTAAAGCTTCTTAGAAAAGATGAGATTGGAGCTGGTCTTCAGAGATGAGTATGACTTGGATAGAAGAAAAAGAAAAAGTAGAATATTCTAGTGAGCTGTAAAGTGGGGAAGTTACCAACAGCGTGAGTAAAGTCGTAGTAGGGGAAACAAAAATGCCATCTGTGGGGGAAGCAATCAGATCATAAGGACAACATGCAGTAGCCATCAGGCCTCCCCTCGTTTTGCCAAGGCCTCATTTTTCTTCTCAGACAGTTCCCAAAGATAACCAAGTGGTAGGAGTGCTTGGCACAGAAGAGTTTAAATTTGTTTTCTTCCCTGCTAAGTGATTCTGAAATATAAATGCTAACACCTAGAGAGTTGCGCTTTCAGCTTACTGTGTAATTCCATAAGGGAGCCATTAATAATGTCAGGATGCATTAACAGCCGAGAGAGGAGAAAAACTCTAGACTTGAAACTTTCATGACAGCACCTGAAATAAATTGTTAGCTTATATCAGAGGAGTGGCCGGATTGACATAAGATTTTTCTGGGTATAATTATATCATAGTTTTTCCAATTTTATAATTAAGTCATTAGCCATTCAGGCCACTGACAAGTATAAAAGCAGATTTTAATATTTATTCTGGATAAATTGAAATAAAAAAAGAAGGAAGTTGTAAGTTAGCGTACTTATTTCTCAGAGCATGACCTCAGTTGCTATGCAGCCTAGGCTCTGATACAGTCAGTGAATGAAATTATGTGATTTTGTTTTACAATCTCACTTTATTGAAAATTAGTTTCTGGTCATCCTAAGAAATGACTTCTAAAAAAATACAAATGCCTAGTTAGGCACAGTTTATAATACCTTATAAAAGTGTATTAAAACCATTTTCAAGTTGAAAAACCCAGAAATGTTGATGACTTTATTGCTTTGAACTAATGTCCTGTGGATCACACTGGGTAATTAAAGTCAATGCAGGGCAATCACAGAAAATTTGGATAATCTGAAAGTGAGAATATCCCATCTTTGTAAGACAAAAATCTTGGTCATATTCTGAAATATGCTTATGCTAAAAATAGTTGAAAACTATTTTAAGTGTAAGGAAAATTGTTTTAGAGCAATATCCGTGTATAAAAAATGTAAGCGCTTTTATTTCTTGTAATTTGGACGCCAGAGAAGGTAAAAACATAACCTTAAGACAGTGTGAACAGGCAGTCTTACAGTGTCCCCTGGAACTCAAGTTGTTCTCCCATTGTCTTATTTTTGGTTTTTATCTCTCAATTTTGTCCTAAAACGTCTCTGTCTATGCATAAAGCTTTTATATATCTCTCATGTTGGAAGGCAGGCACACTTCTCTGTCCAGAAGTCATCTTGGTTTGGCGAATATGGACGTTGCTAGAGCAACGAACCAAGTTAGTGTCCAGGGAACTTGTTCCTTTACTTTTCAGTGACAAAGAGACAACAGGAAGAAGTTGCTATACAACTTCCCAGAGCTGGTGACAAATGTTCTGCCACTGTCAGCAAATATTCCAGACAAGCCGTACAGTGCAGGGACATTCCAATTTGATTCTCCATTGCTAGTCTTACCAAAAGAGAATATGGCTGTGCAGAAAGGCCATGAAGTACATTAGTCACTGTTTCAGGGACTTCTTATTTTCAATCTGCCATAACTATAGAATATAGTTTGGAGGTACAGAAGGTGGCAACAGGGAATAAGCAGTAGAATCACTGCAATTCTTCACTAACATCTGTGATTATGGAGAAGAAAGACAGCAGCTTTAGGCAGTTTTCAATAAACACTTCACTTCTAGTAGACAATTTGTCTATGTATAATAGGTAACTTCGACCATAGCAGAAATGGAAAGAGGGCTCTAATTCTCTTCATTAATTCTGTCTTAGTAGAGAAGAGCATTTTATTTTTTCCATTTGTTTTCCCAAATGTGCCCATTTTGAGGTATCAGAAGAGAATTAGAAATAAGCTTTTTCATTGTTTACTAACTGAAAAAGTAAGCTAGTGGGGAAAAAATCCACTCATTTAAAATAATTTGTAACTCTTCTGTGTAATGTTTGATATTCTATAGCTGAAGATCTAAGAAAAACAACTCCAGATCATCTGGAAGAAAGAAAATTTCATCCCTTTTTTTCCCCCATTATTTCAAATAATTCTAATAACAGCAATAAAAATGTCAGTGGGAGGCTAGGTGGGTGAACTGGGGAAATTCCATTCTGGTTTAGGGAAACCAAGTGCTAGGAAGCTTATTGTTTGTATTAGGCCACAGGGCCTTTAATATGTTTGTATTTGCCCTTTGCAGTTGTGTAGAGATATAATGATATACTGCTACGGTTAAATATGTGGTTTCTGTTCTTTAGTCATTAATAATTAGTTGAATGAGAACCTTACAACTACAGAAAGGATCATCTGGTGTGTGAAAATGTATGTAAAATAAGAAATAACTAGACATATGTCAATTTTAAGTTCTATGGACATAGGCTACTAAGATACATTTCTCCTCAAGGATTCCACTTGGCCATGGGAAGTCACAATCCATAATGTTGTATTATTGTGCAAAAGCTCACGGGGCCATCATGGATCTCTTGAGTACATCTTTGGGCTGGATTAAACAAAGAAGACTCATTTCAGTCAAACGTGACTATGCAGACCAACTTCCAACGTAGGTCACACACTTGATGATTTGAGAAACTATGAGGAGGGCAAAGGTCCATATAGTGCTCCAAATGTAATATCAGTTTTGTGAGGAAAGATGGATGATTGCATTTGGGATTCACCCATTCTTTGACCATGATATATATCACAGCCATTATTGTTGCATGAATCAAGTGTCTGATGCAAAGTTTCTGTAGTTTAAGATGAGCAATGACAGAACAGATTTATGGCAGTGGATATTATAAAAGCTATGCTAACTGTGTTCATTTCTCTTCAAAATAATGGAATAGAATGGTTAGTGGCAACTGAAGCAAAGAGAAGGGATAACACAACTATAAATCAGAATTGCAAAACAAGAACCCTGTGCAGTCTAACACTAGAGGATATTGTCATGTACTACACTGAACCACTAGATGGTGCACTCCGCAACTTTGTTGATTACATCTTCTCCCAAATTTTGAAAGATACCCCAAATGCCCTGTGTATATGAAATATTTAAATGTTCTTTTTGAAATTCTTAGAAATATGGAATATCTGTCATACTTGTAACTCTCTAAAGGTAGTGCATACAACTCTACTTGCCAATTAATATGCTTTTGTTGCCCCTGGGGGAAAAACGCATGTAACGAGTAACGTCATGTGTGTGGCGTTCATACATTCACTCATTTTTTTTTCCAGGCCATACAGAGATATATATATATACAACGAGATCAAGGTTGACAGTGTAATTTAGAGACTCACAACTAGGAGGAAGATTGCTCATCCTGACATTCAGGCATGGCCTAAATATAGTTCAGCAGTAAAATTTGACTCCATCCCAACTCCTCACCTATTCCTACCCGTTGCTTCTTCTGATTCCCTAAACCCCACTTAGTGCCTCCACTTTCTTAAGAAATAACTCATATTGTGGATTGCTTCCTTATATTTGGTAATATTATACTATGGTAATAAACTATGACCTCATTGATTGCTTATTTCTTTCTCTTATTGTCATACTTAGTACCTAGTAGCACACTGTCTTTTCTCATTTGTTTAATAATATAGAAAGTATTATGCAACATTCTGCATAATATTAATTTAATATGCAACTCATACATTCCTGGAACAACATGCCATATGCCTGGTAGTAACTTAGATGTTTCTTTGTGTTTTACTTGTCATGCAAGGTCAGAGCAAATTTCATTGCTTAACTATAAAATTAAAACACCTATCAGTTACAGTAGTATGTATTTCTCAGATCCTGATATTTTTATTTTTCCACTTTTACTTAAGCTTTCTCTATTTTATCTGTGCTTTATCATGTAAGACTAATTCAAATCATTGTTGGAACTAATCGATGTGTGTGTATGTGCGTGTGGGTGTTTTAGCTCAAAGAGAAAATTATTTTCATTTTTGAATTTCTCTCTATATATATTTATTTACTTGAAACCAATGTAATGAAGAATATACTTCAAACCTATGGGTATTTTTGAATCCAGAGAGTAGTTCTGCTATCCACGGATATTTCAGGTATGTTTGAATCTTAACTAGTAACGGCTATTGTGGGTCACTGACGCAAGAGTAGTGGTGTTTCACTTATATCTTTATTACATTTTTTACAACATACTTCATTCTTTTTGCAGTATTCATTGATTTTAAAAAAGCCGTTCTCCCAAATGAAAGGGAACTCCAAATTTATGACTATGTGAAGACATAGTGGTTTCAGTTTTCTATGGCAGTACTCACTTGGTTTTAACAGCTTGACTTTCATAGAATAATGCAATATCTCTAGACCTCATGTTCAAGGATGCCATCAAGGAGCCAAGACAATCCAGATAATTCAATAATATTGTTACAATTAGTGTCTAAAATGGGAAAATCACTTGCTCTTTTTCTAAGAAAAATGTGTTCTTTTTAAATACATCATTTGCTTTTAATTGGCATAAACTCTACAGAAGGGGTCCCCAACCCCTAACAGGCCGGTACCGATACACAGACTGTTAGGAACCCGGCCGCACAGCAGGAGGTGAGCAGTGGGCTAGCGAGCGAAGCTTCATCTTCAGCTCCCCATCGCTTGTGTTACTGCCTGAACCATCCTCCCCGCCACCCCAGCCACCCCGTCCGTGGAAAAATTGTCTTCCACGAAACCGGTCCCTGGTGCCAAAAAGGTTGGGGACCGCTGCTCTACAGCATTGAACAGCACAATTTTTATCTCTGCCTGCCTATAACATGTCAATAGTTGTACTGAATTAAAAGTTACCTACAAAAAGAAGACCGGCTAGTCAGAGCATGCACAGAAAGTGATAACTACAGAGATAGGTTTGACAGGCTGATCTGGGACAGCAGCTGCCAGCATGGAGAAAGAAGGGGCTCTCACAGCCATACCAGAGGAGATTCAGGGGGCAATATCCTCTGCAGAGTTATGCATTATTAAGGCATGACTGCATGTACTCAATGCAGTAGTTAAAACCAGACAATATCAAATCTAACATATAAGGTAGTTTTTATCATGCATCTTCATATTGGCATTCAACAAACTCATCATGCTTTTTCGTTTTTAGGCTCTCTTTTCCAAGGGACTTGTACATATATATAATGAATGTACACTGTAGCACTTTATGACAAAGCTCACAGAACACATAGAATATCATGTTGTTTGCTCTAAATGAAATGATGAACAATATAAAGGATTATTGTACTTATTCTAGCTCCAAAAGCACTTTTCTTTTTCTTTTTCTTTTTTCTATTGTGAGCATTTACATTTGGAGCAAACTATCACTTTAGTAAGTGGACCATGAAGGAGCCAATGCGTTTTACTCAAATTCTCAGAAGGAAGAATTTTTATCCTTGGTTAAACCATGTCTTTCTTAAAAATTGGTGCATTAAAAGATAATAAAAGAATTCCTTCTCCCGTGTGTTGTTTTAATTGTAAAGGATAACATTTTTTAATAAATTATATATCTTCAAACTATATTTTAATACATTAGGAAAGAAACTTCAGAAGCATGATTTTTTTTTTTTAATTGAAAGTCCTCATTGATACAATAAGAAAGAAAAAGAAATACAGGCACAAAATGTGTTCCTTTCTTTTTTATAGCTATATTACAGTCCAGGAATCCAGTAGCTTGCTATATAGACGATTCTTGGTTGTATTCTTGGATTTTCAAAAGTAACCCTGAGACTCCCTGAGGCTTTGCGTGGTTGAGTTGCATTGAATTCTAGCTGTCAGGTTTGGGTTATGATTTCAGTAACAATGTTACTTCTTAACCAATTATGTAAGAGTGTTGACAAATAAGGCTCCTTAATCCTCATACAGATAAGGATGGTATAGTGTAAATGATAATATGAAACAGAATATAAATAAAACCAACTCAGAAGTATTTTCTCCCTTGTAATACAGGAGTTCTAATTTTGCTTTTGTAGCTGGTGTGATGTCTCAAAGTCTTCTGCAGATGGACTTGGTTATTTCATTATCATGACTGTAGAAAATGGCAATGTTGGTTTGCAGCTCTAGAGCTTTGATAAAGCCAGCAAAGCAACCCTCCACCATTCAAAGCTGTCTTTATATGCCTTCTCCCATAAGGGAGGGAAAAAGGAATAAGGAGTGAACTTTTTAAAGAACCAATTTGCAAGCCCATGTAGTGGGATCATGTTGAGAGGGATCCAGCTTTTTGCACTTTCTTGAACTGCATCTCAAAATCAAATGATTGTTGATCAAACAATAGCTTGCACTGCACCTCAGAATTGGCTGCCATTGCTCATGTACAGCTTTGTGCAGGATTTCTTTTTTTTTCCTGGAAAAACTAGTCAACTCAAGATTGAATCGATGTTTTCTTAAGAAAAACAGATAATATTGACTTAGATGACCTAACTAACTTCTACCTCATTACCTTATCCTGATATTTCCGTATGCTAAAGTAACTATAATAAAAAGTTCTTTACCTTTTAGATACTAGGAAGCTAACATCTTCTATTAAATATATTCTATTTCTCAGAATTTTAACAGAAATCTGAGACTTATGCTCTGTTAAGTAGATTTAAGTACTGTTAACTACTTTAAACATCTGAAGATCAAAGAATTCATGTACCATGAGGATTAATTAAGTTAAGGCCTGGTCAGCTGAGATCTGAGAAACAAATCCAGAGCCCCTACTTTAGTCTTGGCTGAATAGTATTATTAATGAATGGGATTTGAAACTCAGAGATGGGAAAATGGGTTTTTTAAATGAAATAATCTATATTTATTTACATTTTGAGAGAATGAATAGATAATAAAAAGTGAAATCAATTATTTTATATATTTTTCTTAATAATTATTTTAAAATTTATAAAAGTAGCCCTTGTGCTACATTCCTAAACAGTTCCTCTCCTGACTCATTGACTTATTTCTGAGTTTCTAGAATTTCACCTGACTGCCATGATACCCCACAAGAATGATCAAAGAATGGGTTAGTGACTGGGAAAACATATGCAAGATAAAGAAGACATACATTTTTTTAAAAGGCTGAAAATCATTTCTCAAATTTGCTAATAAGAGTCAAGCTAGCAAAAAGAGAAATCTGACAAGTATTGGCTTGTGATACTGGCCATTTTTACTGTGTTGCTGTACAAGAAAGTCTAGAAAAAAATGTTTAGTGTAGTACAGAAATATCATAGCTAAGATAAATTCTTTTATCTGGTTAATATGTTCGTACTGCTTAATAGGTCCACAAAGAGAAAATAAATTTCTATTAAGTAGTCTTATTAGGAACTGTCCACAATATCCAAGTGAAATACTGATTTAGGCAGCTTGATACTCGCTGACATTACCAATAAAGGGATCTATTCATTTGTTTTTTTATTGTCTAATAAAGACAATTTGGGCTGGTAAAATCTTTTGCCAAATAAATGACAGTTTTAAATCCAACTTAGGAACTGTAGGTTTCAATTCCTTGAAAGTTGTCGGAGAACAAAAATAAAAAGACACCTGCCATGATATACCTGCTAGGTTGGGATCCGTGTGAAAGGAGACTCTAATTTCATTTTTAACTCATTTCAAAAATCTGAATTTTATATTTAGAGATCAGCTAGTATTCCACTGTTCTTTTTCACTTCTATCAGTCATGAAATGGCAACTTTAACAAAGAACATAATGGTCTATTTTGACATTGGGAATAAATTCACTCAAAATGAGTGTTGTGAATTTAAAGTTTAGAACTCTTTTACAGGCAGTCATATGTTTTAGTAGATTTTTAATGAAATTATAATTTATACAAGTGTTATTTATTTTTAAATTACCCATCATATTTTAAATCTATGTAATAATAAGGTATTCTGTGAGGATTTCATTGTTCTTAAAAATTGCAATAGTTTATTTCCTATTTTTCTTTTTTCCAGATTAAATAAATCTATGTTATTTAATATTTTCTTCTATATTTTGTTTTATCTTGATTTATTTATGTTTTATACTAATTTCAAAAGTGGCATTCCTTTTCAGTGTTCTAATACAGAGGTAAACATGGTCTTCTATAAGAAAAGATAATTGGCTTTCAAAAAGTGTATCTATAAAATTGGTTAAATAGTGAAATATTCTTTATTATTTACCTGAAATTTATAATTAGATTTAGATTAAAGAAAATGAAATCCATAAGGATCAATAACTTTGCCAAGTACTTTAATGTCAGTATAGCGAACTTTGGAATCAGATAGGTTCGGGTTGGAATCCTTTCTCTGCTCATTTTAGCTCTGTCATCATGAGCAAGTTGTTTACCCTCTTTACTTCATTTAACCATTTAAATTCTGTATGTTTCAGTTAATTCATCTGTAAAATGGGATAGTGACAGTTCCTGATGCAGAAGTGTATTTGGAGAATTTAATAAGATAATTCATGTACAATTAAAACATAATGCCTGACACAATATAAATCCTCAATAAAAGTAGTTATTATTATTTAAAATTAAGTTTCTTTCTATCATTGCTGTAATCCAATTGTCAGTACCAGGATACAAATTCAAAGGAATATATAAATTCCTTTTAGTAGATTATCAGTACCCAGTAAGTAGCTATAATGAGTACCTCCTTAATCTTACCTTATTTTGCAAAGCAGTGACTCTCTTCAGTCTTCAGTTCCTTATTTGTTGTTTTTTCCTTAGGTTTCTGGGCCCATATTTAATCACAGATGATGAAACAAGTCCATCATCTATGAAATCATTTATGCTGAGGCATGGTTAAAACAAATCAGCAATTTAGTACAGAATCACACAATGGCTAATTGCTTGCAGCTTCAGAACCATAATGAGTTTACTTATTGAGGTAAAATTAAATTAAATTTAAATTTAATTTTATTAAATTAATGTGTGCTTGTGTACTCTACCTATATGTTTCCATGTTCCTGTCTGTCATGATGAAAGTAAGTTTATTCCAGTATTTTATCCATAGAAAGCTCATAGACTTTTTAAGGAGTGCCTTTTCTACAAGATAAAGTTCCACATCTTTGGATGAAAACAAGCCTCAGCCCAAATTTTATATTTCTGAGCATCATGGGATGCTCTCACAATTTTCAGAAATTTTTTAAAGCTAAAAAATTTTTTTAAAGATACCTTGTTATCTTGAAAAGTTTGACTTTTTATCTTGCTTGGATATTATAATATTAAAATAAAGGCCAATACTTTTTATGTGCATACTGTGAATATTTTACATATACATCTAATTGTCTATGATCATATTATATAAAATTGTTATTTGTAGACAACATCATATTCACTAGGCAGGTTGGCGTTGTGCATAATGATAAACAGAATTCAGGCAGGTATACATTGAAGTCATATTTCTGCCATTTACAAGGTGACTAATTTGGGGTGAGTTATCTAACATCTCTGAGCTACACTTTCTTCATCTATATAGTGGAAGTTAAAAAAAAAAAAAAACTATCTCTTTGGGTTATTACACAGATTAAATGAGATAATACAGATAATAATAACACAAGGGCTCGTAATAATGTCTGACCCTCAATAAGTGCTCATAAATTCTAGCCTTTGCTGTTTATAATTGTTCTTGCTGTTGTCCACCTATACAATTAAGTAGGCTATATTGGGAAAACAGTCGTACGTAACTCTTACCATTACATGAATAATGCATATAAAAAACATGTAAAGTACAGTGCTCAGTAAATAGAAGGTGCTTAACAAACTGTACTTTAAAAATTGTCAATACTGCACATTCCTTACATATCCATAGTCTTCAGCAACTATTGATAGAGACTTACATGCCCAATCTGTGGCTGGTGACTCATAGGTGCTCACCACAAAACATTCCAGTCGTTATTTTAGAAAAATAAAATAGCTGGTTTGCTTTTTATATTTCCTTTCTATACATAGATATATATCTGTTAGCTTTCTGCAAGTCTTTGAAATAGGTGCTTTATTTATCTTGCTTATAGTCATTTCACTTCATCTCACCAGATATCATCTGCCTTTATTTCCAGCCATCATTCATTCCTCATTCATTTATTTTCTATGTGTCTCATATATTGGAATTTGGTATAAGAGTTTATGAAATGAATGAGTCACTCCTTAAATATTGATTCAAGAGGCAAGGATATGAAATTGGCATTTTGCATTTAATATGCAATGTGTTATCCAAAAGCATTCTGTGAGGCACTGATATTTGGCCATTTATTTTTCTTGTTTAGTTAATTCACATATAGATTGTGGTTTTGGAGTCCACCAGGCATAGATTTAGCAGTAACATAGATGGTTAGTGCTATGCAGGTGCCAAATTTAAAACACATTATTCAGAGAAACAAAATGGTTTCAAATGGGAAGCACATACGCTTTGCAATATCCATGGTAAATTTCGCTTTCAATCAATTTTAATATACCTAATCATGAAAATTAACTTAAAAGTACTGATATGGAGGAACTGCAATTGAAATGACATTTTTTTTGTGTCTATGAGACTTTTTAAATGATCTTCACTGAATCATGCAGTTCCATATCACTGACAATACACATTACTCTCTTTCCAGACAACTAGGGAGATGGATGTGCCAAACTTTAGTTCATACATTAACTGACCCAACTGTCTGACTGAACATTGTAATGTAACTCAGAGCACTTTATTTCTCTTTCACTATGTACCACACACTGTAGTTATTTATTATCTTCCATTAGCCATATCTGCACCCTCTGGCACATGCTCAGATGAATTATGCCTGAGATTAGTAAGTAGCACCCTTTATTTTTCCACTGAAACCAAAGCTTATTGTTCTGAAGATTAACACGCCACTTCTCCAATATTGCTCACCCTTTTAGATTTTTCTTCTTATCTCAACATTTAATTAAAAGAATGTTCAAATATACAACAAAGTTGAAATAATGTTCCAGTGAATACTTGTATAACCATTTATTAGCTTTCTCCTGCTAGCTAAAACATTACTTAATAGCTTAAAACACACACACAAATTTATTACCTGAATATAGGTTGGAAGTCCAGGCACAGTATGACTGGATTCTCTACTCAGGAACTCACTGGGCTGAAATTAAGGCATGGACCGGGGCTGTGATTTTCATCTGGGGCTCAAAGTCTTCTTACAAGCATACTGGTTATTGCCAAAATTCATTTGCGGTTGTAGGACTGTAGCCTTTGTTTACCGGCTAGCTGTTGGCTGGGTTCAACTCTAGAATCAACCGACAGTTCCTTGATATGTGACCTTCAACATAGGCAGTTCTCAACAGGAATGCTTGTTTTCTTCCAAAACACCTGCTCTGCATCTCTCTGACTTCTTTTTCTTTGACCAGCTTGAGAAAACTCTCTGCTTTTAAAGGGCTCATGTGATTAGGAGACCCAACCAGGACAATCTTCCTTTTGTCATATAATATAAAATAATCTAACATAATCATGAATGTGACATCTCATAGGTTCTACCCACAATCAAAGTACAGGGGCTTAGACAAGGGTGGGGATCATTGAAGGTTAGCTACGAATTCTGCCCTGTACAAACCACCACCTATATTGTCATTAATATTTTTACAGTTTCATTGAAGTATGATTAGATATACAGTAAAATTCACCCTCACCTCTTAAACTTTAAAGCCCACATTTTAAATTAAATTTTTGTATTTTTAATATTCATTTGATCAATTTTCCCAATTATAATATTGGTATAATGGTCAAATATGTGGCTCTGCTAATGGAAAATTATACAAGTCTGTTTGTAGAAGTTGCTATAGAATTACTATTTTTTTAAACAGTTACTTTTATCAATCACTTGAAGTTTGCCATCTGACTAGACTAGACCAGGCTAAAAATGTCTCCATGTCAGACAACCACAGCTTAATGCTGGCCTAGGGGTTTTTGTTTTTTATTAATCTCAGCAAAAATCTTGAATTTATGAATAAGAGGATAGTTTGTGTATACATTTTTAATGCAGGTTACTCTGCCCAAGAAAAATGTTGCCTAGTATATATTCATGTGATGATATACAGGAGCTGATATTGAAATAGCAATGATAAAGTTGCACTGATTTTAATGGTGTGCATTTAAATATAAATGAGAATAGTGGTCCAAATAAATTCCATTATATTTTGAACAGAGTTATTATAAATTAGGGTCACCTTGCAAAAAGTAATAAAGAAGACCCATTGGCTGTGATGTTACTGAGGACTAACACAAATGAATATAGCTCTAAAAAAGAAAAAAAAAAGTGGAGATACATATCATATAATTTTTTTCTTTAACAAACTGCTAAATAAAATTAGAAAGAATAGAATGAATGCATCAACAAAGAAATGGTGTGCAGTGACTTATAAAAAACAATATACTCTTCTCAATATATCTAATCTTATCACTTACAGCACACATGAAACTTGTGCTCTAATGGTGTCCAAATCCAATATTTCCCATGATGAGATCTTTCCAGCTTCATAGTTAGATCTTATTTCATTTTCCACTTTTTATTTTCCCTTGTCATTTCTTTAAAACAACTGAGCATTAAAAAACTCCAGTTACAAAGAACTAAAAATTTGTTGTAACTATAAAAATTGGACATACCTGTAAGTAGAAGTCTGCTGCACCAGAGAAAATGTTTATAGCAAATATATTTTGTCCCAGACATGGCAACTTATTGGCTTCTAAAAATTTTGCTTTTCCTTGGTTAGTCTCTTTTAAACTTAAGTAAGCTTTGTTTTTTAAATTGTAATTTTTATTGAGATAATTCTAGGTTTAAATGAAGTTGTAAGCAATAATACAGGGAGTTCCCCTGTATCCTTTACCTGTTTTCTCCAAAAGGTAACATCTTGCAACACTCTAACATAATATCAAAACCAAGATACGGACATTGGTACCATCCACCAAACTCATTTAGATTTTATTAGATTTACATACACTCATTTGCGTTTATGTGTGTGTGTGTGGTTCTGCACAACCATATCACGTGTATGTTCATGTATCCACCACCACAGTCAAGAAACTGAACAGTTCTATCACTAAAACTTTCCCTCTTGTTGCCTTTTTATTAGCATACTCATCTCCCTCAAACCATTCCTCCCCATGCTTAATCTCTGGCAACCACTAATCTATTCTCAATTTTTATAATTTTGTGATTTTAAGAATGTGTATAACTCAAATCATACAGTTTGTACCTTTGGGTATTGGTTTTTTCAGTCAGCATAATTCCCTGGAGGTTCACCCATGTTGTTGCATGTATCAATTGTTCGTTCCTTTTTATTGCTGAGTAGCATTCCATGGTATGGATATACCACAGTTTGTCTAACCATTCACTTGTTGACAGGCTTCTGAGCTGTTTCTAATTTTTTAGCTGTTTCTAATTTTTTCTTAAGTATGAATTAAGCTGCAATGAACATTAGTGTTCAAGTTGTGGTGTGGATGTGATGTAAGTTTTAATTTCTCTGAGATAAATGTCCAAAAGTGTAATTGCTGGGTCACATGTTTAGTTTTATAAGAAACTGTCAAATTGCTTTCCACAGTGTCTATACCATTTTTATTCCCATCAGCAATGAATGGGTGATTCATTTCTTTGCAATCTCTCCAGTATTTGGTGTTGTTACTATTTTTTTTTTAAATTTAGCCATTCTGATAGATGTGTAATGTTATCTCATTGTGATTTAAATTTGTATTTCCCTGATGGCTAATTGCTATGGTATGGATGTTTGTGCCCCACCCCCCATGCATATGCTGGAATTCTAACCCTCAAGGTGATGGAATTAGGAGGTGAGGCCTTTGGAATGTTATTAGGTCATGAAGTCAGAGTCCTCAGGAGTGGAATTAGTGTCCTTACAAAAGAAGCCTGAGAAAGCTCCCTTGCCCTTTCACCATGTGAGAACACAGCAAGAAGTCACATTCTACGGACCAGGAACTAGCCCCTCACCAAACATCGAATCAGCCAAGTCTTGGACTTCCAAACCTCCAGAACTGTGAGAAATAGATATTGGTTGTGTATAAGTTATCCAGTTTATGCTATTTATTTATTGCAGCTCAAACAGACTAAGATGGTAATGATGTTGAACATCCTTTCATTTACCATCTGTATATCCTCTTTAAGGAAATGGCTGTTTATATCTTTTGTTCGTGTTCTAAATGGATTGCTTGAGAATTTTTTACTGTTGCATTTTGAAAGCTCTTTATATGCTGTAGATACTACTCCTTTGTCAGATGTACGAATTGCAAATATGTTTTCCCAAACCATAGGTTGTATTTTCATCCTCTTCACAGGGAAAACATTTAAAATTTTGATGAAATCTAATTAATCAATTTTACTTTTAAGGAATGTGCTTTTGGCAGTTCAATTTTTAATTTTTTGAGGAATCTCTATACTTTTTTCCATAGTGGCTGCACTAATTTACATTACCACCAACAGTACATGAGGATTCCCTTTTCTCCACATCCTTGCCAACATTTGTTATTTGTTGTCCTTTTGATAATAGCCATTTTGATGCCAAAACTCAGCCTCTGTGCACTGGTGCCAAGTTGAATCTTGGAGACAGAGTTTTGGGTGAAGTAGAAAAGAATAGCTTTATTGCTTTGCCAGGCAAAGGGGGAAACTGTGGGCTCAAGCCCTCAAAACTGTGTGTCCCAACCTGAGGGGATTTGGTGAAGAGTTTTATAGCAATGGTTCAGGGACAGTGTTGCTGGTAAGGAACAGGGTATGTGCAGGAACTGCATTCCTTTAATCTGGCCTCAGTTGGTCTCCTGATGAGCTTCTGTGGTTCTCGATATTATCCAAACTGTGACCTTCTCTCTGGAATGAAGAATGCTCATCAAGTAGTTAACATCTTCCATTTGTTGGGGATTTTAGTTTTGCAGAAGAGCTCAAAGAAATTGTTATGTATATCCCTTGAGGCAGAACCAGGACCCTGTCCCAAGGCTGCACTATTGTTTCTTTTTTTAAAAAAAATACTTTTCAACATACACTATTTTATTTAGTATTTTTATAAGAATGTATGGTATAGTATACATGCTTTTTACAGATACATAAGCTGAGGGTCAATGAAATTATATAACATGTTTAATATTAGTAGTAAAAAGTAGTGGGAACAGGACTAAATTCCAGCTGACTTTAAACACTTAATCTGCCTCACCTCACTACTTTGATCTCACAGATATGATAGTGGTTTAAAGGTAATTTAAATACTAAAACTGAACAGATATGGCCTGTGGCCCAGCAATCCCACTTCTAAGTTATATACAACACAGAAATGTGTACATACATTCACCCAACACATGCACATATATACGTAACAGCATAATTTACAGTATGGAAAAGCTAGAAATAACCTAGATTGTCCAACAATAGAATCAATAAATTGCCATATATTCATCCAGTGGAATATAATACAGTACAAAAGTTAAATTATTGGCACAATTTTCCCAACCACATGGGAAAATTGGACAAACCAAATGATGTTGAAAGAAGCCATTCAATAATAAAGAGTACGTGGGCTTCCCTGGTGGCGCAGTGGTTGAGAATCTGCCTGCTAATGCAGGGGACACAGGTTCGAGCCCTGGTCTGGGAAGATCCCACATGCCGCGGAGCAACTAGGCCCGTGAGCCACAACTACTGAGCCTGCATGTCTGGAGCCTGTGCTCCGCAACAAGAAAGGCCACGACAGTGAGAGGCCCACGCACCGCGATGAAGAGTGGCCCCCGCTTGCCGCAACTAGAGAAAGCCCTCGCACAGAAACGAAGACCCAACACAGCCAAAAATAAATAAATAAATTAAAAAAAAATAAAGAGTACAGTATGATCCCATTCTTATAAAGTACCAAAATAAACTAAACTCTGAGGAAGTGGGTGGGCTACAGCAGGATGTTGGGTTCTGGATGCTACTTCTGTGTGATTTATTGACCCAGGTTATGGTTATGGACCCCCCAGGGTGTGTTCATTTTTGTGAAAATTCATCAATTTATAATGTTGCACTATTGTTTCTTGACTGCCCCTCCCTTGTCTCTGCATCCCCTCCCTTCCCTGATCAGCAACTCTTTGAACCTGCCCTTTGGAACACAGGGAAGGTCATGGAGGCTGAAACCTACTCCCTACAAACAAGAAACAGGAGACTCAGAAAAGCTTCCATGCCCGGGAGACCCACATGGTCCTGCTCGGTTTCAAAATGCTTTTTCTGCATCAGTTGATAGGACCATATGATTTTCCTCCTTAGACTGTTTATATGCTGGATTCCATTGTTTCTCCAGTGTTGAACAAGTCCTGCACACCTGGAATGTTCTTGGTCATGGTGTATAATTATTTTTATACACTGTTGAATTTGATTTGCTAATATTCTGTTTAGGATTTTTGCTTCTACACTCATAAGAGATATTGGTTAGTAGTTTATTTTTTTATATTGTCTTTGTCTAACATTGGTATCAGGGTAATAATAGCCTTATAAATGAATTGGGAAGCATGCTTCCTCTTATTTTTCTTGGAATATACTTGGAATCAACTCTTCTTTAAATGTTTGGCAGAATTCTCTAGAATTTTAACTGTACCACTCTATTTTTTCAGCTAACAGAACTTTCTCCCTTCACTTGACTCTTGTTTTGATATATTCTCATTCCAAGGAAATGCACCTACATTAAATTCTGCTTATTTTAGCCATGACCTTGTTTAGAGAAACAATGAGACAATCCTGATCTTTTAATGTTGATATGCTACAACCTGGAAACATGTCTTTGTGATGAACAAAAAAGTCAGAGTGGTAACTCACCTACAAAGAGCATACTATTAAGATAAAACTTTTGGAGATTATCAAGCAGGGCTGACTGAAATTCACTTTCTACCCTTTCTTGGGGTAAAAGAAAATAACTAAGGTTGCCATAATTGTGAAAGAAAAAAAAATGTTTGATGGCCCCAAGGGTTAATTTGACCTTCACTGAAATTAAAACAGATTTTGTTAGAGCATTTCTAATGATTTAACATTTGTTTTGGCTTATGGTATCAAGCATTGTTCCTGTAGCCCATTTTAAAGTTTTGTTATCTATCTGTATAGTACTAGTTATGAAATATTTTGCTTTCTGCTGTTCTTTGCTTGCAATGATTAATTCCTAGTCAGGTGATGAACGTGAATAAAGGGTGGCAATTACAATTTCTTTAATCACTTAATAATGTGGGTCCAGGGTTCAATTGAGATTTTAGACATATATCTAAAGGAATTATACTGAATTTTCTATTAATCACTGCATCTTTAGTGCTGACAAGGTCTCTTTCTAACAATAGATCTAATCATTTCAAGATGAGCCACAATTAGAATGAATATGATAAAGATCTCATCATCTAGGCCAAGATTCTGATCCCATGAGCCCAAGATAGAAACCTCTGTTTCATTACTTAATTTAACATTAAGGGCCATGCATTAAGTCTTGTGGCTCTGGAGATTTATAAATGTTTAAAGCCCTTAATAAACTTAGCTTTTTACTTTTGGACCACAGTCACTAGCTGAATAAAATGTTTGATTTTTTTTTTAAACTGGGACTTTATTTTATATGCTTCAGGCAAACTAGATCAGTATTATACAGTTTTCTATAATTCATTTTCATAAGGTAGTGATTTACTTGTGACCTCAAAGCAAAACTTTTCCCTCTCACAGTCTTTTACTACCATTCAAGGCACTTTCGTATATATCAGAAATTAATTCATTGATCATCTCTAAGTAATTTTTAGTAGCTGACTTGGTCAATAGTTTGTAAGATTCTTCCTTGTTTGTTATAGTGTACTCAAGGTTTCACAGTGCATGGTTAAAATAAAGGATGATGATGTTGATATTAACAATAACAGACAGAGTTTGTTGAGAGCTTACTATATGATGGTGTTAAGTGCTCTACTGTATTAACTCAATTAGCCCTCACAAACACTCTATCATAGTACTGCTATTTTTATTCTTGGTGTTTTACAGATAGACAAGCTCAAGCACCAAATAGAGTATTCAAGCAGCTGGCCCATGGTCAAACAGTTAATAAGTGGTAGAGCTGAGTTTTGAGCCAGGCAGTCTACTTCCAGAGCCCATGATCCTAAGTACCATGCCTGTCACATAGTAGATGCTCAATAAATATTTGTTGACTGATAAAATTCTATAGTTAAAGCTCCCAAGAATTACAACTCTCTCATTCTTCTAAAAATACTAACGATAAATAACCAATCATAAAAATAAAAGTGTCCTGAATACAGAGCTCTGCTGAGAATAAATGCAGCCAGAGAGATAAATGGAACCATCCCCTGTTTTATGTTGAACTGGAAGCTGAAAATAACAATGTCAATGTAGTAAATTGGAAAAAAAATGAAAATCTACATGATAGATTCACAAAGCAGTAAAAAATGTACAAGCTTAAAATATTTTAGATACTTTAAGAGCTAAATTCTGGGAAGACGCCTGAGGCGGATGAGCCTCTAGGGGAATGAAATACCTTTTTAAATAAAGCTCAGACCCTATCTTATGCAGTTTTAATGTAAGTCTTTGATAATTCAAGACTTTATGGATCACTCAGGAGGAGTGCTTTTATTTCTGTATTATAGAAATCTGGCAGCATCATAGATATTGGAGTCTAGCTATGGTAAGTATTCAGTTGTGTGTTTAATTAATATTCACTTTATATCTCTGCTAAAGCTATAACTAAATGTTTAGAAATTATTCTCTGGGAAATAAAATTATACAAGGATACCTCTATTATTGAGGGAAAAGCTGCCAAACTATTTTGAGATCACAAGTATTGTAATTATCTATATTCTTGTCTCTGTTCCCTTATGAAGACTATAATCTCTGTAAGGGCAAAGATGATTATTTCTATCTTGGCAATCACTGTTATCTTAGTAACTAGCCTGGTGAATGAGTGAATGAAGAAGTTAGAGGTGATGGAAGAAACAAAAGTTCATTCTAGGCTGTATTTTCCCAGCACTGTCACACTGGGTAGTCCTTCTTACCTTGAAGGGGAACTAGATTGTGAATCCTTGGTCTTTTCTCCACAAATAAGATGCTCTCCTTACATATGATGCATCTGACTTAACCAGATGGAAACTGAACAAAGAATTAAAATGTTTGAATTGGAAAATTGGTCAATTATACAATTTAGTAGTTTGCCTACATTATAGAAAATAAACTAATACTAGAGGCTCCAGATTATGCAGCTGGCCATGTTACTTGCATATGTAAAAACATTGAATATTCTAACTGTTAATATAAATGTAACAGTAATTTTTGAGGGAAAATTAACTTAGAGAAATCCAGTAGGTAAATACAAATGTAACTGCCTAATGTTAAAATCAATGCAAATGACGACTTTATAGAAACACATCTGAATGTACTTTCTCTAGCATAGAAAATCATTAGTTAGGAAAGAAAGTACTCTAGGGGATATATAATATTTATCTATTTGGAATTATTCATACATATTTGAAACATTATTCATCATCTAATTTATTTATTGCTAGATATTGTGGCACATAGAACATTAACTTCTAGTAGTATAATATTTATTTTTGATGCATTTCTACCTAAGACATACAACAGGCTTGGGTGAAAAGAATATTTCCTTCCTGATTCATGCAATTTTGGCACATAGTATAAATCTCTGAACCTCAGTTTCCACACATATAACATTAGCATAATTGTATTTATGAACTATTCTAAGGATTAATTCAGATAATGTATACTAAGTAGCTAAGAGAAAGTCTGATTCATAGGACACTTAAAAATAGTAGATGTCCAAAATAGTTGGGAGAGAAAAAGAAAGAAGAAAAGAGGGATGGGAGGAAGAGGATTTTATTTGACCTTCAAAATAATCTCTAAGGGTAGGAGAGCTATGAATTGTTATTGTTATCTCCATTTTACATATCAATAAACAGATTCAGAGAGCTCAAAGGACTTGCTCAGGGTCACACAGCTCTTTGCTCCCTTGTGATATGATAGTATTTTATTCATCTGCCCATTACAACACTTAAAATGTAATACTGTAATTATCCATTTCTACCTCTGGCTTCCCTAATAAACTGTGCGATCCTTTTGGGCAAGGGCCTTATCCCATTCATTTTTCTACAATTTAGAAAATTTGTACATAGTACCAAATAGGCTTCTGCTAAATGTTTCACAAATGAGTGAGTGATCTGGAACTGGAACCTATGTCACATTATTCAAAACCGGATATTCTATTTCTCTTGTACCATATGCTTACTTATAATCATCCCAGTCCTCCAAAAACTTACATATTATATGAAATATAGTGATTTGTGTTCAGTAATCTTTCAATGCATTTTTGGTTTGATAATCATAAAACAGAACAGCCTATTTTCTCTCCTAGGGTATTGTTTTCCTGAAATGGGAGTATATCCCCTTCGCTAATTGTATTTTTAACTAGGACTGCCATAAATTACCAAAATATTTGGTTAAAACAACAGAAATTTATTCTCCCACAATTCTGCAGGCTAAAATTCTAAAATCAAGGTGTCCTCAGTGCCTCTGAAAGCCCTAGGGAAGAATCTTTCCTTGTTTCTTCCAGCTTCTGTGGGCACCTGACAATCCTTGGCATTCATTAGCTTGTAGCTGCATCCCTCTAGTCTCTACTCCACCATCACTTGGCCACTTTCTTTCTGTCTGTGTGTGTCCTCTTCTTACAAGGACACCAGTCTTTGGATTGAGGGCATCCCTAAATCCAGGATGATTTCATCTCAAGATCCTTAACTAACATCTACAAAGACGCTTTTTACAAATAAGATCAAATTTTGAGTTTGGAGTGGACATGAATTGTTGGAGGACACTATTCTATCCACTAAAGCTATTATGCTTCATTTGAGTTGATAGTATTAAGACAAGCTTAATGAAATCTCACAAACCTAAAAGCAATGAATTCAACTGGGGAAAAAAATGAAGGGCTTTGAGTTTCAGTTTTTTCAGATGATTTGAAATAAAGTTGAAAATTCTACAGAAAATGCACTAAAAGTGGAAATTCAGTATGGAATTGCTAGAGGAGTTTGAAATAGGGGAGAATATATCAGTAATCAGCTAAGAGCTGAAGAAAACTATATGATGATCCCAGAAGAGAAGATTTTTCCCATCTAGGAAATAAGCAAGAAGTGATAATGGGTATCAGACAATTATAATAACTTAGTCTGCTGTAAGCTAGGTAATATTAGATTAAAACTAAAGTTGAAGGACACATTAAAATGAATGCAACTATATCTTAGGTTCAAGTCACAATCAGGATGTCATATGCTTAACTAGTACCTATGTGAGACCACTATATGAGAATTTAACGTTCACTTGTATTGATGCTAATGAAATAATGATACTGTTTTAAAATACCCTTTTGTTATCTCAGAGTTTGATATAAAGGCAGGTGCATAGGTCACTTTTAAATTTTTATTTCTTATCATAGATCTAGTTAGTCATGCTTTCATCTAATATAAAAACCAGGCATTCACAGAATTAAGCAGTCTGGTAGCTACTGCACATTAAAACAATGATTTCCTTTTAGCAAATAAGAAAGATCATTTGTATTCTGATGTTTATTCTCATAATCACTTTATTACTTTGATGTTCATTTTGTAAACATCTACAAGCTTTAATAGATGCAATGCAATATTCTCAGTTTTACATTTCACAAGAATGACACGTTAAGATGATCTGTAATTTAAAGTGATATTGGAGACAATTGCATATGTCTTTAGCAGCAAACAGAGGTATCTTTAAGCAAAATTCAAACAATTAAAAATGAAACACTGTTTTGACTGACATGCAATATTTTAAGAAAGCAGACGTGTCTGTCACATTGATTTTGTTATTGTCACAGTATAAGAATGTTTCAGGGCAAGAGTAGGGTTTTGAATAAACCAGAAAGATTATGTGAGAACAAGTGTAATAGTATTCTAACTTAACCCTGCCTTCTCATAAGAAACTGTGAATTTGGTATCATCCATAATATTCCGCTTCTAGGTCATTTTGAGAATATTTTACTCTTGTTTAGCTTTGTTAGATCAATTCTAGTATCAATCTTGAATAAAGCATTGTTTTTTTTCCCCCCTTAGTTTGACTCTCATTCTGGTACTCTATATAATCTCTGCATGTTCCAAATCCAACGTTCAGCACCCATGAAAAAATCATTTCAACTGGATTTAATCAGTACTCTCAATCCCTTTCCCCCATATTCAGCAAATGCAATGTCATTGTCCCATGATATCCTATCATGATATCCTATGTGTTCTTGTCCCATGATATCCTATGTGTCCCATGATATCCTATGTGTTCTTCCCATGATATCCTATGTGTTCTTCCAACTGTTTTATCAGACTTTTAACAGTGATATACTATAAGGTAGGTGGATTTGAATAAATAATTTGACAAACATTTTTAAAAGTTTCATTAACTTTAGCAGAGGGAATTTCCTTAATGTATTTCAAATTATATGTAAATTCATATCAAGAAATAGATAACCTTTCAACCCTCTCAACGGATGGTTTTGGCAATCTATTCAATGGTATCTTAGTAACAGGGAATAGTACATTAAGCTCACATAGTAGAATAGTTCATGCTACATAGTTTTATTGATCTAATTAAAATAATTTTGGACTCCAGTGTATAGTTTTAAAAATATTTAGATAGGAATTTAATTCTAAGTATTCTAATATTTAATTCTAATATTTAGACACTCTTTAATTCTAAAGTTACAAATAAATTACCTTGATGGCAAGGATGTGGAGAAATTGGAACCCTTGTACACTACTGATGGGAGTGTAAAATTGTGCAGCTGCTTTGGAAAACAGTCTGGCATTTCCTCAAAAGATTTAACATAATGTTACCCTATGACCCAGCCATTCCACTCGTAGGTATATACCCAAGAGAAAAGAAAACACATGTCCATGCAAAAACTTCTGTATGATGTTTATATTAGCATTATTCATAATACCCAAAAGGTGTAAGTACCCAAATCCCCATCAATTGATGAATGTTTAAACAAAATGTGGTATATCTATACAATGAAATATTATTTGGACATACAAAAGGAATGACTTACTGAAACATGATGCAACATGGTTGAACCTTGAAAACATTATTATAAGTGAAAGAAGCCAACCACAAAAGACCACATATTATATGATTTTATTCATAAGTCCAGAACAGAGAAATATACAATAAAAAAACAGAAAGTAGTTTAGTGGTTGTTTAAAGCTTGGGAGAAGTGAGAGGTTAAGTGGTGATAGTTAAAGAGTATGGGGTTTCTTTTGTTTTGTTTTATGTGTTTAAAAAAAATTTATTGGGGTATAGTTGATTTATAATATTGTGTTATAGGGTTTCTTTTCGAGGTGATGAAAATGTTCTAAAATTGAATATGGTGATGATTACAGATACCTGTGAATATACAAAAAAAAACTTTGACTTTATACTTTAAATGGATTAATTCTATGGTATGTAAGGTATATCAATAAAGATGTTAAAATAAAACACCAGTAATAAGAGCTAACATATATATACTATTCAAAGTGCCAACTACTGTTTGATGCCCCTAGTTTACTGATTTAACCCTTGTAACAAATACTCTGGAGTAGGAACTCATATTTCTCTATTCTACAGATGATGAAACTAAGGCAAAATGACAAGAAGAAACATGCCTGGGGTCACATAGGTAATAAGTGATAGAGACAAGAGTTGAATCCAGTCAATATAGCTCCAAAATTTGTGCTTTTCAGTAAGATTCATAATCAATTATTACAATCTAGCTCTAATTATCTATGTAATTAAATAATAGAGGAATATCTTGTTATTTGATTCAGTCTATAAATATTTATTGTAGGTCTCCTTAGTACCAGGCACCTTTTTAGGCATTGAGAATATAGCAGAATTCCAAACTCCAAAATGACAAAATGCCTGCTGCCACGGAGCTTACATTCTAGAACTTTAGAATCCAGAAGATCTGGATTGAAACCTCAGCTCTATACCTTACAAGTAGAGTGATTAAGTAAATTTCTTCATCTCTTTGATCCACATTTTCCTCTTTGTAAAATGGAAACGATAATTTTCTCACATCAAAGTGTCACTATAACAATTAAGTGAGATGATATTTGTCACTATAACAATTAAGTGAGATGATATTTATAAAGCATTTACTAAAATGCTTCATACTCAGTAAATGAAAGGTGATGATAGCAGTGGCAGTGATAGTTGTAGTAATAGTATTCCTGTCATTGTCACAATCATCACCTTCATCATCATTAAATGTAGCTAATGCCTTGGATTCAGTGTAGGAGGAAGATATAGCCTTCTAAACTTTTGCTTGAATAAGTTCACATAGCTACTTGTGAACCCAGGACTGAAACCTGAATCTTCTGATTTCAAATTTCATATTCTCTTTACTGATGTATTGAAACTATGTATACAATTTTTATACCAGTCTCAAATTTAGAAAAAAGAGAATAAGACAATAAAAATCCATAGATACATTCCCTTAAATGTGTTCTTTTGAAATGGTGATTTACATTTTAGAGAGGAAATAGATAGTAAACAAACATGTTGAGAAGGACTTTTAGGCTTACTATTATTATTAGATTCACCAGTATCTTTCCTTTAAAGCCAACAACACTCTAAGTTGCTAACTGAATAAAGTTCTGAAATACAATGTCACATGTACCAGCCTACTAAAAAAAATAAACTAGGCTGTGGTAGTTATATGGAGATTTAAGCCAAGTAAAAATTACACTTGAAGTTCTGATATTTTTAAAGCGTAGATTAGGGGGAGAGGTTGGATATTCCACATGGTATAGTATTAGAAACCTGACTCCATAGGCTTTTAATTTTTTATAAACACACATGCACACACAGCGATAAAAAACCTTCTTCCCCAGTTTTTTCCATCTGTTAGACAAATATTTATTCGGGATCTGCTCTGTGTACTATTTTCATTTGACCATGCCATTCAGAAAAGGTACCACCACAACCCTGCTGGTGTCATTGAAAGTGCTTTTTGTTAAATCTTGACCACTACTGGACATCTCAAGTTGTTATTGCACCTGATCCAGCTGACAAAAATTTAGTGATGTTGAATGGACCTAGAGATTATCATACTAAGTAAAGTAAGCCAGACAGAGAAAGACAAATATCATATGATATTGCTTATATGTAGAATCTAAAAATAAATGATACAAATGAACTTACATACAAAACAGAAATAGACCCACAGACATAGAAAACAAACTTATGGTTACCAAAGGAGAAAGGTGGGGGGGACAAATTAGGAGTTTGGGATTAACATATACACATTACTATATATAAAATAGATAACCTACAAGGACCTACTGTATAGCATAGGGAATTATACTCAATATTTTATAATAACCTGTAAGGCAAAAGAATCTGAAAAAAATAGATATATATGTATGTATGACTGAATCACTTTGCTGTTTTCCAGAAACTAACATTGTAAATCAACTATACTTCAATTAAAAAAAGAAATTTAGTGATGGTTGATGCTTTATTGAGTGATAATCGTAATCAGCTTTTAAAATAAAGCTGTGCTTATCAAGTGCATTATCTCCTGTACACATTCTGTTCTATTTCTTTCCTAATCAGCAGGCAGAGTAGTGAGTTAGGATAAGCTCCGGTGTCTTTGTCCTCTAATAAGTTTCTTCCTCTTTCTGTTACCTGTGTTTAGAGATGTGGCTGCCTTGACTTCTGACTCTAGTCTTGTTCCCTTTACTCTGTCATTAGTCTTAGTGATCAGAAATTCCTAATAGTTGTGTTCAAGAGGACAGCTGCTCTGTAAGCAGCAGCAATGCATGAAGGCAGAATGAAGGTAACAGCTGTACTGTACACAAGTCAGAAAAGGAAAAGAGAAGTAGTAAACTTGGAGATGGGTAAAAGAAGGAGTTAGGATTTTTCAGAGAGACTGCACAGAGGCAATATTCTTTTGGGTTAGAGACTTCTTCTTGTGTTGATCCCACCCTTTGTCCTTGCTGTGTTCATCCTGAATGCACAGGCCAAAAACAGACAAAGCTGAAACAAAAGCACATAGATATTGAGGAATACCAAAATCATTTGATCTTATTTCTTCCAATTATACTGATACAGCTACAGCCTCAGTGTATACTTGAATAACTCTTCACTGTGGTGACTTATCTGCCACCACACTCTACTGGGCTAACTCTGTATGATACAGAAGAGAGCTGACTAAAATTTGAGGATGCTCTCCTAGTTGGATCATCCCCTTGATATTAACACACTTTACCTCTCTTGTATGCTATATCTTGGCCCTCTTTTTCATTAGAGTCAATCAGCTCTATCAATCTAGGAAATTAGATATAATAGGAGAAATGTTCATTTATTGGCAGCAAGAGTTAGAATTTATTCACTCCTAGAGGTTAATAAGAACGTATATGAAAACTACATGACTAATGTATACTATAGAAAATTCTGAGCCCATAACATTCAGACTGGTGAACTTTTCTCCCTACCTCACTATATATAATTTAGTTTGGACAGTGATTTTGTTGATATAATTTTGGCCTCTTGGGGGTCATTTTTAAAATAAGGGGATAAAAATCCATGTCTCCATTAAAATAGAAATTGCTTTTCAGCATGTTTTTTCCCTTTCCAGAATTGATTTTTTTTTAATGTTTCTATCATCAAGTCTGGTATCAATTTGCCAACCTACTCACATGCCTGCCAATATATTTCTGTGCTTTCTTTTAATTCTAATGCTTGTCTAGTTGTCATGAGATAGGGCCCACTTATGGTGACAGATTGTGTTCTGTCTGTGTGGTGTGGAAAATGCAAAGACTATCATTTTAATATTTCCCACTTGATCTATTTTAAACTTTCTCAATAGAAATTCTCAAACAAGGGCAAAAGGAGCACAGCATAGGCAATGCTCTTAATTAAAATATATAATTTAGGGAAATAAACACATATTCTGGATTTGTCTTTTCTCACTGCAATGGTAAAGAGGTGCTCTCAATATGTTGACTAACCTTAAATATTAAGTCATTACTTTTTCAATAATTCACTAATTTACCAAGAGAGATATAATTAATATTTTCACATCTTCACTTGTCTTGCTAAGGATTTTGCATTGCTCAGTAATAAGTGGTAAAACATCTAACTAAAATCTACTGTGATTTTACAGTAAATTCTAATGGAGGGAATATAAAAAGATCTATCGTGGTTCTATAAAATAAAGAATGGTATTTTTTAATATTATATTCTTAAATATGGATAAAGTTTTGAGGGTTTTTTTGTCCATGATATTATTTCTGTTGGAAAGTTAAAATTTTTAACCTGTTATTTAAGAATTATCATTCATAATAAAGAGAGATGTAAATACCAATTGTTTAAAGACATTAAAATCCAAGGACACTTTCGTGAAAGAGATTATTCAAGGCATTATCCTCAGGCTATGCCTTCACAGACAAATAGAATTCTAACACTGAGCCATTGACGGCTGAATTTGATCAACACATAAGGACAATAAGATTATCTTAGGCTAAAAATAATTACCCAAAGTGGAAAGAAAAAAACACACTTTGATTTCCTTAGATAATAGAATTGTGACCATGTCTGGATACCTTCCTCAAAAGTCAATTTTGGAAACTCAAGTTATATTAATATGACAGGAAAAAAACTATACCCTTTTTGGTCTGAGAATAAGTCATTGGATAACAAAATATAGAGCCTTTGTTTTGTTTCAAGGCAAATTATGCTCAGAGACTGAGATTATCTTTGCCAATATTTTATTTAACACAGGTCTACTGTGGGAATTATAATTTCACAAGCCAATAGCATATAAGATAATGTCCCTTAATAAGCCAATAAAGAAATAACATACTCCAAACCAATGATTGATTAATTACACTATTGTTCCAGGCAAAGGGCACGATGAAAGGAATAAAGTCCAAATTTAGTTGTGGTGTACCTTTCTGTTGCAGGAAGGGAGACCCCTTCCAGGGCCTAGAGTGGGCTCTTGTCAACACTCGCAAATGAATTGTCCAAGGAGACACATGTACTGACAAAGCAAAAGACTTTATTGGAAATGGGCACCCAGGCAGAGAGCAACAGGGTAAAGGAACCCAGAAGAACTGCTCTGCTACGTGGCCTGCGGTCTCAGGTTTTATGGTAATGGGATTAGTTTCCGGGTTATCTCTGGACAATCATCTTGCATGGCGCATATTTGATCTGACTCAGGGTCCTCCCTGGTGGCGTTCACATCTCTCAGCCAAGATGGATTCCAGTGTGAGGGTTTCTGGGAGGTGGGCAGGACATGTCGTCTCCTCCCTCCTTCTTTTAGCCCTTCCCAAATTCTTCCAGGTTAGTTTTACAAGACATACTATGGGTTGGCATGTCCTCCCTCCTTTGGCCCCTCCCGAATACTCCTGGTTAGTTTTTGGTGGCAGCACCACATTCTTCATCGAGACCTCCTGTTGCAAGACAACTCAGGCAAGAGGTTATCATCATGCCTGGTCAAGGTTTCAGTCAATGATTCCCTGACATTTCTATGAGCTGGTTCTCGGGAGAGAGAGCTTAGTCAATTGAGAGCTGATGTCCAGCTGCCAGCGCAAAGATGAAAGTCTCTTGTTGTAGAGCACATCGCTAGGAAATGAAGGCACTGAGGCTGGCAAGCATGATAATCTCCTTCCCTGGGGCTGCTTCATGGTTTTCACCACTGCTGAGCAGAGATCCACCTTCCTAGGCAGGAGCCAGTACCCCAAAGTCTTCAGAGAGCTATTTAGATCAGCAAAGAGTCACCTTGCCCAGACAGAACACTCTCAGATGGTCCTCACACACTCTGGGTATTTATACTCTAATGTCCCCTTGCCATAGTTGCTTCTTCATATGTTCTTATTGATAAGACCCCAGCGGTGCCCCTCAGCAGTTGAGCTACTACTGAGTGCTTGTCAGCAACTGCAGATGTTGATGATGACATCCTGACACAACAACTTCAATACTTTTATTGAAACAAGTTTACTTATAAAAACAACTGTATTCTTAGATCAAAACAATTTTTGTCATGAACAAATAGATCTGAAATCATATCAAACCACTAAACAACAGCATTCATCCTCTTACTACATTTATTGTATCTTTCTTTGTATATACCCTTATTTCAAATTCACCTCTATCTCCTCCCCAATTTTCTCTGATGCTCAGAGAGACTTTTGCACAACTGTAGCAATGACAGGGAACTGAGATAAATTTGGGGAGTATCGTTAGCTAGAAATGTTAGACATGTGATCCTTTTATCATGTGATGTATTCATCCTCTACAATGGAGAATGCATCCAAGCGACAAATGGCCTAAATGCGTCTGGAGTTTTCAAAATCAATTTACCCCATTTCCTGAGGTTGAATGGGGGAAAAAAGAAGTCTTAAATAAAAATGAACAAAATGACTTTACCAGGATGGCTGCAAAAATTATTTAGTTGAACAGAATTGAATTAAGTTGCTCCTAAGACCCACAAAAATTAACATTTAGAGAGAGTATCCAAAGCTGTATAGATATTTATGTTTATTCCTAATTCATGAATCTCCAACTAAACTAGCTTTTCTTTTTAAGAAATGTGTTCATGCTTGAGATAAAGACTCATCCACTTAAAAATGGTTGGAAAATAAATAAGAGAATATCTAATTGGAAATACGTCTTTTCTTGGCCAATGCCTATGTGAGCTAAGGATTTAATGACTTTTTGATGACCATCGAAGATTTTTATATGGCTCTACATATTGCTGTATGAGATTTACAATGTTATTATATCCCTTTCCTGAAACCACTGAAGAATGCAACAGATGAAAATAGTTTCATTAGAAGAACAAAACAGTGTATTATTGCACTGGGAATTTTGGCATGTTTTTTAAAAAATGTATTTGCAATAACAAATTGGAGCTGATTTTTGTTTTTGTTTTTGTTTTGTTTTGTTTTCCTTTGCTTCCTTTGCCTCCACTTTATCCTAAATCAGCGGAAATCTGAGGGAAAAAAGGCGGGAAAGGTAAGATTGTAAATTTCAAAGAAAATTGATTTCAAAATATGTTGTGATAGTTTTTTCTTACATTTCTGAAGCCACAGTAGCTACTAAGTGGAGTTAAAACTGTAAGTATTTAAGATGACATATGTTGTAGTTCTGCCTTAAAAGAGCTTCAAGCTGAGCTGTCTCTACATTTTGTATCACTTACACAGTCCTGGAAGCAATTTTCAAGTCTTATTTTATTTTATTTTTCACCAACACTTTCTTTTCCCACTGTGCCAAAACAACATACCGCTGACAGCATCACTTCGTGAATATTCTGGTAATACAGTTATTTTATGATAAATTTTAACAATAAAAGGGACCATTTTGGTGTCAATTCACAATTTAACAGTGACAGCACAAGTTAGTGAATATGAAGCATGATGATGTCTGATAAGGTCACAGAGAAAAATACCATAAACTAAACAAGGTTAATCAGTAAATTGATGTTCTCTGAGAAACTGGGCTTTAGAATGTCATCTTTCAATGCAAAAATTTTTTTCTAATTGAAATATAGATGATGTACAATATTATGTTAGTTTCAGGTGTATTACATAGTGATTTGACATTTGCATACATTATGAAATGATTAACACCATGATAAGTCTAGTAACCATCTGTAACCATATAAAGTTATCACAATATTATCGATTGTATCCTTTATGCTGTATATTACATCTGCATGACTTATTTATTTTAAAACTGGAGGTTTCTACCTCTTAATCCCCTTCACCTTTTTCAACCACTTTCCTCCCCTCTGCCAACCGCCTTTTTGTTCTCTGAAGTCTGTTTTTGTTTTTTAGATTACGCATATAAGATCATACAGTTGTTGTCTTTCTCTGTCTGATTTATTTAACTTAGCAAAATACCCTCTTGATTCATCCATGATGTCACAAATGGCATGACTTCTTTTTTTTTAATGGCTGAGTAATATTCCATTATTATTGCATAATATTTGATGGACTCTTATTTGGCTTCCATATCTTGGCTATTGTAAATAATGCTGCAATGAGCATTGGGATGTATATATCTTTCTGAAATAGTGTTTTAGTGTTTTTGTGCTGGATCATATGGCAGTTCTATTTTTAATTTTGTGAGGAAACTCCATACTGTTTTCCACAGTGGCTGTACCAATTACATTCCCACCAACACTGCACAAGGTTTCCCTTTTCTGTACATCCTCACCAACACTCGTTATTTGTTGTCTCTTAATGATAGCCATTCTGACAGGTGTGAGGTGGTATCTCATTGTGGTTTTGATTTGAAGTTCCCTGATGATTAGTGATGTTGAGCATCTTTTCATGTGTCTTTTGAGCATCTGTATGTCTTCTATGAAAAAATGTCTATTCTGTTCCTCTGTCCATTTTTTAATCAGGTTGTTTGTTTTCTTGACGTTGAGTTGAATGAGTTCTTTGTGTATTTTGGATATTAACCCCTTATCAGTTACATCATTTGCAAATATATTCTCCCATTCTGTAGGTTGCCTTTTTGTTTTGTTGATGGTTTCCTTCGTTATGTAAAAACTTTTGAGTTTGATGTAGTCCCATTTGTTTATTATTGCTTTTGTTTCCCTTGCCTGAGTAAATAGACTCCCCAAAATATTGCTAAGACCTATGTCAAAGACCATGCTGCCAATGTTTTCTTCTAGGACTTTTATTGTTTCAGGTCTTACATTTAAGCCTTTAATCCATTTTGAGTTTACTTTTGTATATGGTGTGAAAAAGTAGCCCAGTTTGATTCTTTTACATGTAGCTGTCCATTTTTCCCAGCACCATTTATTGAAGAGAATTTTTCACATTGTATAGTTTGACCTCCTTCAATGTGAAAATTTTAAGTTCTGCTCACATATATATGAACAGTCTAGCTGTCTAGAAAAATTTGGTTTTCTACCATTAAAAAAATAAACTATGTCACACATATTGTTAAATTTTAATTACCTCATTGGTTAAACTGCACCACCACTAAAAATAAACAGTTATTCAGCTGTTCACTGACATTTGTTTTCTAGAATTTATGCCTTGGTTTCTTCACCATGTTTTGAGGTTTGGAACCAAAATGTTGTCATAATTATATGCTAGGTTAAATATGAGTGTTTTTCTAGTTTGAGAGACCAAATTTTGTCTTTGAAAAATAACTTGCCAAAGGGTGGTCTAGACTATGCCAGAAGTACTCTGTTAGCCCTGGATGGCTTTATCAAGTGTGAGAATTACCTGAAAACGGAGCCTGACTAGAATGTCAAAATGAATTTTCATTAGTGTTTGAGAGATAAACTAAAATAACAGCATTAGAGAATTTTCACTCAATATACCTTTCTGAAAGTTTTCAAATGCCTGTCTGAACCATCTTATCACTGTGACCTTGGAGTGATGACTTTTTGAGAATTAACTCCTCAGAGAAGGCAAAAGTTTATAGAAGATTTCTCCAATTAAAAGGAGGGAAGCAAGGGGAATAAAATGTCACTAACTATGTAAAGTGAAAGAGAGAGAGAGAGAGAGAAGCTCTACAGATTTTAGGTGTTCTAACATTCTCAACCATTCTGGTAAATTTAGAAAAGGACCTGTTACTCAGTTATTTAAAAGTTGGAATTTTGAAGAACAGAAATATTGGCAGATTTTATCTACTATAGTTATTCTATAAATAGAAAAGTGTTTTTGTTTTAGAAAATTAAGACTCTGTATACAGCACTCTGGGGTGAACTCAGAAAACACCTGGGTCATGAAACTTTAACATAAACCACTTCAATTGTGAATATTAAAACAGTAATATAATCACAATATAAGGAGCAATGGAAAGTGTGGTTTTTAGTGATGGATATATTTTTTTTTGGTCAAATAAAAGCAAATCTGGACTTAGAGATTTTATTCAGAATAGAGAGAAGGCTCTGACCTCAGAAATCTGCAAGGTCTTAAAATCTAACAGAAAAAAGGTGTTTCTTTTTTTTTAAGGTAAAAAGGGGTAAGCAGAGATAAGCAGAATCTTTTAAGAAGAAACTGGACAAGCCAGATAAGTGACCAGTGGGGTCCACCAGGAAAAGTGTCTTGCTGTGGTCAGCTTTTTCCCAAGAGACCCTGATATAGGGGATGTGTTCCACATTTTTAGTGCTTGCTCATTCTTTGGTGGCAAGCAGAGCTCAGGATCCTGTAGGAAGGAGAGATTCCTGAGAAAAGTTTGGTCAAGACAAAGTGTTGTAAGAAAAGGAGGGCGCCAAAGAATGGTCATATCCCAGGTTTTGGGCAAGCCCCTGGGATGGGTTCCCAAACAAAGGTCTTAGGCTTCATGCAGGAAAGAATTCAAGAGCAAGTCAAAGTAAAGTGAATGCTGATTTATTCAGGGAGATACACACTCCATAGATAGAATTTGGGCCATCTCAGAAGGCAAGAGGGCCCTGGGGTATGGGTTGTTAGTTTTTATGGGCTGGGTAATTTCATAGGCTAACAAGTGGGAAGATTATTCCAACTATCTGGGGGAAGGGGCAGAGATTTCCAGGAGTTGGGGCACCACCAACTTTTGGTCTTTTATTGTCGGACTCTGAACTGTCATGCCTGTGGGTGTGTCATTTAGATGTTAATGTATTACAATGAGTGTATAATGAGGCTCAAGGTCTACTGGAAGTTGAATCTTCCACCGTCTTGGACCTAGTAGGTTCTAACCAGTTTTTGTAGTATCCTGTTTTTCTCAAAGGCTGTGTCATTCTTTTAATTGTTGTGCCCTGCCCACTTCTCTTCGGTCTCAAAAGCAGAGTATAAGAAAGGAACAGCTGTGAGAACTTTGTCATTTTTTCCCACTACCGTTCTATACCAAAGTAAACACAGTAAAATTAACTTACTAATATTGTGTTTACTCTGTTCCAAGCACTGTGTGTGTGTAAGTGTGTGTATACATATAAGTGCATATATGTATATATGTATACTTCTATATCTATATCTACATCTATATCTATATGTCTATACCTACTACATATTTAGTCCTATAAACTCATAGTTTAATCCTATGAACTCTTTTACAGTTGAGGAAACCATGGTACAGAGAGCTAAAGTGCTTGCCTAAGATTACAGAGCTCACCAGTAGAAAAGCCATGAGTTGAACCCAGGCAATCTGTCCAGAATAACTTTAAAAAAAAAAAAAGAGAAAAACTTGAATCATAAAACAAATACTTCTTTTATATCAAAATAATTGTTTTATTGTATTTTAGTAATTACCCTGAATATATTTAATGTTTTAAGATGCTTCTGGAAGAATAATATTTTTTTAAAAAATTTACTTCTGTCAACTCTGATGATGCTACATACCTATTATCAAGCCCTTTTCACTAGTCTAGCCTGACATAATATGGTTAACATATACTATGGAGATTAGGTCTGTCCTCTGACGCCCTTTATTTTTGGTTCATTGCGTTTATGTATACATTTGAAGGGTATTTTGGATATTAAATTCAAGAAGCTATAAACCTTAAATATATTAAGTGTCAGAATATTCATTAACTTTGGATTTACTGCAAATGTCTCCATAAAAAGTTGAATTAATCTCTTGAACTCTTGAACCTCACCTATTTAGGTTTTTTTAGTATAAATTATAAAATATTACTTTTACATTCAGTTTAATTCAGAGTAAGTGAAAAATATAAGCTTCCTGCATTTGTAAAAAAATAGGGCCGCATATTAACTTAGCTAAGAATGAAGTATCTACATGAATGCTTTATTGTCCTAAAGTCTCAAACATCAAAGTACCTAGAGTCTCAAACTTCAAAGGACCTATAATTTCTCAATGACTTCCTCAGCTATTTACATTTAAATGACTTCAGAGGCCTCACCAAACAAGACTAGTTTTAGATTCCAAATCAGAGGTTTAAGGTACAGAGATAGATAGACATGTTTTTCTACCTCTCTTTTAAAAGATTACATTTCACAGGGAAGCTAGTGGCATTCAAAGAGCAGAATAAAAGCAAATGGCACACTCCATAGTTCATTCATTCTTTAGTATGGAATGGCTAAGAGTTAATTAAGGAGAAAATACATTTCAACACATAGCCACCTGTGATTGAATAAATTAGTGATATCAATGTTTATTTTCAACTAAAAGAGAGAAATACGATTTTTGAACCTGGTTAATATAAAACAAACATTTCTTGCTTAAACACAAACTGATTCCCTAAGTTAGTACTAACCTAAAAATTTCCACATAGATTTTATTTTTTTAAATCCCTCCCCTTTGGCTAAGCCTGAGTTTAAATTGCCCTCAGGGTTTGCACAAATGGCCATGCTTGTTAAAGAGTATGTCCACCAAAGTGCTAAACTGAAGTTGGCAGAAACAGAACTGACTGAGACTCTCAAAAGAGTATATTTCTTATTTCTTTATATTTGCCTAAGGTGAATTTACAAAGTGGCTTCTTTCAGACTAGGCTAGTTGGTAGCAGAAAGAATAGCTATAGGAAAAAAGCAAATAAAAGTCATTGCCTGTTATTGGCCTCTCTTCATCCAGACTCCTGTCATTTGTGTGACCATTTGCTCCAAGGCTACATGAAGAAGAGGGAGGCAATGTTCAAAGGAACATATATTAAAGTAACATTTTACTGGTGTCTCCAAGCTACTTCTTCTTCCCTTATCCTACTCAACAATCCAGAAACTTTGGGAAATTTCTTCATCATAAATTGTCCTAACTGTATAATTTAGAAGTTTGAATACGGCATGGCATGTTGAGATATTTTTTAAAGGTTTTCTCTAAATGAAACTAATTCTAAGGTTACATTTCTGAAGAGATGTATCCACAAGCCTTGGCTTTAATGAAGGATTATTTTCATACATACTTTTTGCAGCATGATAATCTAGCAAATGCATGAAGCTAAATCTACAGCAGTTGTGAATGCTATTTCTTCTATACTAACCAGTTTTCCTTATCAGGCATTCAACTGAATGTTAGTAATGCTATGAGAAAGTTAAATCACATAAGAGCTCTAATTTAGCATTACCAACTACAAGCAAACCTATTTACCTTTTTCCTACGTATGTTCCCTAGATGTGATCTTCTAGGGACATTGTACTGCAGGTATACTGAGTCCTTTGGTAGTGTCTTAACAGCTTCTTATTTTGCTTTGGAATAGATTATTTAACTCAATGAGTAGTGACTGAAAATTTAGTTAGTGGCAAAAAAAAGTGACAGATTTTAAAGGACATCTCTGGTTTGATTTTTGGATTCTCCTATGCTTATTCAAGACTTCTGCTTGCACTGACATTCAATGTTAAAACTGTTAATGTAGCTATCACCACAAATAGATATCTGTTTTGTCTTACATGTTTGTTTTTGTTGATCTGTTTTGGATTTTGTTGATTCTTGTTGTTCGGTTTGTTGATTCTATGGCCCTTACATGTACATGTGTGCATTTCCTGGATGTTATTTTCACGTGATTACAAGGCGTCCATGATTTTGAACATTGTCCTCTCTTTTTATGACCTTAACTTTATTATCCGCCTTGTGTTATCTTATCTTGTGAACTTGAACTTTCCCTTCATTAGGTCCTCTAATTGCTCATCCCACTTTATGAAATTCCTTCCTGGTTACATTTCTCTCCCCATCTCATCATTACTATCCTTGGCTTTTCATTCTTGGCTTCTCACTCTGTTTATGGTGCCAATTTCCAGCTGTAGTCCTCTCACAGATTGTATTCTCCACAGGTCACTGAACACTCTTTGGCAAAAAAAAAAAAAGAAATTACAAAATTGTACTCAAAATCTAGCTTACTACACATTCATAGTATTAAACTTCTACTGTGGCTCTAGGTATTGTTCAGAAGTCTTTAGCTCCAGAATTTCTGTTACATTTGACATTTTAAACACTGCTCCTCTCCCAGTATTTCTGGAAACCTTTCTTCCATAAAGCCTTCTGTGATCTGTCCATCCATTTCTACCCATAAATATAATGTTCACAACTGGATTGTGAGTTCATGTTAATCAAGTACATATTTCTTCTGTATCTTTTCAATTCCTAGTGTAGGAGAGGAAAACTTTTCCCTTTTTCCCTTCTAGGTTCTCTGGCTGGTCTAATAATTAAACTGACATAAGATAGATTAACAGGAGAAAAACAAATTTAAGTTTGTACGTATGGGAGCTCATAAAAATATGATGCTCAAAGAAGTAACCAAAGCCGGCAGCTTTTATATCTTTTAGATAAAGAAACAATAAATTTATAAAGAATTGACAAGACAAAGGGATTTGGGCTTGGGGTAGTAAAATTAGTAAAGAAGCAACAAGGTTTTTGTATACAACTTTCTTGGCCCTGAATTCCCTGTCTCTGGTGATGAGGATCTCTATCTTTCTCCTTGTACAGGGAGGATACCTTTCACATTGGAGATTTATTTCCTGTTTTTAGGGGGACAAAGGAAGGTCAGAGTGTTCTTCTTGCACTTGCTATTTCTTAAGTTACTTTAATTCCAAATAATCAGTACAATGAAGTAGCGTATCTTGGGGTGACCTGCCCTGAACCTCATCACTAGCACACTATCATATTTCACTTTTTATAGACATTTAGTGTATTTGTCTTATTTTAAATTTCCAAATTTTGATAATTTAACAGAACTGACTTAATCCAAAGGAAACTGATTTCAAATTTTCCAGAATAAAATGTGAAGTATTCTACTAATGTAATAACAAATGCTCGATTATACAGGGATTTAAAAATCTTCTTTTTAGGGTCCTCTGACTTCATGTAAAACAGAAAGAAATATGTGGCACAAATGGTAAACTACTACTAAGCCCTAATTCAGGCAGTTGTAATCCTGTTCTTTAGTGTGCATAGAAGTATCCTGGGAAAATCAATGCTGAGAGGTGTCTTCTTTGTAAAACTCTGATGCTCTGAATATTTTTTCAAGTATTTTTCTGTAAGGTCCCAGGTGACTGAACTGTCCAATTTGAACTCTTTATTTTTTTAAAAATGTTATTTTTCTGTGCTCCTATGCCAAAAAAGTGGACGGAGTGTGGCTATATGATCACATTGTGTCCTTTTCTCACCCCTTACTGAAAAACTCTAAACCTCCCTTGAAAATGTTCTAAGCCTTCCTACCTACCATTGTCTCACCTTGCAGCATCAAAATTCACCCATTATATCTCTGAGAAGCAAATGTTTTCACTCTGTGTGTGGCATAGTATTGAGGACGGTCTGAAATAAAATCATACATATTCATTTCAGCTCTATGCCCTTTTCTGAATGTATGGGAAACAATAGACAGTGATATCTTAAGTAAAATAAGTCAAGGTTTTAAAAGGTTTCGAAATATATTTTATTCAAAGCAGTAGAAAATAAGAAAGCAATTTCAAGGTTTATTTGAATAACACTCTTATGTGTATTAAATACACTATTCCCAGGTCGTTAGCTTTACAATAGTGTTAGGTGTAGTTACAGATTCAGCCTTTCGCATATGTACTCTTTACATTTTCACAGATTGGGCAGTTTTCCATTCCTTTTTTTTCTAGCACTGTTGAAAGTCCTTGCTTCTGTTCATTCAATGCCATCTGAGTCAATACATAATTTAGAAGCCTTGTCTGCTACTGTCTATGACTAACTCAACAACTGATACATTGAAATTGATACTCCAAACTATAGAGCTCAGATTAGGATTTATACCTCTGATATCAACCAAACAATTGAAACAATTATAATTCTATTCTAAACTTAGATTTTCATATCAGAAACAGTGACATAGCTGTCTTCACTGCTGAATTCATGACACCTTTGAAATGTAAAATTCCCCTACTTTAGGATAAAAAGATTAATTTTGCTTTCACCTTCTTTTGGTTTAACAGCTTTATTGGAGATATAATTCACACATTTAAAGTTTAGGTGTTTTGTTTTTTTTTTTTACTTTCCTATTTATTTATTCTTTTAATTGAAGTATACAATATTGTGTTCGTTTCAGGTGTATCACCTTCTTAATTTGTATCTTTTGATTTCTGAAAGTAACTCGGAGAGGAAACTTTCTTAGGCAATTTATTGGATAATGTTTTCTAATAACGTTTGCCAATATCATTGCTATAGAGATATCGGCTGACCACTCTCTTTTGGACTACTAGACAAATCATGTTTATTTCATTAAATCATATGTTTTTCTCCGTGGCTGAGCTAAGGTTTAGTTATTCTATGATCTATTGCTTTCTTGCCACTAGCAGGGGACAGATTCTTTTTCAGTTTCTACTGAATATATGTCATCTTCACATGTGTTATACCATGTTCTTTTGCAATGATGCCAGTTTTTCATAGTTTTCTAATATTCATAATTTGGTAAGCTTTATAGTAATAAGATATGTAGACTTTTCACTGAGTCTTTCAATCATCAAAAACTCCTTTATTATCTTATCTTAAATATTAATTGTATGTGTTATGTCCCTTAGGCAGTATGGTTTGAGGACTAGAACAAGCACACACTAATGATAAATTGTATAAGTAGATTGGACCCATGGAGGTGGATGAAGTTTGGCAATGCATGACAGTGCAGATTCAAATATTTTGTCTTTTTCTATGACAAAATATCTGGATTTAAGAGTGCAGTATAAGTCCTCGGTAATAGTGACTTAGAGTCATCTCTTTTCTACCAAGCAACATTTATATTGGAAGGTTAAGAAGTTTTCTTCTGAACACACATTTCTTCAGTAGAGTTAGCAACCGTTGCTGAATCAGATATTGAGACACTTATAAATAAGAATTGAGATTTTAAAGTCTCATATCTTGTGATGATTAGGTTAGATACATTATCTTTGGCATACTTCCTCATATTCCTTTACTTCCCACATATTTGCCCCTCATCATGCATTTAATTTTTAAAGTAGGCAAGTATCCTACTTAACTCTGAGGGAACTCACAGGGAAGCCTCTGAGAATTAATCATCAATTGTTATTTTACCAAAAAATTATGAATATGTTAGTCAATTTCTTAGCCCATTTATTGAGGATCCCTGTGAAACTAGTCTTCCTCATTTAGTTGAATTATTTCAAAATCACTTAAAAGAAGTTTATAGGATTAACTTTTATGTTTTAGAGACACTAAAGCATAAATTTTACAGTCTAATATTGAGATATAAAGAATTAATAGTTCAAGATGTCTTATAAGTTCCTTTAGTCTATGCCTAACACACTACTTGAAACCTAGTAAATATTTAATGAAAATTTGTCCTTTGTTTAACAAGCATATATGGAATGCCTTCTATGTATCAGACTCTGTACTTGGTAATGAAAATATCTAAAGGAATGAGATAGTTTCTTTGACCTCAAGGACCCCCTTGTATAGTAAGGAAAATAGATATGTAAACCAAAAATTCAACCTTGTATAACAAGCTTAGTTTACTATAATAACCTATTTAAAATATTTTTCTTGAATAAAAATAAATTCCACTCACTTGTACTTAGGTTTTCTGTCAGGCTTACTCATTTAGAGGTAAGAGCTTCCATAAATTCACTAACCTTTCTTTAAAATATAATGGCTTCTTGTTTATGTTTTTGAGCACCTATATTTTGGTCTCTTTTTAGCTTATATCAGACACATATGCCAGTGTATTTTTATTCTGTTTAAATTTCATACCCCTTCCCATTATATTTGCCTCCTTTTGGCCTACAGTATTTATCAGGTACCCTTTAACAGCTTGTATTATTATTTATGAATGAGAGCTAATGTTATCCAAATATACTTTAAACATTGATTTAGGAGTTGGATTTTCTCTTGAAGTGCATAATGCTTCAAACAGTGTATCTCTTTACTAACATGACAGATTATCCTCCTTATTTTCTTGAAAGCAAGATGCGTAGTGGAGCAAATCTCAAATACTGACCTTCAGTCTTTTCCATAGTAAGCAATTGTGAATGCAGTGCTGTAAATCTCTAGCATTAAAGAACTGTCTCTGAGATCTGTTTCATATTCTGTAATAAAGGTGATTGCTGGGAATTGTTTGTTGTGTAACTCCGGAACAGGCTGTGTATCATTTTTATTGATGAGAAGATACCATCTCTGTAATGCCTATGTAAAGTTGTCTGGGTGTTAAATTGATTTAAAACATTATGCTTTGGATTAGCCATAAAAATTGCAGTGAGTATTGCAAAACTCATTGTATTGCAAAACTCAGGAAATCCCATTACAAGACTGAGCAAAGAAGCCACCTGCAGCAGGAAAAAAAAAAAAAAAATCACACTTCATGGCAGAAACCAATGCATTTAAACTTAGTAAACAAAAGCTGCTAGTGGGTAAGATTTTTTGGCTTTTGTTGGGCTTTGTGAAACAAGTAGATAGCAAATGCTCAATTAGTCCATTTGCTTCTCCCAATGTTCTTATGATCGTCAGTCATCTAATGTGGCCCACTGCACAGTGATTCTTGAGTAGGGAGGGAGTTTTTCTAGTGCTTCTCAACTCTGGCTGCGTGTTAGAATCACCCAGGGACTTTTGAAAACTGGCAATGTCCATTTTGCATTCCAAGCAATTACATCAACATCTCTGGGGTGGGACCCAGACATTGGTAGTTTCTTAAGCTCCCTACATGTTTCAAATACATAGCCAACTTTGAGAACTACTTTATTCAATTCTTACTGCCTTTAATTTAGATTTAGCAAATTTTATTTGTTTCTGTGGCAAATCCTTTATATAAAATCCTAAGTTTCGTTGAGGAAAAAAATTGGATTGATCGGTCTTTTCATGAATGTTATTAAAATAGTGCCCTAATTTTATTGATGTAAAATATAGTTTGCATGCCAATATAGGACCAGTACCCACAGAAAAGGCAAGCAATGACCAGTAACATATTTGCCAATGAGGTTAATCAACCCTACTGAATATATGCATGTGTGATTGTAACGATATAAAACCTTCCAAAAAGGCAGCTGGGGGCTTCCCTGGTGGCGCAGTGGTTGAGAATCTGCCTGCCAATGCAGGGGACACGGGTTCGAGCGCTGGTCCGGGAAGATCCCACATGCAGCGGAGCAAATGGGCCCGTGAGCCACAATTACTGAGCCTGCGCGTCTGGAGCCTGTGCTCCGCAACAAGAGAGGCTGCGATAGTGAGAGGCCCGCGCACTGCGATGAAGAGTGGCCCCCGCTTGCCACAACTAGAGGAAGCCCTCGCACAGAAACGAAGACCCAGCACAGCCATAACTAACTAACTAACTAAATAAATAAATAAAATAAAATTTAAAAAACAAGCAATGTTTAAAAAAAAAAAAAGGCAGCTGGTGCTTTCAATAGGTTTATTCAATCCCTGGTTAATAGAGCCCAGTTAGATTGTTTTCCCAATCTTACAATTTAGTAATGTTTAAAAGATGATTATAGCATACTAGATTTCAAGTCTACGTATTGAGTAAGGATAGTAATGTGCCCATTTATTTATGTTGATCCAAATAACAACCACAATATGTATAATTTCCCATATTTTGTTGTTATTGAATGAAGTATTGAAATGGTATTGCTTCATGACACTCCCCCAAGCCAAGGTAACAGTATATTAAATACACTCATTTGCAATCTATAAACATGTAATAACTGAATAAACTTTCCATTCTTTCTGTGATTATATTGTAGCGCTGCTGGATAAACAAAAGCTTTGTCAAACAGGAAAGATTGCAGGAAAATGATCAGGGTTGTAGGTAGCCAACTAAAAGTGGAGCTCAAATGAATTCTGAGGGTGAATTAAAGACAATGGTAACAAATGAAGTACGTAAGAACTGGATGGCAAGAGAAATAGGGCACACATGAAATAAAGTTCTGTAAACTGATGATATATATGAGTACTCTTTGACCTATTTACAAAATGTGCAAAAAACCAAGTTTATATTGCTCTTACTAAAGAGTGTGAACTGTGAAGCCTTGATCTTTCACTCTGCACTCATTATTCAAGTGGCTGTTATCAAGAAATCTGTTTAACTATGAATGGCACCCCACAAATCCTTGATGTATTCTTGGCAGTGTATTGGAGGATTAGAGAATTTTCTTAGATATAGAACCTTTTAAAATAAGTGTCATTATCTGCCTAGCATATACTATTCAATGTATAAAACTTGTTTATGTGACACATAACAATATTTCTGAGAGATGTATTCACTGTGCATTGAGTTGTTACAACACTCTATTATTAATACTTTTTCTAGCAGAGAGTATTACTGCTATTTCAGGATCTCTGTTGATATTTTAATATAAAACATCAGAAATTCAGCCTCACTAGGACACTTTATACCAAGCACTAACCATATTTAAGTTAATATTTAGTGAAAGTCTTCCTCATCAGCACTATCAAGAGAAAGCAAACAGTGTCATTTTCTTTTATATTCTATGTGCTTTTGGTTAAGTTTATCATATGCTTTCACTATAGATAAGACTATTCTCAATAGATGGAATCTAGGGTATCATAGGCATAACATCCTATCATTGCTTTCTAATTCCATGCTGCTACCATCACTATTTGGGATTACCTCGCCTTGTTTTGTTTAAAATACGTGACAACTTTTGTTAAGAAAATATATGCTCTTACACTAAGCATTCATTGAAATTTGAGGAGTTGTGGCTTAAGAGATTAGAAGTTTGGAAAGAAAGAATATTATTCAGATCTGAATATTATTCAACTCCAACTTTAACTCTCTCCTTTGGAGGTGTGTAACTTGACAAGGACTATGCAACTTTTCAAGTGGGGGTCTTAACTATATTGAGAAAGTGCTCAAGAGTAGATTCAGCATTTTCTCACATCAAAAACACAATTCAGACATTGGCCGTTGAAAAACTGTCACAACTTAGTTCATTGAACACCTTTTAGAACACAAATTAACCCATATTTCCTCAAGTTAAGAGGAAGAAAACTCATGTGTATAGAATAATTTATTAGTTGGGAATTATTAACCCATTGGGAATGCTCCATCCTAAGGTATTATAGATCTGTATTAAGTTATGTTTTACTCTATTAAAGCAAGTGTGGTTCTCTTCCTAAGAAGTCTTTTTTCCTAAGTAGAAAAATCAGCTTACAACAATACACAAAATTTCTGGTTAGAATTCAATGTATTGGATTTCTACCTAGCTTTTTACATTAGGATTTTTTTTTTATATAAGTTATTTCATGTCAAACAAAGTGGCAATAAAAGACATTGAAATGATTTATAGTAATGGAACAGAAATAAAATAATTTCTAAAAGCATAAAGAATTCCCAAATTTAGATGATTTACAATGGTCAACTGTGACTTTAGATACTATAGCTATAGATGTATATATACATACTAGTTTTGAGACTAATAATAGCCTAGATTTTCACATTGGTCTGCTAGAAAGTATCTAAACTAAAAGCAGACATGATTTGAATGTAATTGTGACATTTTGAAATGACAATTTAATAGTGACTGAAAAAGATAAGTTTGTAATCATTGAAAGTAATATGCATTTACATATTGCAGTGAAAACATTTTCAATGCAAGTTTAAATACACAATTCATCTCAGTCTTTGTTCTATGGCCATATCTATACTCATAGGTAGTTTGACCATTTTTATTATTGGAGTGGCATATATTGTGAATATCCTGGGTTGGAAATCAGAAAATCCAACATCTGTTAATAACATGATTTCCTATTTAACCATATCTTAAACTGAATTAGTTGAAGGAATTTCTCAGTTATTCAGTCACTTTAATTTTCTCTTTTTGCTTCTGATAATTCTCTTCATTAGACTAACTTTTCATAATGGCACTTTCTTATCTTTTCATTCTTTTTCTTTAAGGCTTATGCTTATATCATATCAAAATATTTTTTCTAGAAAGTGGAAAAATTGTCTAGTAATTGTGATGTTAATTTTGGAAACATGTCAATAACCAAGCGATATGGAAAAAAAATTGTTCATTAGTTGATCAGGTCACTTTTTACCCACACATTTCATATCATGTAAATACAAGTCATTTTTACTCATTCCTTCTTAATTAGAAGTCTCTTGAGTTAATTAATGGATAATCTTTTCATAATTCTATATATACCATGTTTTGACTAAATTGAAAGTACAATTATATTAAAGAATTTGAAGTCACTTTTCAATAAATTAAAGAAAAAAATATGAAACTTGAATATAGACTTCCAATTGTCTTGATTTCTAGTAGAATACTAAAATTTAATAATTGGAAGCATCTTTAGATAGAATAAAACCCAATAATTTTATTTCACACATGGGTAAACTAAGGCCCAAAGGATTAAGTAACCTTCTCAAAATCATATGTCTTAGTAGAAGAGTCAGGAATAAAGCCTAAGCCTTCAGAATTCCAGCCCAATGTTTATTTACTATGACTTGCTGAACAAAGATAAGTTAAACATACAGTAAAGATATAATAACTAGTTTATTATCCCTTTCTTCAACTCTAAAGGGCAGGTGAGTAATAATAAAAATAATTAACTTATCCCTTCATTCTCAAAGCTGATGTGTGCCATGATAAATATAGCATAGCAAAGTAATTTTTACGTGGCAATACGTTACTTGGTATATGTATTAGTTGGCATATATTTGGCAATATATGAATGGCTATTGCCCGGCTTATTTTTCACATTTTTAATTATTCAAAATATTGAAATTTCAACTTAATTCACTGCAGATCTGATAGATTTAAGATACTAAATAAAAAGCCATTGTTACATCTCACTCAAGAATTTGTTCTTATACTTTATTATCCAGTTCTGTATCTTTCACATATTTAGTTAAACTCTAAGAAAATTTGGCTCCAAATTAAGTGATTACAAATATGCAGTGATATAGAACTAAATAAAGACTAGGTAGAAAATGGGAAAACAAATGGGTTACTTTGAACAAACAATCCTTTGAGACATAAAACTATTTAATCTAATAGATTTTTAAGAATTCTGACATAGTGAAAAGTAGCTCTTCATTTATTGGGTCTAGTATCAAATGTGGAAAAAACTTGTGATCTCGTCTAATATTACTGCTAAAAATAAATCTATGAGATAGGAAGAATAAAAATTGTTTTCAGCAAATGAACTAAGGAACTGACAAAAATATATGTTAAAGTTCAGAATGAGTTCCCTCTGTAGTATTGTAAGCATGAGCATCTGTTTTTTAACAAATTGAATTTTAAGTATCAATGGTGGTGATGGATGAGGGCCATTTGTGTCCTGAGCTCATTCGATGCACCAACAAAGCTTACTTCTCAATGTCTTACTGGATTTTTCTATTGGCCATACCACTGCTTATCTCCATAACAACAGAACCTCCTTTCCATTTCTGAATCAAGGATTGTTTGCATACGGTCAAGTATCTGTATTTTAATCTACCCAACTTTAATTTGTGCGTGTTTCCATATACACGTTGTGGAAAAATAATTGGTGGTTAAAAAATAAAAGCAAACTTAAGCAGTGACAGTAAAAGTTGCAAAGCTGGATCTGGCAAGATGATTAAAAAAAGTAAATAGTCAATTGGAAACAAAATATATATCAATATGAGTGATATACAATTTATAGGGAAAATTAACATCAATTAATCTTAAATGTCTGAAATTATGAGGCATAGAATTATAATCTCTGTTGATTGGGTTTTCTGACTCCGTTGTCACATGGCTTTTCCTTCAAACAGCGAGAGTCCAAATTAAGAACATGTGAATTATGGATATTGACCTATCCCATATTTTTAACTCATCTGGACCCTGTATCATGGCCTCATATGCTTCTTAGACTAAACTGGTAGCAGATAAGAATGAGCCTGCTGTGTCTAAAATACATATTATCATGTATGCTAAGGGGACTCAAATTCATTCATTCATTTAACAAACATTTATGGAAGTCCCACTGTATGGCAGGAACTGAACTAGTTGTTAGGTTGTGACATTTACATTCAGATATATAGACATTAGTCAAGTTATTTAAAATTTTTGGATCTGAATTTCTCTGAGAAGAAAGAAGAAGAAAGGGAAGAGTTAGAGGAGGACAACGAGAAAGAAGAGGGAACAGCAGGGGAGGGAAAAGAAGAAGGAAAACAAGGAGAAGAAGGAGGGTAAAGGGAAGTGGGAGAATACCAGCAGTTCTACAATCATGTTTATGGAGTTGTCATTCCATTCCATGGGAGCTTTCCAGCAAATGATTGCCTGAAAAATATCTAATGGATTATTAAATTTAAATTTTATTTTAGCTCTTGAAGTTGAAGTTTGATAGTGCTCATATTCAAAAATGAATAAAAATTATAAAATTCAGAGGCTGTAAAGCTTCACATATTTAATGTCCTACAAAAATAATATCCTAGTTCAATTTTTGAAAAAGGTATAGAATTTTAAAGTCATGGAATTTAGTAATAATAAGGACTGAAAGAGGATATGGCTCAGTAGTACAGTTGACCTTTGAACACACAATCCTCATCGCAGATGAGTTAAAAATATGGTATAGTTATTAGGTCAATATCCATAATTCACTTGTTCTTAATTGAACTTAACTGAACTGTGCGGGCCCAATTACATAGAGATTTTTTTCAATAAACACATACTACAGTACTACATGATCTGTGGTTGGTTGAATCCGAGGATTTGGAATCTCGGATACAGAGGCCTGAGTGTAAAATTATACATGGATTTTTATATTAGTTCCATTATTTCTAATGGGAAGGCAGGGGTAGACTGTTAAGAGATTTTTCATTATTGGAAAATTATGAGTACTATTTTCTGTAATGCTGAAATTGTGAATCTATTGTGCAACATTTTAAAAGACACATAAAATCAATCAGTCTCTTGATATTAGGAAAAGCAGACCAAAATTTATAAAAATATTTATCTCTCTATCTATAGGTCTACCATTGCCCAAATTTGTGGAGCACATACCATATGCCAGGATGTGTGTGAGGCTGGGATTTGAAGACTCAGTATGACACTAGAGCCGGATCTCTTGAGCTAAAAATTAAACTAAATAAGACAATCTATATCCCCAGCTCACTACACGATAATTCCAATTGGGATTAATTGTTTTAGCAACACCTATGGCAATTCTTACCTCCATATAAAAGCAGGTATTTAAAACTGAATAGATTAACCAAGTTATGCTGCATTCGGGGGTATGGGAGACAATTATTAATTTTCTTGCCCCTGTTGTCCCTAATGAAAAGAAAAATTATGTAAACAAGGATTTCTTTACAATTTTTATTGAAATTGTCTACCTTTATTATTGTTACTTTCATCCCCTAACCATGAGTGGACAGTGCTGCAGCATGATCAAAGCAGAATGCACTGAACTTCAGATTAATACCTTTTCCCAGTCAGAATTTCTTTCTAAAAGATTTTCTTTTAGTCCAGTTTTCATGTCATGGCCAACATTGATGAGGCAGTGATTTAATATGATTTTATTTCATTTTATTTTTGCTGTTTACAACTATGTTTAGGTTTCTGATGCCTGATTTTCTTCCCACATGATTCCATTCTTAGTTCCACAAATCACCTTTTCTAATACAAAGATGTTGGCCCTTTTCATGATCTGATGTACAGTTTTGCACATATACCCATATAAAATGCTATATCATCATGTAATATAGCCAGTGGTTCTAAGCATATTTATTTCATTAATTCACCTCTCATTAGTTATACAGCTTCATATAAATTATTTTATTTGAGGTATATATTTTGGACTCTTTAGATTAAATTTTTCCTTTTACATGAAGTGGAGTATGGAATGATGGAAGATATATTTCTTTTATTTTAGTGTATTTTCTTTTTTAAAAATAAATATTATACAGTGTTCATCAACTGATTTAAAATTTCTCATTTTAGGCAAGTTACCTTTTTTATTAGTTGACTAAATTACCCATGTTTCTTTTAGTGGATTCAAATTTTCAGACTCTCTCTCCAAGCACAAACTGACTGAAATTACCATTTTAAACTGATTCTTGTAGTTAACTTTTTCCTAATAAAATTCAAATTAAGACATGTGAATCCTATTTAGAGTTCTATCGTTAGTCAACTTAGCGAATTATTAGTAACATAAATCAATCTATTTATGTAAATTTAGTGACCAATATAAAATTTTCTTGTTATCTTTTACTATACTTGGGAGAAAGTTAGATTAGTACTAATCATTATAATGGCTCATATTTATTCCTGTTAGCTCTAAGGTTGTGCTTCTTTTTTATTTTTTAAATTTATTTATTTATTATTTATTTTTGGTTGCATTGGGTCTTTATTGCTGTGTGCAGGCTTTCTCTAGTTGTGGCGAGCGCGGGCTACTCTTCGTTGCGGTGCGTGGGCTTCTCATTGCGGTGGCTTCCCTTGTTGTGGAGCACGGGCTCTAGGTGCGCGGGCTTCAGTAGTTGTGGCACATGGGCTCAGTAGTTGTGGTTTGTGGGCTCTAGAGTGCAGGCTCAGTAGTTGTGGTACGCGGGCTTAGTTGCTCTGTGGCATGTGGGATCTTCCCGGACCAGGGCTCGAACCTGTGCCCCCTGCACGGGTTCTTAACCACTGTGCCACCAGGGAAGTCCCAAGGTTGTGCTTCTTGATTGTATTTTTTTTAATTAATTTATTTATTTATTTATTTATTTTTGGCTGTTTTGGGTCTTCGTTTCTGTGCGAGGGCTTTCTCTAGTTGCGGCAAGCGGGGGCCACTCTTCATCGCGGTGTGCGGGCCTCTCACTATCGTGGCCTCTCTTGTTGCGGAGCACAGGCTCCAGACGTGCAGGCTCAGTAGTTGTGGCTCACGGGCCCAGCTGCTCCGCTGCATGTGGGATCTTCCCAGACCAGGGCTCGAACCCGTGTCCCCTGCATTAGCAGGCAGATTCTCAACCACTGCGCCACCAGGGAAGCCCTTGATTGTATTTTTAGAAAGAAAAAAAGTCAAAGCTGCATGTATGGAATAGAATATGCGTAAGACTGAATCAAACTATTAGACATTGTAAATTACTATGTGCTTTTTAAGCAATTATAATTTAACACAAAAAGAAAAAATTATGCTGATACCTGCTGTAAAGTTTATTCTCTTACACCTCCCCAGAATAAAAAACATTGAACAGCAGTATCTTCATCCACCATGAATGTCCATGATTTAGGATAATTCTAAGAATGGGAGAAAGTGATATTACTTAGCTTTTTCTTGATAGGTACACTTAATAACTGCCAGCAAACACAGGATAAGAACAATTTTTGCTGAGAAGTAGGGCCTCTTTTTTCGGAAGCTCTGAAGGAAGGTAAAATTGTTTGTGCACAAGGATATTTCTGCTGCCTAAAAAATAGTTTATTTTTATGTTTGAGCAGGATCTATTCTAATGCAACGTAGAGATTTTATTCGGGGGATAATCTGGTGTCAACTCTCAATGGCTTTTTGCATAATTTTGTGTAAAAACAAGCTGAAACTCTGGGGTTTAGTGCATAAAATACTATCTTTTCACATCTGGGACTGCATTTCAAATTTAATCTGAAGGATTTGATGAGATATGCCAAACTGCCTGAAAACAATTTGAGTAGCTAGTGAACTGTGGTATGTGGAGGCCCATAGACACTAAAGGCACTTTTCTTTGCTTTTTTCCCTCTGCTTTCTCACTCCAAATAACTGCAGATTGCATACAAGCAACCTATGTTGATATTGCAAGGAAGACACAAGCACAGATTTTTTTACTGTGATGAAAGATGACATTTATTCAGTGCCTAGTTGTTTTATTATTATTATTATTATTATTAAGATATCAGTATGTAACGAGATGCAGATATGCTAGTAAAGTCTATGGTACTGGTCCCACTTTATTATAGAGTATGGATTTTCTGATAGCAGCATATTTTAAGAAAAGCAGTAAGTCAGTCTATGTATGTAATAAGGTATCTTTATGCTTTAAGTTTGAGCTTTGCCAGAGAACTAAAATTGAAAACAAGGAAATATATTGACCTAAATTGTATATTTTTCTATTCATATATATGGAATATTTATTAGAAAAAAGTTGTTTTTTCAAAACTGCTTTATCATATCTCGGTGGTTTCTGCTTTGCTTTCATTAACGAGCTTAGAAAAAATTTCTTTATTGTTGGTGCACAAAAATATTCCAGCATTCTCAGAAGATTCAGAATTAGCCCTTAATTGAGGGGTACTGATGGTTAGCCAAAAGTCCACTTGACATTTTGAAAAATAGAGTGGAATGTTAGGTATTGTTCCTCTTAATGCTTTCAATGCAATTCAAAAAGTAAAAGAATACATAAATAAATAATAAAAGAAAAGCAAATGGATATAGTGACAATGGACTCCTTAAAAGAGGACAGTTATCTCATTCTAAATTAAATGGGCTTCTGTACTTTCAAATTGATGCTTACACAAAGGTATGTTCTCCTAAATGATCTTACTAGTTTCCAATTCTGTAGATTTTCTATTAGAGAATTTAGTTCCTTTCTTAGTGCTATTTAAAGATTTCAAAAAGAAAAAGTAGCAACTACTGAAAATCTGAAAATATAACAAGAAGGAGGTTATAATCTACAGATATTGGTCCCCTTTGAAAGATCTCACATCTACAAACATGAAATCATATTAAGTGATCAAATAAGGTCATTTTCAATGTAGTAAAATGAAGATAATAATCATACTTACTTCACTGGGTTGTTGTAAGGATTAACTAAGTGTATATTAAATAACTTTATGTATCTAAAATTAATCTTAACCATGCTTGGTATATAGAAGCACTATGCAAAGTTTAGCCATTATCATTATTATTAGTGGTAATGTTAGCATGATTCAATGTACTGTATTTACATGACTTTTAAACAACGGATACCAAACTAGTAGCTTGTTTTTGTAATTGAGTATCAGTAAAAAATAGAATGTGAAAATACTGATTCTGTTTTACCTGTCCCAATATATATCCCTTTCAGTTTCCACCATCTGCATTCTCTGTCTCTCTAATGTCCTCATTCAATCATCCAGCAGCACAGATAATTGTGTTGTATGTCCCAAATGATCTAACACTATTTGGACAATATCCTGGATTGTAAAATTGTTCTCCCTGCTGCCCCCTTCCTTTAAATTTTCCTACATCAACATGTTCTTACCCAATATCTTGTTCCTTCAGGGTTTATTTTCTACACAGTAAACAGACAGCTAGCTAATTCTACTAAAATAAGTCTGTGCTATTGGATTTAAAGTATTACTACTCTTAGAATTGCACTTTCCTTTTTGACAGGGCGATTGCAAAGTCAAAAATTAATGGCTACTTCTGGGAATTTTAGCTCTGTTATGAAAGGTCTGGGATAGTAGTCAGCGAGCTCTTATCCTACCTTATGGAAGGATCTGCTTAGTCACTGGGAGATAGTAAGGTCGCTAGAAATTTTGAGTTAGTTATTTTTCTAAAGCTGTATAGATAAATTCCAGACTTAAAAAGTATTTATTTTTACCAGTAATCAAGGAAGGCTGTCATTTCTTTGCACATGCTATGGTATTTACACTGGTTAAATTGTATTGCCAGGGTAGAAAAATAAAAATCATAGGAAATACATTAAACAGTTCTTTGGTTTATTTTTTTAAGTTGATCCTTTTTAATTCTTAATGTGATTCTTTCAAAAGCATATACCAGGTTTCGTATTATCCCAGGAAACAATTCCAGTCTGCATTTCAAAATGTTTTTAAGAGAGTATCATGAATATGAACATATTTTCTTAATTTGATAAACTATCAGTTGATCAATATTTCTATAATGTAAAAGAGAAATTAATGGATGCTGTATTGAAAGGTAACCACTCTGCATTTGATCCCACTATAATTTCTATTTATTTAAGAACTTTGAATCATCAACTAAAACACTGAAAATATTTCTCTTAATTTAGACTATATGTATTTTGTCTTTTAGGGAATTTAGTACTAAAACTATCAAATAGAGTTACCACTTAATCTTAACTTGGTTCAATTTTTATAGGTGCTTCTTATCTACTGCATAACTCAGATCTAGTTACTGAAATTCTTTCAAAGTGTATTACTGTGTTTTGCGTGTTTTTCTGCTTTTTGTTTGTTTGTTTGTTTTCCCTTCCACCCGGCAACAGCCCCGGGTCCTCCCTCGCCATCAACCACTGCCGCTGTTTTTTTTAGTTATGTAATTAAAATTTATATTAAAATACAAATTGTTACTATTACATCTATATTATTAATGATTACAGTGAAGTTTTTATCTGGATTTCAGTCTATATACTTAAAATCACATATGGAATCATATATTTGCTATCTTCTCAATGAACGCAGTATGTGACACCAAAGTGAAATGTCTATTAAAGTTGTTTAAAAGTGTTTATTAAAGTTTTTGGATATCAGGCTCTGTTTTTCCAAGTTGGTATAACAAGGGCTGAAACATAGCTTCTGAAGCATTAGGAAGTTAAAAAACTGCATTTTCATGTTTTAAATTACAGCCCGATTTATTTCAGCTTTCACTTATAAATAAGTACTTATGTACTAATGAATATGAACAAATATACTTAAAATGGAAGACGTAAATCTTATTTTAATAGATTTTAGCAAATTAAGATCTGAGTACTATTGAGTGAGAACAAAAAGGAAAAGAAATTTGTGAGGATGGTCACATACACATAAATACCATATCGTTATGACGAGGTCAGATATTTAAATTCAGCTAAAAAATACACCTATGTTTTATACTCTGTAGACTCGGTAATTGGAGGGATAATCTAGTGAAAGATCATAATTTAATACACAGAAGCCAATATACTTTTTAAAATTTTTCTTTTAACTAATTAATTTATATCATAATTCTTTATATGAAAAGTTTCATAGAACTATCATCTCATCTAATAAAGATTTCCTAGGGAAGTTTATCATTTATTTAAGCTTTCTTAAATCATAGTTTGTTTTAACATATTTTTAAAGGAATTGAGTCATAGTCAAGAATCTGAAACACATTAGTCTAAAACACTTCTTTGATATAAGGGTAGTAGCAGCAATGACAGACGACATTTAAAATTGTCATTAAATAAAGCTGCAGTATTGATTATTTTTCTTTAACAGCTATAGTTTGATTATGATCAATGCAAGTGTTCTCATTTGTTTGATATCTAATAAAATCATTAATGAATCAAATTAGTGAGTGTTAATTACACCTTCATAGTTTATTTACCTTCAATTTGCAATACATATATTAGAGATGATAAGGTATAAAATATGCTAAATTTTACAAGCTATTACAATCCAATGGTTATTTCTTCCACTGTAGTTGGAAAGAGGTTAGAATTAGTATACCACTCCCACAGATTCACTTGGTGGTTAAAATGCATTGTGAAAGCTATTCAAGGAAATAACCAAGGAAGAATAGTTGACTTCTAACATCTGGCTCCATAAGCAGACGCTTTAACCTTAATTCAGATTCCACTACCTAAATAACACATCAGATCATTTTAGTCATAATAAAGATACTTTCAGTGATTTTATGGAAAGCATATCAGTGTGTTGGCTTGTGGAGAAATTGAATTTGTTCTCCATAAAAGCAAAAAATCAAGTGTTTTGAGGAAATTGCCCTCCTATGTTGTCATGTTTGTCTGAAATAAGTTTAATATTTTGCAATGACTAACCAGTGGCATAACTAAATGTGCAAATACTTTCAAAAGAAATAAATCTGATCGAAGTCATTGGACCCATTTTATCAGTCACATTATTTCAGTATGCAAAGTTATTATATAGCGGTTACATTTGCATAGTGGTAAGAACAACGTACCACCATGTATTTATTACTTATATGATTTATACTTTTAGAGACTCAAAGTAATTTACATAGAAGATGTAATTAGTGGTTGAAAGATGAACTGAGAAAGAAATTTTCATTTGTTTAAAGATACTGGTATAACATTGTCTTTCCAAGCATTTTTGCTTATGGAATCACTAATAAGTCTGTGTGTGTGTGTTTAAGGTGGAGAGATATATATCCTGTGTCCTAGATACATGTTTGGTAGCTTTAAATAATTAACAATAATTTAAGAAAAAATTGGAATGCTCCTTTTTGTTGAAATCACAGAAGATTCACCCTCTTACAATATTGAGAGAACTCACAGATGGATACACCACATTTGTAACTTTTAAGGTTCAGTAAAATATAACACACATCTGCTCTAACCCAATTCCAATCTTTTAAAGCCTACGCATCCAACCAATACAGGATAAAAGTGGTTATGCAATCTTAAGCTAGCAAAACGAACTATCTCATTACTCTGTGTTGCTTAAAATATAGGAAAGATAATTAGTTTTTAGTTTTGTTGTGAGTTTCCTCCTTTTGAAAAAATTCCATAAACTATTATTAAAATTATATGCTTCACTTTTATTTTTCATCTTTGGAAATGAATCAAATAGTAGTTTTTGTACCTGAATGTGCAGAGGTGGAAAAATCCTATCTTGAACAAAAGCAACAGAGACATGATTTATGATTTTGTAAATACCTCTAAATCATAACCTTGTCTACTGTGTGGCATTATGAAAATGTAAATTGCTGAAAATAGTATATATGAGACTTTACAGAATATTAATAACACTTCTTTTCAGGCAACAAAAGATAGCTTTCTAAGTAAAAAGTAGTGTGGAACTCAGATGAATTTAGCCTTCTTTCCTGAATCCATATTCAACTCTTTGAAAGTACAGTTACACTGCACCATTTATTTCTGTGAATAGGACAGAGTCTGAAAAATAGAAAGACCTGAAGTCATGCATTCAACTGAGCTATCCCTTGGCTATTGAAAGATACAGCTGTGGTTGTCTGCTCTTTGCCCCTGCTGTTTTAGACTGACTCCTTACATCAGGGAGTGTGGATTTTGTACAGTAAAGTTGCTGTTTTTTAATCAGAGTGAGGGAGAAAGGAGTTCAGGTTGGTTAAATTTAATAGTTATCAAATATTGTATATCATCATTTGATGATCATTTTTTAAAGCATTACAATACAATATAGAGTAGTTGACACTAAAACCATAGCAAATATCATTTAAAACTTTTCCTAATAATCCAGAAGGTCCATATGAATTTCACCAAGTGAGAGGAATCATGAATGCCAATCATCCCTCTACTTGGTAAAATGGATAAATTGTGGTTAATAGAGATTTGCAGCAGACAGAATTGTAGGCAAGCAGAGTTTACTATAAATTTCATCCAGAAATGTTGGCAAATGTCTCTTCCTTAGACCTATTTTTCAGTTCTAAGAGAAAAGAACATAGCAACGCTTCATCATGGAAAATGATTGTGGTATTTTAGAGTCATACAAAGCCCAAAGGTGGAAAGTATCTTTTTTTTTTTCCTCACTTTCCCGACTTGAAATCCAGGGAAGGGATTAGAAAAGGGGGATGGCAGGGACAGGGTTGTTGAATGGATGAATGGAAATGGTAAGTGAAAGAAGAGATCTTTTTTCATGAAGAAATTATCTTTTCCATTAAGTAAATGCAATCCCTTCCTTGGCTCTCAGGTTAGAATTGTAAGGAAAGAAGGATAGTTTCTACCTGTGTCTTTTATATGACTCTTAAGTTACCATGATGAAGTTTTGCTGCTGGCTTTTCCTTTAGAACTGAAAAAAGGAACATGGGAAGAGACATTTGCCAACACTTCTTGGTAAAAATTTATAATATCAATAAATGCTACTTGCCTATAATTCTGCCTACTGCAAACCTCTATTAACCACAATTTCTTTGGTAGAGCTACTGTGATTTTTGAATTTGGATTGTAGATGGGATAAAAGGTAGTGAGCTGATTGGCCAGAATAAACTTGAAGTTTTTAAAAAACATTGTGAGATAAACGGCAAGAGTGGAATAGGCCTGTGACAATCTGACACCTTGTCTTCCCTTTCATTCTCTTCTTTCCCTGATTTGCTTTCCTTTTCCTTCTTTTTCCGGTTTCCCTTCAAAAGCATTAATACCTTTCTTTAATTTCCCCTTCTTTCTTCTCTTCCTTCCTCAAGAAGAGAAAATAAACATCCACATTACTAACTTATGTTTTCCTAAATTTCTCTTGTAGTTACTGGATTAGTTGTGAAGAAGAGTAACAGTTATTTATAGGGAGCTAGATGCAAAGGAATAAGGAAGAGAACAGAAAAGGAAGTGTATTCTAGGAAGGGTGGGAAAAACATGGAAACCATTTCCTATCCAAGAATCAGTAGTAACTTTACAAGTACAGGAAAAACTTGGAACAATTTGAAACTTTAGAATAAGTTGCCAGAGGTCTACCTGAAATTTCATACATGCTACCTATGTACTATAAACTGTCATACTGCACACATAAATAAGTTGGAAATGTGAATAAAATAAACTTACAATAACATTTTGTTGGTACCGTCAATAGGGTTATGGCCCAATCCAGGAAAAATTCCCCAAAGTAGGCTTTTTGTCTCTAGTAAATCCTCCCTTCAATCTGCCTGGTGCTTTCATGCAACCCATGCCAACTGGGTTAGAATCATCCCTTCTTATGCCAGGCATGACCCATGGCATGTCTCTTTGTGCTCCCAACTTCTTATCTGCATCGTCCTGTCTGTACTCCATCCTCTGTTCTCTACCCTGAAAAACTGATAAATGTGATAAAATGGTAAGAAAAATGGAGGCTTCTTAGCTCAGTCTTTAGCGGTAGCATATTGACCTCTTGGCAATGTTTATGATACTGCTTGGAGATATCCATATTAAATGTGTGACTGACACTTTAGGAATTAGAGCAAAGCAGGAGAGACAATAGCCTACCGCAAGCAAGTTTTACAATACCTCTCTATTTACTGTGTGAATGTCCTTAAATCGGACTTATGGTCAAATTGTTTCCTCACAAATAGATAAAAGTCTTTCAAAAATCTCAGAAAAATGTGTGTCTTTGCTACACGAATTACTGATAATTGGTAATTTCCCAAATTGTCAGTAGTTTGGTACACTCCTCTCTCTTTCTACAAATCTAATTTGATCTCATTTTTTATCTCCGTTGTGACTCTTAGTTCTAAACTGAAATTTTGATGTTGGTAGACATACAGTACATTTCCCTGACTGCTTCTGGAGGCAGATGACCAATTTTCAGTAAGTTAGACATGAGAAAGTGATTGCTGTAATTCTAATTGGCTTCCTGTTGTGCAGAAATAATCAAGAGTAGCCTGCTGGTTGCAGCCAAAGCTGTAGGAGATCAGATTACCTTTCAGTAAACTTTCAAGCCCTGTCATAAATATTTTGAAATGGGTTATTTCTGATTGACTGTCTATGTGTTTTTCTCATTAGGAAAAACAGAAAATTCCCACTTATTTTGAATAACATTATTTACCTAACCCTAAACTAAGTTTTTCAATGCTTTTTAAAAATGGTTCCTAATACTAAGTTTATGATTTTTAAAAAAATTTTATTGAAATATAGTTGTTTTACAATGTTATGTTAGTTTCAGGTGTACAGCAAAGTGATTCAGTTATACATATAGATATAAATATATTATTTTTTTACATTCTCTTCCATTATAGGTTATTACATTATAGGTTATTGAGTATAGTTCCATGTGCTATACAGTAGGTCCTTGTTGGTTAAATTTATGATTTTTGATATGAAAAAATATGTAATGTTCTCAGCCCCCAATGCAGGACTTATTACATATTCACAAGCTGAGCATTTTTCTTCAAAGTCAACACCTTAGTTCTACATCCCTTTACTCTACCGTGTTTACCAGGATAATTAAGATTGAAAGCACAAAGGGAGAGAGCGTAAGTAATATCTGAATGAGAAATTAAAAATAGCTTTCAATTTTTCTTTCCTCACAAAGGAAAAGGAAAAAAAAAACCTTTGTTTGAGTATTTCATGAAGCACTTGTTATAGAAAAGGACGATATGTTATTGTAGACAATTGCACATCTGATGTGATTCATCTCCCTGCTGTGTTGAACATCAGCAGAGGCAGAGCTGTAGTTACAAAAGCAGATTATAAACTGTGACAAAGCCTATTCACTTTGAGGAGTGTTCATCTCCCGTGAAGCATATTTAGACCAATTATGTAATACAGAGGTTTTTTGAGGTGTCTCTTCTGACATTTCCTCTCAGGAAGATGATACAAAGTTTGAAATAGACCAGGTTTGTCTTAGTTCTGCTCTACCTCCCTCCTTTATAGTGGCCTTTATCTCACTCATATGCTTTGCGTCTCACGGGATTCTAGCTGTTTAGCGTTCTTCTTTATGATCCCATGTCTCGTATCTTGGTTTATCTTTTCCCCTTTCGGTGAAATTGCATTTTCTTCAAGAATTGCACTAAATGCACTGGCTGAAGAGAAGGAATGAATCCCTAATAACTGTAGTTAGTCATTGCCATGGGACACTGTGGGTATGAAAGGGTCAAGATGGAAATGGTGGTTATTTGACAAGTTGGCTATTTCCCCTGCATTCCTCCAGTATATGACTTACGTAACCACTGCCTTCTGTATGTAAAACTAGTTCTGAATATTGAATGCAGGAGGTTGCCATTTGCAATTTTGATCAGAACTTTTATTCTATTATGCTCAAAGAAGTGACTAAGACTGCCTGACAGCAGGCATCAAGTAACATGGAGAGTGACTTTGACCTTATCATTTGAACTCCTAGGATGATATTTTTTTTTCATAAATTTTTTATTGAGCTATATTCACATATCATAAAACTCACCTTTCAAAGTGTACAGTTTGGTAACGTTTTAGTATATTCACAATGCTGTGCAACCATCATCACTATAGGATGATATTCCTAAGGGAAATTACTGAAGGGTTCTGAAAAAAATTTGAATAGAAGGAAGAAATCAGGAAAGTAGAGGATATCCTTCTGTCGTGTCCATTAGTGATTGGAACTAGACAGAAAGTATCGTTCATCTGACTTACTAACAGCAGAGCTAGGCCACAAATGAAGGTCTGAAAGCATCATTCCCTCTTCTCCAATTTATATGTGGTTACAAGGAAGCAATAAATGCTACTGGTATTTATTTTATCAAGTGCTCAGAAATATGAAGATGATGTTATTCTAGAGAAAAAAATGTCAAATAAAATCAAATAAAATTGCATATCTGGAGAGTTTTTTAGGTGAAAATGTGATATAAACATCTAGGACCACATTGTTTCATGCCTAAGAAATAGAAAGTTCTCTTATTTTTGCTCTTGAATATTTCTGATTGTCAGATATGTATTTACATTGGGGATGCGTAGGAAAATATAGTGTTGTATGTACTATAAAATAGATTTGAAAATCGTCATGTGCGTCTGTTTTGCAATTTTGTGTAAAATACTCATCCTTGAGAGTGAGTTCACTTGAAAATGCAGTTACCGATTTAGATTCATAAAAGACAGTGTGACAGTGTATTGTTGATTATATTAAGGGTTATAAGGCTAATTTGTTTTTAGAACTGCCAATCAAGTTCATTTTAACCAGGTATTCATGTAATCAAGTTCTTTGACGTGCAAGTTCATGAGAAAGGGAAAGACGACGGCATTGCTTCTCCTTTTACAAACGAACAAAAAAATGATGCAGGCTTTGTATTCTTGTTCTTCTAGAAAGCATGAATGCCAGTGAAAACAAGAATAATTCATTTTCTTTAACTATCCACCCTCAAGAGACTTTCTGGAAAATCAGCTCTGAATAGATAGAATGTAGAATCAACTATATCTCTTTGGTTAAGTATTAGTAGATGGCCATGTGCATTCCAAGAAAAGATGGGCCATTATATATAATACTGGGCTTAACATTTAGTAGTTATAACATATTAGACATAGAAAACATAGAGTTTAATCTTATCTCTCTGGATTATGGATGCAAAGAGTCATTTGCATCTAAGAACTAATAAAGTGGCTGATCTTGCTTGATCAATGGGTGAAGAATTCTCAGGTTCTGCTGCAGGAGAAAAAACAAATTTTCACTTTAGAAAAAATATTTAAGTGCCATAGCCGTCAAGAGGTAAGGTTTTACTGAAAACAATGGGGAATTTATAAATTGGAAAGATCCTTAATGGATTTGCATGTTGCTGGAGCACTTTACTTGCACACTGTCCTTTAAATGCTCTCACTCTCATTTTATTTCTACTTATACTATCTTTTCATGGAAGTCATTTCTATGCACTGCTTGCTAGGTCAGATTACCTCTTGTTCTATTTTAGTTGAAAACAATTCAGGAGATCTCTTAGAGTTTGGCACATAGGGGATGATTGTTTTAAAAAATACATCTGTAGATATTCAAATAAGACTGTCACATAATGGAGCTACAATCCTGAGAAGCAAAACAAGAAAAGTCAAGAAGAAAGTGTTCAAGGAAGTTGTCTTCCTAACTCTTGTTATGAAATCTTTACTGTTGGTGCACTGTACCACAAAACCACATCCCCCCCAAAACACATAACTATACACAGTCACTATTGAGAGCAATAGGCAAGGAAGAAAACCAGTTTAGTATTTATTGGTATTCAAAGAACTGCAAAGTCAAGGAGAGAGAGCTACAGTAAGAGTACGACATGAATTATTTATTTAATTCCTTCAATTTGTTGACCTTAATGAAAAACAAAGTGATTTGAACTAAGAGTAATTAACAAGAAAGAGCCTGCCTGATAAAACCAAGAAAGAATCATATTTGTTTTAGGAATCAACAACAGCCAGAGATAGAAGATCATAATGGAACCATTCAGCAAAAAAAAGAGCCTTTTGCCAAGGCAGTTGTCGTGCTGTACAAGTGTGCATCTGTGCAGAGATTTTTAACTGTATCCCTTGAAAGAAAGAAAAGAGAAAATGCTTGGTAAATGTTGAAGAATGTGATACTTTATTTGTTAAACTGTCCAATACTATAATTACAGCCAGTGCATCCCTCTACTGTGTCTGCAATAACCACTACCAAACAATCTTAGAGAGCTAATCAAATTAAAATGTTCTTTTCTTTTAAGGATTTGTGGACTATTGTATGGTTTCCTGTATCATGGTTATCATATCTCATGGCTAAAAATTCTCAGTAAGGAACAACATTATATGTCTATTTGCTTAGGAAAAGTTGAGCTGACAGGAAAAAAATTAAATATGTACTATATGTTATATTCCATGAATTTCTTGAAACATCTTTTGGAGTTCTCAGTGTTCTTAAGTGGGTTAACAATGACCCAAGCTGTAATTGACCATGAGCTTGCACCAGCTAAGATTTCATTACATTAAAGTTTCTTCTATGGAAAATAAAGTGAGGGGAATAGTGAAGTAGTAGGCAGATCTCAGTGACACCAAAATGTCATTTTTGATGCCAAGTTTAAGAAAAACTGTGTGTGGTGAATGGCATACAACACGATTTTTCATTTAAGTAAAATGTTCCAGTGTGACTAAAAGTAAAACTTAATGCGACATTGAATAAAATTTAATTAGTCACTTTGGAATTATAATGGATACAATCACCTTTGTAAACTTGATTCCATTTCTATTCTAGTTATAGTAAAGACTTAAATATTTTGTTTTATTTTAAGTGTGTATGTATGTATTTTGTTTTATTTTAAGTGTGTATGTATGTATTATGTATATACTTTGTTCTAAGGATTTCAGAGCCCTCTAACTGGCCTGTTCTTGCTCCCCTCACTAGATGTGATGTTTATTTTGGAAATGGGGAAATCAAGATATAGTAATTAACTCATTTTCTTCCATCTTTAGAATTCCATCTCATCAATTAGTTGATAAACTGCTTGGTCACACTTGCCCTAAAATATTTACATTGTGAATTAATTATTGAGTGAAAAGGAATAAACCCTGATGCCCCTCCTACCACTTTATATAGAATAAAGCTAAATCAGTAAAACTAGAAGCATTAAATTTAGGAACAAAAGTTTTTACATAAAATAAATATAAATAAACATGTACTACATTTGCTGATGCATTAGGATAGTCATTTATGCATTAACAGAAAATCATTATAACTATAAATGTTTTAGAATAGTATTAGTTTCAGAGTTAATATGGCCAAACCAAACAGGGTACACAGTGGTAGATTAGGTATGCAAAGTATAGGCAATTGAGATGAATCCCCTATGATTAAAGAACATAACCTGAAAGTTATTTGGGGAATAAATCCGTGCTTTAAGTTTATTTTCATCGTGATTTGTGTATTTCTCTTAAAATGTCAAGAGTATAAAAACAAGTTCTAAGAAGTTGGGAATTTTGGTCAGCATTTTGTACTTTCTTATATAGTTCTAATTATATTTCTAGCCATAAGATATCTTTATGCCAAGATAACTTTTCAATCATGTTGTAAAAGGGACAAATAAAAAGCAGATAAAGAGGAAATAAATGCAACCTTCTAATGAGAAGATACTTGGTATGGCAGTCTAATACAAATCAAATACAATTAAAACATAAAAGGTCCAGGTTTTTAACTTCTTTAAAAACTTGTGTCTAATCTGTTAATGTTGACATATCTAGGCCTAGAATTGAAAGTTGAAATTTTATATCACTTATCTGGTTTCCTTTGAACTTAGAACTAAAACTGTAAACACATTCTCAAAGGCTATGTTGGCATGTAGAAGCACATCTTTGTGTCTTCTGCTATGAAATCTGAATTTTAAAACATTAAGTTTTCCCCAAATTGAAGGACATTCTACAAAATACCTAACCAGTAATCCTCAAAATTATCAAGGTCATCAAAAACAAAGTCTGACAAACTGTTATAGCCAGGAGGAATCTAAGGAGACACGGTGACCAAATGCAATGTGGAATCCTGGATGAGATCCTGGGACAGAAAAAGGCATTAGGTAAAAACTAAGGAAATATAAATTAATTAATAATAGTGTGTAGTATATTGGTTCATTATTAGTGGCAAAATTTATCATAGCAATGTAACAGAAAAATGTGTGTGGAGTAGGGGAACTATCTGTACTACCTTTGCAACTTCTCTGGAAATATAAAACGACTCTAAAATAAAAAATAATTTTAATTATATACTAAAAATATTAGAGAGTTTTGCCCCAGTAGCAATTCTAGCAGTATCAATGGCTTTTACTCCAGTCTGCTTAATAATCTCCCCTTCTTAGGGAATATGCCCATTAGTTAAGTACCCAGCTTCTCCAGTCATTCCAACACTCCACAGTAATGGATATTCCATTTTTGTTCATACATTTTAGGAGCTGTGGTCTTGGGGAAAAACAAGTGGACCCACAGTGATTGCAAAGAGAATTTTTTATAAACTATTGTTCTGCAAGTGCTATATACTAGTTCTCATCAAGAATACCTTAGTGTTTTCTGTTGTAAAACAAGGGCATCCTGTCAGAGAACTACTGTGTGGAAATACATAAAAATAGTAACTATTAGATTCAAGGTTCTAGAAAACGTATTCCTGCCATTTTCAGTGAGCACAATGCTATTATGGTATTGAGTTTTGTACGATGAAACATCTTACATTGTAAAAGCTTATGGAGTCATGGAAGTTCTGAAATTTTCTATTTCTCATTCAGCTATTTTAAACTATTCTCTGGAAGCCAAAATGGTAACTACCTAAAAGGAAGTCAGCTATTGTGTTTTTTAATTAATTGGAATAAATATATAATTGTAGTTTCATGAAACTACAAGATTAAGAAAACTTGTAATGATACCAAAAATATAGAGAAAATCAGCATGAATAATACCTTAAATTTTTCAAAGGACAAATGCAAAATATGATTTATGAGTAAAAACACTGAACTGCAAGCAATTACAGAACTGAGAAAGCATTACAAAAATGAAAACCATAGATCAATGGAACAGGATAGGAAGCCCAGAGATAAACCCACACACATATGGTCACCTTATCTTTAATAAAGGAGGCAAGCATATACAGTGGAGAAAAGACAGCCTCTTCAATAAGTGGTGCTGGGAAAACTGGACAGGTACATGTAAAAGTATGAAATTAGAACACTCCCTAACACCATACACAAAAATAAACTCAAAATGGATTAAAGACCTAAATGTAAGGCCAGACACTATCAAACTCTTAGAGGAAAACATAGGCAGAACACTCTATGACATAAATCACAGCAAGATCCTTTTTGACCCACCTCCTAGAGAAACGGAAATAAAAACAAAAATAAACAAATGGGACCTAATGAAACTTAAAAGCTTTTGCACAGCAAAGGAAACCATAAACAAGACCAAAAGACAACCCTCAGAATGGGAGAAAATATTTGTAAATGAAGCAACTGACAAAGGATTAATCTCCAAGATTTACAAGCAGCTCATGCAGCTCAATAACAAAAAAACAAACAACCCAATCCAAAAATGGGCAGAAGACCTAAATAGACATTTCTCCAAACAAGATATACAGATTGCCAACAAACACATGAAAGAATGCTCAACATCATTTATCATTAGAGAAATGCAAATCAAAACTACAATGAGATATCATCTCACACTGGTCAGAATGGCCATCATCAAAAAATCTAGAAACGATAAATGCTGGAGAGGGTGTGGAGAAAAGGGAACCCTCCCTCTTGCACTGTTAGAGGGAATGTAAATTGATACAGCCACTATGGAGAACAGTATGGTGGTTCCTTAAAAAACTAAAAATAGAACTACCATACGACCCAGCCATCCCACTACTGGGCATATACCCTGAGAAAGCCATAATTCACAAAGAGTCATGTACTTCAAAGTTCATTGCAGCTCTATTTACAATAGTCAGAACACAGAAGCAACCTAAGTGTCCATCAACAGATGAATGGATAAAGAAGATGTGGCACATCTATACAATGGAATATTACTCAGCCATAAAAAGAAACGAAATGGAGTTATTTGTAGTGAGGTGGATGGAGTTAGAGTCTGTCATACAGAGTGAAGTAAGTCAGAAAGAGAAAAACAAATACAGTATGCTAACACATATATATGGAATCTAAGGAAAAAAAAAAAAGGTCATGAAGAATCTAGTGGCAAGATGGAAATAAAGACACAGACCTACTAGAGAATGGACTTGAGGATTTGGGGAGGGGGAAGGATAAGATGTGACAAAGAGAGAGAGTGGCATAGACATATATACACTACCAAACGTAAAATAGATAGCTAGTGGGAAGCAACCGCATAGCACAGGGAGATCAGCTCTGTGCTTTGTGACCACCTAGAGGTGTGAGGTGGGGAGGGCGGGAGGGAGGGAGATGCAAGAGGGAAGAGATATGGGAACATATGTATATGTAAAACTGATTCACTTTGTTATAAAGCAGAAACTAACACACCATTGTAAAGCAATTATACTCCAATAAAGATGTTAAAAAAAGAAATGAAAAGCAGTCCAAAAGTTAAATATATGGTGTTGTTTACATTTGTCATATCTAAAAAAAAAAAAAAATGGAAGAATTGGTAAATACAACTGATTTTTATATATTGATCTTGTATCCTGCAACCTTGTTGAACTTTATTAGTTCTAATTATTTTTTAGTGGATTAGTTAAGATTTTCTATATACAAGATCAGGTCATCTGCAAATAGAGGTAGTTTTATTTCTTCCTTTCCAATCTGGATGTATTTCATTTATTTATTTTATTTTATTTTTTGCATAATTGTTCTAGTAAGACTCTAGAACAATGTTGAATAGAAGTGGCAAGAGTGGACGTCACTGTTGTGTTCCTTGTCTTAGTGAGAAAGCATCCATTTTTTTGCATCAGTTACAATGTTATCTGTGGGTTTTTCATAAATGCCTTTTATTAGATTAAGGAAGTTCCCTTCTACTCCTCGTTTGTTGAGTATTTTTTCATAAAAAAGTATTGGATTTTATCAAAAGTTTCTTCTACATCTATTAAAATGATAATGTGGATTTTTGTCTTTTACTGATGTGGTATACGATTGATTTTTGTATGTTGAACCACTGTTGCTTTCCTGGGATAAATCCCACTTGTTCATGTATAATTATTTTTATATGTTGCTGTTTTGGTTTTCTAGTATTTTTTCAGAATTTTTTTGTCTATAGTCATAAGAAATACAGGTCTTTAATTTTCTTGTGACATTTTTGTCTGGTTTTAGTATCAGGGTAATATTGTCCTCATACAATGAGTTAGGAAGTGTTCACTTGTTCTTCCATTTTGGAGGAAGTGTTTATGAAGAATTGGCGTTAATTCTCTTTAAATGTTTGGTAGAATTCAACAGTGAAGTCATCTGGTCCTGGTTGGTGCACTTCTCTCTCAGTGATACTCTTGGTTTAGGAGCTGAGGGCTTGGTGAAGGAAGGGATGGGCAGTCACAGTAGTTTCAAATCTTAGCCTTTCTCTCTGGGCATGGAACCACTCACTGCCTTACAAGCCAGGGCAGGTTAGATTGGGACCCTAATATTCTCAGAGGGTTCTGGTCCAAAGTAGAGCCTCCAACCCATGAGTGAGGGCTTGGTGAAAGCAGGGAGCCCCTACCTCTCAGCTGCTTTCACTTCAAAGAGAGAGGAATGCAAGACATGGGTTTTCATTCAGATACTATAGACTCTTGCTGTTTTTGACCGAATTTTAGTAGATATTCTTGAATAAGTATTTCTTCATTAGTTGGATGCCTTAGGCCCATTTCCAGAGACTTTAAATGGCTGTTCTTCTACAATTTTTACCAGTTTCACTGGGGAACAAGTCTGTGGAGTTCCTCAGGTGTCCTGCTAGAAGTAACTTTTCACCCCATAATTTTAAGATAAAGGAATATAAAATCAGAGTTTATTAGAAGGAGCACTTTTTGTTTTGTTTTAAATAGGCTAGAGCTTAAGGTATGAGGTTACCATAGATTGTGAAGTGCCTTGTATGTCATACTAAGAAAATTGAAAATTAACATTTTGGCAATGTAACACCCTGGTATCCTCTAAGATCCTGAGTGATATGACCAGATTTGGGTTTAAAAAAACAATTCTAGCAGCTGTGTGGAACAAGTATTGGAGTAATCTAAGCACAGATGCACATATTAAATTTTTTAAGAGCCTACACCATGACTCCAATAGTAAGAACAAATAGAGAATAAATTTAAAAGATGTATGAGATAGAAAGTTGAAAAATTATTGATTGAATATGGAGATTGAATATGAGACAAGTAAAAATTTGATAATGGAACAATAGTTTCTGGCTAATTTCTGATTTCAACACAAGTAGGATATATAGGGAGAGGACAAAACTTGAGGCAGAAGGTTATGGATATGGTTTTGGAGACATTACATTGTTGGAACTGCAGGATATCATGATGAAGATGTTCTGGAGGCAACTAAAATACACGTCTTGAGTTCTGAGAGAATTTGACCTTGGGGATAAAGATGTGGGAGTCATGACAGGGGATATAGTATTTGAAGTCACTGGAATAGATGACATTACCCAAGAACACATAGAAGAAGAAGATAACATTTACAAATGTTAGCAGAATACAATTTCAATGACATGACTGGAAGAAGAAGAGCCAAAAAATTTCACTCTTACGGAGGAAGATAATAGGATTGAAAAGAGGAAGGTAACAGCGTTGCAAAGCAAATGCTTGACAGAGTTTCAGGCAGGGAAGTGTGGTCAGCATTTCTATACAGAATTCTAAAATTCAGTGGATTTTTATATCTCTTCCTCCAAGGTGATCATTTATATAGTATCCTAGAGAACCCCTAAGTGAGATAAATCTGAACAAAAAGAACAATCTTGACAGTATGTCATTTAAAGAAACGTTGTCTGGCAAATGTTGTGGTTTTGACTGTATGTCTTGTGTAGAGGTCCCATTTTGTGTCTCCAACTATGAATATATTTGCCTTTGTTTGGCACCTGTAAACAAGTGTTTAAATGTTTCTCAGGCCCCCAGATGTTTAAGAAGTGATATCTGTTAAACATTTTTAAAGAGTAAAATTTCATTCTCATTTTTTAAAGATCACTTTTACATAGTAATTTCATACTGAGAAGCTGATTTTCCCTCCAATGAATACAACTAACACTAATGATTGCAATTACAACCCAAGACAGTCCCTTGTACTGCCATTAATATTATTGTTTTAGAATCATGCCTTACAAGATAGACAGTGCTTAAATGCATTCAGATATTTATTACAATGCAACATGAGTTTTAAATAAGATGAGATATTTTATGTTAGGAGCATGAGAACCCTTAATTTCCAGTGGAATGAGAAATTTTATCAGCAATGATGTTTAGGGAAAACAAATAGGGAGAGTATTTAAAGGTAAATCACAAAAACAGTATTTTACGCCTGTGTCATATTTAGGTTATATCTACCCAGGGTCATCCTGGTTGGCTAGTTAAATTGATAATATTAATAAGATACCTGCAAAATTCTTTCTTTATGTTTCCCAATTTAGCTCTGGACTCAATGTTGATGAAAATAATTAAGTAAAACTTGTTTTTACTGAAGGCTTTCACTGTATTCATTTAGAGAATGTGATCTATAAAGTGATATATAAAAATGATGATCTTGCGATCATTGAAAGCCTTTAAGTCCAAAGTATTAAGCAGAAACAGAAACTGACTCAAATTCACTGGAATTTATTAAGTTGACAAAATGTTGATTAGATATATTAATTTTGTTTTTAATTGATATGTATTTATGATATTGGAAAAGAACCATCTAATGTAGAAACATGTTACTTATGATGTCCCTATCTATGTCAGATGTGTTTGTTTTTCACTGTTGTAATTCACTTCAAACAAAATAAAGAGAGTGTATTATGTAAGAAGAACATTAATCTTCAGATAATATATTGTCAGAACTGGGGAAATCCTTAGGGATTATCTAGTTTACCCACCCACCCCCATTTTTCAGATGATGAATATGAGGTTTAGGAATATTAAGTGATATTCCCTGCCTCACAAAACATCTTACTGTCAGGGACAGGACAACCATCCTTATGTTTTGACCTCTGTCTGCCCTATCTTCTTCCACTTTACTAGAATACCCCTTATGTTAAAAATCATAATAATCTTTGATCAAAGAGGAATAAAATAGAGGCCCGCGCACCGCGATGAAGAGTGGCCCCCACTTGCCGCAATTAGAGAAAGCCCTCGCACAGAAACGAAGACCCAACACAGCCAAAAATAAATAAATTAATTAATTAATTTAAAAAAAAGAGGAATAAAATAAAACTGCTACACTGACCAATTCTTCTAGTGAATTTGAGATGAAAATAAGATGATGTCGAATTGAGATAAACCTAGAAAAATGACAGTTTCTCAGTCCTCTTAAGTTAGCCATGATTGCAACGAATATAATCCTGCAGCAATTTTTTTTTATGTTTCCCAAGAGATGATACTGAAAACTGTTATACTCACATCTGCCTACCTTCAGCCAATTGAATCAAAAAATTTTTTGTTGATTTGGTATATTTTAATAAGGCTGCACTTAGCAACAGATTGCATAAATACTCAGTAAAAAATCCTCAATAAATCCCAAAATTATTGATAATGGTGCCACACATAGACAGCTGAAAGCCTGCTGCTAGGGATGATATAACAAAATACCACGGACTAGGTGGCTTAAACAATAGGAATTTATTTTCTCAACGTTCTGGAAGATAGAAGTCCAAGGTCAAGGTACTTCTCAGGGTTGGTTTCTAGTAAGAACTCTCTTCCTGGCTTATAGATGACAACCTTCTTCTTTTTCCTGATTATTATGTTTTAATTTTTTAAAAAAAAATTTATTGGAGTATAGTTGATTTACAATGTTGTGTTAGTTTCAGGTGTACAGCAAAGTGAATCAGTTATACATATACATATATCCACTCATTTTTAGATTCTTTTCCATATAGGTCATTAGTAAGTACTGAGTAGAGTTCCCTGTGCTATACAGTAGGCCCTTATTAGTTATCTATTTTATATATAGTAGTGTGTATATGTCAATCCCAATCTCCCATTTTATTCCCCTTGGTAACCATAAGATTGTTTTCTGCATCTGTTAACTCTATTCCTGTTCTGTAAATAAGTTCATTTGTACTATATTTTTACATTCCACATATAAACGATATCATATGATATTTGTAGATGACAGCCTTCTTGCTGTGTCCTCAGATGGTCTCTTTTCTGTGCATTCATGGAGAGAAAGCTCTCTGGTGTCTCTTCCTTTTCTTATAAGGATGCAAGTCCTATTGAATTAAGACCTTACCCTTATGATCTCATTTAACCTTATATTTCCCTAAAGGGCATACCTCCAAATACAGTCATATTAGGGGTTACAGCTTCAATATATGAATTTTGAGGGGATACAGTCCAGTCCATAACATCTCTTAAACATATCAATTTTCTTTTACCTTATTATCACACCTTTGCTACTCAAAAACTTTTAAAGTGGAATCTACCTAGAGGAAGAGCTGGCACATACTTGTATGTTACTAATACAGTGAAATGTGATTGAATGACACAGTATTTTCAAACTAGTCACCACACTTAAATTTCTTGCTTTTTAGGTGCACTTATCCAGAACACTCAACCAACATAAAGGAGTAAGGAATTTTTTTCCAGAAGAACTTTGAACCAAAATAAAATAAATGATAATGGTAGTGGTTAGTTTTTAAATTATTTGTAAGATTTTTATAAATAAGTTTTGCTTTCTAGTCAGTATTTCATAAACTTCATATGTAGTGATCATTTGGAGCCCAGTAGAATGAAAGGTGCTTCCAGGTGGGTAGAGACATAATTCTACACCCTTATAACAAAACCCTCTTTGAAACAACAGTAAAATGTTGTCTTTGCATGCCACTTTTATTTAAATGTGAAGCAATAGACACACTTATTATTCAGAAAGCTTGCATTCCAGTTCCTAAGATAGTAAGCATTGAGTTGTCTGAGTGATGCAGAAGCAGAGCTTTATGGCTATTTGGAAGGAAGCTCTTGAGAGAAAGAGAGAGAGAGAATATAGAAACCAAGTGTGGCATTGTGTCAGTGTACACTAGTACTGGTTAGGTTGAATACGTTAATAAAGAGAAAACTCTATAACTAAATGTAGAACACTAACAGTAGAGGATAATTCAAAACTGCACAACTAAGAATGGAAAAATTGATCATTTTCAAGGTGTTAATACTTTGTTAATAATGCTTTGTATTCCTGGGTTAAGATATATAACCTTACCAAACTAGCTAATAAGAGCAAAAAATTTAAAAACTCAAACCTGAAGTAACCAGACCGATATAGAAACAGAGAACTTGAACAACACTATAGAAAAATTGAACATAACAGACATGTACAGAACACTCCACCCAACAACAGCAAAATATACATTTTTCTCAAGAACATATGGAACATTCCCCAGGAAAGATGGTATGTTAGACCATAAAGCAAGTCTTTAAATTTTTTTAAAGATTGAAATTATGCAAAGTATCTTTTTCAATCACAATGGAATGAAACTAGAATCAACAGCAGAAGGGAAATTTGCAATATAGAGAAATTTCATAAACAACCAATGGGTCAAAGAAGAAATCACAAGGGAAATTAGAACATATCTTGAGACAAATGGAAATGAAAACACAATGCACCAAAACTTATGGGATGCAAGTCTAAGAGGTAAATTTATACCTGTAAATGCTTACATTTAAAAGGTAAAGAGGGCTTCCCTGGTGGCGCAGTGGTTGAGAATCTGCCTGCCAATGCAGGGGACACGGGTTTGACCCCTGGTCCAGGAAGATCCCACATGCCGCGGAGCAGCTGGGCCTGTGAGCCACAATTACTGAGCCTGCGCATCTGGAGCCTGTACTACGCAACAGGAGAGGCCGCGATAGTGAGAGGCCCGTGCACCGTGATGAAGAGTGGCCCCCACTTGCCACGACTGGAAAAAGCCCTCGCACAGAAACGAAGACTCAACACAGCCATAAATAAAAATAAAAAAATAAATAATTTAAAAAAATAAAAATAAAAAAAAATTACTCCGATAAGAAATAAAAAATAAATTTAAAAAAAAAAGGGAAAGAATCTCAAATTAACAACCTACCTTTCACCTTCAGGAAGAAGAAAAAGAAGAACAAACTAAACCAAAGCAAAGTAAATAATAAAGATAAGAGGAGAGATAAATAAAATAGAGAATAGAAAAACAATAGAGAATATCCATGAAACCAAAAGTTGGTTTTTCAAAAATATCAACAAATTGACAAACCTTTGGCAAGATTGACTAAGAAAAAAAGAAAGAAGACTAATAATTAAAATCAGAAATGAAAGAGGGAACATGACTACTTATTAAAAAAAAGAATTATAAGAGAATGCCATTACCAATTGTACACCGATATATTGGCTAAATTAAATAAAATGGACAAATGCCTAGAAACACACAGCCTCCCAAACTGCATCATGAATAAATAGAAGATCTTAATAGTCCTACAACTAATAAGGAAATTGAATCAGTAATCATAAACTTTTCAACAGAGAAAATCCCAGGACCAGAAAAATTAAAACAGAATTGCTATATGACCTAGGAATTCCAATTCTGGGTATATATTCAAAACAATTGAAAGCAGGGACTTGAACAGATATTTGTACACCCTTTTTTATGTTTACAGCAGTATTTTTATAACAGCCCAAAGGTGGAAGAAACTCAACTATCAATGGATGAAAGCAAAAACAAAATGTGGTATATACATATAATGGAATATTATTCAGCCTTAAAAAGGAAGGAAATTCTGACACATGCTACAACATGCAGGGACCTTGAAGACATTACGCTAAGTGAAGTAAGCCATTCACAAAATAACAAATACTGTATGAATCCACTTACATGAGGTACCTAGAGTAGTCAAATTCGTAGAGATGGAAAGTGGAATGGTGTTTGCCAAGCACTGGGGGCAGGGGAGGGAGAAGAATGAGGAGTTATTGTTTAATTGGTATGGAGTTTTTGTTTGGGAAGATGAAAAATTTCTGGATATGGATGGTTGTGGTGGTTTCACAACAATGTAAATGTACTTAATGCCACCAATTTGTACACTTAAAATGGTTAAAATTGTAAATTTTATGTTATGTATATTTTACCACAGTAAAAGAAACAAATTTAAAACAAAACAGAACAAAATGCAAACCTGTAACTTGTACCATGTCTGAAATAAAATGGGACTTTCTCTCCACAGAGGAAGCAAAGGAAAGCACTTGCTAACAGGGCATCTCTCATTGCCAGGGAAATTTCTCCAAGCTAGTGATGGTAGGGACAAAATGTAGACAAAATAGCAGAAATTTTCTATTTAATACTGACCTAGATTTGCTTTCTGTTGCTTTCTAAATACTTGTTAATTGTGCAGGTTAAAATTTTTTTAAATTGTATTATTAAAAATTTTTTAAGGAACAGAAAAGTCTGGCTCAATTTCCAGATACTCTGGCTTCTACCCCTCAGTCAAGCCATCATTCCTGTTTTCTTACATGGACTCCCTGCCCTGTTTTTCTCCATGCAGGTCACTACAGTGACTAATTTTTGTTGTACCTCTTGTTTCTTGTAAACTACTCTATTCAACTTCCCTTTATGGCCTGACTGCATACTTTTCTCCTTGATTTCCAGTATTCTCTCTATTCTCTTGTGTTTTGATCTTCTGTTCAGGTTGAAATATGGCACAATAATAAGGTTGCATGAGGAAAGTTACATTTAATTAAATTTGGAAATAGGGACTTTTCAATTTTATAAACATCATCACATTTGAAATCTCTTTTTCCTTCTGAAACCCAAATGATTTTGTCTATAGTGACTTTTACCTCAACCAAACTTCCAGATTACCTAATTTCTATTTGAAGAAAAGTAGATGGAAAATAAACTTTGATATGTGAAATGTTGAAGAAAACTAGAAATGTAAAATGGGGATGATACCAATCTCTCAAAGTTTTCTAAAATAAGAAGTAAGATAATGCATAAAACCTACAAGAAACATAGTAGATATTCAATTACAGTAGACTCTTTTCTGCTTTCAAATTAGTTTTATTTTTCACCTTGAATCCATTTCAAGGTAGAGTCGAGTCAACCTTCTAAAAACATTAGTTAATTGTTAGTTTTCTAAGTAGAGGCTAATGTTTGCATTTATTACTTCTTGTCTTTCTTTTTCTGATTATCTTGTAATCTTACTTGATGTACCATCAGCAGAAGGCATTATCGTTTAAATACATAGTTCTTAAATTAAAAAACAAACAACCAAAGACCTAGTACTTAAATATTGACATTGTTCAGTTAAAATAAGGAGCCACTACACTTGGCAGTTGGAAAGAAATTCTCTAGAAAAGCAATGAAATCAAATTTTTTTCAGAGTAGCTCACAGGACTTATCTCCCATCACTACTAGTGTTGGCTTCATGCATTCCAGAAAGGAAGGAATTACAGTGTCCATGACACATTTTTGTCCCTAACATTCAGCTGTACAATTTTAATATGGGAATTCAGGTCTTATAACTACTATTTTTTAAATGGAAAGAAAAGATATAGTCCTTTTTTCCTCATTGTATATGACATATAGATAAGATGTGTGAACTATATGACTAAGAGGCAACAGGATGCTATTAAATTTTTCCATAGAACAGGATTGTTTTCTTTGTAGCATAGAAAAGAAATAATAGTTACTATAATTGAGAAAATAGGGCAACAAAAAGTCATCTTTTGAGAATTAAGTATCTGCACTGAGTAGATTAGATAATCTAAGCATTGTCAAGTAAACTTGGTTTTAAATTATTTTGCATAACTAAATTTGGCATCTTTGCAGGGCAAAAGCATGCCTCAGTGTCCTTTGAGATAAAAGGGTCAGATCTGTCTATACACTGACTCTTTTCTGCTAGTGGGTATGAAACTGTTACATGATAAACTAATTTTTCTATTTTATTCACCTCTCACAAAACATAGTTGTTTACCTTCTTTATTATGATAGAGCAGAATGTTTGCCATGAAGTAGTTGTGTCCTTTAGAGAACTTACAGAGCAAAATAGGAAAATGGAGACATCTAATATCACTGTCAAGTTCAAAGAGGAGTTTACATATAGCATGAAAGAAATTTAATTAGCATAGATGTTTTATACTTAATAAATAATTTTATTCCAGTGCAAGTTTCCTTTAACTTAAAGTTGTGGAAATTGAATCCTATTTTTATATTAACTTACATGTTAAATTTAGAGATTAGGTCCCCTGGGAAAACTATTTTGACTAATCTACTACCCAAATTAATAGCATAACAGACATAAACATTATATTATTTCCAAATAAATTACTACACAAGAACACTAAGGAAAAAAAGAGACAGGTGCCTGCCTCAGTTAGTTTTCCATTTGCAGGAATGACAAGCCGTTACTAAAACCTCAGAAATTAGAATGAATTTTCCACCAGCCACAAATCATCTTAACCATTTAAAATTTATATTCAAGTGGATTTTTTGCATTTGAAAACATTTTCCACTGTTAGAACTTACTCCTTTATTTTAGATCATTTTCCTACTGACAGAAGTTCTTTTTTTTATAATATGTATCCTTGAATGAGAGGAATTAACGAGGATACCGCTAAGGCCAGAAATCCTAATCCTTGTTCAGCAGTAGAGGTTTCCCCCAGTGTGTTTTCGTGATGTGGACTTATTTCATCAAATATCTAAAGCTGTCAATGATGATTGCTTGATTTTCCTCATGTTACTATTCCCTACATGATGGTTTCTTCATTAATGCCTGGGTTGTTGTATATTGATCATTGCCCATGTTTTCCCAGTGACAGGAGTTTTTCATTAGTCCTCACTTACGGGAACCAAGGCAATTCAGTGACAGTAGCAAAGCAAAGGCAACACTTTTGTGGTCTGTAATTCCATAGAATGTAGGTTTGTGGGTTTGTTTTGTCTATTTGTTTTTGTTTCTTTTGGTAAGAAGGACAGGAACTAACATTCATTGAGTACTTACTATGTGACAGGGACATTACAAAATACTTTACCTAAAGGTAGGTACTTTTAGCTCTCTTTGCAGTTGAAGAAACAGCCTTAGAGAGGTGGACAAACTCAGCCAAGGTCACATAGTTAGTGACTGATGTTATGAGAAAGCAAACCTACATCTATCTGGGAAAAAACTATGCTCTTTCCATCATTACACACTGCCTTCATACTAAGGAAAAGATATGACTAATTTATCGTGGTCCTTACATTAGAATATCTGCTAAGTAATGTTTTCTTGAACAAATTATACTTGTATAATTTTATTTAAACGACACTAATACTAGCTCAAAACTGTTCTTTGCACAATCTTATTAAATACATCAACACAGAACACTGGATGGTTTTTTTACAATACCTAAAATATTAAGATTCCCAATTATATAAATAGGGCACAAGATTAAAAAATAAGGGGCATAAGACTGTTTATCAGTCTATGAAGAATGAAAAGTGCAATATTTGGAGACCAGGGTAAATCAGTATTTCCATGAAAACCTTCACAGGTGCAGATTTCAATATGTTTAAATTTGAATGCCTTATAATATGCCACGATTTGGGTTTCTATTTAATTTCTTTTCCTTTCAAGTACCAGCATGAATTTTACGAATCTCCATCCATGCCCCTGGGAAGTGAATGCTGCAGGAAGAGTGCAATCAATATGTATACCTCCCAGAGAGCCCTGAGCAAGTTGAATTGCTACACACCTTTCAAATCTTTGAATTTTTATAGATGCACATGGATGCACAGTGATATTAGCTGTACACTCAATGCCATACTAAAATATTCTGTAACATGGACCATTTACTCACGCCAGACCTATATACCATGAAGTGCAGAGCAAGATTGGCATCGGTGTGATAAATTTTAATCAACAGAGAGCCAGTTTAGATATTTCAAACTACCTTTTCTTAACAGCTGCTTTTTGTTTTGTTTTGTTTGCTAGCTAGATTGCTTACTTAATTATTGACTGGAATCACCTGAATAATTTCACTTACACAGAACTGGCCTCAGAGAAGTGACCTTGAACCATAACATACATGTTGGAATTAATAGAATCCTTTAATTTGGGGGCACTGTTTTTCACTTATTGTTGCTATAATTTTTTAACAAAAACTAAGTGGACAGTTGAGAAAACAACTCAGGTAGTTAATGAAAATATAACAACCAAAACAAGATGTTACTTAATTTCTATTTTTTTTGTTTTACCTGGATAGATTTGGGAAATGAATGCAACGCAAATGTTGCCTTCATTAATAGAACAAATTATTGGTGCCCTATTAATGTCAAAGGAATTATTGAACCCCATATGATTTAATCATCACATTTTCTGCGGAACTTTAGTGCCTGTAACTGTGCTAGAATCTGAAGATTATAAACAAGCAGGTCATAGTGCTTGCTTTAGACAAACTCATAGTAGTATGAGAAGAAGACAAAGAAACCATAAATTGTAAAACAGTATATTTAATTTTTCTCTAAAAATTACCAAATGCTAGGCAAAGAATACTGTGAGAATGACTACTTGAGAAAGTCATAGAAGGATGCATATTTGAGTTGAATTTGAAGAATGATTAGGCTTTTTCAAGGAAGAGAAGCAGGAGGGATAGCGTTATAGACAAAAGTAATAGCAAGATGTAAATAACAGTGCACAGCTTACTCTGGAGTTGAATAGAATTTTGTTTTAGCATCAGTTGAGGTCATATACACATGTACATGGGGGATTATGAGGGGGGTGAGGAACAGAGTAATATTCTTTCTTTGTGACACCACTAGGAGGAAACCAGGTACATAAAAGTAGAGACATTTTAGATAGAAGAAAGAAAAATGAGGGTAGAGTATATAATGACCTTTAATTTTACTACAGTGGAGTAAGCTATCAATTGATAGAGTGTGGAAAGGGTGGGGGTTATGAATAGTTGCGCTAAAAGCTCTTTAGAGCCTTGTATTTGCCAAATAGGCATTAAATAAAAGTGTTTGGTTTGACTTGCTCATTTGGTAGGTATATACTTAGAGAGTAGGGAGAGTTGATGGAGACAAGATCTCTCTTTATCTCTCTGTCACTCACTGTCTGTCTCTCTCTCTCCACACACACAAACACACATACACACATATGCCATATATATATATATATATATATATACACACATATATATGTATACATATATGTGTGTGTGTATATATATATGGATATATGGCTTGGGGAAGTGATTTCTCAGGCCTTTAAACACCCTTGGTTAAGGAATGATCATTTGAATTACTCTTGAATAATTACACTATTTCTCAGCCTCCTTTGTAGAAATTGAAATTTGAACATTGTGCACCTAGGTCATATCTTTAAAGACTTTTACTCACTTCCATCAGTGTCCTCTGATTTTATTTTAAAGGAACATCATATAAACCAAACATATGGTATGTTTATTATATATCATCCTTTATCTCTGCTGACACATTGAATGAAACTGGTTTCCATAATCCCATAAGAAAATTGCTTATGATGCAGAGACATCTACAGATCTCTCTAAATAGAACAGTAAATGCTGAATTTGATTAGTTAATCAGTTAGCCAAAACTTATTTTTCAAAAGAAGATCTGAAATTAGCTTCTTGTTTATATCCAAGGCAAGTTAAAATATGATGTAATGCTTTTCTTTTCTTAAAATGTGAAACTTCTTTTCATAAAACGACATTATCTGTGATTATGCACCCAATAATTCATTCAATTTAGAAATTTAATTAACATTATTAGGGATTTTTAGTGTCATTGTGAAAGATACCATTGTGAAATTACGACAACAGTGACGTCAGATTTATTTGTTTTTCTGTTATTGATGTAATATTATTAGTTTCTTTAATTTGGAACTCTTTACAAATAATTTACTAAGGTCAAAACTGTTCTGAGGCCGATATCAGAAAGAATTTTAAGAAAAGTAAAGTTACTTTGTATTTTAAGTTTTAAGGGATTTAGAACTGTTAGATTTTGGAAACTCTTCTCCTAGTTCTGCTAAACCAAGGAACTGCCTTTCTGAAATTTTAATCTCATAAAGTCCTTGTACTCACTTAAAGAACCAGTCTCTGAAAGGCATTTTATTCACTGTGCTCTTCTACATTGAAAAGCTCAATTCAGGTCTTCAGTGCCAAAAATTGAATTAAAATGTTCATATCTGAAAGACAGGCAAAGACATACTATCTGAAACAATTTCAGTCAAGGACGGAAAAGGAGAAAGTCATCTGTAAAACTGTTAGGTTTAAAACGTTGGAATTAGAGAGTGGAAATATGATAGGGACAAGAGTGAAGAAATGTTAATTGGAAAGAATATGTTGTTATCACTTGTTTTGAAATTGTCCCTGGACAGGCTGCCCCAGGAATAACATTTAATTGAAGACATACTGATAGACAAAAATAATTTGGTATGTCTTTAAAAGTTCCTTATTTATCCTCTTTTTTTTAACATCTTTATTGGAGTAAAATTGCTTTACAGTGGTGTGTATTTATCTTCTTTTAATCTATAAAGTATATTTCCACATTCTTGTCTCAGATTTCTTCACCACTCCTCCAATTTGTTTAAAGAGCCCCAAACTCTAGGTTGTACAAATATGAACACTTCTGTTTGTTAAAAGAATAGTTCTTTTTAAAAATCTCTCTCTCTCTCTTTCTAATATTGCTCCTCAGTTCACAGTATATCAAGCACGGTTATAAACTGACAATAACTATTGAGAATATTTTTCAGTGGTCTGTAAAATATCTTAATTATTTCTCAGTTGTAATGATTGTCTAGGTACAAAAGCATTAAGTAAACATCTATAGAGTATTTTGAACCGAGATTTAAAATCCATAGCAAATCTAAGCAGTTCCATCAGATCTTTTCTTCTTCTCATACTTCAGTGCAAAAGATAGTTTGGTATAGGAGAAAGGCTTACACACTTGGCATTGGAAATACGTGAGGTTAGATCCTGGATACCCCATTTACTAGCTATTTGAAATTTATCAAGTTACATAGCTTCTTTAAAACTCAATTTTCCTAACTGGTAATGGTAACTATCTCTTCTGGCTACTATTAGCATTAAATGTATCAATAGACATAAAAGATCTCAACACACAATACTTCTTATTAAATGCTTTTTATTAAATGTTATTTATTCTTATTAGTAGTAGTTGTAGTAGAAGTAGTGACAGTAGTAGTAGTAACAACAGAAGTACAATTTCTCTGAAAATATAAAATTATCATTAACTTATTTTTTACCTTTTCTAGCTTATTTCACGCTTAAATTCAGAGTGTAAAATCACTTTTTGAATGCCATATTTATTTTGTCCTAAGAAAAATATAGGGCAATCAATTTTGTATCACAATGCCCACTGATAAAATCCACTTTGAATAAAATTGTTCTATCAGAGTATACCATCTGGAAGAAAATGTCTTCCTCATGTTGTTATTGCCTATCTGCGTTTCAAAACTGATGTGTTTATCCCTTGACTTGGAATTTGCCACATTCCTGAGAATTCCATATATTGTAGCTAAACTTGATTTCGCCATGCTTTATGATAGTTGTCAACCAGAAAAGTCTTGCCTGTGAAATCCAGCAATCAAAAAACCACATGCAAACGCAAAGACGAAAATAGGAATAGTCAGTAGGAAGCAGTTTTTGCTGAGAAATTTCTTCTGTCTATGATTGCATACCCAGACTCAAAGTTGTCTTTTGAAATACAGAGATTGGGTAGTTGAGGTTTATTTGCATAAATCCTTTTGCTTCTCCCTTGGGATACTTTTTACTCTTTCACTGGTGTGAGTTTAGGGTTTAATATCCTCTTCATGGGTATAGGTCAGCACCTTTACTATTTCAAAGCTCCTTGGCATAGAAAGGGCTGATTTAACGTCTGATAACCTAAAATCTCGGTAACTCTTCCATTATCTCTCTAATTAGGGGAAAATGGACTCCTCTAGAACAAATTGAAAAGAATACCACCCAAGGTAAAGGCAAAAAATTCTGTAATTGTTAAACTTTTTCATCAGTTTTACTGATCAGTGAGAGGTTAAGGAAACGTGTTAACATCCTTGAAGACTGAGAAATCCATGGTCATTTAAAGACTTCACAGGCTCTATACCATGAAAAGTCTTAATCAATGAAACTATCATTATCTTTATAAAACAACTTTTCCTTACAGAATAAAGTAGGCATTGCTTACTTTATTAAAAGAATGTAAATTCTCTCTAAAAATGCCTAACTGTACACACCTTTTAAAAGCAGCTTCATAGCTCTGTAGACAGAGCTGTAAGCTAAACCAAAAGATTCTATTAAACATCAAAATGTTTTGTGGAAATATTTAGATAACTTTGATAACCACTTGAATTTTCCATTATTACCTCCGTGTTTGGTACTATACAGCTTTACATGGGGCTCCTGATTATCTTGAGAGTGCATGGTAAGTCCACCTTCCTCTATCAGGTGGTCATTTATCATATATGCATGTCTACAATATGTATCCTAAAACCATCCTGCAAAATTGTCAACTTAAATTTTGATTGTTCAGGATAAACAAATATCAATGCACGAGGACTTTGAACATGAGGTTTTAAAAATTTGGTGACGTAACAAAGTATAGAATTAAATAATCTGGATTGAATTTTAAGATCCAGGTTTTCTACTTATTAAGAATGTGACCATGGGCACAGAATTAAGATTTATTTAGCTCAGTTATTTTCTATGTTAAATGCAGATAATCATGTCTACCTCAGATAGGATTATCAAGAAAATGAAATGAGATTTTACATGTAAAGTGCTTAACACAAGGCCTCTCATATCATAAACACTGTATAGATGAGAGCTGCTATTATTATCAATGATAGATTAAAATTTGTAAATGCAAAATAATACTGATTAGTAGAACAAGGCTTTTTTGATTTGCATGCTAGTGAATATAGAATACGTTTTGAAATGCTGCCATTTATTTGTAACCTTCCTGTGCTTTCTTGAAATATTATACATTTTTTTTTTTCATTTTGCTAAGTGAGCATCATGGTATAATTCAAATCAATATTCATTTATGTTCAGTAATTTAATTGAAGTTACCATGCCCTACCAGAATTGTTACTACAGTTAATGGGTTTAGGTTGGTACCAAAACACTATGTGATGTGACATTCTACATGTACTTAAATAAGGCAAAAATATCTCATTTTACCTGCTCTCATACTGTTCAGCTTTATGAATGGTACACAAATGCTGTATGTATTTATGGCAATTGACTAGTGAGAAAAATAAATTATTATAAGCAATCATTGTAGTAGACAAAAGTTCTGGCTCGTATTCCTCTGAGTTTTGCACCTGCTTGTATAATACCTCTGAAATTTACTTTCCTTGTCCCCTGCTCCTGTTATAGAACTGACAATGTAGAGAGGAAGTGGGCAGACTTAACAAATAGTCAAAGACCTCTCTCTCTCTCTCCTCTCTCTCTCACACACACACACACACACACACACACACACATACATACACATTTTGTTCAACCAAATCAGCCATATGGAGAATATATGATGAATAAATCACTAGACTTGCTCACATCACTAGCAAGTAAAGGGTGTTACAGGTTTTTAAACTTATTATGATTCATTGTACATACTTAATTCAAACAATATATGAAGATATTAGGATGAAAGGAAAAATTTACTTTCAATCTTGTTATACCCACTACTCAAACATTGAGGTTTTTTTTATGTTCAAGTTTTTGAGTATATTCACATGTAGCTTTCACAGACTTTCACACATAGCATACAAAATATTTTCTATTTTTAAGCTTTTGTAGCAGAAACATATATGTTGTTGATATGTAGCCTTTTAATTATAATTATTGTCTGTATAACTTTCTATTGATATTCTCTTATGGCTAATTTAATCAGTTATATACTACAGGAATTTGATCTTACATACTTAACACATGTACACATACAAGTATTTACCAGAAAGAGACCAGAAAGTGTACTAAATACTCAGTATTACCTTAAATATAACTAACTACCCTCGGTAATTACTACCAACATTTTCCAGAATTATATGCAATATTCTCCAAATGTATAGGTGGCTGAATCAAATATGTATGAGGAAAAACACTAACAATAGTAACAACAAAAATAAACATTTACTCAGTATTTACTATGTACTTTCTGTTCATTATTTCATATAACTCAAAATAAGCAAAGAAGAAAGTTATCTTTATCAATATTTTACAGATGGCAAAACTGAGGCTGAGAGGGGTTAAGTACAATGCAAAGAATATATGAAAAAGGTGGGCTTAATCATGAAGACATGAGTATAGTCTTAGAGCTTTATGAAGTCTTTATGTCTTACTTTAATTTTATCATAGTTCTACTCACCTAAGTACAAATATATACAGTAGTCTCTCAGTATCCATGGGGGACTGGTTCCAGGACCTCCATATATATCTAATTCCAAAAATGCTCAAATGCCTTATATAAAATGGCTTAGTATTTGCATATAACCTACACACATCCTCGGTATACTTTAAATCATCTCTAGATTACTTATAATACCTAGTACAATGTAAATGCTATGTAAATAGTTGTAAATACAATGTAAATGCCATGTAAATATTTGTAAATACAATGTAAATGCTATGTAAATACTTGCTGCCTGAGGCAAATTTATGTTTGCTTTTTGGAACTTTCTGGAATTTTTTTTTTTTTTTAATATTTTCTTTTCACGGTTGGTTGAACTCCCAAATGCAGAGCACACAGGTACGGAGGGCCAACTGTATGACACATCATATAAACAGGTAACACTAAAAATAGTTCTTGACAAAAATTTTTTTTTTATGAGTCATTTCTTAACAATACTAATTCAATTGCTACTGCAAAACTATTAATAACATTATATTAACAACACTAATAAAACCTATTGCAAGGGGAATATTGTCATTTTAAGGACAAAAGAATGACAGAGATAGGAAAAAAAGCTTGAAATCAAAGAGCTATAGTAAAACTGAAATGGTGAAGAGCATGCCTATTAATACCATTTTATTTCAGCTCTCTTTTAGTGGTGTTATGTCCTTTAGATCTGTCCCATAGTTAGTGTTTCCTCTCTTGGTTTCATACTGTCCTTTCACTGGAACCACTGGGAAAGACTATTAACTTGAAATTGATGATACATTTACAGCTAACTTCCTTTAGTTGATGAGTAATGACACTATCCTTTTTAGGTTATTTGCTTGCTTAAGCAAGAAACTAACCAATTAACAAGCAAGTGCATTATAATAAACAAATACTTCATAAAGGCTTCATAGGGGAAAAAGCCTATTTCTTTCTATTTAATGCTATCACTATGCTTATGTGAACAGAAAATATTAAAGCTCTTGTTTTAAAGGGGAAATAAGGCTTGTCTTATAGAGATTCAATTAAAACTATGATACATTATAAGAATGAATTGAAAAAGTTATCAGGCTGTGATTTATTTCCCCCTGCTGTTATACTATTTAGATAGGCTGGTATTCCAATTGTTGCAGGACCAGAAAGAGGGGTAACTGTAGGATTTTTCATTTACCTCCCACTATTAGATGAATAAGGAAGCAATACATCCACAGGTTCATTCTTGAAACCTGGAGTCCATACATGTCTCTTCACTGGTGGTCTGGTGAGCCCCTGTATAGGAGAATGTTCTGTGTTTATATTAGAATAGCCTATTCCCCTCAACTTTCAGATACTGATATTTTACTAGGAACACAGATGTGAGCCTCTGGGGGAGGGAGGTTCGTTATCACACCCTAAGACCCCCTTATCAGATTCACCTTGCTTCTAAAAGTGTCAAATCTATTTCTTTTAAGTATCTGGATTTCTCTTCATTTTAATGGTAGAAGTGAAATGGTGTTATTTTATACCTTTTTCAATTTTTCCAGGCTTTAATAAAATATTTAAGGCCAATCCAAGAAAATTAATTATGTTAAAAATAGAATTCAATCAATATTCCAGAGAGTAGTTTTAGATAATGATCTAATCCTAGCTCATATATTCTGTATTTCTTTACTAAAATTATCTTTTTTAAATTGAAGTATAGTTAATTTACAGTGTTGTGTTTGTTTCAAGTGTACAGCAAAGTGATTCAGTTATACATATATATTATATATATATATTCTTTTTCAGATTCTTTTCCATTATAGGTTATTACAAGATATTGAGTATAGTTCCCTGTGCTATACAGTAGGCCCTTTTTGTTTACTTATTTTATATACAGTAGTGTGTATATGTGAATCCCAAACTCCTAATTTAACTCCAGCCCCCATCCCCTTTGGTAACCATGAGTTTGTTTTCTATGACTGTGAGTCTATTTCTGTTTTGTAAATAAGTTCATTTGTATCAATTTTTTAGATTCCACATATAAGTAATATCATATGATATTTGTCTCTATCTGACTTACTTAAAATTATCTTGATAACAGTGATTAGTGTGTTTCTGCTTTAAGCTGGTAGTTTAGGGTGGGACTAGAATAGAGAGGGAAAATCCTGGCTTATAAAAGGTAGAACTGTAAAAGAAACCCTCATATACGTTTTTTTGATGAGCAGGAGTATGACATTTCTTGTACAGTTAAGGGTTTTAACAAGATGTGCTAAAGTCACTGACACCTGCTCTGCACTGTCAGCTAGAGTGCTCAGGTCACACATGAGGCCACCCCAGTGCATAGGGTCTTCTGTGTAAACTTGACAACCTGTTGCTGGAAGGCAGTGAGTTAATTTGGTGGTGTCCCCAGTACTTATAAATCAACTTGGCAATCTCTTTCTGCAGTGTCAATAGAGTGAACAATCTGACTTCATAGGTCAGATGAATTTACCTTCATTTATAGCATGAGACCTTCACAGCACTCTGTAGCATTATTGAAATAACTTGGTGACATTCTATTTTTCTTTCAATGCCTTCAGGAAACAGAAAGACTACCCTGAGTAATGTTTATATACAATTTATTGCTGAGTTAAGCTCTTAATATAAAAAAGATAACAGTGTAGTATATAATAATATTATTTATCACCATCATCTTGAATGTCATTATTAACATACCGCAATTCTTTGGGCCAAAAGGATATCTGGTTGGGAAAGATAGAAACTGAGCAACCAAAGTCTTTGGGGATGGTCTTGTATACTCCCAAACTTGGCAACATTGTAAGTCTAAGAATTCAAGGAGTAATGACTCACTCTAGTTCAGACCACACTTTCTCTGATCTTAAATAAAATAAATGAAAACAGAAAGGAAATGATAGTAGCCAGCAACCCTTGCTTTTCTCTCCAAATTATGTAAAAATTTCCAATTTCCAAAAAGCAGTAACTATAAGTGCAATCAAAATTACATTAAGAGAGTCTCTGCACAAATAATCCTAACATCAAGAAAACAATACTTTAATAGATATATTTTAGAAAACCCATCATTCCAATTTAACGAGCAAAATTAATTTTAAATGCTATTTTCATTTAAATGAGAGGAAAAATCACAAATTATCTTACATTGTTCTAATTTCTCCGTGTGCTGTAGAGGAGGCAGATCATAACTGTGTCCTGGGTAGCCTTACAGCTGTGGCAAATGCCACAGTCAGCACGACCCTGACTTATACTTTAATAACACCTTGATTCAGCAGACAAGGCTTATCTCTGCCTCCAATACATCCCTTAATCTAGCACCTGTCCTCACGTTATACCCTGGTTGCCTAAAGCCATATAAGTTTCATCAATTGCTCTAGAATTTTCCTGAGCTCCACATTCCTATTAAAGCTAGCCTTCCCCCATTGCCTCCCTTTATAGTCAACTGCTGCTCAGAGAAATTAATACCACAGTGTTAGTAATTGATGACAACAAAACATATCAATGTTGTAAAATAAACCAAAAGAATGAGTATTTTGATTATCTGTTTCTACATAACAAATCATTCCAAAACTCAGTGGCTTAAAACAACATCATTTTTTTATGTCTCACAGTATCTATAGGTCGGGAATTCAGGAAGGGCTGGACTGGGTGGTTCTGGCTTAGGGTCTCTCATGTGGTTGCAGTCAGAAGTTGGCTAGAACTGGAACAGATGACTGAAAGAGCTGGAGACTGGCAGGGCAGCTCTTTCCTCAGGTACATTCTGGGCTTCTCCATGTGGAGTAGTTTGGACTCCCTTGCAGTATAGCAGCCTCAGGGAAATCATATTGCTTATGCATCGAGGTTCATGGCTCCAACAGCTAAACAGGTGAAAGTACACAGTATTTTATGACCTAGCATCATTTCTGCTGTACTGTGTAAGTAGAGGAAGTCACAAAGGCCCACTCAGATTCAAGAAGAGGATATACAGACTCCACCACTTGATGGTGGACTGGCAAGGTTCTAGAGGAAATTGTAAGATAGGAGATATTTTTGTAGATATCTTTGGAAAATAACAATCTGCCAAAATGAGTAATGTGGGCATTTTGTGGCCTTCATTATGTTTACTCTATAACATGTTATATTTATTTTTGATAAATGTTTATCGATATATAATGGAAAAGAAAATGATAGGAGAATTGATTGAATGCCACTTAGGACTTATTTTCTTTTTGCATTTTTCCCTTAGGAAGACTACCCCAAAACATGTAAACTCTTACTTACCTTTTCCATGTTTAATGAAGGTATTGTTACCTATACCAGTATTTGAAAAGTCAGATTCTCCTTGAAAAATACAAAAAAAAATTGTGGAAATTATTAGAAATACCAAACCTTCACCTCATGATTTGCAAATATAAAATAGTGAAGAATTGTAAAACATTCCAATCTGAAGTCCCTCATCAGTCTTCTTAGGTATCTGTTTTAATGGTCGGAAAAACTAGAGCACATATATCCCATATATCTTCAGCCCATAATTACATGCATTCAAAGGCCATATCTGAAGGAAATCATTATAGTGTAGAAATAGAAAGATTAGCATTTGACCTGATAATCTTACATTAGAGGGTCAAAGAATGAACTTGGAAGCCCTTGAACATTTTGAATTATATTGTTCCAAAAACAACCGTAATAAATAACCTTATGTCAATCCATTGTGAGGTTTTGCAGTGCTCAATTGTCCTCAAAATTTCTCATTTGTCACCTGCACTTGGGCAGTCTAGATGACTGCATACTGAGCTATATTCTGAAGCTTTAAAGAGGTTTCTTAGAAAGAACACATAAAAGGCTTCCTTTAGACTACCTGCAAGGTGCCCATGTGCTTTTTGCTACTTGAGAAAATAACATTCATAGTATAAGAATTAATCATTTTCAGTTGGAAAAGAAATAATTAACTTCACCATCTTACTTTGGGTCTTAGCAGCTTTTGATCGTGTTTTGCAGAATTTAATTATTGAAGACATCTCAAATTGCCAGTATAGTATGTACCTGACATTAGTACACATGTTGACATTTCTATTCAACTAGGATATATCATCAAAATATATTTTAATCCTCCTTGAGGAACATTTCTCCTACAGAAAGACTTCTTTGGAGCAAATAAGAAATTGGTAATTAAGATGTAAATAAGATCAAGCCTGTAAACATTTCTTCCTCAGAAATATAACATAACATTTCTGAGACATAACTCAAATGTTTCTGAATCATGTAATGTGTTCTTAAGAGTGCCCCATTTTTGGGCTTCCCTGGTGGTGCAGTGGTTGAGAATCTGCCTGCTAATGCAGGGGACATGGGTTTGAGCCTGGTCTGGGAAGATCCCACATGCCGCGGAGCAACTAGGCCCGTGAGCCACAACTACTGAGCCTGCGCGTCTGGAGCCTGTGCTCCGCAACAAGAGAGGCCATGACAGTGAGAGGCCCGTGCACCATGAAGAAGAGTGGCCCCCGCTCGCCACAACTAGAGAAAGCCCTCGCACAGAAACGAAGACCCAACACAGCCAAACATACATAAATAAATTTCTAAAAAAAACAAAAAAAAGAGTGTCCTATTTTTATTTTTTTTCAGAAACCCAGACACTTGAGGTAATAATTATATTTAAATAAAAGCAAGTAATAAAATCATTCAAGACTTCTGTCTCTGACCAAGACTGAGTAACAGGGAGAGGGTTAATCCTCCACCAAATAAATGTATGAAACAATGGTTCTAAAGATATTATATGTAGAGTTACAAGAATAGTGATACTAAGGGACAGAAAACAAATAAGGTGATTTCTGCTATTGCTTTAGCTTACTGCCTGGATAACACTTCTATGCTGTAGTACAGGGAGAGGGAACCCAGGCAGAACACTTTGGACTCTTGAAGTTGACTTTTCGGGAATTTGAGTCGAGGGAGGCCAAGGTGACTAGAGAACCAGAGTGGTGTTAAAGGAAAATTTATAGTATAAAATTCTTATATCAGAAAAGAAATGTGGTCTTAACTTAACTATCTAAGCTTCCACACTAAGAAATTAGTAAATGAAAAGCAGAATAAAAACAAGTTCATCAGAAGAAAAGAGATAATAAAAATTAGCAAATCAATGAAATAAAAAACAGAAAAATAGGCTTTCTCTGCAGCTTGATAGCAGGGATGGAAGGAAGCCACAGCAGAAACTCCAAGTCAGTTCCCACTGGCCTTTCCCACTGTCTCATCTCTTCCCCTCTGGGTTGGAGACAAGATGGTGGAGTAGAAGGACTTGAGCTCAACTCTCATGAAAACACCAAAATCACAACTAAACGCTGAACAACCATTGACAAAAAAGAATGGAACCTACCAAAAAAAGATATCCTACATCCAAAGACAAAGAAGCCACAATGAGACAGTAAGAGGGGTGCATTTGCAATATAATCAAATCCCATACAAGCTGGGTAGATGACCCACAAACTGGAAAATAATTATATCACAGAGGTTCTCCCACAGGAGTGAGCGCTCTGAGCCCCACATAAGGCTCCCCAGCCTGCGGGTCTGGCGTCAGGAGGAGGAGCCCCAAGAGCATTCAGCTTTGAAGGCCAACAGGTCTTGATTGCAGGAACTCCACAGGACTGGGGGAAACAGAAATGCCACTCTTGGAGGGCACACAGAGTCTCATGTGCACTGGGTCCCAGGGAAAAAGCAATGACTTCATAGGAGCCTAGGACAAACCTACCTGCTGGTCTTGGAGGGTCTCCTGGGGAGGCAGGGTTGGCTGTGACTCACTATGGGGACAAGGACATTGGTGGCAGAGGTACTGGGGAGTACTCATTGGTGTGATCTCTCCTGGAGGCCGCCATTTTGTCACCAAGACCCGGCCCCACTCAAGAGTCTGTAGAGTCCAGTGCTGGGATGTCTCAGGCCAAACAACCAACAGGGAGGAACACAACCCCACACATCAGCAGAAAGGCTGCCTAAAATCTTCCTGAGCCCACAGCCACCTCTAAAAACAACCCTTAATGTGAACCTGCCCACCAGAGGGACAAGACCCAGATCCACCCACCAGTAGGCAGGCATCAGTCTCTCCCACCAGGAAGCCTGTACAAATCTCTTAGACCAACATCACCCACCAGGAGACAGACAACAGAAGCAAGAGGAACTAAAACTTTGCAGCCTACTGAATGGAAACCACAGTCACAAAAATTTAGGCAAAATGAGATAGCAAAGGAATAAGTTCCAGGAGAAGGAACAAGATCAAACCCCAGAAGAACAACTAAGTAAAGTGGAGATAGGCAATCTACCTGAAAAAGAATTCAAAGTAATGATAGTAAAGATGATCCATGATCCCAGAAAAAGAGTGGAGGCACAGACCAAGAAGATGCAAGAAATGTTTTACAAAGAGCTAGAAGATAGAAAGAACAAACAAAGAGAGGTGAACAATACAATAAATGAAATGAAAAATACACTAGAAGGAATCAATAGCAGAATAAATGAGGCAGAAGAACAGATAAGTGAGTTGGAAAACAGAGTGGTGGAAATCACTGCTGCAGAACAGAATAAAGAAAAAAGAATGAAAAGAAATGAGGACAGTTTAAGAGACTTCTGGGACAACATTAAATGAACCAGCATTCACATTATAGGGGTCCCAGAAGGAGAAGAGAGACAGAAAGGGCCTGAAAAACACTTGAAGAGATAACAGGTGAAAACTTCCCTAACATGGGAAAGGAAACAGTCACCCAAGTCTAGGAAGCACAGAGAGATCCACACAGGATAAACCCAAGGAGGAAAACGCCAAGACACAGACTGATAAGACTGACAAAAATTAAAGACAAAGAGAAAATATTAAAAGCAACAAATAACATACAAGGGAATACTCATATGGTTATCAGCTGAAACTCAGCAGGCCAGAAGGGAATGGCACGATATATTTAAAATGATGAAAAGGAAAAATCTACAAAAAGAATACAATACATCCGAAAGGCTCTTGTTCAGATTCAACAGAGAAATCAAAACTTTACAGACAAGCAAAAGTTAAGAGAATTCAGTACAACAAAACCAGCTTTACAACAAATGCTAAAGGAATTTCTCTAGGTGGAAAAGAAAATGCCACAACTAGAAACAAAAAAATTATGAATGGGAAAGCTCACTGGTAAAGGCAAACATATAGTAAAGGTAGAAAATCATCCACACACAAATATGATATCAAAGCCAGCAATTGTGAGAAGAGAAGAGTACAAATGCAGGATATTGGAAATGAATTTTAAATTAAAAGAACAACAACTTAAAACAATCATGTATATATATAGACTGCTATATCAAAACCTCATGGTAACTGCAAACTGAAAATCTACAATAGATATACACATAAAACAGAAACAGCAATCCAAACACAACACTAATGTTAGTCATCAAACCGCAAGAGAAGAGAACAAAAGAGGAAGGGAAGGAAAAAGACCTACAAAAACAAATCCAAAACAATTAACAAAATGGCAATAAGAACAAACATATCAATAATTACCTTAATGTAAATGGATTAAATGCTCCAACCAAAAGACATAGACTGGGTGAATGGATAAAAAACAGGACATGTATATGCTGTCTATAAGAGACCCACTTCTGATTATGGGACACATACAGACTGAAAGCAAATGGAAAGAAAAAAGTATTCCATGCAAATGGAAATCAAAAGAAAGCTGGAATAGCAATACTCATATCAGACAAAATAGACTTTAAAATAAAGGCTGTTACAAGAGATAAAGAAGGACACTACATAATGATCAATGGATCATCATATCCAAGAAGAAGATATAACAATTGTAAATATATATGCACCCAACATAGGAGCACCTCAATATATAAAGCAAATACTAACAGCCATAAAAGGAGAAATCAACAGTAACACAATAATAGTGGGGGACTTTAACACCTCACTTTCATCAATGGACAGCTCATCCAGACAGAAAATCAATATGGAAACACAGGCCTTAAGTGACCCATTAGACCAGATGGACTTAATTTATATTTATAAAGCATTCTATACAAAAGCAGCAGAATGCAAATTTTTCTCAAGTGCACATGGAACATTCTCTAAGATATATCACATGCTGGGCCACAAAGCAAGTCTTGGTAAATTTAAGAAAATTAAAATCATATCAAGCATCTTTTCCAACCACAATGCTATGAGATTAGAAATCAACTGCAAGGAAAAAAAATGCAAAAACCACAAACACGTGAAGGCTAAACAATATGCTACTAAACAACCAATGGATCACTGAAGAAATCAAAAAATACCTACAGACAAATGAAAACGAAAACACAATGATCCAAAACCTATGGGATTCGGCAAAAGCAGTTCTAAGAGGGAAGTTTATAGCAATACAATCGTACCTCAGGAAACAAGAAAAATCTCAAATAAAAAACCTAAACTTACACCTAAAGCAACTAGAGAAAGATGAACAAAAAAAAACCCAAACTTAGTAGAAGGAAAGAAATCATAAAGATCAGAGCAGAAACAAATGACTTAGGGATGAAGAAAACAATAGAAAAGATCAATGAAACTAAAAGCTGGTTCTTTGAAAAGATAAACAAAATTGATGAACCATTAGCCAGACTTATCAAGAAAAAAAGGGAGAGGGCTTAAATCAATAAAATTAGAAATGAAAAAGGAGAAATTACAACTGACACCACAGAAGTACAAAGGATCATAAGGGACAACTACAAGAAACTATATGCCAATAAAATGGACAACCTAGAAGAAATAAATTCTTAGAAAGGTACAAACCCCCAAGACTGAATCAGGAAGAAATAGAAAATATGAACAGACCAATCACAAATACTGAAATTGAAACTGTGATTTAAAAACTCCCAGCAAACAAAAGTCAAGGACCTAATGGATTCACAGGCAAATTCTATCAAGCATTTAGAGAAGAGTAAACACCTAACCTTCCGAAACTATTTCAAAAAAAAATGCAGAAGAAGGAACACTCCAAAACTCATTCTATGGGGCCACCATCACCCTGATACCAAAACCAGAAAAAGATACCACAAAAAAAGAAAATTACAGGCCTATATCACTGATGAACATAGATGCAAAAATCCTCAACAAAATACTAGCAAACCAAATCCAACAATACATTGAAAGGATCATACACCATGATCAAGTTAGATTTATCCCAGGGGTGCAAGGATTTTTCAATATCTGCAAATCAATCAGTGTGATACACAGTTAAAAAATTGAAGAATAAAAACCATATAATCATCTCAATAGATGCAGAAAAAGCTTCTGACAAGATTCAACACCCATTTTTGATAAAAACTCTCCAGAAAGTGGGCAGAGAGGGAACATACCTCAATATAATAAAGGCCATATATGGCAAACCCACAGGAAACACCATACTCAATGGTGAAAAGTTGAATGCATTTCCTCTAAGATCAGGAACAAGACAAAGATGTCCACTCTCGCCACTTTTATTCAACATAGTTTTGGAAGTCCTAGCCATGGCAATCAGAGAAGAAAAAGAAGTAAAAGGAATTCAAATTGGAAGAGAAGAAGAAAACTGTCACTGTTTGCACATGAAATGATACTATACATAGAAAATTTTAAAGATGCTACCAGAAAACTACAAGAGCTCGTCAATGAATTCAGTGAAATTGCAGGATACAAAATTAATACACAGAAATCTGTTGCATTTCTATACACCAACAATGAAAGATCAGAAAGAGAAATTAAGGAAACAATCCCATTTATCACCGCATCAAAAGAATAAAATACCTAGGAATAAACCTACCTAAGGAGGCAAAATCCTATACTCTGAAAACTATGAGACTCTGATGAAAGAAATCAAAGATGACACAAACTGATGGAAAGATGTACCATGTCCCTTGATTGGAAGAATCAACATTGTGAAAATCACTATACTACCCAAAGCAATCTACAGATTCAGTTCAATCCCTATCAAACTACCAATGGCATTTTTCACAGAACTAGAACAAATTTTTTTTTAAATTTGTATGGAAACACAAAAGACCCTGAAGAGCCAAAGCAATCTTGAGAAAGAAAAATGGAGCTTGAGGAATCAGGCTCCCTGGTTTCAGACTATACTACAAAGCTACAGTCATCAAAACAGTATGGAACTGTCACAAAAACAGGAATATAGATCATTGGAACAAGATAGAAAGCCAAGAAATAAACCCATGCACCTATTGTAAATTAATCTACTTCAAAGGAGGCAAGAATATACAAGGGAGAAAAGACAGCCTCTTCAATAAGTGGTGCTGGGAAAACTGGACAGCTACATGTAAAAGAGTGAAATTAGAACATTCTCTAACACCAAACACAAAAATAAACTCAAAATGGATTAAAGACCTAGATGTAAAACTGGATACTCTAAAACTCTTAGAGGAAAACATAGGCAGAACACTCTTTGACATAAATCGCAGCAATATCTTTTGGATCCACCTCCTAGAGTAATGAAAATAAAAGCAAATGTAAACAAATGGGACATAATTAAACTTAAAAGCTTTTGCACAGCAAAGGAAACCATGAATGATATGAAAAGACAACCTATAGAATGGGAGAAAATATTTGAAAAAGAAGCAACCAACAAGGGATTAATATCCAAAATATACAAACAGCTCATTCATCTCAATATCAAAAGAAAAAAACAACCCAATCAAAAATGGGCTGAGGATCTAAATAGACATTTCTCCAAAGAAGACATACAGGTGGCCAAAAAGCACATGAAAAGATGCTCAACATTCATAATTATTAGAGAAATTCAAATCAAAACTACAATGAGGTATCACCTCATACCACTCAGAATGGCCATCATCAAAAAGTCTACAAACAATAAATGCTAGGGAGGGTATGGAGAAAGGGAACCCTCCTACACTGTTGGTGGGATTGTAAATTGGTACAGCCACTATGGAGAACAGTATGGAGGTTTCTTAAAAAACTAAAAATAGAGCTAACATATGATCCTGCAATCCCACTCCTGGACATATATCTGGAGAAAACCATAATTCAAAAATATGCATGCACCCCAATGTTAATTGCAGTAGTATTTACAATAGCCATGACATGGAAGCAGCCTACATATCCATTGACAGATGAATGGATAAAGAAGATGTGGTACATATATAAAATGGAATATTACTCAGCTATAAAAAGGAATGAAATAATGCCATTTGCAGCAGCATGGATGGACCTAGAGATTATCATACTAAGTGAAGTTAGTCAGACAGAGAAAGACAAATATCATATGATATCACTTATATGTGGAATCTAAAAAATGATACAAATGAACTTATTTACAAAACAAGAACAGCCTCACAGACTTAGAAAACTAATTTATGGTTACCAAAGGGGAAAGCTGTGGGGGAGGGATTAATTAGGAGTTTGAGATTAACATATACACACTACTACATATAAAATACGTAATCAACAAGGAAGTACTGTATAGTACAGGGAACTCTACTCAATATTCCATAATAACCTAAATGGGAAAATAATCTGAAAAAGAATAGATGTATGTAAATGTATAAGTGAATCACTTTGCTGTACACCTGGAACTAACACGACATTGTAAATCAACTATACTGCAATATAAAATAAAAATAAATAAAAGAAAAATAATGGAGAAAATCAATGAGAGCAAAAGCTTGTTCTTTGAGAAAATTAATAGCCAGACTGATCAGAAAAGAACAGAGAAGACAAAACTTCCTAATATCAGGATTCTGAAAGCTGACATCACTACAGATTCTACAGATACTTGAAGTATAAAGGGGGAGTATTAACATTTATACCTGTACATTTGGCAACTTTGATGAAATATAAAAATTATTTGGAAGAAAATACAAAAGCCCACTCAGGAAGAAATAAAAAACCTGAATAGCTCTATATCAATTAAAGAAATTGAATTTGAAGTTATAAACATTCTTTTGAGAAAGGATACTCCAAGCTTGGATGGTTTCACTAGGGAATTCTACTCAATATTTTTAAACAAGACAATATTAATTCTGTACAAACACTGAGATAATAGAAGAGGAGGAATATATCCCACATCATTCTTTGAGGCTGAAATTACTCTGATATCAACAGCAGAAACAGATATTAGACAACAAGAAAACTTTCACACCAATATCTTTCATGACCATAGATGCAAAAATTCTTAACAAAGGTTTAGTGAATCAAATCCAACAATGTAGTAAAAGGATACTATGTCATGAACAAGTGGGGCTTACCCCTGGTATGCAAGATTGGTTTAAACACTCAAAATCAATGAGTGTAATTCACAATACTAACAGATTGAAAAAGGAAAACCATATGAGCATCTCAATCAATACAAAAAAAAGAATACAACAAAATCCAGCACTGATTTTTTATAAAAATTCTCAATAGACTAGGACTAGAAGGGAAGTTTTGCAGCTTGATAAAGGATATCTGTGAAAACCTATGGTTAACATTATACAGAATGATGAAATACTGAATGATTTCTCCCTAGGATCAGGAACAAGGCAAGAATGTCCCTTGTCACCACTTCTATTTAACTTGTAGTGAAGGTATTAGTCAATGCTTAAGGTAAGAGAAAGAAATAATGTTGGAAATGAAGAAGTAAAACTTTCTTCAAGGATGTCAAAAAATCTTACACAAAAACTGCTAGAAGTATATCCTTCTTCAAAGATGTCAAAAAATCTTATACAAAAACTGTTAGAACTAACAGTGACTTCATCAAGGCTGTAGGATACAAGATCAACATACAAATATTAATGGCATTTCTATATACTAGCAAAGAATAACCAAAATATCAATCATGGATTGAAATTCTCAATGTTGTTGAGATGTCAATTTTCCCTAAATGATTTATAGTTTATCTCAAATCTCAATCAAAATTCTGTAGGCTTCCATTTTTTTGTAGAAATTGACAAGCTGATTCTAAAATTCATATGGGAATGCTAAAAAACCAGAGCAGCATAAGAAACTTTGAAAGAGAAGAACAATGTTCAAAGACTTACATTGCCTGACTTGAAGACTTGTTAATGGTGCAGTAATCAATACAGTGTGGCTTTGTGGGGGAAAAAAGGACAAATAGAACAGAGTAATGGAATGGAGAGTCCAGTAATAGACTCACACATATATAAACAACTGATTTTTACCAAAGATATAAAAAAAATTCAGTGGAGAAATTCTTGCCAATACGTGGTGCTGCAATATTTGGATATCCACATGTGAAAGAATGGGTGTCAATTCATATTTCACATCATATATCAATCAATAAAAATTAACTCAAAATGGATCATCAACCTAAATGTAAAACCTAAAGCCATAAACCTTCTAGAATAAAACATGTGAGATCTTTCTGACCTTGGGTTATACAATAATTTACAATAATTCCTTATATGGAACACCAAAAAAAGAGATTAATTGTACCTCATCAAAATTAAGCATTTCAACTTTTTAGAGACATTCCTTTTTGTGTGGGTGTGTGTGTAAATATGTGTGCCAGGCCCTTTAAATTTTTATTTGCATTTTTTCATTTGTAGAGACATTCTTAAGACAATGGAAAGACAAGCCACAGAAAGAGAATTTATTTGCAGATCTCATATTTGATAAAGGATTTATATCCAGAAATATATTTTTAGAAATTCTCACAACTAAGTAGTGAGATAACAAACAGCCTAATTAAAAATGGTCGAAACAATGTGAACAGACACTTCAACAAAGAATATCTATGGGTGGCAAACATTTCATTAAAATATGCACATCCCAGGTCATTAGGGAAATGCAAAATAAGACATTTGAATACTTGAAATTAAAAACTCTTAGTGAGAATGTGAGGCATCTGGAATTCTCATATATTGCTGGTGGGAATGTAAATTGAAGAAATATGCTGGAAAACAGTTTGACAGTTTCTAAAAAGTTAAACATACTCCCATTAGATGACCTAGTCATTCTATCCTTAGTCATTTGCTCGAGAAAAATGAACCTCTCTCTCTCCCCCTCTCCCCCCCCCCCTCTATATATATATACACACACACATATGCTTGGGGAAATTTTATAGAGGAAGTTGGGTTACCACGTATTTTATTCAAATGGTCCTTTTCCTTCTTAACCAATCTATGCCTTTCTTTACAACCTGGTTTTAAAACCACCTCCTCTGTAAAGCCTTCCCTGATTAATCTCTTCTCGCTCGTTCACAGACTTTAATACACATCCTCTCAAGCTTGTTGAACTCGGTTTTTCTAACTTAATCTGCTTGTTTACAACATTACATCTTTAACTTAAATCAATTGTGATCAGGGAATCTTATTTTCCATTTCTTTTGTATGCCTCCATGTTAAATTCAGTGTTCCATGAATAATAGGCATTCAGATAAGTAGCAAAGTAGCATTATCTGGCACACATTAATTATAACATGTGCCATAACTAGGGTTTTGTTATTTCCAATTTGAAGTTTACAGTTATAGACTGTTTTTAAAAAATGCCTTGTTAATAAAGTTACAGTGAAATCACTACCTTTCGCTAATTATCTGCTAAACATTTAAGAGTTGGGGTCACCTAAATTTCTTGGGAAAATGACAATATTCAGCATAATGAGATGTATAAACAAGAGAAATTAAGAAAGCAAGTAAATACTTTTTTAATGAGTATTTCATTTCTTTTGACAAAGGCATTTATTTACTGGTATCACAGGGCAGCTTCACTCTTAATAAGAACATTCAGGTTGTACTTTGTCTTATTTTCCTAAATCTTTGGTGTGTGTGTGTGCAGGTCTCTGGTATGTAAAGGTTACAAATATTATAATAAGAGCATAAGATGTAGGATCTCTGGTAATTTGGGCTCCTATGTATTTCTTGAAATATGACCTCTCACTTCCAGTACACATTGTCTGTGTGTCAGTGAAGAAAAATAAATAAGTAATGAAAATTATTGGCTTCAATTTACAAATATGTCCTGACAAGTTCTGGAGCTAAATGTTATAATTTACCCTTATCACATACTTTCACAAAATATTGTGTTTGTTAATAAACAATGGATTGGGTTAGTAGACCAATGTTTCTCAAACTGTAGTTCTTAGCCCAACAGCAGCATTTGGGAACTAAATCTTAATGCATGTTCTCAGGCACCACCCCAGGCCAGTTGAATCAAAAACCCCAGGGGTGGGCCCCAAAGATGGATGTTTTAATAACCCTATGAGTTATTCTGATGCATGTTAAGGTTAACTATTGGGTTAAACCGAGTGAAACTTACCAACTTGGGTTTACGCCTAGGCGTTCAGGGTTGCTTAGCCAATAAGAAATGCTATCATACTAAATGCCAGGGTAAGAAAGAAACAGTGAAGGTAGAAAATCTATGCAACATGTACATAGGAGGCAGCACAGAGTATTAGTTTAGTGCCCTTGATTTTGTTTGAAACTGCTAAAATTTCATGCCCAGCTTCACCATGAATTACTGATAAAAACTCAAGTTATTTAAAACTTCTGTGATTGAATTTCGAATGTGCAAAATGAGGATGATGATACTAGTACCTGATGAATAGCATCTTGTGAGGATAAAATAATACATATGAAGGATTCGAATTGCAAGAGATTTAAATCCTAAGATTTTGCATGAAAAGACTCTGTTTATGTACTTTTTTGTGGCTTATGTTATATAGCTGACAATCAATGGGTGTATGTGAGCTACGGAGTCATTAAATCATTTCTACCTGATGGAGAAAGCCTTTCGCACTGAAGAACTAAGGTTTTATCAAGCATTCAATTTCTGGAAGATTGCTTTGGAAATAATTTTTCACTATTCAGAAATTCACTTGAAATGCATATGCAGCCATGTGAGTAAAGATATTGAAAGAACTCACTTTGAGAACTTTCCTGAGGGAAGGTGGGCATTGAACAGATTTCATGTTCTGAATAGAGGTTGTAATAGGACAGATCATGTGCCTAGTTGAACTTGGCAATTTGCCCAATTTGATTTAAATACTTTCTGATCCATTCAATCTTTTGATATCAATTTAGCACTTAGAAATTATCTTTGATATTTCTAGAAAGTAAACTTCAATTAAGCAAGATATATTTATCAGCATCTTTAGTGACAGAAAAACCTTACAGTCCTTTACCTTTATAAATAACCTGCGAATTATCATCAGTGTTGAAAATTGGACCTGTAATCTATTTTAACTTTGTGCTTTTGTGATTCAACTGCACTGGAAAGCTTCTGTTTGCATTTCAGGCTCTGAATATAGCACTTGCTTTTGGACTACTTTCTTCAGTCTCTCAGAGTTAGGGGGTTAGGGTCAATCAGTTCCATTATGGAAAAAACAAAATTAATTGTTTATTCCTGATATGCTATAACTCCCTCCTATTTTTTCAGTTTGAAGATAATAAATTATTTTTCCAACATTGGATGCAGTAGCCACCTAGATTGTGTGCAAAATCAATTTTTTTTTCAGATCCTAAGGCATAAAAATAACTACTCTCAATTTGAGATGAACACCAAAGTCCATAGTTTTATTTATTTATTTATTTAAATAATCTTTATTGGAGTAAAATAGTTTTTTCTTTTTAACATCTTTATTGTACTATAATTGCTTTACAATGGTGTGTTAGTTTCTGCTTTATAACAAAGTGAATCAGTTATACATATACATATATCCCCATATCTCCTCCCTCTTGCATCTCCCTCCCACCCTCCCTATCCCACCCCTCTAGGTGGCCACAAAGCACAGAGCTGATCTCCCTGTGCTATGCGGCTGCTTCCCACTAGCTTTCTATTTTATATTTGGTAGTATATATATATATGTCTTGCCACTCTCTCACTTCATACCAGCTTACCTTTCCCCTCACCGTGTCCTCAAGCCCATTCTCTATGTCTGAGTCTTTATTCCTGTCCTGCCTCTAGGTTCTTCAGAACAACTTTTTTCGTTTTCTTTCTTAGATCCCATATGTATCTGTTAGCATATGGTATTTGTTTTTCTCTTTCTGACTTACCTCATGCTGTATGACAGACTCTAAGTCCAAACACCACACTACCAATAACTCAATTTCCTTTCTTTTTTATGGCTAAGTAATATTAAATTGTGTATATGTGCCACATCTTCTTTATCCATTCATCGATGATAGACACTTAGGTTGCTTCCATGTCCTGGCTATTGTAAACAGAGCTGCAACGAACATTGTGCTACATGATTCTGTTTGAATTATGGTTTTCTCAGGGTATATGCTCAGTAGTGGGATTGCTGGGTCGTATGGTAGTTCTAGTTTTAGTTTTTTAAGGAACCTCCATACTGTTCTCCATAGTGGCTGTATCAATTTACATTCCCACCAACAGTGCAGGAGTGTTCCCTTTTCTCCACACCCTCTCCAGCATTTACTGTTTGTAGATTCTTTGATGATGGCCATTCTGAGTGGTGTGAGGTGATAACTCATCGTGTTTTTGACTTGCATTTCTCTAATGATTAGTGATGTTGAGCATCCATTTTGAGTTTATTTTTGTGTATGGTGTTAGGGAGTGTTCTAATTTCATTCTTTTATATGTAGCTGTCCAGTTGTCCCAGCACCACTTATTGAAGTGGCTGTCTTTTCTCCATTGTATATCTTTCACTCCTTTGTCATAGATTAGTTGACCATAGGTGTGTGGGTTTATCTCTGGGCTTTCTATCCTGTTCCATTGATCTATATTTCTGTTTTTGTGTCAGTACCATATTGTCTTGATTACTGTAGCTTTGTAGTATAGTCTGAAGTCAGGGAGCCTGATTCCTCCATCTTCGTTTTTCTCTCTCAAGATTGCTTTGGCTATTTGGGGTCTTTTGTGTTTCCATACAGATTGTGAAATTTTTTGTTCTAGTTCTGTGAAAAATGCCATTGGTAGGTTGATAGGAATTGCACTGAATGTGTAGACTGCTTTGGGTAGTATAGTCATTTTCACAATGTTGACTCTTCCAATCCAAGAAGATGGCATATCTCTCCATCTGTTTGTATCACCTTTAATTTCTTTCAACAGTGTCTTATAGTTTTCTGCATACAGGTCTTTTGTCTCCTTAGGTAGATTTATTCCTAGGTTTTTTATTCCTTTGTTGAAATGGTAAATGGGAGGGTTTCCTTAATTTCTCTTTCAGATTTTTCATCATTAGTGTATAGGAATGCAAGAAATTTCTGTGCATTGATTTTGTATCCTGCTACTTTACCAAATTCATTGATTGGTTCTAGTAGTTTGCTGGTAGCATGTTTAGGATTCTCTATGTATAGTATCATGTCATCTGCAAGCAGTGACAGCTTTACTTCTTCTTTTCTGATTTGGATTCCTTTCATTTCTTTTTCTTCTCTGATTGCTGTGGCTAAAACTTCCAAAACTTTGTTGAATAATAGTGGTGAGAGTGGGAAACCTTGCCTTGTTCCTGATAGAGGAAATAGTTTCAGTTTTTCACCATTGACAATGATGTTGGCTGTGGGTTTGTCATATATGGCCTTTATTATGTTGAGGAAAGTTCTCTCTATGCCTACTTTCTGCAGGGTTTTTATCATAAATTGCTTGGCTAGCTATGGCACACTAGCCCACTTCAGGCTGTCTTCTCACAGCCAACCCCAGTCCTCTCCCTGAGATCTGACCTCCGAAGCCCAAGCCTCAGATCCCAGCCTCCACCAGCCCCGGTGGGTGAGCAGACAAACCTCTCAGGCTGGTGAGTGCTGGTCAGCACTGATCTTCTGTGCGGGAATCTCTCCGCTTTGCCCTCCGCACCCCTGTGGCTGTGCTCTCCTCTGTGGCTTCAAAGCTTCCCCCCTGCCACTCCCAGTCTCCACCCACGAAGGGGCTTCCTAGTGTGTGGAAACTCTTCCTCCTTCACAGCTCCCTCCCAGAAGTGCAGATCCCATCCTTATTCTTTGTCTCTGTTTTTTTCTTTTTTCTTTTGCCCTACCCAGGTACATGGGGAGTTTCTTGCCTTTTGGGAAGTCTGAGGTCTTCTGCCAGCGTTCAGTAGATGTTCTGTAGGGGTTGTTCCACATGTAGATGTATTTCTGATGTATTTATGGGGAAGACAGTGATCTCCATGTCTTACTCCTCCGTCATCTTGAGGGTCTCCCCAAAGCCCATAGTTTTAGACCTCAAGTGAATCTTCATCCAACAAGAGAGATTACTTTTCTATTTGGTTCACTTGTAAGTAGCTTCTTATGTTTAAATCACACTTGAATCTATAATCAGGAATCTAAAAGTAATGTGCTCCAGGCTTTGATTCCTGAAACTTGTCTGAAAATAAGTGAAAATCAAGGCATTTGTAGGAAATTGAAATGTATTCATCTTGAACAAGCTTTGCATGCATAGGCATGTTTTTCAATCCATTGTTGGACTAGAAGCAACCAAATGATAACAAATCTTAACAGTGAAAATGAGCTCCTCTCTAATCTGCAAGTATCAGATCAATAACACTCCATCTGTTAATGGAGAAGGCCAACACTCTTGAGGTTTCCAAACTGTGTGAAAATCACACTTAAAATGAGTAACAGAAAGCATTTACTAGGAACATTGTGAAGAAAAGTTGCTTTAAATATACTTTGCTGGTTAGCCTGAAACTTCACTATAATGAGATCATTTCTTTCTAGCCAGTTATCTTATAAATGTTTGTATATGTATGTGAGTAGATAGACACTGGTAGAAGGAGTGTGTTTTTAAAACATTCACAATAGTGATTATTATTTGACAGTTAATATCTAATCTCTTTTTTATTTAATATCATTATATTTTGTTTTTACTGACCTATGTTTGCACAGTAGGTGGTATAAAAATAAGCCTAGAATCTTCATTAGGCCAGTATTAGTCAGTTAGCAAAGCTGTGTTATGATTTGGAAGTTAACTAGTGGGTTATATTTTATTTATTTTTTAAATTCATTAATTAAATAATTTTTTAACATCTTTATTGGAGTATAATTGCTTTACAATGCTGTGCTAGCTTCTGCTGTATAACAAAGTGAATCAGCTATATGTATACATATATCCCCATATCCCCTCCCTCTTGTGCTTCCCTCCCACCATCCCTATCCCACCCCTCTGGGTGGTCACAAAGCACCAAGCTGATCTCCCTGTACTATGCAGCTGCTTCCCACTAGCTATCTATTTTACATTTGGTAGTGTATGTATGTCCATGCCACTCTCTCACGTCGTCCCAGCTTACACTTCCCCCTCCCTGTGTCCTCAAATCCATACTCTTTGTCTGTGTCTTTTTCCTCTCCTGCCCCTATGCTCATCAGAAACTTTTTTTTTTGTTAGATTCCATATACATGTGTTAGGATACAGTATTTGCTTTTCTATTTATGACTTACTTCACTCTGTATGACACACTCTAGGTCCATCCACTTCACTACAGAAAACTCAATTTTGTTTGTTTTTATGGCTGAGTAATATTCCATTGTATATATGTGCCACATCTTCTTTATACATTCATCTGTCGATGGACATTTAGGTTGCTTCCATGTCCTGGCTATTGTAAATAGTGCTGCAATGAACATTGTGGTACACGTCTCTTTTTGGATTATGGTTTTCTCACGGTATATGCCCAGTAATGGGATTGCTGGGTCATATGGTAGTTCTACTTTTAGTTTTGTAAGGAACCTCCATACTGTTCTCCATAGTGGTTGTATCAATTTACATTCTCACCAACAGTGCAAGAGGGTCCCTTTTTCTCCACACCCTCTCCAGCATTTACCGTTTGCAGATTTTTTGATGATGGCCATTCTGACTGGTGTGAGGTGATACCTCATTGTGTTTTTGACTTGCATGTCTCTAATGATTAGTGATGTTGAGCATCCTTTCATGTGTTTGTTGGCAATCTATATGTCTTCTTTGGAGAAATGTCGATTTAGGTCTTCTGCCCATTTTTGGATTTGGTTGCTTGTTTTTTTTTGTTATTGAGCTGCATGAGCTGCTTGTAAATCTTGGAGATTAATCCTTTGTCAGTTGCTTTGTTTGGAAATATTTTCTCCCATTCTGAGGGTTGTCTTTTGGTCTTGTTTATGGTTTCCTTTGCTGTGCAAAAGCTTTTAAGTTTCATTAGGTCCCATTTGTTTATTTTTGTTTTTATTTCCATTTCTCTAGGAGGTGGGTCAAAAAGGATCTTGCTGTGATTTATGTCATAGAGTGTGCCTATGTTTTCCTCTAAGAATTATATAGTGTCTGGCCTTATATTTAGGTCTTTAATCCATTTTGAGTTTATGTTTGTGTATGGCTTAGGAAGCATTCTAATTTCATTCTTTTACATGTAGCTGTCCAGTTTTCCCAGCACCACCTATTAAAGTGGCTGTCTTTTCTCCACTGTATATTCTTGCCTCCGTTATCAAAGATAAGGTGACCATATGTGCATGGGTTTATCTCTGGGTTTTCTATCCTGTTCCATTGACCTATATTTCTGTTTTTGTGCCAGTACCATACTCTCTTGATTACTGTAGGTTTGTAGAATAGTCTGAAGTCAGCAAGCCTGATTCCTCCATCTCCGTTTTTCTTTCTCAAGATTGCATTGGCTACTCGGGGTCTTTTGTGTTTACATACACATTGTAAAATTTTTTGTTCTAATTCTGTGAAAAATGTCATTGGCAATTTGATAGGGATTGCATTGACTCTGTAGATTGCTTTGGGTAGTATAGTCATTTTCACAATGTTGATTCTTCCAATCCGAGAACATGGTATATCTCTCCATCTGTTTGTATCATCTTTAATTTCTTTCACCAGTGTCTTATAGTTTTCTGCATACAGGTCTTTTTTCTCCCTCGGTGGGTTTATTTCTATGTATTTTATTCTTTTTGTTGCAGTGGCAAATGTGAGTGTTTCCTTAATTTCTCTTTCAGATTTTTCATTGTTAGTGTATAAGTATGCAAGAGATTTCTGTACATTAATTTTGTATCCTGCTACTTTCCCAAATTCAAGGATTAGCTCTAGTAGTTTTCTGGTGGCATCTTTAGGATTCTCTACGTATAGTATCATGTCATCTGCAAACAGTGACATGTTTACTTCTTCTTTTCCAATTTTTATTATTTTTATTTCTTTTTCTTCTCTGATTGCCATACCTAAAACTTCCAAAACTATGTTGAATAATAGTGGCGAGAGTGGAAATCCTTGTCTTGTTCCTGCTCTTAGAGGAAATGGTTTCAGTTTTTCACCACTGAGAATGATGTTGGTTGTGGGTATGTCATATATGGCCTTTATTATGTTGAGGTAGGTTCCCTCTATGGCTACATCCTGGAGAGTTATTATGATAAATGGTTGTTGAATTTTGTCAAAAGCTTTTTCTGCATCTATTGAGTTTATTGTATGGTTTTTATCCTTCAGTTTGTTAATATCTGTATCTCATTGATTGATTTGTGTATACTGAAGAATCCTTGAATTCCTGGGATAAACCCCACTTGATCATGCTGTATGATCCTTTTAATGTGCTTTTAGATTCTGTTTGCTAGTATTTTCTTGAGGAGTTTTGCATCTATATGCATCAGTGATATTGGCCTGTAGTTTTCTTTTATTGTGACATCTTTGTCTGGTTTTGGTATCAGGATGAAGGTGGCCTCAGAGAATGAGTTTGGGAGTGTTCCTCCCTCTGCTATATTTTGTAAGAGTTTGAGAAGACTATGTGTTAGCTCTTATTTATATGTTTCATAGACTTCACCTTTAGGGCCATCTGGTCCTGGGCTTTTGTTTGTTGGAAGATTTTTAATCACAGTTTCAATTTCAGGGCTTGTGATTGGTCTGTTCACATTTTCTATTTCTTCCTGGTTCACTCTCAAAAGCTTGTGCTTTTCTAAGAATTTGTCCATTTCTTCCGGGTTGTGCATTTTATTGGCATATAGTTGATTGTAGTAATGTCTCATGATCCTTTGCATTTCTGCAGTGTCATTTGTTACTTCTCCTTTTTCATTTCTATTTCTGTTGATTTAAGTCTTCTCCCTTTTTTTCCTGACGAGTCTGGCTAATGGTTCATCAATTTTGTTTATCTTCTCAAAGAACCAACTTTTAGTTTTAGTGATCTTTGCTATTGTTTCCTACATTTCTTTTTCATTTATCTCTGATCTGGTCTTTATGACTTCTTTCCTTCTGCTAACTTTGGGGGTTTTTTTTGTTCTTCTTTCTCTAATTGCTTTAGGTGTAATGTTAGGTTTCTTATTTGAGACTTTTCTTCTTTCTTGAGTAGGATTGTATTGTGATATACTTCCTTCTTAGAACTGCTTTTGTTGCATCCCATAGGTTTTCAGTCATCGTGTTTTCATTGTCATTTGTTTCTAGGTATTTTTAGATTTCCTCTTTGATTTCTTCAGTTATCTCTTGGTTATTTAGTAGCATACTGTTTAGCCTCCATGTGTTTGTATGTTTTACAGTTTTTTCCTGTAATCGATATCTAGTCTCATAGCATTGTGTTTGGAAAAGTTACTTGATACGATTTCAATATTCTTAAATTTACTGAGGCTTGATTTGTGACCCAAGATATGATCTGTCCTGTGGAATGTTCTATGAGCGCTTGAGAAAAAATGTTCATTCTGTTGTTTTTAGATGGAATGTCCTATAAATATCAATTAAGTCCATCTTGTGTAATGTGTCATTTAACGCTTGTGTTTCCTTATTTATTTTCATTTTGGATGATCTGTCCATTGGTGAAAGTGGAGTTTTAAAATCCCCTACTCTTACTGTGTTACTGTTAATTTCCCCTTAATTTCCCCTATGGTTAACACTCATAGGTCATTCATTCACAAAAAATATCCTCAATCCACTTATTGTTCTCGGCCCTGGAGATATAGAGCTGAATAAGACAAGCTTCTAACTGGAGTCAAGTTCATAATCATTCAAGAGGCATGGAAATTTAAAGATGTAATACAATGTGAATAAATTGTAAAATGAAAATATTAATTGATATGAGAGCCTATCATTGATATTACTGAGAGTAGGAAGCAAGTAAATCTGTCTGAGTAATTAGAGTAGATTCTCAGAGATTACTTGCTATAACCAGTCTTGATTCCAGGGAGCTCATCTTAAGGTTTTTTTTTTTAAAGTTGTTAAATATGGGTAAATGTATAAAAGGTGGTGATTTACCATGGGAAAAATGAATAACTATATCTGTATTGACCATTTATAGTGTTTAGCATATTCTAGGAACCATACTAAGGAATGTAAATGTAATTAAAAGCTTACAAACAAAAACAATCCCTTTGGTAATCTCTAAAATATACAAACAGCCCATGCTGCTCAATATCAAAAAAATAAACAACCCAATCCAAAAATGGGCAGAAGACCTAAATAGACATGTATCCAAAGAAGACATACAGATTGCCAACAAATATGTGAAAAGATGCTCAACATCATTAATTATTAGAGAAATGCAAATCAGAACTACAATGAGGTATCATCTCACACTGGTCAGAATGGCCATCATCAAAAATTCTACAAACAATAAATGCTGGAGAGGGTGTGGAGAAAAGGGGACCCTCCTACACTGTTGGTGGGATTGTAAATTGGTACAGCCATTATGGAGAACAGCATGGAGGTTCCTTAAAAAACTAAAAATAGAACTACCATATGACCCAGCAATCCCGCTCCTGGGCATATACCCAGAGAAAACCATAATTCAAAAAGATACATGCACTCCAATATTCATTGCAGGTCTATTTACAATAGCCAGGACAAGGAAGCAACCTAAATGTCCATCAACAGAAGAATAGATAAAGAAGATGTGGCACATATATACAATGGAATATTACTCAGCCATAAAAAGGAAAAAAGTGTGCCATTTGCAGAGACGTGGATGGACCTAGGGACTGTCATACAGAGTGAAGTAAGTCAGAAAGAGAAAAACAAATATCATATTATATCACTTATATGTGGAATCTAGAAAAATGGTACAGGTGAACTTACTTGCAAAGCAGAAATAGAGACACAGATGTAGAGAACAGACTTATGGATACCAAGGGCGAAGGGGGAGTGGGAAGAATTGAGAGACTGGGATTGACATTTATACACTACTGATACTATGTATAAAATAGATAACTAATGAGAACCTACTGTATAACACAGGGAACTCTACTCAGTGCTCTGTGGTGACCTAAATGGGAAGGAAATCCAAAAAAGAGGGGATTTATGTATACATATAACTGATTCACTTTGCTGTACAGCAGAAACTAACACAATGTTATAAAGCAAGTACACTCCTATAAAAATTAATTTAAAATCCCATAAATACAGAAAAATTCACCAGAAAAAAAAATCCCTTTGGGATACAAATATGTAATTTATATATATATATATATATATATATATATATATATATATATATATATACATATATATATACCCAAAGAGATGAGGAACATAAGCTTAAAGAGTAAAACACTTGCCTCAGGTCACACAGTTAATAAGTAAGTATTTCAGCCTCCATCTCAGTTCTTTGATTAGACTCCAGACACATATTCTTAACTTCTACATTTTACTGCCCCCCATTTAGGTCTATAGTTCCATATCTAACAACTAGAATTATTTTTGCTTGAGTAGTTTGCTTTAAAAATATTCTTCGATCAAAAGCCTATATTCACACAAAGAGGGCATGCTTCAGTTTTCTCAGACCCACATTACTTTTTCAAATAAAACAATAAACCAGGTTGACAATCTTTTCGAATAGAAGCTTCTTATTCAAATAACTACCATCATTAACCTATTATATGAATTTCTTGCTTCTCAGTTAGGTAAAGTTAATAAATTATCTTCTATTGCTTTAGAGAATTTAGTCTGCATTCTGTATTCTTAAATCATGTTGAGAAAGGAAAGTGCAGAATTTGCAGTTGTGGAGTATTGTCACAATATACCTTTTTTTTTAAATTGAGTAATTTGGACATGGATACATAAAGAAGTGTATATAAAAACAACTACAAGCACATTTATGTATAAAACCTGTAGTTAATGTTCTCTCCTTTAATCAAATTCATAAGATTACACATATATAAAGTAAATTCTTTACCAAATATTGGAAGCACTCCAACATATAATACTGTTTTCCTGCCTTGGATAATTGTTAGATTTAGACCCCGTTATAGTGGTCTTCAAGTGGTTTTGAAATATAGAAAACACAGCATGTTAAATGCCTATAAATAACCCACAGTCAATTACATTAAATTGTTAATTTGTATTGCTACCAATTCCTGTGCAATAAGTGGCTGGGCCATGTTGGTTGATATCCTGAAGCTCAGGTATTAACACTGATTTTGAAGTGCTTGGTTTGTTTTTCTCCATTCATAATCACTTGTGGTTTATCAAAGCTACAAATTTGAATATATTTACCTTGTTTAGAAATTCAAAATGAACAATAAAAATATTTGAAGTTAATTATATTCTTCTGTTTATCATTTCTGATTATTGGATTATGTCTATTTCATGCTGTTTAGTAGCTAATCTGAAACATTTTCCAAACTAAACAACTGGCTAAATGTAAGAATATTTCTAATGAAATTGAATGTTTTATTTGATCAGAATCATGATTTGCTAAAGTTGGCTTGGTGCTAAACACCTTTATTTGAAACTCAAATAGTTGTCTTATTGCAAATGTGTAGCAGACAGAGTTCAGGCAAAATCCATTTTCAGGATGGTGTGCCTCAAAGCCATTTGGCAGACCAAAGTTTAATATTGGATTCATTTTGGAAACTCTATCTGCCTTCTTGAGTGTTAGGTAGAATAGAATTCAGCAGAAACCAGTTGAGCACTAATTATATAAACCTATATGGTTCTATCAATTTAGAAATCAACCAAAAGCACTTAGACATTCAGACTCCTTTTCAGAACAGGTTTTCTCCTCACCCTTTAGTAGAATAAGTTAGATTACAATGAAGGGTGGGGAAAGGAAGCAATAAATCTTAAACCTGTAATGACACTTCAAATTTTATTTCAGAACCACTCATATTGAATATGAAAATAAGGGAACATACACAAAATGTTTTATCTAAGGCTCCATCTCTAGGTATAATTCTTCATGTAAAAAGACTTTTTGTCTTTAGGGGAAAAGATCACATTAGATAAGATTTTTAACATTATCAAACTAGCTTTGAATTATCTGATGGATCTTGTCTGTAGTTTTAAAAATCCACTGTTTGTGCATTTTTAAACATGATTTTTTTGGGGAAAAAAATGGTTTTACTCAAGAAAACTGGGAAAATAGTGCTACCAAATTTAATCTCTAACTCAATAACATTCAATATTATTTTTCGATAGACACTTAGCTTGCTTGCATGTCCCGGCTATTGTAAATAGTGCTGCAATGAACATTGGGGTTCATGTGTCTTTTTGAATTATGGTTTTCTCTGGGTATATGCCCAGTAATGGGATTGCTGGATAAAGAAGATGTGGTACATATATACAGGAATATTACTCAGCCATAAAAAAGAATGAAATTGGGTCATTTGTAGAGATGTGGATGGGCCTAGAGACTGTCATACAGAGTGAAGTAAGTCAGAAAGAGAAAAACAATTATCTATATTAATGCATATATGTGGAATCTAGAAAAATGGTACAGATGATCTTATTTGCAAAGCAGAAGTAGAGACACAGATGTAGAGAACAAATGTATGGATACCAAGGGGGAAAGGGGGGGTGGGGGGAATTGGGAGATTGAGATTGACATATAAACATTATTGATAGTACATATAAAATAGATAACTAATGAGAAGCTACACTATAGCACACAGAGCTCTACTCGATGCTCTGTAGTGACCTAAATGGGAAGAAAATCCAAAAGAGAGGGGACGTATGTATACATATAGCTGATTCACTTTGCTATACAGTACTATACTCCAATAAAAATTATTTTAAAAATATTATTTTTTGGACATTCAATTATACATTATATGTAAACTAAATTGACTCTTATGTTGAGTCTGAACAATGTGACTACAATTGAGTATTTAAGAATTTAGCTACATGAGAAAACTTTACTTTGGGTATTCTACCTCTACGTCAGATTATAAATTCCTTGGAGGTGGATTACATGGGGTTTTTTGCTCCTGAACAACAAGTCCTTTGGCTCCTCAAGTTTTAGCACAGTATTCTACATATAATAGAGACTCAAGAAATAAATAATTTCTGATATACAGAATATGAAGCTGATGAATGATGATATCTGGGGATTATGTCCATCTGGCCCTTTCCTCATGCCTTTAGAAGAAAATTAAAGGTATTATTAATGATGAGGCAGCCAGAAGCAAGAAAGTACTGTTAATTCTATTTTGTAAACTGATTAACAATATGGCTCTTACATTATTTTATCAAAGTCATATAGCAAGTCAAGGCGGAGAGAGAAGCATAATCTACACGTTCTTAGTTTCAATTCTCACTTATAATAGACTGCCATTCTCTTCCACTTTCTGGGTAAGGGGTGATTAATATGTCAAAAGAAATTTATATGTAGTGCTAAACACTTGTAAAAATAAATTTTTTTTCTTTACATTTTCCACAATTGTACTATGGAATTGTATTGTAGAAATGTTATTGATGACAATAACTTCCATGGATTTTATAAATATCTCACCAAGGCAAAGAAAACTAATGACATTTGATAAGGAAATAAAACAGATTTATTTGTCAAGAACATTTTGTTTGTAAGCTACTCCTACATTCTCTCTCAACATCCAAGTTTATACAATAAGCTCAGTTTTGAATAAAGAATGAAGAAAAGGGCCAATGGCAAAAGTAATAACAACAAAGAGTATTGAAATTAATAATGTTAAATAGAAATAAAAAAATAAAATAATGGGTGTAAATCTGGGAAGATAATCCAGGAATCTAGCAGAGTGCTCTCTACTATCTCTTCAGGAAGCAGGAGTAGGACAAATTCCTCCCACAAGTTCTTCCTAATTTTGTACAATCAAAAGGTAGAAATGTTTGCCCTTCATTCCCCACCCCCCCCCTTTTCTTTGTTATTCCTTCTCCACTTTACTTCCTTTGATTTTTCCATATGTCTCTGTATGTTCACTTGGTTCAGTTTTTGAGTTCTTTGAATGAGAGGGAGTTTATAAATCTTATTAACCAAACAATAGGGAATATGAAGAAACAATAACATAGCTTTATTAGGAAGAGAGCAAAAACAGATGGAAATAAGCAGATCTGTTTAATTGGGTGTGTGATTTTCCTGTTGTAGCTACTCGCTTTTTAGTAACATGACTGAATTCAACTATGACTATTATCCTTTACAAATAGACAAATCATCAAAAGTCACTTTGGGTTGAATGCAGTAAACTGGTTGTGTAGTACTATCACATAGAACTTCTTACTAGCTTGAAAAGAATAAATTTGGAGGGATTACAAGGAGAAAACCATAGAGAGACTCAGGGTATAAAGGTTTATACTCTTTCTCCCACTACCCTCAACTATACAATAGAAACATTCCCAACACACACTATCAGAATATTAGAAGAAGCCTTAAAACATCTTTAAAGAAGTGTATTAACAAATGCCTTAAAGGGATTTTATTAAATCCAGAATGCTTTTAATTTATGATTTTTCACTTATATTAATTTCAAGAACTGTAGTAATCTCAGAAGAAGAAATCTCAAACAAAATTCAATTGCCTTATAAAATAAGCTCATAGTCTTAATAGTTATTTATCGTCTTTCTCACATTACTGAAATTCAACAAGTTATTCCTGACATCTGCATCTGTCCTTTGGAGTTACTCTACAGCTCATCAAGATAAGCTCATTCATTATCTTGAGAATAAGTGAACACAGTAGATGAGGTACTGATAACTGATTAGTCACTCCTGTGTATATATCAGAATAGTATCAAGGGTTAGTACCTGTATTTTTTTCTGATAAAATGACTAGCTTCTAACGTGTGAATAATATTTCAAAAGAATCCTAAAATAAGAAGGAGAAAATACATAGAACTCCATCTTTAAAAAATGTTTTTTTGAATTTCCAATTATAAGTTATGGGTCTTTTTCCTTATTGAAACAGCAAATATTTGCTTATTGAAACAAATATTAATGATCTTAGATGTACATTAAAAACTACCAATGCTATATTGGCAATGAGTCTATCAACTCATAAGACAGATTCAAGACTAAGTTTTTATACCTTCCATGACATTTTGAAGTAGATCATTTTTGTAGTGTGGGAAAGAAAGAGGAAAAGGAAAGGTCATAGAATTCTTATCAGTCAGTCATATTGTCCTGTAAAATAGAAATGTCTGTTTAATGTCAGTGAACAACTCAGATGGGGATTCATGGATTATTTGTTAGAGCAAAGCATCTTTACCTCATTTTACACCTCAAGTCTTAAAATCCTTTAAACTTTGCAATAATAGAATACTCAGTCACTAGGTGGATCCTCTGCGCAAGAGAAGTTATTTCCACTTTCCAAACCTCCTCCTCTCATGATATCAATAAAATCTGCACAGATCCAAGAACCAATAGATTTATCAGACTGTCTTCTGAGAAAGTAAGACTTTGTATTGAAAAATTTACCTGTGATGCATAGAATTATATGTTTAAGTGAAAACATAGGCATACATAGTAGACTACAATAAATATTTAACAAATGCTTGTGTATCCTGACTTCTCACAGAACAATTATATATTCCTCCCAAATTCTATTAGGTTTGTTTTCTTGATGTTCAATAATTCATTCTAGTCAAGGGACCTATCTTAGTCCATCCTTATGGTGGCAGCCATAGACATTTAGTTATTATATGACTAGATTATGCTTTAATTCACTGTTATATCACAGATTTTAACAGGCATCTTTCTACAGGTATTCAAACCTTAAAGAAAATGACCTAGAGTGTATTTTTCCCATAGAAAATGTTTTGTGTGGCACCCATTAAGACATAATTCTTTTTAATTGATTTTGCACTAACTTTATGTTAATTGGGGGTAAAAAGAACTGGGTTTTATTAAATCACTTTCAAATTATTCATTTGAAGTATCTACTTATATGTCTTTTGTGCTAAAATAATCTCTTCTATCTTTAGATACACTTAAAATTCTCTTTTACATCCTTAAGTATATATTGAATTACTCCTGTACCTTGCTTTATAAAATAGATTTTTTAGTTATTTGCATATGTGGCCATATTTGTGTGTGTGTTTGGCCAAGCTCAGCCATAAACCATGTTACTGCTGGTGATAAATGTCACATTAATCAACAATCATATAAATAACTTATTCATAAACAAGTAACACATTAAGTAATTTAAGAAATTGTAGAAAATTAGATGTCATTATACATTCACATAGTTTGATGCAATGAAATGTTTGATGTTAAACATGACACTAATAGTTAATAAAGAGTTTTTTTTTTTTCCCCTTCAGATGCCTTTACAGTCTTCTAATGCAACAAAAAATCTGGCAGTTAGAAAGAAAAGAATAAAATATTTTGGAAAAAATAAAGGGCACCTGAAATCATAGTCTAAAATCTGAGAGGATTCTGGGTAGAAATGGATTTCCTAAGTATATCTGTGTGTAAAGGAAAGCAGCTAACCCTCAGGAACACCATTTATACCAGGGTTTTATACCAGGCTTATGGCACCAGGTTTGTGTCACAAGGTATTTTCCATTGTTTGCAGTTGAGGATCCATGACTACTAGATGGCAGGGGGTCAAATCTACATCCTATTTTATGACCTCATAGATTCTACTTTTTTTTTAATAATCTGCCTTTGGGCAAAATATATATATTTATATAAGAAAAACTCTTTATAATTTATGCACATTATCTGTATTGTAGTATAAGCATGCTAGATTCCACAAAAATATCAATATTTGAGTCTTTAATTGATTTGCAAATCAAAGATTATTTAAATTTTTCTTATTTTCTTCAAGTGGCATCATTTTGGGTCTTAAAGCTATCATTGAAGACAAACATTGTATTAAGTTAAGGCCATAGAGATTACATGAAACAGGAAGACATACATTTGAGCCAGAGAGAAATTTAAAAACAGAACAATGGTTGATGTCAGTCAGAGCCCCATTTTCACTTCAGAGCATGAGCTTTCTTGTTAGGGTAATTTATAGTATCCACTCTCCCCAACCAGACTCTAACATTTATCTGTTCTTTTGTGCAACACTCTCACCTGAATTCCTCAAGCTCAAGCAAAGAGGTTGTTTAAGTAATTGAAGGAGTCTTGTCATTTCATGTCTGACAACCTCTGATGGTGAACCTGTGAGCTACCAGCAACCAATGATTCAGCCCCTGACTTGTTCATAAAATCAAAAGGAAAAACAAAATACAAAAATAAATATTAAATATTTTAAGCCAAGGGCTCTGCTAAGCTAGCAAATAGCAGTATAGGATTCTAATTCTGGTTTATTTGACTTTACAAGCCCAGGAACTCCACCAATATGCTGTACTACTTTCTCTTCAGTAACCTTCAAAAATCAGAGTTAAGGGATTAAGACCGTTCATCTATCATATATCTCAACTCATGGAAATCAAACCCAACAAATGATAATGGACAAATAAAGTATGGGACACTGGTCATAGTCAACACCATTGGCTTCTTGACAGTAGTGAAATTTTTCTGCACAGTTGCTCTCCTAAAGAGAAACATTCATTCTAAAAGAACTCTAAACATCTTAAATATATGGGGATTAGTACATAATTGCAGCTCAGTGCATGTGGCTGTAGCTGGTAGAGTTCATAGGATCTCAAACATGGTAACTTTCTGCTTAGATCTTTGTGAAATGTACCTTAACACATATATTTAGATGGTTAAAGGCATTGTATACTTATATATCTAAGAATTAGATTTTTTTACAATTTTAAAAATTTAAGCATACAAACAAAAATTGTCATTATCTAGGCTATATAATGATCTAAATATTCATTATTTGGATGCCCACATTAGAATATTAGTTCTATCAAACCAAGAATTCTTGCTTTGCTTTGTTTTTAACTGATGTGTCTTCACTGCATACAACGGTTTCTAACACACAACAGATGATGAATAAATATTTGTTGAATGAATATAAATATTTTTTATGGATTTTAGTTGATGATTAAATTTAAGTTAACTATATAAAGAAATTTGAAAACTAATTCAAAAGTAGATTTTATAATAATTGGAACCATGCCCTATCCTTCCTGGCAAATATAATTTGTGTCTATGTAAAGATTTTATTAATGTCTAAAAACATTTGCTATCTCTTTCCTGACTTCGGAAAAAAGTTGTAGTTCATATAAGTTCCTATAGACCTACATTTATAACTTGAATACAAATGAAGCAGGATAGCTTATCAGTAAGTGTGTAAAAATTGTAGACCTGTGACCATTTATTTTGTTGTTACATTTATTTTTATGCTACTGTACTTCAAAACATGTCCATTCTACCCATATCATACATTATTCTCTTCTTTTGTCATGAAATATTTGTGTGCTGATAGACAATAAAAATTGGCATGTTTCTCTAGGTTTTCCATTTCACTGCTGGCAGCTTTTGAACTTATATAGACTACTTTGCAATTCAAAGGGGAAGAAAGAACATGTGAGTTGATTTCAAACTTCTGAGTAACCTTTGTTTGGAAAGATGTTTACTTACTGTGATCACAGTTCCGTTGTTCTTCAGTCCTAAGAGACAATAATCCCTAATCAGGTACATCTGTTTCAAGAACTAAAATTACCTCTACTTTACAAGACTCACTTTCTTTGAACCATCCTTTCAATTGAATTCTACCCCCGTGAAGCTCTTTTGTGTTGGTTCACAAATAAATAATTTCAAATTTCCTTACCTTCAGAATAAACTGCCCAAGAATGACTTAGACTGGGTTCAACTAAAGGATGACCTAATTTAACTTCATGTAAACTAATGATATTTAACTTTATTGAAAATTATTTTGTTTCACCTAAATCTGTAATGTGCATTTAATAGTAAGGGTTTTTTTCCCCCATTTCTTTAGCTATCTTTAAAATTCAAGTTGATTAGTTTTCTAAGATCTGTAACTATGTAATTTCACCTTAAGAGTTATTAATGTTATTTATAGTGTAATACTAATTACATTACTTTTACATTTGAATAGTGTACACTGGGCTTGGGCCAAATTTTGTAACTCAGTGATCAGACACTGCATGCTCATTTACTGCAAGTATCATATGAATCACAGTTATCTGAGGTGAAATACATTTTTCTTCAACTGCCTTCATGATTCTCCACTGTGATTCCTCCCTTCATCTGGACAAATCTGATCGATGTGGAACTTCCGTGGTGTTGGGTACAGGAGAGGTTCATAAAACCTGAATTACTGGCACATCAACTATTGATTTACTGATGTTTTGGTTCCTTAAGATCATCATTCCACACCAAAATGTTGCCTATAAAGCATCACATAGATTATGGAGAAGAGCTGTGAAGTGTTTATATATATAGAAATCTTTATTTTCAGACAGTGGGAAATTGGGGAGAGTAACTCAATCCAACTAGATGATCACACCATCAATTGGGGAGAAAGTTATTTCCAGTTGCCTTAAATTGGACAGAGTAATTTTCTTTATTATCATTAAGATTTTCTACTTTATACAATAAAAAATACTGACTTTGAAGATGTGGTATGTTATTTTCATACTCCATCTGTTGACCTTACATTTTAAATTAACTGGGGCTCATGCCTAGAGTTAACCTCTTTCTACAAAAGCCATACAATTTTAGAGAGGAAAGGGATATTAAAAATTAGAGACTGACCTAACCCTGTCATTTGACAGATGAGAAAACTGATGTCAAGTGTGTTTTGATTACCCAGATTTACATGAACTAGAACTGGAACTGAAATGTGGGTCTCTCGATTCACAATCTAGGGCACTTTCTACTCTATTAAACTCTCCTTATTATTAACTATGTCTTGCACATTTTATTAGAAATAAAGTATTTAGTGTAGGATTTTGTTTTCATCACTAAGACAAGTGTTGGTGTTGACATATATAGTCAAAGAGGAAAGAAAATGGTTGAAATTAGGTGAATTTATAATAAAGGCACCAAGGAAAATCATCAAACATCAGTAGATACTCAGTGAAAAAAAGGAGTTCAGTGTGGTAGAGTTTTAAAAGGCTTGATAAATGTGAGGTCAATCAGTAAAATAATGACAATGATCTTCTTATGTGGCAGATCTACATAACCTAGCACTGCAGATCAACCTGAAAGAGAAACAGCAAGATGTTGTGAACAATAGCAGCATCACTGAAATAAATTGTCCCTATTTATGCTAGTCGGTAGAGTTCTAATTAATTAGTAATTTTTATTGATTTCACTTTCTAAAAGGAACTGCTAGTCTTGTAATCTTTATCTCCCTTGACATCCAATAAAATCTACGCTGATTACTTTGCAGGGAAAAAAAAAAAAGAGTTGTTGAAGTAGAATCTCCTATATTAAAAATAATGCAAACACAAAAGAAATAAACAAAAAATCTCTTTACTATCTAAAGGCTCAAATAAAAGATACAGATTTGAGTTTTATTACCATAATATATTATTAAAACATGACATCGTGAATGGTTTCTTCATTTAACTGAAGTTTAAACTGTCTTTGTAAATTTCTGAGAATCCTTGCATTTTTTGAAAATACCATATTATCTAATAGAGATACTCTGTGTTCTATATCTGTCTCATAGACATCTAGTTTGGTCCTGACCGAGCATTAGCAGCCTAAGGATACATTTAGAAGGATACAGGGAGAGAATATAGATTCATATTGCAGTATTTTTTGAACATTTGTAACTGATCACTGCCATCAGAGAAATGTGCCACCCAATCTTGGGACTGTGCAAATATACAATTTCACAAATCTCCATATAATCCTTGTGAATTCAAAAAGACACTTTAAATGTTGCCTTAAATACACCAAGTGTTGCTATTTCTGTAGCCTCGTATTTCAGCTGGCTGGCCGAGCAATTCATATATAGAATGAAAGAATAGCTCCTGTTGTCTCTTTTGATTAGACCACCAGGAGCTCCTTCTATGTCAGTGCTCCTGGTAAAATCTTCAACTTTTATTCCCTAGAGGGAACCCTAGGAGACAATTTGGAGAGCAAAGCAAACGTTGTAACATTTTCTCTGCTTCTTTGATGCACTAGGAATTCATTTACTTTATTCACAGACTGGCCTTGCTTTGCCAGCAAAGAAACTAGAATTTATATTGCTTTATAAAAAGGATCCATTAACAACACTAAAAAGTTTCATGTCTCTAAAAATGTGGTGTGTGATTACCTAATACTGAATTATTTAAAGAAGAAAAAACTACCAAATTTAGCTCTAATATGCCTGGCTATATGTCATATAAATTCCATTAAGTTAACTATTTATCCTAAGCTTACAATTATTAAGTGATTCACCCTTCAAAATATTTCCCCTATAGTTGCAACATAGTTTAGAGTAGAATCATCTTGCCATAATAAAATTTCAAATCAATGTACTCGCCTCTTGATACAGGAACCAACAAATGCAACAAGAATATAATAGCATAAGTGAAAGTAGAAAACAAGTTTGATCTGGGTGGTGCCTTTTTTACAGGCGGTAATGACATTTGTTTGTTGTATTACCATTTTGGTATTGTTTACATAATCACTGAGCAAGAAAATGAAATAGGTTAAACTATGTATCTTTCAACCCTAATAGAATAAGTACAGCCAAACTATTAACAAATGTGCCACAGGGTATTTTACTGGGGAATTTCTGTGATCTTTAGAGTAAGGTCTTTGGCCATGTCAGTTCCCCTAGTTATCTACTTAAAGTGAATGTCATTTATATAGCAATTACTATTGTACAAAGATGGTACATAAAGATGCCCACTCTGGATGATTCGGAGACCATAATGGAGATGGTTGTTGTTAAAGACAGCAGGAAATGCTTCTCTTTGCAGGGAATGTGGCTCTTACGGAACAGTGAAACTAAAGTAAGTACTGAGTGCCTAATGTAGGTGACTCAGGATGGAGCCAAGTTTGAAAAACTCACTTTGATTCTCAGCGGAGAGTAGTCAGTTTTTTGCTGAATGAATCACCCAAAGCATTATTGGTTAGATTTCTCTAAAAACAGAAAATGTAGGCCATTAATTAGAAGTCATGGTGATTCTTTTGCTTTCTTCTAAAAACGCAGTCGAATGTGATTACCAAAATTTAAGGTCTGGAGGAATCTTTTAAAAGCAAGAATGTTCATGTCCTAATATTGTCTTTGCCATTAACTCTTATAATTGAGGATATAAATTACCTCAGTTACCCAATTTGGAAAAAAATTAATCCAGCGTTTCTGTTACCCTGTTTTATCTGCATTAATCTCATTAATTATAGATATGCTTTTCTTTATTTTATTTTGTAGTTTTTCAGTCTTCTGCCTGTTTTTTAATACTTAAGAGAATTGAAGATGTTGAAAGCTAATTTTCAGGGATGTATGTTATTTTTATTTATTTTATTTTATTTTATATTTTATTTTATTTTATTTTATTATTTTACTTGCAGATAGAGTTTTAGTCACAGGCAGTGACTGTAGGAATAAAGTGAGAGGTTTGGAGGGTAGGGGAAGGGAGACATTTGGGGCATGTAGACAGTGTAGAACGACAGGAATTGGTGATGTCTTATTAAGGGGCAAAAGTCAAGGAACCACAGGGGACAGAAAACATGAAGTACAAGGATAAGGCTGGGACAAAGGCAATATGGATTATATTTTTGATATGTTGACTTTGAAATGTTTATGAGCAATCAGTTGGACATCTCCTGTATGTAGTTGGAAAACAGTATTGGTTTAAATCTCAAAAGTGACATCTAACAAGGCTGAAGGTAAATGTTTGAAAGCCATTGGTTAGAGGCAATAATTGAAGTTGTGGAGTAAAGAAAGATTCTAGAGCTTCTTAATATACATATTCATTCATGTATTCAACAAATAATTCTGTATTCAACAAATATACATATTCATTCATGTATTCAACAAATAATTTTGACTGCCAATTATGTGCCACACACAAAATGATAAGATATCACATTCTTGTTACTGAAATCACAAAGATGTTGAAAGTATGCATTAATTTAAAGTAGAATCTGTATTTTTGGCCATGGCCAGATCCTTTAAGGTACTGGATTTATACTTTTCAGTCTTTTACGAAAAAATCTTATAATACTTCAGGTAAGATATATATATATATATTTCTGTTATACACTTATGGTTGTTTGCTTCACTGAACTTTGTTCTAACACAGGAATTTGATTATTTGGATATTTCTCTGTCTGTCCATAATCACCCATGGTTTATATTGTGACTTAAAGAAACTCAGTATTCCTCCTAGCTCTAAAGTTACCAGCAACGCAATCCGGGGACTCACAGACGTGAGAAAATACTCTGTTATGCTCACAGAGACAAAAGTGTGATATTGGGCAAACAGAATAACATTTTATCCCATGTCCATTAGTTCCTCTTATTTTCTTTTAGCATCTAGAATCTGATATCTATAGGTTCTTCTATTCGTTTATTACAAATTCTGCTCATAAGGGACGTGCTATTAGTCTTACAAGAAGTTTATATTTCAGGCTGTAAAGTCTTAAAGCAAGGACATTTATGGTTTCATCAATTCTCACTAACCTGTAGTCCTTCAGCCTTATAATCTGATTCCCATGAAAAGCTGTCATCTGAAGGCAGTAGGTAAAGTGTACATTTTCCCTGGAAATTGATTGTCACACATTGTTTAGTGGTGGTGCCTCATGCCTGGGGCAGGAATGGCTATTCTTCATTGCATCTCATTTGTGTTCTTTGATACTAACTGCCCTTTGTTAGAAAAAGTATATATTTATGTGATTAGTTTGGGAATGAAGGAGGATAAACATACATTTTGTGTGAGCAGATTATCTCTACCTTTTGAGTTGTTCAGAAGGGACTGATTATTTATAATCACCACTAATAAAGTCAAATTTGGGATCTCATTATTTAAAGTTACTGACCACCAGGAAAGAAAAAGCACCGTGAGAATGAATTGTACTTAAAAGTCTATAGGCTACTACATTAGCTTAAAACATCTAAATAGATTTCTCACAACAATTAAGGATAAATGTATCCCTTGGTACATATACGCAGTGAACAGCTTGGATTGTTGTATTCAATTTCTTACACAATACAATAAAAGCAAACTAATTGAAGTTAAACATTAGTTTAAGTCAAAGTTCATGACTCGATGATAAAATTCAGTGGATCAAAAACCAGTGTTTCCAGCTGACTTAACATCTGATTCATTTCATGACACAATAGATTTGATTGGCTCTGCCGTTTAAGATATACAGAGCCAGCAAATGAACTAAAATATGTATACAATCTACAAGTATAAGAAATCTATCTCTCCATCAGTGCATTTTGGGCTATGTGCATGGTAACTAGATCTTACTGGAACAAGCAAACAAAAGTGTTTCTTAAAACACAATATTGCTCCATTAAAAAAAAGTCATTCTGCTCCTCCTCAGTGACTTGCACCCAGCACATACTTAATATGTCTTTTTAAATGAGTTGTCTGTAAGAGCAAACAAACCTATTTGTCTAAGCATTAAAAAAAAAAATCTTTCAATCAAATTTCATTGCTAGGATCCTTATTTTCTCACTCCTTAGGGAATCTTTTTTACAAATTATCTACATTTGAAGGATCTGAAGTCTACGTTTTATGAAGCTTAAAATATACCTCATTTTGAAACTATGTAGATTTTTTTTAATAGTTTAAAAGTATGTATAGTTTATTTTTTTTTAATTTTTATTAGAGTATAGTTGATTTACAATGTTGTGTTAGTTTCTGCTGTATGGCAAAGTGTATCAGTTATACATATACATATATCCATTCTTTTTTAGATTCTTTTCCTATATCGGTCATTACAGAGTATTGAGAAGAGTTCCCTGTGCTATACAGTAGGTCCTTATTAGTTATCTATTTTATATATAGTATTGTGTATCTGTCAATCCCAATCTCCCAATTTATCCCTCCTCCACCTCCCCCGCCCACTTCCCCCCCCCCCCCCCCGGTAACCATAAATTTGTTTCCTACATCTGTGACTCTATTTCTGTTTTGTAAATAAGTTCAATGGTACAAATAAAACTATATAGATTCTAATTGTTTCCTTTTTTGAAGTGCTTGTACAGTACTTTTATCATTTTGTGAAAGTGAAATATAGCTTTATCTCTTGCTTTTCTTATGCTACTTTTCTGTAGCATAAAATTATTTTAGGGCAATAGATTCATTTCATTTCTATTTCTACAACATTTGAAAGACTGGAATATTTTAATACTCAAAATATTTTGAATTTGTCCAATATAGTACATGTAAGATGAATGAATAGAATTGTCTATTGTAGGAATTGAGCTTACCTAAATTGGATGTCCATAAATCAGGTAAGCAATTCTAAAATGAGGGGATTATTTAAAAATATAGCTGAGAAAAAAATTGGGCATCATCTCAAAATGCTGTTTCAGTATTTCTGGTCTAAACTAAAGCTTAAATTTCTCCCCTTCATCTTGTAGTTTAAAAAAAAATACCAGCAAAACTGCCTTCGTCTAGCTTTTTCTTTCTTTTCTTTTTTTTTTTTTCTGTCTTCTACTACATCATACATATTTAAAAAGACATTGCATCATTAGTCGGTCAACAAAATCTCTTTAATGTCTATATGCTCTGGGCACCATTCTGGGCACTGTAGGTCTTCATTAGGTCACTAAAGTGTCATTCATATTAAAACTAATGGGTTGAATCATGCAAAAGTAAGCATTTTGTTCTTCTGTTCACACATTTCCAAGAACTGCTGGAAAATATATTTTTTAAATGACCTGTCTGGGACCACGGCAAACTCATGCTGTCAGGGTTCTTGGTGCCTCTGGGCAGTATTTTTATTAGTCCTCTTATTATTTCTTATCACATTATCCTCAGAAGCTGATTCAAACTTTTTCAGTCTTTTCAAACTCCAAGTTCCACCCTATGCCACTTAACAATTTGCCAGATATTATCTCAACTGCTATCTTCTTTAGAAGATTAAGATAATTTAACTTGGGTTTTCTCCTCTACATTTCAGAATATTATTGAATCTTTCCTTTCACTGTCTTTTCTTGTTTTTATCTTTGAAGAAAATATATATCTCTCCTTTCAATTCCCCCATTTTGCATCTTTAAGTCATTATTCTATTTGGTCTTCCTATATCTTTATGCACAATCAATCAGGTCCTCATTAGTTTAAAAAACAAACAAATAATTCTAAATGTCTTAAGCCCTGCTTTTCCTTCAGACTTATGCCCAAAGTCTTCACTTTCTTTTGTCTTCAAATTATTTAAAAGATCATTCATTCCATAACTGCTACCAGAAGACATCAACTCTTAAACTTTGTGAAACCTGGAATTATTTTTCACAATTTTATCATTTTATTTTCTTAAAGGGAACCAGTGGTTACCAATATCAGCTGATTTTTCTCAGTTCATAGCTTCTTGAAAATCCCTGGTTTATTAGTTTTTGTTGTCATCTTGTTATTTTTTTTCTGTCCTGTTTTATATGACTCCCCCCTCTACTGTAACCTTTTTAAAGATTGTGGTAAAACACAAATAACATAAAATTTACCTCCTTAATCATTTTTAATTATACAGTTCATGAGCTGTTTTCTCACTCTACTGATTGTGTCCTTTGATGCACAAAAGTTTTACATTTTAATGTAGTCCAATTTATGTATTTATTCTTTTGTTGACTGTACTTTTGCTGCCTTATCCAAGAAAGTGTTGCCAAATCCAAAGTCATGAAGATTTTCCTCTATGTTTTCTTCTAAGTATTTAATAGTTTTACCTCTTATGTTTAGGTCTTTGATCCATTATGAGTTAATTTTTGTATAGGGTGTAAGGTAAGGGCCTACCTTCATTATTTTGCATATGGATATCAATATTTTCCAAAATCATTTGTTGAAAAGACTGTCCATTCCCCATTAACTGGCCTTGGCACACTTGCATTTGACTGTATATGTGAAGGTTTATTTCTGGACTTATTTATTCTATAGGTTTACTCTATTCCATTGGTCTTCATATCTATCTTTATGCCAGTAACACACTGTTTTGATTACTGTAGCTTTGTAATAAGTTTTGAAATCAAGAAGTGTGAGACTTCCAACTTTGTTCTTTTTTAAGATTGTTTGGACTCTGTGGAGTTTCTTGAGATTCCATATGAATTTTAGGATGGATTTCCTTATTTAGTTAAAAAAAATTAGGATTTTAATAGGGATTTCATTGATTCTGTAGATCACTTTAGGTATTATTGACACCTAAACAATATTAAGTCTTCCAATCCATAAACACAGGATGTCTTTTCATTTCTTTGTGTCTTCTTTAATTTCTTTCAGCAAAATTATGTAGTTTTCAGTGCAAAGTCTTTCACCTCCTTGGTTAAGTTTACACAAAAGAATAGTTTTTGATACTATTGGGAATGAAATTGTTTTCTTAATTTCCTTTTTAGATTGCTCATTGTTACTGTATAGAAAGTTTTTGATACTATTGGGAATGAAATTGTTTTCTTAATTTCCTTTTTAGATTGCTCATTGTTACTGTATAGAAACTAAACTGATTTTTGAGTGCTAGTTCTGCATCCTACAACTTTGCTGAATTTGTTTATTAATTTTAACATTTTGTGTGATGTGGAATCTTTATGGTTCTTTAATGTAGGTTCATGTAGACTTACAAACAGAGATAATCTTTTCTTTTCCTTTCCAATTGAATGCCTTTTACTTCTTCTTTTTTGCCTGATTGCTCTAGTTAGGACTTCCAGTACTATATTGAATAGAAGTGGTGGAAACAGGCTTCCTTGCCTTGTTCCTGACCTTAAAGGGAAAGCTTATAGACATTCACCATTGAGTGTGATGTCAGCTGTTGGATTTTCATATGTGGTGTTTATGATGTTGAAATTATTGCCTTCTATTTCTAGTTTATTGAGCAATTTTTTCATGCAAGGGTGTAGAATTTTGTCAATGCTTTTTCTGAAGCAAATGAGATTTGTTTTCCCTTCATTTTATTAATGTGGCATATTATATTGATTGATTTTCATATGTTGAGCCATCTTTGCATTCCAGGAATAATTCCTGCTCAGTCTTGGTGTGTAATCCACTTAATGTGCTATTGAATTCTGTTTTCTAGCATTTTGTTAAGGATTTCTTCATTAATGTTTATCAGGGATATTGCTCTATAATTTTCTTTTCTTGTGATGTCTTCTGTCTAGCTTTTGCATCAGGGTGATAGTTTCCTCATAGAATGAGTTGACAAGAATTACCTCCTTTTCAAATTTTTGGAAGATATTCAGGAGAATTGGTATAATATTTTTTTTTGGTATAATTCTTTTTTAAGCATTTTTAAAAACTCACCAGTGAGGCCATCTGGTCCTGGGCTTTTCTTTGTTGGGAGATTTTAGACTACCGATTCAATCTTCTTACTCATTATAGGTCTGTACATATTTTCTATTTCTTCATGACTTAACCTTGGTATGTTGAATGTTTCTGAAAATTTGTCCATTTCATCTAGGTTACCTAAATTGTTAACATACAATTGCTCATAGTATACTCCTACAATCCTTATTTCTGTAAAATTGGTTTCAATATCCTTTTTTCATTTCTGATTTTAGTTATTTGAGTATTGTCTCTTTTTTTCTTAGTAAATCTAGCTAAAAGTTTGCCAATTTTTTGGTGTTTTTGAAGAACATCATTACAAGTACTGCTTTTAGTGGCCTCTAACTTGATATCCAAACTATTACATCATTCCCATCAGTACTCTGAGTCAGGAAAGACAGAATCACATACTTTGGGTAGCCCCCCCTCAAAAGCCAGAATGTTGAAAATAATTTTGACACTTTTCCTTCATTCCTGAGTGAGCAACTGGGAGTAGGACTGCTTCCTCTTTACTGTGCACCACTGGGGAAGGAATGGGGCAAAAATGTCATGAATTTTCTACTGTTTTGAGTGTGGATTTTTCTTGGTTGGGCATTCACTTGTTAGATGCATATTCTTAACTGTTTTCTAGGGCTCCAACAAAGCTACTTTCTTAAGTATGTTGTCGTTTACTTGGTATTTCACTGGGGAAATGAGAACCCGAAACATCCTAGTCAGTCGTCTTATCATCTAGCTGATATCTGAAATCATCAGCCTACATCCTTCATTCTTAGATTTTGTTTCATTTACTTCTCTGACCATTCCTTTTCTATCCTTGATTCTCCTATCTCCCATTCTATCCCATTTTCAAAACTCCTAGTAAGAAATACTCCCTGAAATTTAGTACTCAATAAGTATTAGATTTTTTAAAAAATCATCTTCTTCTACACTTCTTGAATTGGAACTGACTCCTTAAAGTGTAGGTGACTTCTCTTTTGAGGTACAAAACAGAATTTCCAGTTGCTTGTTTGGCATCTCAACTTGTATGTTCATTACTGAACTGACTTAAATAGGAAAAGAGGATGCTACTTTTGACATTTGTTTTCAATATTTTAGGTACAAGCTGGAAGATCCAGTTCATAAAACATTACATTTCTCAACATGTAACTTAAGTCTAAGTATTATAGTCTTTTACAAATATCAGTCCTTAAATTCATTAGTTTAATTCAACAAAATTTATTGACTTTTACCTGCTAAGTTCTGAGCATTGTTCCAGCCACTGAGCATATTACAGTGAATAACACAGACAAAAGCCTCTGTCCTCATGGAGATGATAGACAGTAAATAGAATATAAAAATATATAGTATGTTAGAAGCTATTTATGTGCTGTGGAATACCTAGAGAAGTGGAAATGGTATTAGTAACACCACTTGGGGTGGGCAAGTAACATTTTAAGTAGCATGCTTAAGGTAGGCCTCATTTATAAGGTGATAGTTGAGGAAAGACTTGAAGGAGATGAGAGAGTCTTTCAGGTAACTCGAAGAAGAGCATTTCCGGTCATAAGGAACAGACTGTGTAAAGTCTATGAGGCAGGAGCATGACTTAATGTGTATGAGGATCACCAGGAGGCCATTATGTCTGAGCGATTTGAGGAAGGGGAGGATGATAGTATGATGGATCAGAGATATAATGAAGGGCCAGATTATGTAGAGATTAGAAGGTTACTATAGGATTGTGACTTTTACTCTCAGTGAAATAGAAAGACACTGGAGTATTGTAAGAAGAGAATTGACATAATTTGACTTTGGTTTCAACAAATTCACTCTGTCTGATATGTTGATAATGGAAAGAGAGATAGACTGAAGTTAACAAGACCAATTAGGAAGCTAATGCAATATTCTTAGCAAAATATGTTAGTGGCATGGATAGCCTGCTCACAGTGGAAGCACTGGGAGTGTTCAGATCTTGTATATAAAACTGTTCCTTGATATCAACAGGGGGTTGGTTCCAGGACCTCCTATAGATACCAGAATCTGTGGATGCTCCAGTCTTCTACATAAAATAGTGCAGTATTTGCATATAATCAAAGCACAAACTCCCATATACTTTAAATCATCTCTAGATTACTTATAATACCAATACAACATAAATGGTATGGAAATAGTTGTAAATACAATGTGAATGCTATAGAAATAGTTTCTGGCACACAGCAAACTCAAGTTTTGCTTTTTGGAGCTTTCTGGATTTTTTTTTCAAATAGTTCTGATCCACGGTTGGTTGGTTGGTTGGTTCAGATTTTGTGCCCAGAGATATGGAGGATTACCTGTATATCCGGTAATAATTAGTGACTTCTATACATCAGAAGGTAATTGCCATGATAAAATAAAAAAACATATGATGAAAATGTGAGTACATTTATATATCCATAAATGGGTAACTAAGCTAATAATTATTAACATATATAATAAAGTATAATAATAGGTGTTTTTTAAAAGAGTGTTTCTCAGTATAGTGAATCAGTAACAGAAAACAGAATTTCCTTTTTTATAGCATGTAAATGCTTATGGGTAAAGTAAATATATTTGTAATATTACTAATATGTTATGTTGTAAATCAATGAAGGAAAAATTCCTTAGCAATTTTTTACAAGCATCAGGTTTTCTTTAACTCGCAAGCCTTGCAAGCATGGTGGAAAATATTTTCCTTCTGTGGCTGGCTCTTAAGTATAAAGCTTTAGATACTTTTGGGTACATAAGGAAGACAATCAGCTGGATTTGGGTCATAATGCAAACAAAGGCCCTATGCATGAGGTGATTACAATTATATTATGAGACACTGATGAGATTTATTTATCTCTATAATGCAAGAAATGATATTATGTGTCTATTCCATTTATAAAGCACATTGATTCAGTATGATTCTTAGAAACTGATAACTAGCTGAGTAAATAAATCTCTCTCTTAAGCTCAAATGCAATCAATGTATGCTAATGAATAAAGAAATTAAGGCCAGAACCCATGTAGGACAATGAGGAATTAATAATTATCAACATCAGAATTTCCTTTCAAAAGGCTATCACAAAAATATGCTGATAGACAGCATGGAGAAAAATAAAAGATTCTTGAAAGAGGCATGGTCCTATTTTTCATGATAAGCAATTCTTGTTTATTTCTTTTGATAGAGGACAATAATCCAACCCTCAATTTTAAACTGTTTTGAAAAATATGTTTTAAAATGAACTAAACTATTAAAATATAATAAGTGAATTCAGAGAGAGGATGTCATTAAGATGGTGACATGGGTTGTTCGTGATGTCAGTTCCCTTCACAAGATTAACTAACGACTCTTCAAGAAGAGGGCATCACTGAGAGGATCCTAAAACACAGGGGTGAAGCTGAAACACCTCCATGTACAGCAGAGACCAAGACAGACTGCATTTGAAGGATAAGAGAAGCAGCTACATGTTTACTGCATTGTCCCTCACCCAGGCCAGTACAGCTCCATGCAGGGAAGTCTCCCTTGAGCCTCTTTTTCTTCCAGTGGGAAAAGGGAACCAGGGGACAACCAAGTGCTTTCAGCATCATGGGTCACTCTTCAGAAGCCCCTACTTAGACCTCACATCATGAGATTGCAGGGAAATCTGGAGGCCTCAACCACTGTGAGTATGACTATGATGGTAGACTGGAGGCAGGAGTGGGGTGGGGGGTGCGGTTGCAACAGCCAGCACAAGGGTCTTGGCAGATAGAGTTCATATCTGCAGTACTTAAGTAGTAATTCCAACCAGCAGCTTTGCTCAGATGCAGAAACAAGTGAGGGTGCATTCTGACCAGGGAACTCAGCAGGCTGCAGATCTACCTGATTCACATCATCAAATGAGGAGTTCTGCTGTCCCTAGAGCCCAGTTTGCCGATGCCCAGGCGAGGAGCTGGATCACAGACCCACTCACTGTGGAGAGTGTTTTCCAGCCCCATCTGACCAGAAGGGCTGGCAATAACTCCTGGAAGCAGTGTGGCCCAGTGGCACTAAAGCTGAGAAGGAGGCAAACAGAGCTGATCACCCCCAGAGCAAAGTCAGTACCAGGTGTGGAGCATTCCCAGGCTATGCACAGGTAGGGGGGTGAATTCACAGACAGTGCTGGGGAGGATGTGAAGAAAAGGGAACCTTTGTGCACTGTTGGTGAGATTGTAAATTGGTACAAGCAATATGGAAAACTGTATAAAGCATCCTCAAAAAATTAAATATAGAACTATCATATGATCTAGCAATTCCACTTCAGGGAATATATCCAAAGGAAAAGAAAACACTAACTGGAAAAGATAGCTGCGCCCTCGTGTTCATAGCAACATTATTTCCAATAGCAAAGACCTGGAAACAACTCATTTGCCCATCAACAGATGAATGGATAAATAGGTTGTCGTACACAATAGAATATCATTCAGCCATAAAAAAAAAAGAGGAAATCCTACTATTTGTGATGAAAGGCATTATGCTCAGTGAAATAATTCAGACAGAGAAAGACAAATACTGTACGATCTCACTTATATGTAGAATCTAATAAAAATAATTTTAAATCCCCACCAAACTCATAGAAAAAGAGGTAAGATTTGTGGTCACCAGAGTCAGGGGTTAGGGGGAGGGAATTGGAGGAAGGTGGTCAAAAGGTTCAAACTTCTAGTTATAAGATAAATAAGTACTGGGGATGTAGTGTACAACATGATAACTATAGTTAATACTGCTCTGTGCTATATAAGAAAGTTGTTTAGAGAGTAGATCCGGAGAGTTTTCATCACAAGGAGGATTGTTTTTTTCGTTTCTTCTTTCTTTTCTTTTTATTGTATATATAAGAGAAGATGGATGTTAGCTGAACCTCTTGTGGTAATCATTTCACAATATATGAAAATCAAACCATCATGCTGCAAGCTTAAACATATATAGCGATATATGTCAATTATTTCTCAATAAAGCTGGGGAAAAAAAAGTGAATTCACTGATAGACTCTCCCCTTCTAGGTTAGGTATTGCTTGATTTAGTAACTATTAGTAAACTATTAAACAAGTGATAAAATGGATTTAGCTGTAATTACTTCTTATTTGTAACAGAAACAAAATAGCTTGAAACTGCTGTAATTTTTTTTTTCTTTTTTTACTAACTCAGATCTTAAATGATTTCCTTTGGTTTTTACTTTTAGTTTTAGTTGGACGTTTTTCTCGTGCAGCTCCTTCTTCATGAATTGCTCCAACACTCTTAATGGATTCTGTCTCAGTTGTTAGATAAAAGAGTAAAAGATACTTCCACTTAAAACATTGTATCAACTGATTAAGGTGTTAGCAACCTTTATCCGGACCAATTATCATTTACTTTTCAATTGCTAGATTAAGAGACACTGTTTCTGGTAGAATTCAAATAAATTAAACAGTTGGTGAACAACAGGTCTACTGTGTGTGTCTGTTCTTGAAAGTACTTACATTTGAAATGAGTTGTAAGAGAGCTACAGCTTATAATGTATAGATTCCAGTGTACGATGTTTAGTGAGTTTTAGAAATGAATGTCACTGCCTTCACAGTGGAAAAGAAAACAGTCTAAGAAACACTAAATTTTTACCATCCTTTTTGTGACCACTAATTAAACAATGCCTTGCCTGTATCTAATACTAACTAACACTGATTATGCTGATAATATTCAATCATCCAGGGAGAATATGTTTATACTCCCGATGGTGTTCTTAATTTTTATGATGTATGTGTGTACTATCTATCACCAGGTGTTGAATTTCACCAATTTCACAGTCTCACACTGGGCCTCTTCATCCCTTGAATCTGTCAACTCAGTGGCAGTTTTAATGCCATATAGTTTCATTTTGCAAAAAGATATTGCAGAATAAATGATAGCCCAACCTGAATAGTACCCTGCACGGAGCTTAAGGGTAACTGAAAATTAAGAGTAAGGTACCCAGAGTGAAAAACATCTGTCTCAAAGTGTGCTGTGACTAACGGAGACACTGAGCTACCTCTTTTTCCTTATAATGCCATATATATGCATTCATTGGTAGTATTGGTATATTGAAATTACTCATAATACTTAACATTGATAGGGCAGTATGGTATGTACCATGTATTTTTTTAAGTTTATTTTTTATTGAAGTATAGTTGAATTATAATGTGTTAATTACTGCTGTACAGCAAAGTGACTCAGTTTGAATGAAGATAGAGAATGACAAAACAAGTCAGGAAAATCTTGATCTTAATCATGTATAGAACTGAGAACAGAGCGTGGTTTTTCTTATGGTACTGTTATAGGAAATGGCTTGTAAATGCAGTGAGACTCAGGAGATTTCTATTCCATTTAGTTAAATCATGGAAGCAATTTTAAGTTAAAATTGCTTCCTTGATTGTTGCAAACTTACTTCAATTTATATTTAAAATCTTCTGTATTTTCTCACTCAACTCTTTCATATTCCTGTAGTACATATTTCATTATTGTCCTGATTCCCTCTCTCTCTCTCTCTCACAAATTTTTAAAAAAGCTCTCTAAAATCAGATTGATTTCCTATTTTCAGTCAATTTCATATGATAATGAGAGAGCAGTGTTAATAAAGGACAACAAGATTGTATTATTAAAAATAGCATATGAAATTATTTTAAGCTGATATATTGTGGTTAAAGAGGAAATAAGAATTAGGTTGATTATATGACCATTTTATAATTTATTATACTATCACATTTGCAGAAATTTTTTCAAATATGTATTTACTAGTCAAAATCAACTTATCACTAATAATTGAGGCCATGGATAATTGAGAATCTTCAAAAAAATGTATTGACCCAAAATATTTCTTAGGTTCAGTTCTGGTGTTCTAACATCCTAGGAATGTTGTGAATATTTGTTAAGGAGATTTAAGGGAATTTTAATTCTAAACATAATAATCTTTTTAAAGAAACCATATTTCCATAGTATTAATCAAAGAGTTAATTGATAATGTATTTTCACTATTTTCTATTATGTTGCAAGATAACATAGAAAATCTACATAAGACATATAAACCTTTTACCTAGTATAGTCTTCTTAGAGCTCTATAGAGTTCATTTATTGAATATTTATTTCCATTTATTTGTATATGAATGCTTTCACTGTTAGTATGTATGACTGCATATATATATATATATATATATATATATACATAAAGGTAAAATACATTTACATTTAACTTTAAATAAATAGCATACATTTCTATGTATACTAGTTGACTAAGTAATTTCAAAGATAAATATCTAACTCTTCTGGAATTTCTAATGTAACTTTGACTTATCTATTGTCATTTCATTTTCAAAGGTTAATAATGAGGTGTTTTGATTCTTTTGATTTTTTTATTCTAGATTTTAAATCCTAAGGATGTGTGTGTTTGTGTGTGTGTGTGTGGTGAGTGTGTTTTGAAATAAAACTTTTTTTCTTTTTGGTGAAGCAGTTGCCACTTGCATTTATTTACAAGAAATAAATTCTACCTGCTATCAGCTCTATTGAGGTAATATTTATCCCATTAGTCTGTCAACACAAATAATCAATAAATAATCTATAAGAATAGAAGAGAGTTTTTAAGAAACTACTCTTGAAATTGTATAGAACATCACTGGTATCATGCTTCCCATTTCTTGTTAATGTAACAGAAGTACATTAGGCGTATATTTGTTCTTCAGTTCCCCTAATGTGCATCTTGTGTCTATGTCATGAAATCATAACTTTCAGTGGGCACAACTACTTTAGAAGTGAGATACACTATGAGAGATTTGAATTAATCTTAAATGAGTGGATTATTGGGAGAATTAGATACAACTGTATGAACATCTGATTCTTCTGGTTTGTATTGACCATATTAGGTTTCTTGATTTATATTATGCATTTTCAATGTGGTAGAAACAATATCTAAAAGTATTCAATAACCATTTTGATCAATCTAGTTAATAAATATTGTTATGGTGTAAATTAAAAAAAAAAATTACAATCACGTCTAAGTGCTGGGAATTTTCTCCCTTCTATTTTTCTTCAATTAGCTGAAAATAAATGTTCAACTAATAATATAGTTTTTAATAATTTATCCATAGTCAGTGCTTAAAATTAGCGGCACTCAAAATTTAGTGAACATAAGAATCATGAAGGGTGCAGGTAAAAATGCAGATTTCTAGACCATGACACCTGAGATTCTGATTTAATAGGTCTGTGATGGGACCTACTAATTTGAATATTTAATTTAAACTTGTCACTCACCACCACCACCCCCACTATTCCTAGACCAAGTACTGAGAAATACTGGTTTAAATGATGCAAACTTCATGCTGCTATGGGGGAGAAGAAATAATTTGAATTTATTCAAATAATGATTTTTAAATGCATTCTTTTCTTTAATGGTTAAAGCAGTTGTGCAATGTATGTTTGACTGGCCACAAACAGGCAGTTTTATTCAGCATAAAGTTTAAGCTAAATTATGTATAAGCCAGAATGACTTCCCTCTACCTCAATATGTGAACATTTCTTCCATCAATTGGAGTTTCAAAGCCTCATTTTTATATTTGTAATTTTTTTTCTTCTGAAATGGATCACAGAACTGTACATATTCCTGACTATTTTTATTATATAAATTTTAAAAATCAAATAAATTCAATTGTTTTAAAATACATGTACCAAATTCTAAATTTCTGAAGATTATTATCAATTGATTGATTTATAAAGCCACACTTTGTCCATTCCCCCCCACTACCAGCCCTGAGATTACGGCCTTAGATTTCCATAGCACAAGTCATTTATCTTAATCTTTCTGTTTTATCCAAAGATGGTTTATCCCTTGTCTCCCAGAGAGCACTCACTGTCTCCAGATATTTAATTTTAAGATTGTAAAAATCAGAAAGACTTTTATTAATACTTAAAGTATCAATGAGAAGTCTTTTTTTTTTCCACCTAAAGAAATGTCTATTAGGTATGTAAACTTCATATTATTCTACCTTTCTAGTTTGATAATTGATTTAACTTGTTTGACTGAAGAATGATTCTCTGGGAAAATGAACTTTTGTTGGCTCATTTGAGAGTAACAGAAAGTTCAGTGGCTTATCCGGATATGAGTTGTTTTCAAGTATAAGTTTATCTGAGCAAACTCACCATGAAGTGTGAACTTCTACGATGCTTTGATAATCAGGAACTATATTTTATTCATGTTTCTGTCCCTTGCACTTAGCACGGTATCTAGTATATTGTTGACATTTAACAAATGCTTTTGGAATTTAATTGGATAGGATGTTTAAAATGATAATTCATATCACTATGTGTGTGCAGTGATTCAGATCATATTTATCCATATTTAAAGTGTGTATGAAAATAAACTATTTTCCAAAAGGGCTATCAAATTGAATTATCAGTAACCATCTTGAAATTATAAGTATTCTAGTAATTTTTGTTAATGTTAATATTAATCCATGGGAGAGAAAACTTGGATGTGATTTCTTCATACAAGAATGGCAGCACAAAATTTTTAAAAAGAGAGATTAAAAAATAAAAGCTCCTAAATATTTAGGATTATTAAATATCAAATTAAGCATGCACATTTTATAGAGTTCACTTTCTTGTGAATCATTCTGTGTATGTTTTTGAGAATTAGCTTAAATTTACATTTATTTTAAATTATTATTACTTTAAACAATATAGCAAATAGTATCTAGCTAAAATAATCTCAGTTTGAAGTTTTTGCTAATCAATATTTATATAAATGACTTTTAATATGTCATATTTGTTAAAATTAATTTTTAAAATAACTCCAGGGACTTCCTTGGCAGTCCAGTGGTTAAGACTCCACACTCCCACTGCAGGGGGCATGGATTCAATCCCTGGTCTCAGGACTAAGATCCCACATGCTGTGTGGCAAGGCCAAAAATAAATAAATAAATAAATAAAATAAATAAATAAAATAACTCCAGAAGGAAAATAAGACATATTGATGCACTTGGATTTGTGAAAAGCATGTTGTATGTGTGTGTGTGTGTGTGTGTATCTTGTGTAACTTCAAGATTATCTCTGTTTTGTCTTCCCTTGCCTATTACGTCTGAGATCATATTTTTAAATTTAAACATCACAACATATTTTTTGGGTTATCATGTAGATCAGAGTAAAATCTTCTGTATAATGAACCACAAATAGACTTTTCCAACTTGTTTTTAAAATCAGTTGTGAGTGAACAGTTCTCTTTAATTTGAATTTATCCCATTTCTTATGACCAACTTGTAAACTTAAACATTTTACCATCAAGTTACTTGTCTTATTTTCTCAAGGTGTTGTAATTTTGTTTTATTACTACAACAAAATTTGAATAGGTTCATAGATATGCTATTTTAGTGGAACATGAAAACTAACCTAACTTAACCTAGACACACTGAACAGATTTGAAGATTTGCCGCTCCATGAGACTATTGAACCAAAAATATCCAGCAGCACTAATATACAGCAAATTCATCTTTCAACAATAGAGTTACATTAATTCTTTTGTGCCATATTTCCATCAGGAAGCTGTGAAGGATGTTAAGTTGCCTGGTTGCCCGTGGTTGCTAAGTGAAGGTGAAGTCTTGTTTAGCAAAATATTTTCCAGGGGCTGATGTCAAATGGAAGCAAATCTTAGGGGTTTGCTACATTGTTTCCCTGTCAGTAAAAGAAATAGTATTTGGTTCGCCTAACTCTTTTCAGTATTACTTTTTGGAAAAAAAAATAAAAAGAAATCTCTTTACTTATTTATGGCAATAACTTAATGCTCCAATATTTTTAACTTTAGCATTCTGTCTGAATTTAAACATTATTACCTAATGGCATTTCCTAAAGTGTCACCAGTTCTTACTCCTGACCTTTATGTCATTTACTTATGGATCACTTACCTTTTATTCAAAGATTTAAAAATATGCTCAAAATCATTCTTTTCAAAACAGATCATTTATCAGTAATGTTGGGAATCAGTAATATTAGGAAAAAACTTTCAGACATCCAAGGAAATATACTATATAATTTCTAAGTACAACTATAATTATTGTATGTGTCGATCGCTTACTGAAGAATTGTCAGGGCATGCATGGAAAGCACTAAAAGACATTATTTCAAAATCTCATAGGAACTTCAGAGATCTAGAGATAACACTCCTCATTTAACATTGTAAAATATGACCTCCTGTATTTTGTAGGATCTAATCTTTTCAATGTGTGTATCTTAAACCAAATTGTAGAATGCACTTCAAGAATAAGTACTTTTGGAAGATTTATTGAATTTGAACATTAATTGAATTCAGTATTGGGCCTGGAGTTCCTATATTTAGTTCAGAGTATTATAAATGAAGTTGTCTCAACACCAGAGAGCTTAAAGAGCTTCTAAGTACAAATATATTTTAGCAACATTTTTTCTTCCATGGCATCAAATTCATATATTTAATTTTAACAGTTTTATCATTGAAGTTGTCTTCAGTGTCAATAAAAACAGAATTTTGTATTATAAAGACTGCACCAAATAATAATTAATGCTTATTAAATCAAATTGTATTATTATTCTATCATTCATACATACATATAAACTGAAAATACGTTTTAATACTTATAATACCATTGGAATTATCTTTGTTTTTGTTCAGAACAATACTGCATGTTAGCATGATCAAGTTACAGAGAGAGAATTTTATATCTATGAAGTTTCTCACATATATATACACACACACACACTGTCATCATTTTATGCCGTGGCCACCTCTATGTTAATAATGTCATAGGTATATCATATGTATCATTTATCAAAAATGAACAAGAACATTTCCTGAATGCAAAAGGAAATGTCTCATATAAAAATTATGAAATAATGACTAATTAGACTACAGTCTGACATTAGAATCCCATTATTCTAATGACTCATTTTATTTTAAAATGTCAAATTGTCTATTCAAAAATATTTAGAAAATTTAAGCAGGACTCCTTGTTTTCCTTTTTTTTCCCCTTGAAATTGTAGTCAAGGGATTATGTAATGCAACATCTGAGTCCTACCTTACACCCACTGAATCAGAATATTTGAGGGTTGGATCCTAGGAATCTGCATTACTAACACATCAACTAGGTGATTTGTATGCATCTAGTGTTTTCTAAACCACGGAATAGCTGGTTGCATTAGCTGGCTAGCAATTTTACCAAAATCGAATGCCGTTTTCTCCCTAATTCCCAAATACAATGAAAGGCAACAAAAGTAATATTACAATAGGTCCAAATAATGTATTTAAGGTAAACACATAAGATTGATTTGAGGGTTTGGGGTTAGGAAACAAAATATTTCACTAGTTTCTATTTCATCCTCAGCTTAGATATATTTTAGAAATATGTGTATATAACTTTTTTAAAGCAATGAAAAGGATAGTACCATATCAATTTCCTCTTGGGACAGTAACATAATAATTTTTTTCACCTTTTTAACTTGTAGATCACTTTGAGGTTATTTTTAATACCATTTGTGTGTGTGTGTGTGTGTGTGTGGGTGGGTGGGTGTGTGTGTGATAAATGGAATATAGGGGTGTTCTTGTTTGTATGTAAAATAAATAGGAAGAGGTCTGCTTTTAGAAAAATACATCTGTATAAAGAGTTGCACAATAAAAGAGTACAGTAATAATACAGATACTAATACTTTGCAATACTTCTTCCTTCCACCCTCAACTATATTCACCCCTACATTGCTTACTGCTACCTTCCATCACTGACAGTTGTTGTTGGAAGATGCAGCTATTTTAATTTACTCTTTGATTACCAGTGGGAATTATAGAACTCCAGATATTTTTTAAAGAGTAACAAGAGTTCAAAGGAAATATTGGTCTTTTACTCTCATATATTTCCAGGATGTGACCCATTTTACCTGAGTAGCAGTTGTTTTTGATGTGCTCTGATGAGCACCAGGTAAAAAAGCTGAAGTTAAACATGCTTTATGTACACTTGAAAGGGTCTAAAACAAACAGGTTACCAATGTTTGGTACAATGCAATAAAAAAATTACCACCATGCCAGCTGATGTGCAAACTCTTCAGTTTTATTAGGAAAATTTTCTAGGTCATTTTTATTTTTAAACTGGTATTTGATCACCATCACGTAGTTTCTTGTTGTGATTTCTACTAACATTAAACAAGAGAATATTTTGTTCCAAGTGTTTATGCAATTAATGACAATGCCAGGTTTTTCATCTTTCACTGTATACCGCATAATGATTCCAACCTATATAATTCAAGTCAGAAACCATCTGTTGCTTGAATGACATTTGGTTTGTTTAAAATGCATCAATTAAGCAGACATGTTGTGTAACTACAGCAATGGAAGAGTTATTTTGCAAATATAAAAAGTCACACCAGAGACAAAGCACTACTCAAAACAAAACTTGTGGCTTCTGTCTTGGAAACACGTTTTCAAACAATTTAACAACTTGAAAATATTAAATATTGACTAATATTATGAAAAATAAAATGATTATTTGTATCATATGTGATCTATAAAGCCATCCTCTCCTAAGCCCACATTATCACCAACAATAAAGTGGTAAATACTTAAGGTCTGACTTTGTTAATTACATAAATAAATTACATGGGTAAAAAGGAAAAGAGTTAGTAAAATGTAAACGGTCTGAAAATACTGTGTCAGGGAGGAAAAATTTTCATTTACCCCTCTCGGTTCTTCTAGCTGGTCTAAGAATTAAATTGACATGAGGCAGACTAACAGCAGAAAAATCATACAAAAGTTTACTAACATGTATACATGGGAGAGACTCAGAAGAACTGAGTAACTTGCCAAAATGGCCGCAGCCCTTACCTTAAATACCATCTCCAGCTAAAGACAAAAGAGGATGTTGGATAGGAGAGATGCAGTAATGGGAGGAGACCAAGCGCAGCACAGTAAACAAGAGTAAGGTTGTTATGCAAATTCAAGTCATTGAATTCTCCATTGATAAGAGTTTCTAAAGATTTAGTCATCCTTCTTTTCCAGGTACAGGGAGGGACACACCCTTACAAATGGAGATTTCCCTTACAAATGTAAACGTTTCTTATAAAAAGGTAACTCCTACATGGTTTTCAGAGTTTTTCCTGTGCCTACTGCTTAGAAAATAACCGGCTTAAAAAAATTAATATGCCAAAGAGACATATTTCAGGGTGGCAAATTCTGCCCCTCTACAGATGCCAAATTAAGTTGGAGATTTTAGCTTGGAATAGGAATATTAGTAGATGAGGCTTAACTATCTTCAAACACTGGAAGTCTTGTCATGTACAAGAATCACACTTATTCTATATAGCTACAGAAGACAGATCTAGTAATAATTGGTGGAAATTTCTCCTTCTGTCAATATTTTTATTTCCAGCAGCTACCAAGAGTTCTATTACATTTTGAGCTGGAGAATCAAATAATCAAAGATGTTAAAGTTAAACAGGAAAGCAGACTAAGGCAGACATGATTCTGAGCATGAACTTACCTGATAAATATTTTAGCAACTCACATGCCTTTTTTTTTTTTTTTGTCTTTCTTATTTCCTGGCATGACTGTTTTTTGAATAGTTTGAGGTTACTAGATAACTGCTTCTGGACAATGAAAGTCCTATGATGATTTATATATTTAAATGTAAGTCACTAAATCTACATGTGGTTAGCACCAAAAACAATGTAGAGATGTTTCATCTATTTTTTTTTAAATTGATACTTGGGTTTTGTCTTAGAGACCATTGCAATGCCTGGTTTCAATTTTAATATCTGATTTTAATTTTTGTACACATGCCAATTTCAAAGCATGTTAGGTTTCAGTTTTGTTCTATTTTCATTGTTAGTCACACAATTGTAGTTTCTCAAATATTTGTAGATTCAAATTCACAAAACTCTGCCAATTGCCAATTTAACAATTCATCATGGTACCTATCTACAAATAGATTATTTCCATTTTGATTAAGCTGAAATGATTCATGACTCAAGGAAAGATGCCCTCAAGAAATGCCATGTAGTCTTCTGACTATCAAATGAATATGTCTGACTATTGCCAAAAATTAAATAAATAAAATAAATTTTAAAAATTACCAAGTGCCATGAAAAAAATTCATGGCAAAATAGAGCTAAGAGAAGATCTGATTCTGGAGAAGATCATGAAGAACTTCCTGCATATGCTAGTAATAAGTTATGGTATTAAAAAAATAAAAGCCTTGAAGGGTAAACATTTCAGGAACATAAAGTGAAAGGGAAAATGAGAAATTATACAGACCTGTCAAATTTTATGAAATGGAACCCTGAAAAAACAATCAGGTGAACTGATATATCCGGCAAGATGACTTGAGTTGGAAACATAGGAGGTTTTATGACTACAAGTATAGGGTCAAATAGTGAAGGACTACTATAAAATATGCCATCCGGGAGTTTTTACACTGGGAATTATGAGCTGCAAGTGGGATATATGTGCTGACCATGTAATGCTGGTGAAAATTTCAAGTTGAATTTCTAACTATTTTCACATTTAACTTTATAATATATTGAGTAATTATAAATTCTTTTGCAAAGAGACAGGACCCAGAAGCTTAAAATGTGTTAGTTTGATATCAAGAATGTTTTATATATGAATCAAAAACACTCTTGCATATGGCAATCTTTAAAAAATAATAACCCTACCTATGATTACCCTTTCTAATCAGAGTTCCTGGTGTTGGCAGTGAATCTAAGGTAGACTGGGTCAAGGTATATTAGAATTGGAGTCAGGGGGAATGCAAGGATGTATGATTAGTTTGAAAACTTTGACAGGTAATTCTAATGAGCCCTCTAGAACATGATACTCAAGCATTCAATAATAAGATTCACAGGCTGGCCTATCTGTATGCAGCCTCTTTGCTGCCAGATTAACCTTTCTAAAATGCCACTTACATCATGTTATGGAAATGTAACAATATTCACCTGATATTTAGTATGGAATTATGCCTTCATGAGGTATAATGGACACAAGAATGTTGGGAATTTGATAGTTTGCCTGTAAATGATTCATCTAGGTGACACCAGTATTATTTCTGACCATTCACATATTTTGGAATTTTGATTGATTTGAGCTAAAAAGAAGGCATGTAGATTATAGGGAGAGGCTCTCTGTCGATTTTTCTCTTACTGGCAGAAAAATAACTAGCCTTTCAGTACAGACATTTATTCATGAATAATCCAGGATTTGTTTCCATCCCGTAAAGTCACCATTGCAATCAATAGATTGCTTTAATTTGAATGCCACAGCTTCCTAGAAGAGTAGCAGACAGACAAATTATGACATGGTCATTAACGTAATAGCTCTTTTATATTGCACAGTAATCATCGTCAACACTTGAAAAAAGGAAATTATTTAGTCTTCTCTTTGAGAGACATAAGGAATGATTTTCATGAAATAGTTAATATTTCTAAATATACTGGGTAAGAAAAATACCTCTGTATTTTGAATACCTCCGTATTATGAATCTGAGCAGAAAAGTGCCATCAGAGATTAAGGATTCATCCGTTAAAAAGTAAAGGGCAAATGAGTTAAACCAGATTGCCAAAATTTACTACAAAGGATTCATAAATTGTTAAGTTCATATAATTATTTTATGTTCAGTTCTATCTAGAAGTGTCACAAATTGCAAAATGCAAGCTTAAGTAGGAATCATTAAAGTAACCCTAGGAAAAAATAGTTAGCTGTTCTTTTCCCATTAAAAATTAAATTTTCAGAAGCCTTTTGAAACAATTCCTTAAAAATTAAATTCTAACTATTTCACCTAAGGAACTATTTCATGGAGATTTTATAAAATGATGGACAACTTAGTTAATCACCCATGTGACAATAAATAGCCTCTTGTGAATTCACTGAATAAAGAAATAGAATATTACATTTAATCAATGATATTTGAATGCCTTCTATGGATTATAGAAATAGGTAAAAAAAAAATGCTTTAGACTGTAAACTTTGAAACTGTGAATTGAGAAAGAAATCAAATCCTCAGTATGCAGTTGAACTTCAGACTATTTTAAAATGATATAGAGCCATTAATGACGAAACAACATACCTTGGTTTCCACTTAAAGCATTCCGATATTTGTTAAAGTTAATATAGACATGAGAGTTTATTAATATGACTGAAATCTCAAAGGTGTATATGTAATAATGTCACATATAAGAACTGCATTTCAGGAACAGGATGCTGGTGCTTGTGGTGTTTTATGGGCATTCAGGAAGGGACAAAAAACAGTTGTGTTCACTAAAGGGAGTCCTTACCAACCCATTTATTCCCTCTTATGTACCCTTAAGAGGATTCAATTTATGAGTATCAGGAGAGTTGGGGGTCAATACGTGACCTGGCTAATTACAGATTCACTCTAAGGCATTCCTTTGCAAAGAATTTTAGTTGTTACTAGTTACAGGTGTCATAGGATGGGATATCTTTTTGACTTAAATTGCCTTCTTCTTTTCTGTGTAGATAAGCAACTGAACACAAAACTCCATTTCTCTTACATCTGGAAGTAATATATATATAGCCCCTACTTCTATCATTTGATAGAACTTTACCTTCTATTCACTGGCAATTTTAACTCTGTTAGGGTATATGACTCCATGCTTAACTAGCACATGTTAAATTCTAGATTCATTTATTTTTGTCAGCAGTAATTATTTTCCTATATATAGATTCTATTATCTAGGTCTAATACTGAATGATAAAGCTGATAATACTGATACTAAAGCTGAATGATAAAAATACTTGAAATATCTGACTTATGTCTTAATAGAAAATTAAAATACCTCTTAACAGTTATGCATTGTGGTGGAACAACTGTAAATTAATCCCATGCTTAACTGGCTTATTTTATATACAATGACTTTTAAATTTATGTGTTAAGTATTATTTTGACTTTAAGTTACATACAATAACTGACTGTTGATAAATGTCTACAATATAATGTTTCAGGCATTTTAAAATCCTGTTTTTCCAGTTCTTGAATTTTTAAAAGGTTTGTGAGCATAAATGCTTATATCTTACTTGAAGTGGCTGAAAATATATTCACAACTATAAATAATTTTTGGAATTAAATGAGGTTTAACCTATAACTAAATGAGCTTATGGCTTCTTAGAGAGAGAACAGTCAAATGCAGTTTTGCTGGACTGACAAAATTAGCTCACTGTGTCCTCACATGGCAGAAGGGGAGAAGGAGGTCTCTTGGGCTGCTTTTATAAGGACACTAATCCCATTAATGAGGGTTCCATCCTCATAACCTAATCACTTCCCAAAGACCCCACCTCCAAATGCTATTATGCTGGGGATTAGGTTTCAACATATGAATTTTGAGAGGACACACACATACAGTCTATAACAATATCAACATGTGAAGAAATGGCTGACTGTCAAGCCTGAACTTATGAAAGTATATGCACTCTGTCATGGAAATTTCTAGTACCTAATTACATGTACCCTTTGATATGTATAAATTTCTTAAATAATTATCTCTAAATTGCATCTTTCATGCTACTAATAGTTAAATGTTTTGGTTGGTCTATTGTTACATAGCAAACTATCCTTAATCTTTGGAGCATAAAACAAAAATCAAGTGTACTTAACATTTTTTAGGTCAGGAATTTAGGTAGTGCGCAGCAGAGATTGCTATCTCTGCTCTACAGTGATTGGTATCTCAAATGGAATGGCTCAAATATCTGGAGATGGCTGGGATGGATGGCTCAAAGGAGGCCATAAGCTATAATGTCCAGAATGGATTCTTTACATACATATTTAGCACCTGATCTCGAGTGGTTGGAGCAGCTGGGCCTCTCTGGGTATTGTATTGTACTTTCTTTTTGTGGAGTTTTTCCACATGGGAAGCTTGAGCTTCCTCACAGTATGGCAGTCTCCAAGTAGTCAGACTACTTTCAACTCAGCTGTTTTTCCTGAATGAGTATTCTAAGGGAGCAAGGCAGAAACTGTGAGATTTGGTTACACAGGGCCTCTCCATATTCATTGTGGTAGAAGACTACATAAGGGTCTGAATACCGAGACGTGAGGTCCATTGTCAGGGCTATCTTCAGAGACTAGCTACTACATGTAGCAATACCACAAACAAAATTACTGCTACATCTGGTGGAGTTACCACACTATTGGATGTCATGAACCAAATCCTTCATCTTTATATGTTGGCATGTATAAGTTTTTTATATTCTGCTATAATTACTATCAGAGATGATCCCTATAGTTTGCTTTTATAATTATCAACTGTTATCCATACCAAGTAATTATTTTTATTTTTTAGAGTGTAGAATCTATTTAAATGAATTCCAATTCAAAATCTTGCCCCTAAGATTCTTTGAAAAGATGATTTGTAATTTATAAGCCTACATGATTGAATAAATTTGTATTATTATTTACTGTTTCTGCCCACCAGAATCTTACAGATATAACAGTAAAATTTCATTATATTTATTCAAGCTTATTATTCAAAAAATGAAATCTTGTAAAATTATAGTTAAATAAATCCATGTTCAAATGATGATCAGAATATCCAATGTGCTCAAATGTCAATATGGGTGACAGCCTCTTGCTTTAGAACAAGTTAACTTTTATTCTGCAACTGGATGTGCCCTGTTAAAAAATATAATAAAAGCAATTCTGCTGCCAGGTAAAGCAGGTTTGAACACAGAGCTGACTGTTCACAAAAGCCTGAAATCGTTCACAACTCAAGATAATATTAAAGTGACTTCACTAGATAGCTGAAATAATACATTTTCTCAATTGGATGTATTAAGCAATTATTCAGATCATAGCTGAAACCCTGTAATTTTCTGTCTTTTTCAGTCCCAGCGGCGTGTCACATTTCACCTACCAGAAGGCTCTCAGGAAAGCAGCAGTGATGGTGGACTAGGGGACCATGATACAGGCAGCCTTCCCAGCACATCCCATGCCCTGCCCCTTGGCTATCCTCAGGAGGAGTATTTTGATCATGCTGCACCCAACAACCGCACTGAAGGGGATGGCAACTCTGATCCTGAATCCAGTAAGTGATACCTCTCTAGTCCTGCAGTATAAATGGGCTTACTGTGTTAGAAAGTCAAACAACTGTAGCCATAATAACATTGGCCATTTAATTATGTTAATAACACATTTTCAAAAGGTAAAAACACAGAATTAGGTGGAAGGCATATATGCAGCAGTTTATCATTTTTGAAATATGTGATCACATCTACTTTGAAATTTACTATGAAATTTTAATAGTCATTTTGTTTAGGCATAGATAGAGTTTTCCATTTACCTAAACATACATATGTATTTATATGTATATAATCAGCCAGTTTATTTTATTCATTTATTTCTGTACAGATAAAATATTTTTATAATTCATATAAAGTATTTTCTAGATTTTATTTTTAATTTTTAATAGAGATAAGAATCATAGACAATTAATTCTTTTTTGAGGAAATAAGAGATCCCGACTCCAAGGTAGAAGAATTGGTCTGAGGTTTTCAATAATGTATTGAAACCACATGCCTTAAGCCATGTTACTGTTTAGAAAAACATTTAGATTTGGTCTCCAGACTGAAGGTATTAAAGGCTATATTTTGCACAATCCAAAGATGTTGAACTCTTGAAAAGGATCATGAAGTTGATACTAAATAGAGCTCATTAAATTTATTATCTTGAACATGTATCTTGAACATCACTACTTCCTCATAATTTTGGGAAATACAAAATTTGGTAAGATTATACATATCTCAGAAGATTCTTGTATTTGAAGAATCATAATTTGCCTCAGATATGTTTTATATACATAAAGCTGTGTAGGTCCAAAAGAGCATACCATATATGTGATAGAGAAGAGTCATAGGTATAAAAAAAGAAGAAAAATGGGACCACGTAACATATAAAATAAATATAAAATAGAAATTTTGTAAGGTATTTTGAGCATTATGGATTGTGTGGATATATAATTTAAATAAACCTCTAGTTTTGAGAACAAAATGGCTTCCCCATCATTGTATTTTAATCCCTATTTTCTAAACTCAAAAAAATAAGGGAAATGTATTGGTTAAAGATCAGAATGTAATCTAAGACTAAGCATACAGAACCAATGACAGCATAACAAAATTTTTCTCTCTACAAAAGTAGACACTGGCTATTAAAAGTGTTTTCAATATAAACATTTTAGAGACGTTTTAGACACCAAATTCAGAAAGTCCTAAACATCTATCTCTTTATTTAATTTTATACTTAAAACAATTTATCAGCATTCATTCTGAGGATGAAAAATTCTTCCATAATATGCAATACTAATCTACCTTTCATTTACTTATGTATAACATGATATAGTGACTTCTGGTAGAAATACATGGCTGTGACTATATCTTCTGCTATAATGAACTCAGAGCCAATTTCTAATAAGAATATGGTAATAAGTAACAAATATGCATTAAGCAAAGGTATCTTTGTTCTTTTTTACTTCATAAATTATTATTGTAATTGTAGGCCTATCACTGCCTTGTTAACAGATAGAAATATATAGATGAAATAAGCATCATTTTTATAAACTAGAGAGAATTGATTCCTTTGCGTATGACATGTGTTATTAAACCCTTTTCTTAGAGGATGGTATAGCAACAATTAAAGAATAAACTCAAAGTAAGCATCCACAGTGTGGATCTAACCCTGAAATAAATTTTCAAGCTGAATGAGACTAAGATGGTATATTATTGATAGTAATAGGGGCAGAATTGGTATGGGTTAGAATCTATTATAAAACACTTAAAATCACATACAGCTTTATTTATCTCAATTGTATCTATTAATAAGCAATTGCTTAAAAATATTCAAATGCAGAGTTCTTTACAGGACCTCATTTTATTAGTAGTTAAGAGTGCAAGTATATACCTGAAACTAATATAATACTGTAAATCAACTGTATTTCTATAAAAAAAGTGCAAGTGTTAGTAACAATGTAAGAGCTTTATTTTTAAAGCTTGTTTCTACCAGGGACTAAACATTTCTCTAATCATATTGACACTGTAATTTTGACTACTAAATATTTTGTTCATAATTACCCTACAGGATGAAGCAATGACAAATTTCAAGTTAATGAAGTTCTTTATTAATTATGTTTTATTTTAAAATTGGGATGGCTGTAGGCAGTAATAATGGTAATACAAATAATACATTTTTGCTATTAGTTATTATAATAAACTTATGCAAAGGTAGAGATAATTAAAAATGAATATCCATTTCTGTATAAGCCTAACAATATTTATGGGTTAATGTTTAAAGTTTATTTTTACTATGAGTCATATTAGCTACCTACTCTACCTCGGAACCAGAAACTTCCATCTAAACCATGTTCCAAGAGATTTTTGTCCATTTTGGACAATAAAGGACCTTAAAACAAGGGCAGAAGCACAATATTTCACTTTAAATAAAGTTCTATTATCTTAATATGGCATGCTAGTGGGATTTTTAACATATACATGTGTGTTTTGTTTTGATTAAAAAGGAAAAAAATAGCTGATGCAAAATTTGCCATAGCAAAATAATCTCTTTAGGCTACTACAGATGATAAGGTACTCTGATTGTTCAAAAAGAAGCTCTATAGCTCTGAAATAGTACATAATAATGGGTTTTGTGATATGGAGCAGATGCCAATATAATGTGCAGTGTTAGTCAGTACCACTACAAATAAGAATGTAAACCATTAGAGGAAATAAATGCTGTCCTTAAGCAATAGAATTAATTTATGCAGTTCTCATTTCATATTTTGAAATGCATTACATCCTCAATCTGCTTTCTTTTCTGCTAATGAATTGCCCAAAATAGTATATAGTTCTGAATATTCTTTGTAAGTTCACAAAAACAGATAGAAATATAACTTTTATGAATAAGATTTTCTCCAAACTTTGCTAGAGGGATTTATTAATACTAGTTTAAAATATAGTTCCCAGGTTGATACAAATCTGCTGATTAGGTGAAGAAATTATGCGATCTATTCTCCTGAGTCTTTTGCCAAGAATATTAACTTTCCTTTTTAAGATAAAGAAGAAACAAGCAAACTCAGTCCAATTATTTCTCTTTCAGGAGACAAGTTTAATAAAACATTCTGTCTCATTCCATTTGAAGGCTTTTTGAATTTTTAAATTTCACAATTGCCATCTCCTGACTTTAGCCTTTGGTATGAGGGTCGCTGAATGCCATTCTAAGCAGTTTTTTCTTCCTTGGCTAACAGCCTATGTCCCAGAGCTTTCCTCCCGTCATAACCCCATCAAATTATGTGTACCATTTCAAACGGACCCTGCTCTTTGAAGCTAGCTTAATTAGGTGAAAACATAAACAAACAGAAATCCAGCTCATAAATAGTATTATTGCTTGCTTCTGGGTTACTGTGAATACTGTAACAGGTTATGTCTTTGCATTTTCAAAGAATCGTGTGGAGACACGCAAGACTGTGGCCCTAGCAGACAACAGAGTATGAATGTGTACTGCTGAGAATTTTATAAATGAAGATATAGTATTAATTGACAGATCTGAGGACAGTGTGGTCCTCTTGGGACTACTCTAAACACACTAAATTACATATGGCCCTATGTTCATATATATATTTATTTACAAGTAGCATCAAGTAAAATATAATTTATGAAGAGAAGACTTAAAAATACTTTCTAACTTTCTTTTGTAAAACACTGCTCTGATATTATAATTCAGAATAAGTTCTGAGACACATGGAAATACTAGCGAAGGTTTGCCATGTTAAACTTCAGAGATTTCTGAATAGTTCATACACATGAAGTTAGAATGTGTGTGGTTTTTTTTTCCCCTTAAATAGAGAATGCAGCGCTACTCTCTCACTATGGGCGAGTTGGAGTGAAAAGAGTACCTACTTCTAAATTTCTGTTGATCTGCTGGCATATTATAATTTGACTGATCATAGATAACATCCATGTTTCTTTGGAAGAGAAATGGTGAAAAGAAAGTTGCTAAAGAGGTTCAAGTCAGTCTTCAGGTTACCAGCTGTAACAGTTCATTTTCAGAGAAAATCCTCCTAAATGAAGGGGAAAAAATACTTTGTTTAATCTGTGCTTTAATGATTGTCAACTGCAAAATTACATCATCTGCATTTTTTGAAATCTCTTCATTGGATGTGGTCATTTCACACACGAAGTCACTCTCTCTGAAAATGTTATAGTTGGTCTATTGGCTAAAATTTGAATTTAAAGTAATAAAATACATGTAAAATTTCATCAACGTTTAAAAAAAATGTTTTGTAATGTTTTTCTTTTACTTTACTCATTTCTGTGATGCAAAAGAAAAAAAAAATAGAATTCCAAGAGCATTTAGGGCTAAAGAAGTTCTACGTTTAAAGTAAAGAGGAATATATTTTTTCATTAATTTAAAAATGATAAATCTCTCTGCTAGAGTATATCTCAGGTTAACACATATCTTTGACATTCATTTTTCTTTCACTAGATCAGGTTTGCTAAGCACTCTAACATTGTACTAATTAATTCACAAAAAAGGGAATAATTAATCTTTTCCTGGCAACACGTTTTGATTGATCCTCTACAAGTAATCTAATTAATTGGTATAGAAAGTGGGAGACCAATTTGACTGACTAGAGTACTGCTCAGAGAAATGCCAAATTTTGTCTTGTTCTGCCGAGACTGTTGACATGAATAACACCACGGTAATTATTAGTTGAATGTTTGATTAGTTGAATATCTAATTCTAAATGTAGAAATTGGGTAAAACAACAACGACAAAAACTATGATACTATGAAACTATGACTTACCTAACAATGGATCATTAAATCCCAGCCCTTCATAATTAAGAACATTAGGAGTCAGTTAGCTAAAGGAAAAATAAAACTACCCAAACATTTTTTCAGGCAAATTTGATATACTAGTATTGTGTTAATTATTCATCTGAAAAATTCAATGAGAAAATACCATTCAGTTTGTTAGAAAGAAGAAGAATAATGGTACATATATTTAAGGGGACAGTAGCCATTACTTTTCCAAAAGATGTCACAGAAAATCATCTAAATCTATAATTCAGCAAATGTTACCCATATAAATGTTAATTAGGTACTTTTGTTGCCAAATTTGACTTCTTAAATCCTCCAATATTGTTTTAAATGCATTTTTGAGCAAAGCTACACATCAATTCCCATACCACAACAGAAAGAAAAGTGAATGGCATCATTTTATTAATATTGTTATGTGAAACAAACAGGAAATGCATTCAAACTAAGAAAGAAAAGTTATGCTCCTTTTAAAGGTTAATTATCCACCCAGGCCAATTCTGTCTCAGCTGGCTATGTATTTGAAAGATAGTTTCCTAAACTGTGTTTATTCTTAGCCTGTATAGTAGTGTCAGTCCAGGGAGGGAAAAGTAAAATAAATAAATAATTTAAATCAGCTCAACAAACCTGAAGTCACGGATTTTGAAAGATAAATCAATCAGTATTTCTAAGGAGTGACATTATCAACTATCAATTCTATTTGTTCTGTCCCACCTGGAGAAAGGGACTGAGCTCAGTGCTCCTGGATTCTGAAGGTATAAGACAAATGTCTGCTAATTTTCATTGTCTTGACAATAGACAACAACATTCAGCTTTATCCATCTATTGAAATAAAAAAAAAATCCTTCACATAGAGTAATATTTTTTTAAGCTAACAATAATATCAAAGAAGTCACTTTTATTCATTCTCACAGGAAAATCATTGCAGTCATGAATACTGTCTGTGCCTACCAGCTTATTTTAGTCCCTGGTGTGTTATATAAATAATAGTGTATATAAGTAGATTAGAAAGAGTGGTTCCACCCAAGAGTTCAGCTGTCTGCCATTGCTTGGGAACGAATAAGACACACTTGATAGTAGTTGTATATTAAATGAGCTTAGGCAGATATAAACAGTGATCTAGTGGCAGATGCTCTGTAATTTGTATTAATTTTATCACTTAAATTGACATGCTTTCGAAAAGTCAATTTTTTTCTTTGCATAATTAGGAAAGTTAAAATATATATCTTAATAAGAAAATGGGTGAAACAAATCTTACTGCACCATCCTATCATATCTAACTTTCCTATACAGGAAATGCAATCACCATACAAACCAATCGAAAAATGACATCTCATTTGGAGTATCTAGGCTTTGTGAAGGCAATGAAGGATTTATACTAGGGATAATCTAAAAAAAAAAAAAAAAAAAAGAGTCACAAAAGTCATGGATCAAGATGAAAAGTATACCTCTGAAGTTGGAAACTTGAAGACATTTACAGGATTCCATTTGGGTGACAGCCTTTAAGATGAGTGTATCTTTAGTATCTTAAATCTAATATGGATTAGATAGAGGTTTATCAGTCAAAAGCAGGCCACTCTAAGTAAAGCAATCTCTTATCTTGTCTTTTCTGTTTGAAAATGACAAGCACTAGGAGCTTGGCACAAGCTACCAATTGAAAGCCAATGCCATAAGGTCTAGAATGTCAGTAAGCTTGAAAAACCACCTTCAGTGGCAGAGAAGAGGTGGCCTTCTCTTCACAATAAGCCTTCCTATGTGTCTAAATTTTTATTAGGCTACCTACACCACATAATAAAGTTCATTTGACATTTATATTTCTATTATTTATGAGCCATGAGGCAGTTCTTTTTATGACCTTCTTCTGTCTTTCTTCTGCTTCTTTTATCTTACTCTTACTTCTCACTTTGCCTATAAGACAAGAATGTTTGCCATGTGTTCTTTTTTGTAGTTCTTTGAAAGATAATACAATCAGTCATGCAAGATGCAACTTTTGGGTGACTTGGACTATTTAGTAGTGTTAGCCATATACCAATTTCTTGTCTTAAAATAATTTATAAATTTTAATGAATGAGAAGCATTATAGCAATATATTTTGTCCCCATGACACTTTTAAATTGTACAGTAACTTGCAACTCTCATAACTGCTTGCATCAACAGAACACTCAACAACTAGTAAGTATATCAAGGAAATCATTAAATAATGAATAATTATAGACGATCTATCTTACCATGATTTCTGCAATTTGCTAATTTACATCTTTATCAAACGTTGAAGATTCCCAGTAGAGAATAGAAGTGACAGTGTTTGCTGAACCAATTTTTTCCCCATTTTAATCAATAATCTTAGCAATTTTTGTCCCAGTTCCACTAAAATAAAAATAAAGCACATGATCATCTGGCACTTTATCAGTCTTATATTGGAAAAAATGTGTAGGTTACATAAAAAAGTTCTTCTAAGTAGTATATATGAAATTAGCCTTTAAAAGTATATTTTTTTTGTCAGAAATTTCTTCTCCTGTAATATGTATAGTTCTCAAAAGCTATGAGAAAACAGATGATTTTAAATATTACTTTGAGGTATCTATGTAAATCATACTTTTAAAAATTTGGATGTTGACTAATAGTTTTATTGTAATATTTCATTTTGTAATCACTATTCATGAAATATTTTTACCACAGACCACAGCACATCAACTTGTTTAGGCCATCATTTTGCATATTATAGGGTTCTAATTCAGGCACTGCAATTAACTAGCTAGGTGACCTTGGACAGGCATTTCAACCTTACTGAATCTTCTTTTCCTTAGCTAAAAAATAAGGGGATTATACTGATCTCTAATGTCCCTCTTAGGGTCATAATTTTGTAACTATTAAAATCACAAAATGACATGTTCAGATGTTGCCATTTATATAGTCTTTGAATTTCAGAGCTCTAAGGGACCTTAATGCCATTTAGTCCAACTCCTTCATTATGCAAATGAGAGAACTGAGATTTAAGCCTTTTAAGCAATAGCTTAATGTCCTAAACCAAGATTTAATGTTTATCATGTTCTAAACTAAAAGAGTCACTAATGTTGGTAAGCAACTACTTTTTGTAATTTAAATGAAGCAACTTGTTGAGAATAGACAAATATAAAATTTAAATACTTACCATCCCTCAAGGGGAGTGTTATAATATATCCATATGGAAATTTTTTTATATATGTGATGAGGTCTTGTATTAAAATTTTAAAATGGTTCCCATTTAGCATCTTATGCAACTGAAAGGCAATTGAGCAATATGGACTGATCATTTCTAAAATTACTATTAGTGCTAACCAATGAAAGTTTTATAGGGAAAATTGCAAACATGCTGAATCTTAATGATTGCTATGTCAGGAAAGCTAGCTAATCTTTACTATGATTATCTAACATACATAAATTTTTGATTGTGTGTGTGTGTGTGCGCATGTGTGTGTGCATACTACTTACAGAGCAAATTGGGATTAAAAATGAATTGTACAAGGTTAATTTCCTCTGAATAGGGTGAAAAGTACGTAAAAAGAATCTCAGGGGGGTGAAACAGAATGAATATGTGAACATATCCCTCATCCTTTCTGCTGAAAACTCAACTCTTCCTCTATTCTGAAATTCCTATCATTCTATCCTACTTCAATTTCCTAGCAGAATGTTGAAGTTATAATTAACAAGGAAGTGATTTTGATAGACTCAAGTCGACTGAGTTAATAGTGTGCCGTATAGTAAAAATATTTGGAGAAAACATTATAATAGTCTTTTATGGACACTGATCAGAACTGGAGATAAAAGCGTAATAACTTTTAGAGCTATAAAGCAGCTGTACTCTGCTCAAACTTTTAAATTATGTGAAGAAGTTTGTCTTACCTAGAAAGTATGTTTGCTTTTATTTATACTAAATTGATGACATGGAAGTTAATCCTCTGGATTGAGAAAGTCACGTTGAAGTCAAAAAAAATATTTTGAGAAAATACTTTTTGGTCTTACAATTAGCATTATTTTTACAGCTCAAAATTATCTAAGCATGTAAAAAAATGATGATTTTCATTTGACTTTTTGATATTCTACTCCTATTCTTTGGCTCATCAGCAGTGTAGCACAAGGCTCACTAGCACATTATCATTTTTGTTTTAATGGCCTAGTTTTCCAGGGTTGGGGTCAGATCAGATTTACTTACATGTAGATCTATGCATGGAAATTAATCCAAAACTGAATTGCACAATTCTTTCTTAATTGATGGTTCTATTCAACTACACCCTGCTTATCTCTTTGCAAAACGTGTGTTCTCATAATGCATAAATACTTCTTGGCTTTGATTTGAAGGAGAAGCCAATTTTACAGAGGCACGTACATGTTGTCTAAGTCATTTTAAAGAATGTAGCAAATTAATCTTTAGCAAATTATATGACTAAGTTAAATATTAACAAGAAATTCAGGGATTCTTTGCTTAATTCAAACTCTAGTTACAAGGATGCGGTACTCATCTGAGATGTTTTTGAAATATGAATGCACCAAAGGCCTTTTCAATTGTTTGATTATCATGCTTTTTATTGAGCTGTTTCTGTTTGTTTTTTCCTAGAGATCATTTTCTATAAAATGTAGTTTTACAAGTTTAGAACTATTGCAAACATTGCAATACTAATGTTTTCTAATGTTTTGTCCTCTTCTCCAGCGCTGATTCTGAGTTGAATTGGACAGGAGAACAGGATATATCAAAAACTTCACGCAGGTATCTGTTTTTATTCAAGTAGAAAATTGGAATTTGGGGATTCAACCAGAAGTAAATCCAAATATTGAAATTCCAATTAAAAGTCCCATCATATTGAACTATTAAGACTTCCCTTCTGAAAGAACTAGCCATTACCTTTTTGCAGAACAGCTTAGCTTCCAAAATATAATATCTGAAATCCAAATATCATGAGGAAAGATCTTAAACACACTGAACCCAATTCAATACCCATGTAACTCTTTGAAATATCCCCTCAGGGTTTCAAAGGATATGAACTGTGGCTAAGTAAAAAAACCTTTCATCTAGAAAGGTCCCATAATACCCAATAGTCTGAAGTGAATCTGTCTATACATTATCACTCAATATAGGAAAAAAGCAGATTGCTTTTAGGACAGAGAGTGAAAGACCACTGCATAGGTAAAATTAATCACACATTTTAAACTGAGTTTTCTGAGCTGTTTCAGCAATACTATTTTTGCAAAAAGGAAGAAATATTGGAGCAAATTCAAGCTAAGACCTTAAGAGACTTTGATTTTAAAAGACATTGATTTTCTTTGTTTGCCCACTCCCAGATAGGTTTTTTTTTCCCCGAAATTGAAGAATTTTAACTCTCAGAAGATTAAAAAAATACATTAAGATGAAGTGCAGATGTGTTTTGTCTTCTCCCATTTCTGTTTTAGTCTCACGTCTACAAGTGAGCCTAGTTGCTATTGTAATATGTATGATTAAATAATTAGTTATGAAGAGAAGCATTCTAATGGGATGGGGCCAGGCTACTTGGTTAGACTCAGTCCTGCAACTCACTAGCGATATGACATTTGACAAGAAATTTAAGTTCCCTGTGACTCAGTTTTCCTCATTTTTAAAATGGCAATGGTGACAGCTGTCTCACAGCATTGTTGTATTAAAGGAGTGTGTGCACATGTATCTGAGTATATACATATACTTAAAGTATTTTACAGGATTTTTTCTTGGGATAATGCATATTCTCACACAGTACTTTCCAAAGTTTCATGCTCACACACCACCTGGAGATCTTGTTAAAATGTAGACACAGTAGTCTGGTGTGGGAAACTGAGGTTCTGCATTTCTAACAAGCCCCCAGGCAATGTCGATCCTGCTAGTCTGGGAACCTCACTTTGATTAGCAAAGTTCTAACAAGTGTGTTGAGTAGCTGACCAAAATAGAGATGAGGGAGAGCAGTGCAACAATTAGCCATGATGAGTTAAAGCATTAAAATAACTCATGATGATCTGTGATAAAGCCTCAGTGGAGGTTCTGTTATATTTTAAGAAATATCAAAATTTACTGTATTGGAGTTTATATTGTATACACTTTGGGATAAATCTTGTACTGAAGTGTAGAAAAGCCTTCTAGATAGTTTTGAAGTGTTAGTATATACTCACTTGGTTCTTCAACCAAAAGGTTGTCTTTCCTTACTGTCTCTTCATACACACATAGGTACACACACACACATGCACAGACAAGTGCACACATCTTATTTTTTTGACAATTCCAATTTGAAAAACAATACATTCTATTTATATGTAACCATGTCATCTAGGTGAGGATAAATGCTCTTTTTATTCTAGGTGTGCAGCTATATACAGGCTCTCTATTTCTGGGAAACTTATCAGAACAACAGGGCAGAGAGGGCATTAGCAAAGTAGAGCGCTAGCTGCACAGTCAACTAATCGACTCAGCAAACATCTTATATGCACGTGAAGTCATTAAGCTTCCCATTACACACAAGCTGATTAAGAATCCTTCTGGATCATTGCTCGCGTTGATGGTCTGATTTCTGTGAACTATTATCAGAATGGGGAAGATGAATAAAGAAGTCGAGAAAGTGACAAAAAGTAAATGCAAAGAGACAGATAAGTTTCCTATTGAATATGGGGTGCTGGACTGTTTCATTTGACTACTTTTGCATGTATCCAGAAGAGTCTGCTTTTTGTGTATGCCTATTGAATCATAAAAAGGAAATGTCCTGTTGTTAAAGTCCTAATAGTTTTGAGAAGGCATATTTGCTTAGCAATTCAATGTGGATATATTCTCTGATAGGAACTTTGAGTAACTGCTGATTATGTGTGAGTTTTATTTCTTTCTTTATCTCATTGCTCACTAATATATCCTAGTTTAGTTCGAAAGAGTGAAGAATTATTGACTGATTATTTGTTCTTGCATCGTGTTTTATTATTATCATTCATTTTCTTTGCAATCTTTCTCCGTACTCTCCGCCTCCTAGTTTGTTTTAGGAGGCTGTATGCCTCGAGTCTAATGGACATAAAATGAAGGGAAGTCTGTGTTTTTAGTATGCATGATGCTTTCTGAATATAGATGCTGAGGGAAATTGTAGGCAGATGTCTTTTCATCTCTCATGGTATATGGCTTTTTCTATTCCACAGTAGGAATCAAAGACAGATAAATTCTATTCAATATTTTGACTTATTTGAATTAAACCTTCACAGAGTTTAAAATATATTAATGATTTTATTTCAAATTGTTTTAGAATTTTCAAATTAACTATTAGAGCTTTTCCCAGAAATGAATAGTTTAGGATCCTATCAACAATAGCAGCAGCAGCAGCAATAATAATCATGCAGTCAAAAGTAAAATGTTCATGTTGAAATTTACAGAGTGTACACTCTTCTTTGTAAGTGGGTGGATTGATATGTTAGAAGGGGTAAATGGAGAATATGTTACTGCTGATTTGTAAATCAGGCTTACCCTCACACTCCATGGGCATAAGTGCAAATAAGTATTCCTCCCCAGGGTGAGGATTGAACATACTGAAGATAAAGCAAACTAACTTACTCTGAGCAGGAAGAAATAAAAAGAATACTTTCCATTTTTATAACTTCCCACCATTTTCAGAGACATAAACCATCTTTAACATTATGTTTTTATTGCATGAATATGGCAGCCCCATGTTTTTGCTCCATTACAAAAGCATTTCATTGCAAATCATGTTTCTTAAATGCTCTGTGCAATGCCTGTATTATATGAGACCAAGCCATTTTATTGGAATATTTTAAGGTGATTTATTGCAAGTAAACCCATGGCAAAATGTTATTTCTTAAAAAAAAAAGTCATAGGTGAGCACAAAAATATGTTTTTAATCAATGAAATTTCTTTTAAAGTATTTTATCTTGATATAAGTAAAGAAACTTCTGTATATCTGGAACACTGAATGCCCTATCAAGACTTCAGTTTGTGCTGATTTATAATGAGTAATTATCTAATGAAGACAGTGTTAGGCATGCATGAAAGTTATTGAAGCAATGATTTGCGGTTTTGACAAATTACTGTAGATCAAATGATAATGCCTCATTCATATTCTTTCTCTTCTTTCTTGAATCTACGTCCTTAAGCAAATATAGAAATGGCTTTTAAGGGAAATACTCATTTGCATGGAAAAGTAAATGGCCCTTAGATGGATACATGAATTAATTCTTAGTGTCCTCTTTCAGTTACTCCTTCCTGTTTTTGAAGGAAAGAATAATTTTGTTATCAAATTAATAGATACATGTCTACTTGTATAGACATGGAAAGAACAAGGTTAGGGATAAGGGGGACTGAGATATAGAGTCTGTCAATAACTCTTTGTGTCCTTAAAGAGGTCAGTTATTCTCTTTAGGCCCATGTCACATATTTGTAAAATAACAGGCTTGGAATGGCTCTATAATTTTGTGGTTCAATTTTCCCATACACAATATTATATTCTGCTTAGGTGGCAATTTAAAAATTCTCTACTTTTTTCTGTTACATTACCTTAATTTGTTAATGTTGGATAATAACTATCACTAATACCTGTTATTCATCCCAAAGGATTGAATTTTAATTTTCTTTTTTAGCTAACAAAATAGTGTGCAGTGTTAAAAATATAATAACTTCAACATGAGGGTGAAAACTTTAAATACCTCAGAAATTCACCAGCTAAATACCTAGGAGAATATCTTACCCAGGTTAAGCCTTAAGGGAAATTCTAGTAGACCAGTAGGTATGATATAACTTTAGGAAATATTAGAGAAAATAAAGAAAATATTTTCAGTGATCACAGGCAGCAACAAAACATTTTTATTAAAATATCATTAAAGTATTCTACTATATATGTCGGTTTATTGTCGATGATTCATAGGTACTGAATTAATCATGTATAAATTTAGGGAGATAGAAAATTTCATAGAGAATTCTGATAAAATGTAAGGTGCTTGCAGTAGAAAGTATTACCTAAAGAGAATCATTAGAATTTGAGAAATATTTATTTTTCCATTTTAACATTTTACAGCATAACTTAATCCGAAGAAACTGTTATTTTTCATGAACTATTTAATTTATTTACAAATACAGGTGACACTCTCTTTTGTGCTGCTTTAAAAGTAGAGGGAGTAGTTGTTGGTGAAATGTTAAATAAATAGTCTACATCTATTATCTGCCATATAGAATTGGCTCCTGAAGCACACCATTCCACTGCTGCCCACTATCTTATCAGAAATACCTAAGGCTTTTATGGCTTTTTCTGTGGATGTTTTGACCACACAGCTTTCCTTCGATCTTAACACCAAATTTCACAATTGCTTCATAGGCAAAGACAAGATGAACAATTAACATTGTTTTTTCAACTGATTTTACTGCATTTCTTCTTTTATATGTGTTTACAATTTCAGACATTTGCCAAAGCAGACACATATATATCATCTTTCAGTATTTTCTTTCATTGGTTGGAGAAAGTATCATCTAACCAAATGTTGGGATAAAAAATACTTTTTCTCCCTGTAAACCTGCTGAGGGCTTATACTTTTTATGGGTTAATGATAAGCCTTACCTCTCACCTGCGGGTTGGTGAAAAGAGATTATTATTTCATTAGATTTCATTCGGGTGGGAAGGGAGGATGTATGTAGTTAAAGACAAAGTTAATTACACACTGCTTTCTTTTTTAATATACTATGAAAAGACTTGCTTCATTCAGCACAGGCCTAGTAATAATGTTTAATGATTATGTTTTTGTAGGAAGATATAGTACAGGTAAGAGAAAGTAAAGAATACCCTTATGTGAACATAGGCTCTCACTGGGAACAATTAGGTACTCTATTTATACAACACAAATACACACACATATATATATATTTTAAATTATGCTGTGTATTTTGTGTTATTTCTGGATTGATTCACAAAGTTCTTAAGGGCCCATGGGAATAATACATTAAAGACTTATTTTACATATCTGACATAACCCTGAGCCAAATCACTTTAAAATATCTTAAAATCCATTAAAATATTGTTTCTAAGAAAAGTAACACAATATGCTCCAAAGTACTTGTATTTTGTTCTCAGGCCATTAATATGATGAAGGTATGGTGAATTCTTGATAGAGTTTTAAGCACAATTTCTCATACTCTTAATACTTACCATCCGAAGACTAATACAGAGGTTGCACCCATTGTCATGACTTTGGTTTAATGGATTATTTGTAAGTTATGTACTTAAAAGTCTTGGGACTTTAATCCAGGTTAGGCTATCCATCATGTTTAAAACCCAGAGCACTCTGAAATTTTCAATAGAAATGATGGTAGGTTCTTTAAGTTTGTAAAGAAATTTTAGTTTGATATAATATCTTCCATTTTTAAATTTGCATTACAGAATGATAGCTAGACTATCATGACTTCTGATACCTCAATATTAAACAACAAAGTCTCTTTTTCTCTGAGATTATGGCTTACTTCTGATGTCAACATTACTTGTAGGGATGATCACTGAATGATATTTCATATGATTTTCAAAAAATACCAATAATGCTTTAAATGTCATTATATGTAAGTTTTTTTTCTCTTCTGCTTATTTTTTAACTCCATTGAAAATTAGTGGCAAGTTTTACATTAAAACCTACCTGACAAATATCACTCATAAATAATGTAAGAAATAAATACCTTGGGTAGGAAGCTCATTTTTAAAAGGGAGGATAAATAAAGGAAAGAAAAATCATTGCTAAAATATATCTTAAGAAGATCAAGCTATGGTGCTCACTTCTATTTTTTGAACATTGTATAGAAACTAAATTTCCTTTTGAGCTTCTAGATCCCTTTTTCCAATCTAAGCATTTATCAAAGGCAGAGATATAATGATGATGAATGACTTTAGTAACTTATTTTATACATATAACAACAAAACAAAACAGCAGGTTGAAAACTAAATGTAGTAGATTTTTATAGATTATAATTAAAGGTGAATAGTGCATTTAAATCCAGGAAATCTTACTGCAATGCCTTTGAGTTACTGATAATAGCTTCCAGAACAAAGTAATACACTGAAGAAATGATAAACCATAAATTACTAATAAAATATAACAAGTCCATTTTTATCCAGTTTAAGGTAAAGATGACTTAGACATTTAGGCAGAGGATTACTGTCTGTCTTGAGATAATGAAGCCTCCTCCTATCTTAGAAATTTCCCTGGGTTTCATATGAACTCAAGTCAGTCTGAATTATTAATTTACATCTAGATATTCAACTTTAAAATCTACAAACTTCCTATTTATTTTGGTTCAAAACATCATGAATTGTTGTTTGTATTTGAGTACCTACCTGAGTATCTGTTTACATGTGTGTTCAGAGATATGGGTGGGATATATACTTGTTATTTATTTTGTAGAATGTGAATTTGTAAGTCACTTCATGCATTCCTCCCATGAGTTTAAAAATAAATCTCTTCTGCTTGCTAAATCAGGTTGTAAATACCTCATTTAGTCTGCTACTACAGTAACTCATAAGAAGAGAAAGGTTGCTTTTCCATATTTTACCTCTGGCCTCATCTTATGCCAGTGACTGCTGATTATAAGTACTATTAGTGAAACTGAAATCAGCATGGAGCACTCAAGTTGCTTTTCAAATAAAGTTCTTGTTTCAGCATTTAGTTTCCCAAAAGCCTTTTAATCAAGATTATGGGAAAGTCCATAAACTTTCTGCTGAATATTTAACAAGCTGGAGGTCACTACAAACATGTCTTATCAAGGGCAAGTGAAATGAGATTGCAATCAGGAAAACAGAAGACTCGATGATAAGCTAAGCTTTGTCTCTTAGATTAAAATCTAACCAAAAAATCAAAGTGACTCACATTTTCACCTTTCTTTTGTAGGATTTACTTTTCCTGGTTTGAGCCATAATTTTCAAAAATGGTAAATAGGACTAATTCATTTGATTTGAATCACTAGCTTATCTTTAAGATGATGATTGTAATTAATTCTGCACAATGGAAATACTGGCAGAATTTAAGTAAGAAGGCTTCACTAAAGTTTCACAGTTTAATATTAAAAGCATAATTCCTTTTGCTAAAAATAAATTTTAAATGCCATGTGATATTGTACATTTTCTAATTGACCTAACTTACTTTTACTAATACTTAAATCAAAAATCTAACAAAACTATGTTTCTACCTTAAGAGCAATCAAAAGATAAGAAAGAAAATAGAACCAGATTTTAAAACTCTTACGCATTGCACCATCCTCAGAAATAAATGAATGAATGAATGGGCTTTCAATCTACCCTCATTTATGTTCAAATTACCTGTATAAAGAAGTTATCTTTAGCTGGATCATACGGAGATGTAGAATGAAAATTTCAATTGTATATACTCTTCTAGCTAATTAACAAAAAAATATATGAGATTTAGCCTTACTATACCTTCAAGTTGTAATCTATAGTAAAAATATAATACCATTTGTTATTTATCTTAAAGTTGTATGTATAGGAATAGGAACCTTATTTTTCTTCTAAAGAGAAAGCTGTTTTTAAGGGAAAAAATAAATAGCAGAGCTGCAAATGGATTACAACTTCCAGTCTTCCTGCTTACATATCTTTGGAACTCTTTCTCTAGCAGAGTTTAAGTAGAACGGTGAGTGGCTAGGCCATAGGTTGGTCTTTAAAATTAATCACTAAATTCTACCACTCCATCCAGTGGATTTGAGAGGTAGGTAGATATTGAAGAATGGACTTAACTACATATAACATAGCCAGCTCTGGCCTCTGCCATTTTGTCTAAGCAAACACAAAACTGAAGAATTTTAAAGGACACAAATGATTTGTTGTGTTAGAGGAACTTTCAATGCACGCAAGTAATATTCTGTTATTGCCCCAACACTTCCTATGAAGAACAAAGATGTGCATTATAGAATGATGTTTGGTTGTGACTATGAGGAAGTTGCATACTCAAGCTCTATCGTTTCCTCCTTTGTATAAATGTGTATAATGTTAATACCTACCCCACTAGATTGTTTTCAGGATCAAATGACATAAGCAGTGGAAAACATTTACAATACCCCAAAGTGTGTATGTGTTTGCTCTTTCCCTACACTCTTGCAGACACTGGATATTATTAATATGTTTTAATTTTGCCAAAATGATATATGAAAAGTGTATTTCGTTGATGTCTGTATGCAATTTTCCATATTTATGAGTGAGACAGAACATCTTAGCATGTTTTAACATGTGTTCACCAGGATATTAATTTCAGCTATAAAAAATTTCCCTTTATCATTATTACTTTGGAACATATTGGACTTTTACCAATTTCTGCAGTTTGTAAAAAGTAGATTCTAAGATTTCTCAGTTACATAAAGCTGTATGCATAGAAATTAATTTGCATTATTTAACTCATACAGAAGGCAGAAGAAACACCCAAAATGTTAGTGTTTGCTGTAGTTTTCTAGAACGCATTTAATCATGAGAAATGCCTTTTTTAAAATTTAATTTTATTTATTTTTTTATACAGCAGGTTCTTATTAGTTATCCATTTTATACATATTAGTGTATATATGTCAATCCCAATCTCCCAGTTCATCACACCGAGAAATGCCTTTTTTATCACTATTCTTAACAGGATTATATTTTATATAAATCTATATAGATTTTATCTATAGAAAAGCATGTTTAGCGTTAAAATATTTTTTTAAAAGATACCTGGCTAATTATACTTAGAGTGATACAATTTAAGCTGGGAAATGTCAACATTACACTGATATGTTGTGTATTATATACTTCCTGAGGAATAAGGGTGAAAGATATCATTTGCTACTTTGAAATGAGTTTTAAAGTACTTTGGGAGAATTTATTTTGCTAGCGTGACTTTCTTTGACTGTGGCTATACTTATTTTAATCATGCAGGACCAATTTGAGAGATGCTATTTACAATACCAAATGCGTTTTTAGAATTAAATTATGTATCATCCAATAATACGCCTGATGTCATCATAGTTCAGCAGAGGACAATTTTAAATAGTAGTTATCTCATATAGACACAAGCATACCACATAATACTTAAGCTAGAACTTGGTTTGACATTCTGTTTAAAGACTACATCAAAATGATAAACTTCCCCTGCTCTTGATCGCGTTGAGATCAAGAGGTATACAAATTATAAAACACTGTTTGTCTTGTTGCTATAACTATTTTGTTATTTGAATAAATTCCATGTTGGTGAATAAGTCGTCCACATTATGTATATTAATGGAAAAATAGTGTAGATTTAGCAAGTAGATGGTAATGAGAGAGAATGCCATTTGGTTGTAATAATAGAGCTATGCAGTGTTTTTCTCCCTTATTTCTGAAATACAAAAAATTTCAAACTCTGTGGTCCACAAAATTGTGTTACATTGAATGTATTATATTGAAATTATGCTTTGTTAAAAATTGGGTTAAAAAGTAACAGTGGCTAAACTCAAGTGAAGATTTGGTCCTTAAGTCTATTTGATTCACAGTACTTTTAGTTAATTGCTTTACTCTACTTCATTTTGCTTGTGCTTATTCTATTTCAATTAGTGGACTCTTAACATTTGTATTTACTGAAAATCAATGCCAAGAAATTGCTTATTCAAGACTTACGCTTTGAAGTGTGAAATATTTATCTTTCCCCAGCACTTTAAAAGCGTATCTTTTAACATTTTAAAATAAACATATATTTACACATTGGACTGGTGATAGCAGAATTTAAACTAGAAATGTGACTGTAGTAATAGCTTTAATTACTTTGTGAGGAATTTAGAAGGATGTATCCATGCGGGAATAAAGGCTTCCCTCCCTCCAGTGGCATAGGTATAATTTATTTTTAAAGAAACCATCCTTTATGCATTTCAGGGTCCCCCCCACCGCCCGCCCCATCATTGTTACTGGGAAAATTGGTAGAAAGGAATGTAATTAAGGGAGGAAAATCACACTTAGGAATTACCAAGCATAATTATCTCTTCTCCTCCCATTGCTTGCTGATAGGCATCTCTCCAGGTGTATAGCTAGAGATAGAGTGAGTCACTTTCTTGGTACATATAGTGAGTGACTTGCTTGGCAACATACTGTCTATACTGAGAATTAGTTGCACAGCAACAAAAGATATATTCTTTAATTTTCAAGGTGAAATTGGTACCTGAGTGGAACTTTTCATGCAGAATTGTCCCTGCAGTAGCAAGTAAGAGAATTTTAATGCTACACCTGCATGAAAAGGAGAATAAGAAAGAGGGTGATGAAAAGATAGCTTTGAAGAGAGATAGGTGATTCCTTCAAGATATAAAGGAAAATATAATTTGTGATTATCATTAATTTTTGCAAATTTGGCTTAAAGGCCTTAATAGTCTGTATGCCCAGAAGCCCTGGCATAATATTCATTATTATAAATCTTAGTAGGGCATATTAGGATTTTAGAAGTGATATTTTGAATCAACAATGCCAAAAAGTTACAAGGGACAATGGGAAGATAAGGGAATCTGCATAAGTAGTAAGGACTGCTTTCTTGAGGCATCTCAGAAGGGTCAGCTGGTATTTGATGACATCAAAGGATAAAGAAAATCTGTGCCTTGGGGGTAAGAAAGCGGTATCTGCAAACTCTCTAGAAAGCAATGTAGATCTATGTGGTATCAGTCAGTAAGAAAAAGACAAATGAAGAAAAAACCTTTTGCATTCCGTTATTAGCTGTGGAAGTGGATAAAATCAGCAGATTACAGTTTAAATAACCTCAATGTTTTCTTTATTCCTGGCTGTTTTGTATCACTAATTTTTAAAACTAACAAAAATATGAGGCAGAAAGATTTTAAAATCCAATATATTGCAAGAAATTGTTGCCAGAGAATGTTTGAGTAGTTCAATGCTATGAAGACACACTAGACATATATTTCCCTTCAGGTTGAATAAATTGGCAAAGTTATGTGGTTGCACTTATTTTTCAAGGCAGTTAAGAGTTAACAGGAAATGAAAATCAAACATGCTATTTCGGAGAGGATTAATCAGATAAACTGAGGGTAACAGAGGTGAAATACTATTGTCATCACATCATATGAAGATTACACATTATATACATGACTTATCACTGAGGATCCTTTCCAGAAATGAGGGTCTTCAGGAGATTTTTACTCTCAGGATAGTTCACAGCCTCCAGCATTTCATCAAAATTACCATTTAAGTGTTTTTACCATCTTATGACTCTAGAGGCTTCTGTTCCAGGTATGCAAAGGTCACCCGTGACTCTGGTTTTGCCTATCTCTCCAGATTTTAGGCTGACAGTTTGTCCTGCAACCTTAGTTCTCTGATAGGTCCAAGAAAAGTAATTGATTTTAATCTTGTTCAGATTTTTCTTGTAAGGGAGCTAGCTCTTTGCATACCAAAGCGGAAACTGGAAGTTGCCTCATAACATTATAATTAGTTCAATGAAAATATATTTTAATAAATTCTGCATTCAATCACATTAGATATTATCACTTTTCAGTGTCCTACTTGTTTCCATCTTCTTGGATAACCTTTTTATATTCCTGAAAAGTAATGTAATACTTGAAACAACTAAACAATGACAATTTAAAACATTTTTTGAACAATATTTTCTCTTCTATAAAAATTCCAAAGACCAACTTTTTAAAATGAATTTTTTATTAAGCTATCACTATGTATTCAATATAGTTACTTTTTCTTATTTAATGAATCATTGTTTTTTGTTTGGAATAGACATGATATGACAAAACTTAAAACAGATTTAGGGATATTGATCAGAAAACTCTACCTAAATTTCAATGTTTTAAAAATTAATCTTTGTGCCTACAAAAATTTAACCAGCCAATATCACTTTCATTAGTTCTTTTTATTTATAGATGACCTAGTTAAGAGGTGTTCAATATAAGGTGCCAATTGTGGGTAATCATATATTCGGTTTGAACATTCTTTTTACCCCTGGCTTGGTTCTTTGTTGTTGTTGAAATCTAGTTTTATTTTTCCTAATTCAGGTCTCCAAGTTAATTTATTATTGTTTCACAGAGAAATTCACAAAAGTTATAATAAATAATCTTTGATTATTTCCTACAGTATAAACAACCCAGAATTTATTAAGAAGAACTTGGTAACATTTGGATCTATATATATTTATCATTTTCTCAAGAACACAACAAATTCTATTGCTATCTATCTCTCTTTGAGGGAAATCAAACATTGATGCACATACTTTTCTAAGAAAGGTCTTACTGCAAAGTAGGTCTGGTGGGTTTAGTTATTTATGGTCTCTCAATTCATATTCTCTTAATATACCATGATAGAATGAATCAAGAGGTAATCACAGTGGAAAATTTAGAAATATGGCAAACTAAATGTTTTAATATTGCTACTAATTACTAATTAATAATGATATCAATGCCTTTTATCAGGTGTTTACTGTGTTCAAGGCACTAAGATTTTATTCTCAAAATCAAACATATGGAACAGAATTTAATATCTCAAATTTAAAGGTTGTTAAATGAAGGCTTTCAGAAGTTAAATAGGTTGCCAAGTTATACCATTAGAACATGATGGAACCAGTGGTACATCTGATTCCAATATCTTTGTTATTAACTATTAAGTGAACCTGACACAAATGCTTGTTTACAGATTTATGACATTTGCACGTGCACATTGATTATGAGTTGAGCAAGAAGTAAAGATATCACCAACTGTTTCACAGAATCATTATTTTTTTTTTTTTATTTTAAAAGGTTACAGCTTTCCAAGACAATCAACCACTATAAACCAACAAGAGTCACATGGCTGTACCAATGTCACCTCAAGTCTTGAGTCCTAGGATGAAATTCTTACCCAAAGAATGACATAAACAATCACACTGGAATTTTTATGCTCAGCCAAATCCAATGGCCTCCAAATTGAAAAATTGATTTCCAGAAGGCAATTATATTATAGTTCTCAGCATTTATCTTTGGGTACAGTGTATACTTTGTTATCATTTATTTTAATATCAATTCTCAGTTCTGATCAATAGCGCTAGATTGAAGAGGAAAAAAATGTTTTGTTTCATAAGCAAGGGCTTTGGAATGAAATGTAGTACTCTTCAGAACTTTATACTATTTTAACTTTTGTTTTTTCTCTGAAGCATATGGTATTGAGTGAAAGTTCTATAACTCACTAATAATTACCCATTCACAGTGCATCTTCATCAGAGGAGGACCACTTAACTTCCTACAAGAGATGATTTACCTCATATGGGTGAACATATGTATGCTTATCATTTTATCTTTTAAAATAATTTCCAAGAGATCATGGACTTTACTTCATTACATTAATGTACCTTTTTGTCACTGACTAACAAAACTTAATTTCTACTTCTTAATATGAATTAAACTACTAGTCCCTTAATGAAAATACAAATGTATCGATTGTCTTATCTGAATATTAAATTTATTTTATAAAAAAAGAAATAGTATTTTCTTGACTCAAAAAGTATGAAATTAAATTTGAAGTATTCTAAAATACAAGTCAGCATTTATTTGCATTAAAATAATCAAGAAGATACAGTATAGACAACTTGAAAACATTTCCAATAGAAACATTTTAGTGACTTTAAAGCTAAATTGTATGGAATTTTAGAAAAGAAAAAGAATGTGTTATGTTTATAACTACAATGAGAGGTGTGTTTGGTCTATTTAGATACTTAGCTGAATAGCAATCATGAAAATGTGAATTACAAGACACAATTTATGCTGGATGTGTGTTTTAACTAATAAGTGAAATGGCACAAATTCCAAATTTTGCAATTAAAATATTGACATTTTGCAATTCACTTACTAGGAAAAATTATTTCCAAAGCTTTATATTATTAGGGAAGACTAAATAGCCATAGTTATTTTACACTTTGTATGATTGGAATAATTGGTTTAATATGTGCTTATAGGAAAGTAAACATTGTTTTTGTTTTTATTTCTTACTGTGCTGTGTTGAATATACGTATAATGAAGCTTCCCAAGTGAATTGAATTCAAAATATTTCTCATGTTTTCTAACCAATTAAAAGCCACAGGTATGCTGTTGATTGTGTGTGTGTGTGTGTTTTCTTAAGTAAACTTATCAATATTTAGTGTATAAAACTCCAGTATATTCAATTAAGAAGAGAGGAAAAAGCAGGCATATGTTTAAAAGAAGATCTGGGCTTAATTGAGAATGGAAATAATTAGAAAGTTGATTCCTCTGGGTTTTTTCTTTATTAGTGCCTATTTCTCTTTGAGAACATTAAACCTGGTGCTTCTATTTATTCTGGTAACTAAATCTTTGTTCACTATAAATAAAAGTTGTACATAATTTATTGTGTTTTCAGGATCCAAGCCACTTTAGTGGCATTTTTTTTTAACATCATCTCATAATTATAGCTTTAGTATACTGGACGATTACTTCATTTCACGTAAATGCATCTCATTGATTTTAGCAATGACAGAGGTGGGCAGCTGATAGTCAGAGGTATTGTTTTTAGCTGTTGTAGTCCTTTTCTGAGTGATGGTGTAATGTGCATTATGCATGGGATAAATGCCATCTGTAGACAAATTAATGATTTGTTGAAAGAAAGGTAACAATAAATAAACTCCTAGTAGAATATAACGAATAGAGTTAGTTGAATTGTGAAAAGCAAGTAAATATTAGTGTTTGCATTTTGTATGAGTTGGTATTTCCAAAGTATTAATAATTATTATTTGTGTTTTTTTCTATTATAGTGCTAATGTCATACCAGGCACATAGCTGCCAAATTGATATTATTCTTTTAGATTTTTAGAAATTTAGTCAACATTAGAACAAAAGATATGCGCCCTGCATTGGTTGCAGTTGGCATGGCTCCCAAATGTGTCAGTACCTGAATTATGGATCTTTTATACTAGCTTTCAAACAGATTTTTTTATTACTTACAATATTGAAATAGAATGTTATTCTAACTTTCTTTCAGGAAAGACACATAGGGAATACTCAATATGAATTTGAAAAATATATTTCAATGTTTAGGGAGTTCTAATCTATACATGTAATTTTTGTTAAACTTTTTTTCTGCTCCTTGCTCACGCTAAATTTAAAGGCAATAATGACTGGTTAAGGAGACTATGAAACTGTTATTGGCTGTGAATACTGCAGAGGTTTAGCTCATTGCCTAATGTGTTTAATTAATATTGAACAACCATCAGATCACTTTGGCTTACAGCCCTGGTCATACACTTTTGCTTTCTTTTTTTCTTCTGTTCTTTGTTTCTGTCTCTTTCCTCTCTTATGCAAAAGCCTGTTCTTATTTCATATACTAGACAGCTAAGCTTTGACTAACCCACTCCTGACAGACTGGTTTACTACATGAGGTGTGTTCTGTTTACTCGATTTTAATATAATTGTCTTTTGACCTAGTTGAATAAGGATTTTCATGTTTTTAATATGATATTGAATAAAGTTCATCTAACCTTCCGCTGAGGTACACTTGCCACCACTTCCAACATGCTTCTATCACCCAAAGCCAGATCTCTTCCCTACCTACTAGTTTTTCTTTTTTCTTTTTTTTCTTTTTTTTAGTTATTCTGATTTAACACATTTGATAGTACTAGTAGTTTCAACTAGTTTAAGAGTGTGGAATAATTACTACTATGTTTTGCTGCCTGCTAAGACAAAAGTGTCAAAATAGAGTAAACTCTTGATTATCCCTAACCGCAGATAATCATAAAGTAAAAATGGCCAGATAATCCCAAAAGTGTATCTGCGAAGGCAAATATAATTTCCTGATTTTTTAAAAATAATATTTTATTTAGAGGTTTGTTGTGATATTTAAATGGTAAGTAATCCATATCTTGGAGCTTTAATAAACTTTCAGTGTCTCCTATCCTTTGATAATGATGAATTATCCATTTAGAAAAAAATATTAGTAAAATAAGGCAACTTTTAGGAATTTGCCAAGTACTTTCTGCACATTTAGGGCACTTTCAGAACATAATAAAACCAGTGTGTTGTTAGAAAAGGAAATAATTCTTCTGGCATACAACTGCATTCAAGTGATAAAATGTTTACCAGATCTGGCTTTTGTTGATTTTTTAATAACAGTTTGTGAAATAATGATAGATGTTGTTATTTTTTGTACTAATCACTAAGACCCAGTGGTTCTTCAGATAATCAGGTCAATAAACCTGGAAGGAAGGGAGAAAGGAATTCTTAACCTTGAATAAGACAAGATTAGTCCCCATGAGATTTGTCATAAATTATTCATATTATCCACCTAGAATGGCATCAAATTACCTTGTGTTGTCTGCATAAGGGACTTCAACGGAAATGATAGCTATGTAAATTTCATTTTTTAGTGCAATGTGACATATTTTGACTAGTGAGAAAATGACACCAGAGAACAAAATTTTATGACTTTATGTTTAGAAAGGGGTTCATAGCTTTTCTCTTGCTTTCCCAATGTTGGTTCTCTACATTCACTTACTGTCATAATTCATTTAATAATTTATTTACTGAGGGGAAAATTGACAGACAGATGCCATTTCATGGACGTAGGTTCCTGGGGCAACAAGCCAGATTCTAATCAGTACAAACATCCAACTTTCTACAAAGCCTGATAAATTTAATAGGGGCTCTGCTATTGCAGTGTGAGTGTTCGCAGACATATCCAGAGTAAATTTCATTTTTAGACGAAAGTTTATATTGAAAAAGTTCCCAATGCAATGGTGAGAGGGACAAAACAAACAAAATATTCTAAGTAAATATGTTTATAGTTTTGTTTAAAAATTTTTCCCTGATGAAGTATATATGGCATTTTCTTTTCCCCATTACCTTTTGAGACTTTTTATGTAAAGACTCTATTATGGTTACAGAGAGGCAGTTTGATCATCGTTTTAGTCACCAAAGCATGTGTGACCAAGGCTTTCACAGCTATCATCTCTTTTTTTATTAAATCTCAAATCATATTTATTTGCAATGACTTTCCAGATATTTTCAAGAGTTTCAGATCTATTATTCATTTGTGAATGTTATATACATAACATCTTATTATTTAGAAAAAATGAAGACCACAAATGTCATCTGTTTGGAATACATGTAGACTTGTAGATTGTGGAGATTTATCTTTAACACAATCTGAATTTTTCAAGGGGCTCAAATTGGGCCTCTGACAGCTCCAACTCCATATTAGGAAAGCACTACTAATACTTATTTTCCCAACCAAATATGCTTTAAGATATTTTTCTTTAAATGTTATAGAATGAGATCCTTTAGTTTTCAAATTTTGTTTCTAATTCTCTGCTACACAGTACTAGACCATACAGTTTGATAACCAATAGTTTCCATGATCATGACTCATCCGTCACTTGGCTTGTATAATTATAGTGATTTTCATCAATTCTACAGAAATAGAATGAACTAAAATCAAATTGTCCACGTGAAAATAGAAAATAGCTCAAACTCTGATTATCTTGTCCATAGATTTACTTTGCCAGAAGCAAAAGTATCTTTACAAGATAATGTATTATTTACTATATCCTGTGCTTTTTAAAATTTTCACCCACTTTGGGCCTTTCAAATAACCAGCTTTTGGTTTCATTGTTTTTTTCTATGATTTTTGTTTTCAATTTTGTTGATTTCTATTTTCTTTGTTATTTCCTTCTTTATGCTTGATTTAGGTATAATTTACTCTTCTCATTTCTTAAGGTGGAAATTTATAACATGGAATTGAGGACTGTCTTATTTTCTAATTTGTGGTATTTAATGTAATCGTTTCTTAACCACTGCTTTAGCTACATCTTACAAATTGTGGCATGTTGTGATTTTATTTTCATTCAACAAAAATTTTTCCAATTCCCCTTGAAACTTCCTTTTTGGCCCATGTATTATTTAGAAATGTTTTGTTCATTTCTCTCTCCATTTCTATTCCTTTTTGTTTCATGTATTTCAAAGCTCTGTTACATAAAACATATACTTGTAAGATTGTTAAGTCTTCTTTATGAATTGATCCTTTTATCATTATATAATTTCTCTCTTTACCCATGGTTGTATTCTTTATTCTGAAGTCTATCTTTTCTGATAGTAATGTGGTCATTCCAATTTCCCTTTAATTATTGTTTGCATAGCATATCTTTTTTCATCCTTCAACTTTTAACTTATCTATATCCTTATGGTTAAAGTAGGTTTCTTGCTGACAGAATATAGTTGAGTCTTTTTTTTTTTTAAATCCAACCTGACAATATCTTAATAAATGTGTTGCACCTATTTATTTTGATGTATTTATTGATATAATTGTATTTAATTCTACCATTATATTACTTTTTTTCTGTTTGTCTCTTCTCTTTTGTGCTCGTCTTTCCTCCTTTCCTTGCCTTCTTTGTATTCTTTGAGTATTGTTTTCATATTCCAGTTTAAATTACCTATTGACTTTTGGCTATATCTTTTGTATTATTTCTTAGTGCTTGCTCTAGGCTTTATAATATACATACCTAACCTTTCACATTCTACTCAGTTATATTTTACTACTTCAGTAAAAATGTAGAAGCTTTACAACCATATAGATTTCTTTTACTCTCCCCCATTAGACTTCTCATTACAGTTGTCATAAGGGTTAAATCTATACAAGTTGATTTCAGTGAGCATACATATTTTAAAGAATTTAAAAGAAAATAAGATTTTACATTTACTGATATATTCACTATTTTTCTTGCTCTTCCTTCGTTCCTGAATATACTCTCTACCGGCCTTCAGACAAACCTCTTATTACTTATAATAATGAAACATAATCTTTAAAAATGTATTCTTCTGAGAAAGAGAATTAATAAATTCAAGTTTATATCATTGCCTTTTAGCTGAAAATTTTCGTTTAGCATTTTTTAGAGCATGTCTACCATCAATGACTTCTCTGAGTTTCCCTTTATCTGATGATGTCTTTGCTTATCCTTCATCCTGAAAGAGATTATCCATATACATAAAATTTTAGATTAGTGGTTATTTTCTTTCATCCCTTTAAGATGCAGCCCCATTGTCTTCTGGCTTCCATGATTTTAATCAAAAATCAGTGGTAATTTGAATCATTGTTCCCCTGATTTTAATGCATTGTGTTTCTCTAGCTGTTTTCAAAAGTATTTATTCTAGTCTGTTTTTAGTAGTTTGATTATGATGTGCCTGGGCATTGTTTCCTTTGAGTTTATTGTGATTGAGGGTCTGCTGAGCTTTTTGAATCTGTAATTTTATGTCTTTCATCAAATGTGGAAGTTTTTGGCCCTTACATCTTCAAATATTTTTTTCTGCATTGATCTTTTTCTCTTCTTCTTCTGAGACTCCAATGGCATATATTTAAAAACTTTTGAGATTGTCCCATTGTTTTCTGAGGTTTTATTCATTCTTTTTATAACATTTTTTCTCTCTGTTCTTCAGATTGGATAATTTCCATTGATTTATCTTCAAGTCTATTTATCTTCAAGTCTCTTCTATCATCTCCATTCTGTCATTGATCACATTAAATGAATTGTTTATTTTTTATTTTAGATATTGCATTTTCAGTCCTATAATTTTCATTTGGATATTTTGTATTGTTTCTACTTCTGTGAAAGAAATAGAACTTCTACCTTTTCATTTATGTCATGGAGCAAGTATATAGTTGTATTAGCCACTTTAAAATCTTTGATAATTCCAATACCTAAATCATCTCAGTATTGGCATCTGCTCATTTTCTTTTCTAAAGTATTTAGAATTGGTCATAATTTCTTAAGTCTTTTTAATTTCAAATTTTATGTGGTAGAAATCCTGGGTCCTAATTGAATTCTCTGAATAATGCTGATTTTTCATTTGTTTGTTTAGCAGGCAGTTGTTCTAATCTTAATTTTTTTAAAAAAAATCTCATTTTGAAAAGGCTTTGCTATGATGTTTTGGTTAATCCAGTACATGCATGCTTCAAGAGTTAGTTGAGGCTTAGGCTGGAGTTTACAGAGGTACTTCTTTTTATTGTTCTTTACTTTATTGTGTTTCATGGATATTGCAATTTTTACAAATTGAAGGTTTGTGGCAACTCTGCCTCAAGCAAGTCCATCAGCACCATTTTTCCAACATCTCTGTGTCACATTTTGGCAATTCTTGCAATATTTTAAGCTTTTTCATTATTATTATATTTATTATGGTGATCTGTGATTAGTGATCTCTGATGTTATTATTGCAAAAATTCTGGCTCACTGAAGGCTCAGATTATGGTTAGCATTTTTTAGCAATAAACTACATTTTAATTAAGATATATACTTTTTTTTAGACATAATGCTATTATCACACACTTAATAGACTAGACTATTGTGTGAAGATAACTTTTTAAAAATTGTTTTATTTTATTTTTATTTATTTATTTTTGGTTGCATTGGGTCTTTGTTGCTACACGCGGGTTTTCTCTAGCTGCATCGAGCAGGGGCTACTCTTTGTTGTGGTGTACGGGCTTCTCATTTTGGTGGCTTCTCTTGTTGCAGAGCATGGGATCTAGGTGCACGGGCTTCAGTAGTTGTGGCACGTGGGCTCAGTAGTTGTGGCTCACGGGCTCTAGAGTGCAGGCTCAGTAGTTGTGGCACACGGGCTTAGTTGCTCTGCGGCATGTGGGATCTTCCCAGACCAGGGATTGAACCTGTATCTCCTGCATTTGCAGGCGGATTCTTAACCACTGCATCACCAGGGAAATCCCGTGATCTTAACTTTTATGTGCACTGGGAAACCAAAAAGTTCATGTGCCTTGCTTTATTGTAGTGGTCTGACACCAAACTCACAATATCTAAGCATTATGCCTGGATATCATAGTTCAGTTCTCAAGGCCCTTTGCTAATCTGCTTTGAGTCTATCTCCAGCTTGTGTAGCTCAGGGGTGAGCCTGGGACTTCTGTGGATTCATACACAGAGTTAGGGAGTCTGTTTATTTAAATTTATGTTTCTAGGACTTCCCTCACATTCTCTGACACTTTTCTTGTTCCTCTGGCCAGAAAGACACAGTTTCTACTGGAGATTTAGCTGCCAGCTCCAAACCTTTGCTCAGCTTTGCAACTGGGACCCTATGGGCAAATCCATGAGACAAAAAGGACAAAATGTAGGGGGAATCTCATCCCAGAATAGGTTGCTTCTCCATGTTTGTTTTTTTTTAATTTTTACTTACTTACTTACTTACTTACTTATTTATTTATTAATTTTGGCTACGTTGGGTTTTAGTTGTGGCACATGGGATCTTTCATTGAGGCACATGGGCTTCTTTCTAGTTGTGGTGCATGGGGGGCTCACAAGTTGTGGAGTGTGTGGACTCCAGAGCACATGGGCTCAGTAGTTGTGGCATGTGGGCTTAGTTGCCCTGTGGCATGTGGGATCTTAGTTCCCCGACCGGGCATTGAACCCTCATCCCCTGCATTGGAAGGTGAATTCTTAGCCACTGGACTACCAGGGAAGCCCCCTGCTTCTCCATGTTTTGACTCCTTTCCACCATCTTCCCTCTTTTTTGGTTATATTTCAGGTAGTTGCTTTTTAAATATTTTCCAGAGATTTTAGTCCTAATCAGTGATAAACATAGGCTAGACTGGGCTTACTACATTTTGTACAGAACTAGAACCCTCTAAGAAGGAGGTGCATTTCAGTTGGTCCTTAGGTCTATGAACACAGAGGAGGGTTCTCTGGGCTTGAGACTCTGGCCTTTGAGAAGGGGATGCTGGCTAACTGTCACAGGGGTCTCTGAGGAGGTGGTGTGATATGATTGCTTCTTTAAGTGTTGACACAACTGCAAGCTGGTTTCAGCAGTGACTCCTGGGACAAACTATCTTTATCAACATGAATATGTGAGGCTAGGATAACTCCCAAAGGAGGGTCTTGAGCCGATAAGTGGCAAGATCTAATGTTTATTTCAAGATGATCACTCTGATTACTCTTTGGAGAACAGACTGAATGGGACTAGAGCAAAACAAGAAGACTAGTTAGAAAGTATAGCAATAATTCAGATGAATTATGGTTTATAGCAGGATAGTAGCAGTATATGTAGAGGATAGTCATCAGATTGTAGGTATGTTTTGAAGATAAAGCCAGAAAATTTCCTAATATATCAGATATGCAATTTTAAGAATGATGGAAGCATCAATCGTAGTCCAATTTTTTGACCTAAGGAAATAGAAGTATTTTTTAAATTGAAATGGTAAAGACTGTGGAAGAACCAGGTTTGGGGTTAAAAGAAATTTCCAGGGGAGAGGGACATATTGGATTTGTGATGCCACTTTCACATGCAAAAAAGATGTTAACTAGGCACTTAGATATACCAGGCTGGATTTTAGGCAAGTTGCTTTGGCTTGAAGTTGAGTATATAGATGGAATTTAAAGCCATGAAGATGGATGATATCACCTAGGGAATAAGTATAGATAGAGCAGGGAAAAGTTCTGAGAACTTATTCCAAAGACATTCCAACCTTTAGAGGTGGTGGAGGTGAGAAGAAATCAACAAAGAAGATTGAGAAAGAGCAGTATGATGTAAGAGAAAAATTGAGTCAATGGGATACTGGAAGCCACAGGAACAATATCAAACATAACATCAAGAAAATGAGGAGAGACCTTCAAGATGGCAGAGGACTAAGACGTGGAGATCACCTTCCTCCCCACAAATACATCAGAAATACATCTATATGTGGAACAACTCATATAGAACACCTACTGAATGCTGGCAGAAGACCTCAGACTTCCTAAAAGGCAAGAAAATCCCCACGTACCTGGGTAGGGCAAAAGAAAAAAGAAAAAACAGAGACAAAAGAATAAGGATGGGACCTGCACCTTGGGGAGGGAACTGTGAAGGAGGAAAAGTTTCCACACACTAGGAAGCCCCTTCACTTGTGGAGACAGGAGGTGGTGGTGGGGGGAGAGGGAAACTTCGGAGCCATGAAGGAGAGCACAGCAAAAGGGGTGCAGAAGGCAAAGCGGAGAGATTCCCGCACAGAGGATTGGTGCTGACCAGCACTCACCAGCCTGAGAGGCTTGTCTGCACACCCACTGGGATTTGTGGGGGCTGGGAGCTGAGGGTCTGTCTTTGGAGGTCAGACCCCAGGAATAGGACTGGGGTTGGCTGTGTGAACACAGCCTGAAGGTGGCTAGTGCACCACAGCTAGCTGGGACGGAGTCTGGGAAAATGTCTGGAACTGCCTAGGAGGCAAGAGACCATTGTTTCTGGGCGCGTGAGGAGAGGGGATTCACAGCACTGCCTAAACAAGCTCCAGAGATGGGCATGAGCTGCGGCTATCAGCACGGACACCAGAGACGGGCATGAAATGCTGAGGCTGCTGCTGCAGCCACCAAGAAGCCTGTGTGCAAGCACAGGTCACTATCCACACCACCCCTGCTGAGAGCCTGTGCAGCCTGCCACTGCCAGGGTCCCATGATCCAGGGACAACTTCCCTGGGAGAACACAGGGCGCACCTCAGGCTGTTGTAACATCACGCTGGCCTCTGCCGCCGCAAGCACGCCCCGCATTCCATACCCCGCCCTCCCCCTCCACCCCCTGGCCTGAGTGAGCCAGAGCCACCGAAACAGCTGCTCCTTTAACCTCGTCCTGTCTGGGCAGGAACAAACGCCCTCAGGCAACCTACATGTAGAGACGGGGCCAAACCAAAGCTGACACCCAGGAGCTGTGCGAACAAAGAAGAGAAAGGGAGATTTCTCCCAGCAGCCTCAGGAGCAGCAGATTAAATATCCACAATCAACTTGATGTATGGTGCATCTGTGGAATACCTGAATAGACAACGAATCATCTCAAAATTAGAGGTGGTGGACTATGGGAGCAACTGGAGACTTGCGGTTTGCTGTATGTGACTGACTGGTTACTGGTTTTATGTTTATCTTAGATTGATAGATTTGTTTACTGATTTGGTTACTCTCTTCCTTTTATTTGTTAATATATGGATATATATATATTTTTTCTTTTTCTCTTTGTGTGAGTGTGTATGCGTATGTGTATGCTTCTTTGTGTGATTTTGTCTGTATAGCTTTGTTTTTACCATTTGTCCTAGGGTTCTGACTGACCTTTTTTTTTTTTTTTTAAATTTTGGTTTTTAGAGCTTGTTATCATTGGTGGATTTGTTTTTTGATTTGGTGGCTCTCTTCTTTCTTTCCATTTTTTTTTCTTTTTTTAAAATACTTTGTAATTTTTAAAAATAATTTAAAATGTTCTTTTCAATAACTTTATTTCTTTTTATTTCATTTTTTCCTTCCTTCTTTCTTTTTTCTCCCTTTTCTTCTGAGCTATGTGCCTGACAGGGTCTTGGTGCTCTGGCCAGTGTCAGGCCTGTGCCTCTCAGGTGGGAGAACCAAGTTCAGGACATTGGTCCACCAGAGACCTCCCAGCTCCACATAATATCAAATGGCGAAAGCTCTTCCAGAGATCTCGATCTTAATGTTAAGACCAAGCTCCACTCAACGACCACCAAGCTACAGGGCTGGACACCCTATGTCAAACAACTAGCAAGACAGAAACACAGCCCCACCCATTAACAGAGAGGCTGCCTTAAATCATAATAAGGTCACAGACACCCCCAAATACACCACCAGATGCGGCCTTGCCCACCAGAAAGAAAAGATCCAGCCTCATCCACCAGAACACAGGCAGCACTCCCCTCCACCAGGAAGCCTACACAACCCACTGAATCAAGCTTACCCACTTGGAGCAGACACCAAAACCAAGGGGAACTACGAACATGGAGCCGGCAAAAAGAAATCCCCAAACACAGTAAGTTAAGCAAAATGAGAAGACAGAGAAACACACAGCAGATAAAGGAGCAAGGAAAAAGCCCAACAGACCATACAATGAAGAGGAAATAGACAGTCTACCTGAAAAAGAATTCAGAGAAATGATAGTAAAGATGATCCAAAATGTTGGAAATAGGATGGAGAAAATAAAAGAAATGTTTAACAAGGACCTAGAACAACTAAAGAGCAAACAAACAATGATGAACAATGCTATAAATGAAAATAAAAATTCTCTAGAAGGGATCAATAGCAGAATAACTGAGGCAGAAAAACGGATACGTGACCTGCAAGATAAAAGAGTGGAAATAACTACTGCAGAGCAGAATACAGAAAAAAGAATGAAACAAATTGAGGACAGTCTTACAGACTCCTCGGACAACATTAAATGCACCAAAATTCGAATTACAGGGGTCCCAGAAGACGAAGAGAAAAAGAAAGAGACTGAGAAAATATTTGAAGGCATTATAGTTGAAAACTTCCCTAATATGGGAAAGGAAATAGTCAGTCAAGTCCGGGAAGCACAGAGAGTCCCATACAGGAAAAATCCAAGGAGAAACACAGAAAGACACATATTAATCAAACTATCAAAATTAAATACAAAGAAAAAAATATTAAAAGCAGCAAGGGAAAAACAACAAATAACATACAAGGGAATCCCCATAAAGTTAACAGCTGATCTTTCAGCAGAAGTTCTGCAAGCCAGAAGGGAGTGGCAGGACATATTTAAAGTGATGAAAAGGAAAAACCTACAACCAAGATTACTCTACACGGCAAGGATCTCATTCAGATTTAATGGAGAAATTAAAACCTTTACTAACAAGCAAAAGCTAAGAGAATTCAGCATCAAAAAACCACCTTCAAAACAAATGCTAAAGAAGCTTCTCTAGGCAGGAAACAGAGGAGAAGGAAAAGACCTACGATAACAGACCCAAAACAATTAAGAAATGGTAAAAGGAACATACGTATTGATAATAACCTTAAATGCAAATGGATTAAATGCTCCAACCAAAAGACATAGATTGGCTGAAAGGATACAAAAACAAGACCCATATATATGCTGTCTACAAGAGACCCACTTCAGACTGAGGGACACATACAGACTGAAAGTGAGGGGATGGAAAAAGATATTCCATGCAAATGGAAATCAAAAGAAAGCTGGAGTAGCAATTCTCATATCAGACAAAATAGACTTTAAAATAAAGAATATTACAAGAGACAAAGTAGGACACTACATAATGATCAAGGGATCGATCCAAGAGGAAGGTATAACAATTGTAAATATTTATGAACCCAGCATAGGAGCACCTCAATACATAAGGCAAATACTAACAACCATAAAAGGGGAAATCGACAGTAACACAATCATAGTAGGGGACTTTAACACCCCACTTTCACCAATGGACAGATCATACAAAATGAAAATAAATAAGGAAAAAAAGCTTTAAATGTTACATTAAACAAGATGGACTTCATTGATATTTATAGGACATTCCATCCAAAAACAGCAGAATACACTTTCTTCTCAAGTGCTCATGGACAATTCTCCAGGAGAGATCATATCTTGGGTCACAAATTGAGCCTTGGTAAATTTAAGAAAACTGAAATCATATCAAGTATCTCTTCGGACCACAATGCTGTGAAACTAGATATGAATTACAGGAAAAAATCTGTAAAAAATATAAACACATGGTGTATAAACAATACACTTCTTAATAACCAAGTGATCCCTGGAGAAATCAAAGAGGAAATCAAAAAATACCTAGAAACAAATGACAATGAAAACTCGACGACCGAAAACCTATGGGATGCAGCAAAAGCAGTTTTAAGAGAGAAGTTTATAGCAATAGAATCCTACCTCAAGAAACAAGAAAGATCTCAAGTAAACAACCGAACCTTACACCTAAAAGAATTAGAGAAAGAAGAGCAAAAAAACCCCAAAGCTAGCAGAAGGAAAGAAATCATAAAGATCAGATCAGAAATAAATGAAAAAGAAATGAAGGAAATGATAGCAAAGATCAATAAAATTAAAAGCTGGTTCTTTGAGAAGATAAACAAAATTGATAAGCCATTAACCAGACTCATCAAGAAAAAAAGGCAGAAGACTCAAATCAATAGAATTAGAAATGAAAAAGGAGAAGTAACAACTGACACTGCAGAAATACAAAGGATCAGGAGAGATTACTGCAAGCAACTACATGCCAATAAAATGGACAACCTGCAAGAAGTGGACAAATTCTTAGAAAAGCACAACCTTCCGAGACTGAACCAGGAAGAAATAGAAACTATAAACAGACCAACCACAAGCACTGAAATTGAGACTGTGATTAAAAATCTTCCAACAAACAGAAGCCCAGGACCAGATGGCTTCACAAACGAATTCTATCAAACATTTAGAGAAGAGCTAACACCTATCCTTCTCAAACTCTTCCAAAATATAGCAGAGGGAGGAACACTCCCAAACTCATTCTACGAGGCCACCATCACCTTGATACCAATACCAGACAAAGATGTCAGAAAGAAAGAAAACTACAGGCCAATGTCACTGATGAACATAGATGCAAAAATCCTCAACAAAATACTAGCAAACAGAATCCACCAGCACATTTAAAGGATTATACAGCATGATCAAGTGGTGTTTATCCTAGGAGTACAAGGATTCTTCAATATACGCAAATCAGTCAATGTGATAAACCGTATTAACAAACTGAAGGAGAAAAACCATATGATCATCTCAATAGATGCAGAAAAAGCTGTCGACGAAATTCAACACCCATTTATGATAAAAACCATCCAGAAAGTAGGCATAGAGGGAACTTACCTCAACATAATATAGGCCATATATGACAAACCCACAGCCAACATTGTTCTCAATGGTGAAAAACTGAAAACATTTCCTCTAAGATCAGGAACAAGACAAGGTTGTCCAGTCTCACCACTATTATTCAACATAGTTTTGGAAGTTTTAGCCACAGCAATCAGAGAAGAAAAAGAAATAAGAGGAATCCAAATCGGAAAGGAAGAAGTAAAGCTGTCACTGTTTGCAGATGACATGATACTATACATAGAGAATCCTAAAACTGCCACCAGAAAACTACTAGAGCTAATCAATGAATCTGGTAAAGTTGCAGGATACAAAATTAATGCACAGAAATCTCTTGCATTCCTATACACTAATGATGAAAAATCTGCAAGTGAAATTAAGAAAACACTCCCATTTACCACTGCAACAAAAAGAATAAAATTCCCAGGAATAAACCTACCTAAGGAGACAAAAGACCTCTATGTACAAAACTATAATACACTGATGCAAGAAATTAAAGATGATACAAACTGATGGAGAGATATACCATGTTCTTGGATTGGAAGAATCTACATTGTGAAAATTACTGTACTACCCAAAGCAATCTACAGATTCAGTGCACTCCCTTTCAAAGTAGCAATGGCATTTTTCACAGAACTAGAACAAAAATTTCACAATTTGTATGGAAACACAAAAGACCCCAAAGAGCCAAAGCAATCTTGAGAAAGAAAACAAAGCTGGAGGAATCATGCTTCTGGGCTTCAGACTATACTACAAAGCTACAGCAATCAAGACAGTATGGTACTGGCACTAAAACTGAAATATCAATCAATGGAACAGGATAGAAAGCCCAGAGATAAACCCACACACATATGGTCACCTTATCTTTGATAATGGTGGCAAGAATATACAATGGAGAAAAAACCGCCTCTTCAATAAGTGGTGTTGGGAAAACTGGACAGCTACATGTAAAAGAATGGAATTAGAACACTCCCTAACACCATACACAAAAATAAACTCAAAATGGATTAAAGACCTAAATGTAAGGCCAGACACTATAAAACTCTTAGAGGAAAACATAGGCAGAACACTCTGTGACATAAATTACAGCAAGATCCTTTTTGACCCACCTCCTAGAGAAATGGAAATAAAAACAAAAATAAACAAATGGGACTTAATAAAACGTAATAGCTTTTGCACAGCAAAGGAAACCATAAATAAGATGAAAAGACAACCCTCAGAATTTGAGAAAATTTGCAAATGAAGCAACTGAGAAAGGATTAACCTCCAAAATTTACAAGCAGCTCATGCAGCTCAGTATGAAGAAAACAAAAAACCCAATCCAAAAATGGGCAGATGACCTAAATAGACATTTCTCCAAAGAAGATATACAGGTTGCCAACAAACACATGAAAAGATGCTCAACATCACTAATCATTAGAGAAATGCAAATCAAAACTACAATGAGGTATCACCTCATTCCACTCAGAATGGCCATCATCAAAAAATCTAAACAATAAATGCTGGAGAGGATGTGGAGAAAAGGGAACCCTCTTGCACTGTTGTTGGGAATGTACGTTTATACAGCCACTGTGGAGAACAGTATGGAGGTTCCTTAAAAAACTAAAAATTGAACTACCATATGACCCAGGAATCCCACTACTGGGCATATACCCTGAGAAAACCATAATTCAAAAAGTGTCATGTACCCCAATGCTCATTGCAGCTCTATTTACAATAGCCAGGACGTGGAAGCAACCTAAGTGTCCATTGACAGATGAATGGATAAAGAAGATGTGGCACATATATACAATGGAATATTACTCAGCCATAAAACGAAATGAAATTAAGTTATTTGTAGTGAGGTGGATGGACCTAGCGACTGTCATACAGAGTGAAGTAAGTTAGAAAGAGAAAAATAAATACCTTATGCCAACACATATATATGGAATCTAAAAAAAAAAAAGTTTCTGAAGTACCTAGTGGCAGGACAGGAATAAACACGCAGACGTAGAGAATGGACTTGAGGACACGGGGATGGGGAAGGGTAAGCCTGGATGAAGTGAGAGAGTAGCATGGACTTATATATACTACCAAATGTAAAATAGATAGCTAGTGGGAAGCAGCCGTATAGCACAGGGAGATCAGCTCTGTGCTTTGTGACCACCTAGAGGGGTGGGAGAGGGAGGGTGGGAGGGAGACGCAAGAGGGAGGGGATATGGGCATATATGTATACATATAGCTGATTCACTTTGTTATACAGCAGAAAGTAACACAGCATTATAAAGAAATTATACTCCAATAAAGAGGTTAAAAAAAAAAGAAAATGAGATCTGTCAAGTAAAATTTGATCTGAGAATTAACTATTTGATTTTAGCACCATAGAAGTTGTTCATACCTTGAGAATATTCAGAGTAGTATTGAAAGTGAAAGTCTGGATCAAGTGGGTTCAAGACAGATGAGAGGAGAGAAATTGGATACAAATGGCATAGACAATTATTTTGAAGAGTTTGCTAAAAGGGAAGCAGAGAAATTGTGTGAGTTCAAGGAAAACATTTTCAAAGAACAGTATTGTAGAATGTAGTTTGACAAAATATTATGATTTTATTAATATGTTGCTTCTTTCAGCTGTTGCATTCATTTTTCTATTGTTATGATTAAGCTATTAAATAGTCAATAGATAACTATTAACCTCAAAGTATACTGGAACTGACCAAAATGTTCTACTCCTAGTAAATAGAGCATAAATAATATTTATAGAGCTAGAAGGACATTTCAATAATTCTAGACTTCAGGCATTGCTGAAAGCAATTTGAAACATTACTGTCCTGTCTTAAAAGGGCAATGCAAGGTAGAGAAAGAGAGCAACCTAAAATGACTAAGAAATGCGTTTTCATCAATCTTATGAATATTGTAATAACAATTTGGTCTACATTATTTTGGGATTACATATTTAGGACAGACATATATATTTCAAAATAATGAAAAATTTGCATCAAACTATACTTTCATGGAGATGCTAAAAACTATTATAAGGAATAATATAAAGGCTCAGTTTTAACAATATCATACCTAATATCAATGCTTACATATTATTACATAAAATAATACTATTTTAGGAAATTATTAAACATCATACTTGTTTATATTCATGAAGATGGAAATATGTTGAAAACAAGATATTGCTTATCTTTAATATACTCTTTTAAAATATCATTTTATCTTATAACTTAAGGTGAACATATTAGAGAAAATAATATAATTTTATTTAGAAGGGACCCTTTAGATGATATGGTCCAAGTTTATGTATTTACAAATGCAGAAATTTAAATACAGTGTATATAATGACTCACCCAAAGTAACACAGCTAATTTTGACAAAGTTTGGTATCAGATGGTTTTCAGTACTCTTGCTGCTGTATTTTTCAGAATCATATTAGAGAAGAAAATTAAACATATTAGGAAAATGTCTTTTTTTCTTTCCTTTCTCTTCCCCTTCACTACCTGCCTTTCTCCTTTTCTTCTTTTCCTTCTTTTCTCCCTACTCCCTTTCAGCTTTTTGCTTATTCTTCTCCTTTAAGAAAGGAAGGTTTAAATGTTAATGAAATGGGAGAAGGTTGAAAGAGAAGAAGCATTCTAGTACTTTCCCCCATAATTCTTTACTTCACACACACACACACACACACACACACACACACCCCTGAACCTATTTGGAAGAAGAACTCTAATGTTCTAAATTCTTTGTAGTTTAAAAAAATAACCTCTACTATTTCAGAGAACAAAATAGCCCATATATCCTTGGACAGAAAGAAATAACAGTAAACCTACAGATTTATTTCATGAACTTCAGATCAATCATGTTCTGAGATTTCTCTTTTCTCTGGGGTGTTGACCAATATATCTAAAAGTTACTGGTTTAAGAGTGCAGACAACCATGGTTTTGAATTCCACTTTCTATAGTTATCAGTCATTTGAAATTTGCAAATGATTTAATACCTCAGATCTTCAGTTTGTTAATCTAGAAAATAAGGATAATTATGCTTATTTTATTATGACATTACTAGCTTTAAACATTACACCTGACACAGTATAAGTACTCGTGTTTTTTTTATTATCAATATTATTATCATAAACAACTCTCTTTAAATGGGAAATACCTTTCTGAAAACTCATGAACATATTCATAGTCACTGTTTCAAAGAATAGCCATAGTAGGACCTGTGAACTATTATGGAGCTGGTCTACTTAAAATTCAGTTAGTGACATCATAAATAAGTGGAGGCATAAAAGGGATACCTAATCTAAAGTAGTATTATCTTTGCTTTAAGACTTTTGGCATGTCTTTATATTCCATCCTAAGAAATCCAATTCTTTTAATAATTGTAATCAAGTCGAGCTTGTTATTAGAGTGTTTAACTGTACTATTGAATGGGTTTGAGATGAAAAGTGATATGGACAATTTTATTTATGAGCCTCAAATGAGCATTTGCTGATGCCATTGTAATTTCTCATACAAGTATACAAATGATACAGCAACATTTCTTGCAGTGCTACCTTCAGAGTCATAATAAAACTCTTGCAGAACATGTGTGTGCACCATAAAGGAAAAGGCAATGATTTTTCTTTGGGAACTGATGGCCCTTATTAGCATGAATTGAATTGTGCATCTGTGTTCGTAACAGGGTGAGTGATGTGCCAATGTATTGCTTTGTACACATTCCTGTGCTTGCCCTTCTGTTTGCCCTGCTGTTTGTTATTTTCTCATCCAGCCCACCCAGGTGAGTGACATTTTCCCTTCCCAACTTTACTCTCTGGAGATAATGGAGGAAGGCAGTAGTATCTGTAAGCAAATGTACCAGTTGCCATAGTCTCCGTTTTCTGGTGTCCCTTTTGATTTCCTTCTGTGCCTTTGACATTCTAGGCAAAACTCTTTTATAACACATCACGATACACCCCCTCCCACCCACCCAGATAGAGTAAGTGGTTGAATGCCTCACACACCATGGCCTTTATTCATCTATGTTTATAAAAATGCCTCTTCTTTTTTTTAGCATTGCCAACTCTCATACGTTTACTTATTTATTTTGGTTCAGTAAGCATGCTGCCACTGTTGTGCCATCTGAAAATTTAGCCTTTTAGCTTCTTTGATGGCATAATTAACATGAACTAAATAAATCCAGCTTGTACCACAGCTGTCAAAGCACCTGGGTATTTATAGTTTCACCCTCTCTTCTGAGGCAGGAGAGCTTTCATAACACATATGGTAGGGTGAATCTGGAGCAGACGGACTCATATACTCTGGCTTTCAATAAGTCAAGAGGGGATAACACTGCATAAAGCCCAGTCACAATTCTGTCGAGGGTACTGAATTGATTATGTCCTGCACCAGACAATGCCTGGGTCCAACCAAATGCATTCTAGATGCCTCAGTGCTGGGTTTTGGGGTCCTGAATTTTAAAATTAAAATAAAATGCTTAGCTTATACAGAAAATAGCAAATACTTTTCTTCTCAGTGGCCAAGGATGGGAACTAGCATAAATAACCTTTTGCATTTATTCAGGAGAAGATAACTCAGAATGCTAAGTGACTTTCCCCTTTCACCTATATGACAAAACTTACCTTGACCAATGAAAAATCCAACAGTATCTGAAAAGAAACTCCAGGGGGCATAGGAAGCAAAATAAGTCTTGAAAGTGACAATTGGTGTATAAAAAAGAAGGGTTGAGAAGTCTGTCAACCCTTGGAAGGCACAGACACCCTCTTACAGAATCATCCTGCCCTGAAAGCACAGGTGGCATCTAGCAGCCTAATGAATGTCATAGGTAACTCTATTGTCCATTAATAGTATCTGCCATACACACACTTTAGGAATTAAATAGGCCATTGAAAGCCAATGTCAGGGAGTTAGTGAAATTTTAAAAGAATAATCCACACCTGGCTAATGAAAAGCTGAGATAGATGGAGTTTTAGATGCTTTTATACACAAGTCCTTGTTGGAAGTATTCTGTGCCTTATGGGGGAGGAGATCCGTGATTTTCAGAGAGCATGAGTGGGCGGTAATGCAGCTCTAGGGGACGCAGATCATGATAACTGATGGGCTCTTTCAAATTACACCTCCTCACTACCCAGATTCTCTGAACCTCCTAGAGGTGCGTAGCCCTGTGAGAATCACTGCCTGGTGAGCTTAATTGACAGATAACATCACACTCAGGTTTGTCGATGTGGAAGAAAAGTTAAGTAACTGATGACTTTTCTTCCTCCATAATAAGTTTTCTTAAAACTTCCAGTGTATTGTTAAACAAGAAAAAAGCTCTTTCAGTTTTAGCAACTTCTGTCTGTAACAGAGGCATGAAGTATGCTTTGTATGAGAATATGAAACTTACCATCTGCCTTAATGTCTTCAGAGAACAGTTATCAATGATTTCTTTCCAGGGTTAAAATTCATAGACTTGAGCTTATTGTACTGTGAGCATCTTTAGGATTTTGTCCATTGTGAAAATATCCTCTAAATGGCATCCTGCCAAATATTAGGCCTTCTTGTGGAAGTTCACAGTTTGTGACAGTTCATCCTAATATGCATAATATTTCTGTTCTAATTCCATTTTTGAACTTTTGTGTTCTATTTTTATCTGAGGATGGAGATAAGGCTAAATAAGATTCAGAAGAAAATATATTAAATGTGAAAAATAGCAGTTAAGACTTAATTTCCCATGGCAATTGATTACATGTTTATTCAGTAGTTTGGCACTGTTATTTGACTAGACTTTTCATTTCCAGTGTCAATTGAGCAGTTTATCCATTTTACTTTAGAGTGTTCATTTTTTGTGATGATCATTTCAATGTTTTTGCATTTATTACGCCCAAGAAATAGGAAACTTGCTGATAGAACAGTTTAATTTCAAGGAGTGTGGTCTTCTCAGGGGCTGTAAATGTCTTGGCTATGTGGTTGAACTTTCAACATTTCTCCTCTAAAAATAATTTGCAACCTCCACTGCCATCAATCTTAAATCTGTATTCATTAATTATGTGTTAAAAAATATATCTAAAAGTCACAGAGGAACAAAGTTGTGTTATTTCTGTTGCGGAAGACTGGTTTAAAATATTTGTTAGAAATAGTCTGAAAGTACAACGTACTGTAATTGTAGTTTTTCATATGTGGTTCATTGTCATTAGTCAGAGGCAGCACTATATATAGTACATATAACAGCATAAGTCAGGTTTACAACTCTGCATCCATCTGTAATGCATGATAGCATGTGTTTTATAGGGCTGATTATTAAGATAATACATCTTTGTATTCTCAAAACCTCAACTTTGAAATTTCTTTGCTGATAAGAAATTAATGCCTAAGAATTAAAAGCTAAAGTGAATTCCATTGTACTTAGTCTTCTACTGACTTTACAAAATGCAGGTTTACCTGCAGGAGACATTCTTTCTTTTTTTTTTTAAGATAAAGATGTAAAAAAAGCTAACCTCACCTTACATTGTATAATAATATTGTTTGAATATTTGAATAAAATGAAAAGTACAGGATTCCTAACACTCTCCCTCAAAATGTAACTGAAGACTGACTTTTTTTCTACATTTTCTTTAATACTTACAGTTCTAAGTCTCCATACTTGTGAAGAAAATGTTCTGTTGATGTTTTGCATGATAGAAGTAATGCATTTATAAAATTTGTACACAGGCACTTTCCACTAAAGATAATTGTACTTTAAAGAGGCATTTTTTCCCTAGATGATAGTACTGTACATGAATTAGCACTATGATAAAAGGGAAACATTTAGGATTTAGCAGAATGTCATCAAATTTAAGACAAAAGAACTCAATCTCCATTTTTGGTAAGCTTACTGACACCTATAAGAAGGTAAGGGGGAAAACGTAGTTACAAGTAATCAAAGCATTTGTAAACACACAGCTATATATTTTGGGAGGGGTGAGGGATAGGTAGGGGGCATTATTTTCAAGCTTTTATTGTCTATCAATCATGTGTGATATGTTTATTAATTCAACCCTCAGCCATCTTAAAGACATTATCTTCAAGTGGCGTGAGAACATACTCTGTCTGCCTATATCCTTTTCTGCCTGAAAATCACCAACTTACAATATAGTCAAGCCAGTCATTTGGGAAGTTGCATATTGCTTAGGAACTGAATTATCTCACTGTATATCACCTTTATGGAAATTAATTAGCTTATGTCTAGGAGTCCACCTGTTTTCACTCCTGTGAAAATTAGATAAGGTTAGAATCCTAAATAATTTTTAAAATCTTTCCTTTAAAGAAATACTATAAAGGAATTATTACCTCTAACTCTTCAATTAAATTTGTATTAACCTAATAATTAATTAGATTTATTTTACATATTTTAATATAAATTAGAAAATGGTTTGGAAATATTTTATTAACATTTGATTGGCCCAGAAATGCACCACCCAACAAATATGAACAAAAGCATGTTTCAAATAGTAATAATGAATTGACCATTTTATCATAGTTAATGATCCCTTTGAATTTTTATACCAGGGTTGTTGGTATTGTTGTTTCTATTTTTTCATCTTTCTTAGCATTCGTTTCAAAGTCATTTAAAAATTTCATTGTCAATTTTTGAATTTTTAGTTGATTACAAATCATGTGGCACCATAGTTCTGAAGTTTTTATGACCAGTTTTTCCTATAACCAGCTGTATATTTATATCAGTGGCTTTCAACAGAAATACTATTTAGACTGGTTCAAAGATTTCATAGATTAGATTTTGCACAGCAAACTCTACTTTAAACTGTCTTCCATTTCAAAGTTTTATTCTCCAGTATGTAATGTTCCTAGATATGAGTGACATCAAAATCACCTCTTCAAGAATTGAAAAATTCCATCACATGGGTTCATAAATGCAGTATAGCCCCAAATACTTCCTTTTCTTTTCTGCATATCTCTTGGTAGTTAGTTCAGTGCTTGATATCTAGTAGGAGATGAATAAATAGTTGTAGAATATGCATGAAAAACAGTTGCTAAAGAAATCCTGCCAGAATATGACTGTAATTTCTGTGAGCACTCCTTGTTAAAATGGGGGTTTGGTCTTTATTTATTTAGAAATATGACAGCTAAATAAAGTTAAAATTTCATTATTTAATAAAAATAACTACTCATTATATTGACAACATCATTATGGTTGTTTTATTACTCTTGGCTATGATGTTTTATAATTAGAGCTCTGAATCTTTAGAGAAATCCACAAGAAGACCTGGTGAGCAAATTTCATAAGTTTCCAAAGTGTATTTATTTCATTTTCATGCTTTAAGTTAATTAAGACTTAATTTTAAATTAAATTATCTTCAACACAATTTTGGTTGAGATACACTAAAGCATATTGTATTACCTCAAAGCCTGCTGTAAATCTGTCAACATGGGTTTGGACACAGCAAAGTGTAGCTTGGTTCAACAAGGAATAGACAATAAATGAATGATTTTAATTTCTGCAGTAGGAAATGATAGGGAAAACATTTTTTGGTGGTGGTTTTAGTGGCTTGTATGTTTGGGGTTTTGTTTGGTTGTTGTTTTAGAAACTGTCATTGTAATTGCTACTAGGGAATATAAGCCAACAATAAACTTATCCAAAAAAAGGTTTATAAATCATTTAGTGTTTTAAAGTTTCAATATCCCCTTCCTTCATTTGGCCTTACCAAGCAACCAAAAGTAGCAAGGAAATAAGTGTATAAATAAGACATTATTTACAATAGTAATAATAATAATAAATAAATAATATTCAACCTTCTTTCCTGTAGGTCCAGAAAGGTGACCTACATTTTGGAAGCATTCTGTAGAGGCCTACTTTCACACTGTGGAATATTCACCTTTTATCATGATTCACACAAAGCCTTGTGAACATATGAAGGACATGCAAGACAGCTCAAAGATGTCCCATGAGCCTTATTCCTTTTTCTTAGATTTTATGTTCTGAGAACATCTATGGTAGGAGTCTGTGGTGTGTTGCCAAAATGTCAGTGTTACGGAATTTTATAATTTATTCCACAAATGATCCTCAGTTAGAATTGTGAAGGGAACGTGTGTTTTGGAATCAGTCCTGAAAGTGAATACTGACTTTGCTGTAAAATGGATATGATAATGCCTACCTTAGTGGGTAGATGTGCAGACCAAATGACACATGTACATAAAGCACATAGTATAGTGCTTGAAACCTATTACCTGCACAGTTATGATACGTTATTGTTTTTGTTACTGTTTTCGTTGATATAGGGAGATTTAGGAATACAGGTGCAACTTGACACATACATGTCTTTTCATGATCAAATAACATCAGTGATGTGAGTAGTGGTAAAACAGTGAGAAAAGGCTCTGAACACACAGCAGGCTCATGGAAGCAAGAGAACACCAAAAGCAAACTAACTTTGCCTAGAGTTAGCTTCAGACTGTGAATACAAGGAGAATCTGTTTCATTATTTTCTCCTCTTTTAAAATCATACAGCATAAGCACAGGGTTCTTATAGATGTATTTTAACCTAAAATTTATCTATCATTTATCATCTGCATATTTTTATAATTATACATTCATGCCATGATGTACAAATAGACTTTTGCCATTTACCAGTATGGTGCTTAACGTTTGCTTCAACAAAAAGAAGCTGAATGAAAAGAACATGAGTGAACCATCTTTTATAACTACCACAAATATATCTTTCAAAAATCATAGCAAGATTTCATAATGAGATGACACTACTTTTTTCATTGGCATAGCTTAAGGGGAAAAAAAGGACAAAATGTGTCAGTCTTTGGCAGAGTGTATTAAATATCTTTACTCATAGTGAATAAAATATAAATGGTAAAAAGTAGACTGAATTTTAAAAAACATATTCAATAAATGGATACCTTAAGTAATGGTGTATGGCCGTACTCAAAATTTAAACTCCCTCATTTTTTGACAGGTTGTCTAGTACCAATTTAGGAAAAAATTACCATCAGTTAAGACTCACATTAAAATCCCTAATTCATAGTGAAAATAATTTGGAGGCTAACAAAATTAAAGGATCTTCAACAATTAAAAAAAAATAGCATTTTTTGTCCAAAGAAGTAAAACTGTTTGAAATTTTTAATTTTAGATAATTTTAAATAGTGTAAATAAAAAACCTCCCATTTTGATTTGGATAAAATCTGCATGGAGAAAACTGAATGACATAAAAGAATAAATTCTAAATGGATGAACAAAATAATAATAGAAACTATCATAGAGAAATAGCTGACATATATTGTCATTAAAGTAATAAATATAGTAGAAAAAAGTCCCTTATAAAACATGAATTGAATTTGAGTTTTAACAAGAATTAGGCAAAAAATTAATAACTCCAGAAACCAGAAAAATGCATAATATACTGAATTCTCCTGATTTAATATCTGGTATTTCTACATGGTTATATCTTACAACCAATCCCCTAGCTTCCATAGACTTGTGGATATACTATTCAAGGAATTAAAATAAGTACTAAGTCTGCTATTTCATTGTTTTCTGTAATTATAACAACATCAACAATGTATCACTGTTAACTAACTTAGAAGCCAGCAGGGATAATGTTTTTGTCCACTGTAGTGCTTAATAGGTATATCTCATCACAGGGTAACTCACACATAGCATGGGTATATACACAGGGATTTTTTTTTCAATTGCATTGTTCAGGTTTATTGTTGTCTGTCTGTGAGTATGAACTAGCTATGTTTAGGAACATTTAATAAAGAAAACCTGAATACTGTGAACTTTGATATAAGCCTCAACTGTCGCCTATAAAAAATAATATTATGTCATTTAATCTGGTTATAATGTCTGCTATTTGAGACTTTGTCTTCTCTTTTTAATTCTAAAATAATTTGTGTCTGAACTTGTCACCTGATGTTTTCTCATCAAGGAGCGGGTAGTCATCAAATTTGAGTGTGTGTTGGAGCAAAAGTTTTATTCAAGTTGTTAATATATTGCCATTTAGTATCTGTAATTGTATTTAACTTGCACAGAGTGCCTGAATATAAGATTGGGCACAAAGCCAGTTCAAACCCTCAAATATAAGTGTTGAGTAAAAGTAAGCATTTGACCTTGTTACCAATAAACATGGGGAACAATATGGCTGAAACAACATGGGGTGAAAACATAGGAGTTTTAGATGAGAATTTTCAAAGACGGACTTTTTGAAAAATACATAGTGCTGTTATTAATGGGGCACTAAGTAACCTTAAATATATAAATCACATTTAAAAAATAAAGAGACAAATACAGTGTATGTATATATGTTTTATATAATGGCTCAAGATCGACATCAAGAATAGGAATACGTGGTTAGCAAAATAGTAAGTCACAATTCTCTTGACAATTCTACTTAAAGATAATCACATAATCATTTTGGTAAAATTTCATATCTTTTCTACAAGTGTCAGTAAAATTTTGTAGTGAATCTCTTGGGTGAATCTCTACCCAGGAAATCAATATATTTGAAAGGTAAATGTAAGTTTGGAAAGTCAAATACTGATAATGAAGGATAAATCACCTTACTTAAAATAAATACATAATTGACCTTAATAATAGAGGCATAAATATGACTATAATTAATTTGCTAATTGTCCATGTGTGCCCTCCCTTCTCTCTTTAAACTTAGCATCTGCTCATTAATTAATTTCACTGGCTTTGTTAATTGTATCATTTGCTCTGGCAATGTGCTGTTATTGCCTTTGAGGCTTTTAGAGAAACAGAAGAGATTTCTCACATGGAATGGTCCACAGATTTAAATGGAAGCAGAAATCCTGCAACAGTGTAGAATTTTTCTTAGGTGGTGTGTGATACATATGATTCTTGTACACATATAGTGGTCGTGTAAGAAAACAATTGTAACTTAGAATTAGTCTGAAAGAACTGGAAGGCGGGAAAGGATGCTGTTATAAGCCTTGATTAAAGTACAGCTTGCAGAAAGATGGATGAGAAATGTAACACAATTACAGGTACAGGTAACAGGTAGGATGGAAGTATGATTTAGGTGTACTGGAAACAATAAAGGAATGACTGATGAGTAATGGAAGATAAAATTGAATAGAAAGTTGGGTTCCACCTAAAAGGCAGTCTGCATGGTTTGAACATAATCTGATGGGTAGTCAGACAGACATAAGCAAAAGGCAATATTTTAGAGTTTATAAAAATTCAGTCTTGTAAGGAAACTTAGAGGTCGTATATTACTTCTCATTATTCAGTCAAAGAACTTAATCCACATATCGTCCTTTCCATAATCCTACTCTAATGACAAGTCAAATCATAACCTGAAAGATTCTTTACATTGTGTTAATAATTGTATGAGTGCATACTTTAGAATACATGACACACACTGTAATAAAAAAAAAAAGCTACCTGTGTGCTGTTGCTTTTACTCAATGCAGTATTAGTTAAGGGAACTGATGATTTTGTTGTATTTAACTTTAAAAAGTGAATTATGCATCAAGCATTCATTAAGGGAAATCTGATGCACTTGAGCATATATGTCATGACACGGCACGTAGACATACATGGGATTTTTTGTTGTTGTTGTTATTTTTCTGTTAAAGAAACACACAGGAGAAACCTGGCCTTTCAATGAATGTGAGACTGTGCATAAATATATAACTCAGACTTCATTTGGGCTTCTTAGGTGCCATTGTGGATTAATGGCATTTACATAATTAAAGTGAGGTTATAAACTGTCATAAAAATGAAGAAGGAAAGAGGAGTGTCTCTAGGATTACACCTCTGAAGGTAATAACACTGAGTGGGTAGCAATAATAAAAATAATTTAGTTCTGTGTTGTCCTAGCGATCACCTTGGATTGTGACCATTTATATTATATTGAAATAAGAGACCAGAACTTAAAAGGACAACAATGCGTAACCTCAATCTGGAAGAGTATAGACAGACTACATACTGAATCAGAGCCATGGGGTCTTCCTCCATATGATGATTTTAAAAAAAATGCAGCTTTTCTGAGTAGCTGTTGATCAAATCACCTAGTACTAAAACCATTATAGTTTAAAAGCATATATTTGGAAGAGTATGAAAAAAATACCTGAGTTTAAGATTATAAAGCATGCTAAAAGTCTTCTTATCTACATTTAAAGACACATGCTATTTAAGTAATCATTCCTCGAAGCATTTTAAACAGACATTTTGTGAATTTCTTGAGAGTTCAGGTTTAGGTGTGTAAAAATATGTCAACATAGAAATTTCAACTCTCTCTCTCTTTTCCTCCTTCCCTGTCTTCCTCCCGCCTCCTCCTTCTTTTCTTTGCATCTGCTTATGCATTAGAGATATTTAAAGCAAAATGATTCGAAGAGAACATTATATTCACAAACTTTGGAAGACTAAAGACTTTTTGAAAATAATAAACCAAAAAGTATTATAAATTATAGGATATAATATAAGAGCATGGAGTATAAAATGTTACTTTTAAAGTCATTTCTACTTGATAATCATGCTTAATTACAATGCTGTGATAGCTAGTTTTTTCTTTTAATATTTTTGCTTTTATTATGATGGGCTAATATGTTTTTCCCTTTAGATTCTCAAGTACGTACAAGTCTCGATTTTAACATTATTAAATAATGTTAAATGTTAACTTTTTAAACCATTCTTCCAATGATCTCTTAAATTTGTGAGATTTCATATTTTTAAATACCACAAATTGCTTAAAAATGATGCAAAATACAAATTAATGCCAACATAGATTTCAATAGTTCATACCAAGTATGATTGAGATTTAGCTTTATGGCATATCAATGAAAGAATTGTTTGGAAGCCACTTTATAAAGTTGGATAACATGCATCCTAAAGAAATCAATGTTTTAGCAGTAAATTCATTAACATGTTAGAGAATTCAAAGATGAAAGGTGTAATATTCAGATCTTGGATACAGTTACTCAACGTGCTTATCATTAAGGGCAACCTTAATTTAAAGATTATTCAGAAAAACTTAACTGAAGAAAAAATTGAAGTTAGAGCTGATAGAATTAAGGGGGATTTTTATTTGTTTAGTTTTTTGTAAGCATAGCATAAGGGACAGCAGCTAATGTAATTTTCTGATCCACCAGTCATGTGTAATAAATCTATTTTCTATTTCATTATGTGATAAAATGAACAATTTTTTAGGTAAAAAGATTTAAATATCACCAAATTACAGCACAGATTTTAATGAGGCCTAAAGTTAAATTTGCAACAAAGAAGTAGGATCACTCACTTTGGATCAATTTAGAAAAGTATAAATCTTATAAGTAACAGTCTACATGGAACAGAAGAACTTTGATATCATTCCTTTACCATTGAGAGACTGTTAGGGTTTGGGGCACCATGAGTTATGAGGTTTGTCTAAAACAACAACAACAACAACAACAACAACAACAAAAGTATTCAGAGTAGAGCAAAACAACCAATCAGGGGAAGAAATCATAACTCATGAGAAAAGTATAAAGGAATTGGGAGAAGGAAAGGTTGAAAAGTGATTTTAAAATTGTTTTCAAGTATTTAAATATTTAGTGAAAACAGAGTATTTGAAGATCAACAGTTCTTTATTTTCACTAAATATAGAAAAAGCCTTTGAATTAAATTTAGAGATTGTACTAGCTCTAAAGAACCGTTTCTTTAGAGTAAGATAGGCCATTGGATAAAGTCTCTGGGAAATTGTGGAGTCATCTCTCTTGAGAATAATTAAGAGTAACACAGATAACTAAAATTCAGTCTTGCAATGAGGTAGCAGACTGGATTAAGAGAATTATTATTTTGTCCCTACACTTTGATTCCATGATAATCCTGAATGAATTAAACATGTTATCAAATGCCTCCAACTTCAGTGAAGTTCTTAATTTAACCTCATATTATTTGTTTTTTTCATGGCTTAACATTTCACCAAAGCCAGGTCAGATTTTAAATTCTGTATAATTACTTAATAACACCTAAATTTTTAATCTTAGAAAGTCATTTTCAAGGGATTATGAGGCAGAATTAACAAAAGAAAGAACAAGAATACTTATTACTTCCTGAATATCACCCAGTATTTGACTCTAGATCAGTTTTAGCCTCTCTTCTTTCCTATGTAGTGTGCAAATAATGTGGCTTTTTTTTCCAGATTAAATAGACCCAGGAGTGAGCACATACAAACTAGAATATTAAATAAAATTGTCCTGAATTGATTATATGTAATTTCTGCTATCTTTTAAAATGAGAACTAAAGAGAATGAACACACAGACAAAGTTGGGGAATAGAGAGCAGGATTTAACCATTCCCACTTTTGAGAATTTTGAAAGGTAAAATTCTGTGCATACTATATGTAAGTATTGGCGTAGGTAATTCATTTTCACTAATGTCTTATAGCCTGAATTTTATTGTTCATTAGCTGGCAAAAGCATTATACTTTAAAATATATAGTAACAAATATTCAGATCATTTTAGAATGACTCACATAAGTAAATCTGCTCATTTGCAGATGGCTTTGACATTCCTCAGATAGGCACCACTTGAATGTGATGTAGCATATAGGACTTTTCTAAGATCTTCTTCAAATGAAACATAAGTCTTTACTTCTATTTGCCAAGCTTAACAAATAAATGTTTGACATTCATCTCCTAACTAAATTGGTACAGAACAGGAAGATCAACATAGCCATACTTTGAATTTTTTGCTCATTCATGATGGGCTACAATCATTACCTTACAAGTAGCATGTAGAATGTTACTTTTAGAGAAAAATCTTAGCAAATAGCACAGGTATCATACTTAGACGTTTCATGTATAGACAGTATGAACAGGCAATTATAGTCAACTAAATAAAACCAGGGCAAAGCAGATATTTGAAAAGCACAAACACTCTCTGATTAACTTCTAATATAGTAAATAACTTCAATCTTCTCTACCACAAATTTTAATTGACTATTAAATTGAATTTTTTTGTTTGACTTCATAGCATTATCAGGGGGATATTCTCATGTGAGTGAGAAGAACAAGAAGAGATACCAACCAAGAGAATAAGGAGAAAATGAGTCTCTGGTCAACCTGCTAATTCAAAAATTAGTCCCTAATATAAGAGTATAAGAAATCTTTCAATTCTAAAGTGAATATTTAAAATAATATACACAAACATTCCACCACACAGATCTAGAATTGAGGCAGAAGGATAGGTTATTTGCACAAAGTTACACAAAAGTGTAATGATAACACTTGGGTTAAAAACCAGTCTCAAAATTGTTTTTGAATCTTACATGAGAGCTTGCCTTGTGTTCTGCCCATTCTGCCAGGGAGTATTCTGAAGAAATATTTTCATGCAGTGATTAAGCCCACAAAGGTCTCAAAAGTCAGAAACCCCTTTATTTCAATCTCAGATCTGCCCCTCATCTTCTTATCTGAAACTCAGTTTCCTCATCCATTAAGTAGGAATGAAATAGTAATATTTACAAACTTAAACAGTTGTTGAAGGAATAAAATAAATGCAAAAAGAGAGTTCTTGACACATAGTATGTGTAACAAACAAAAGTATATTATAGGGTTTTTTTAAATTGAAAATGTATAATTGTGTAATTTAAAAAAATTATTATTTCATTTCACATTGAATAAATGACATTTATTATAGAGTTCCTGAAATGGCAAAGATAAAAGTTTATTGAACTGTGTCCATCACAGATCACTGGGAATATTTTCTTAACATACACATACATTCATGCACACCCACCAAGAATTAAACCACAAAGACCAGAAATTAAAGCTAAATTTTATTGATAAGATTAACAAACTTTTGGTTAGAAGACTCTTATTTATAAGAACATTACCCTATTCAATTCTAATAGGAAACCTATTAACAGATACAATTAGAACCAGTTGTAGGATGCTTTACCAAAGAAATCAGATGAAGGTGTAAATTATTTTAAAATGCATACGTACCTTAAATATATGTGATTCATAAATAATTGAAACAAAGAAGTGCACATTTATCTTCTATTATTTGATGTCTTTGTCTTTTCTTTAGCTGTATGTTCACTGGTTAGAGCCATGCATCATCTTATTGCAAAAACCACACCCATAATACATAGTCTGTAACTGTCAGTTTTGGGTCCCATAAAATAGTGTGTATTTAAACATTCTTGAAAAGCTTTCTGAATATGGAATGCTTCTGGAATTTTATGGCACTTTTCCTGAATCTTCTGCTGTTATCTTGCTCAGACGTAATTCTATGACAAACCTTGGTGCAACTTGACGTTAAGAAGTCCTTCTGAAAAGCTCAGTTTAATCTTCTTTGAAGCAATTATTTTGTATTCATATTTTACTAGTTAACATAAGATTTTAATTAAATGAAATAAATTTAATAGCAAGTGCAGCTGATATTAACATGTCTATGAATACATATCTAACTTTTCCTAAGCATAAAACGCATTTTGGCAGCAAAAAAGTAAATGGACATACTATACTATAAAGTAGCATCCTAATTGGGGACATACAGCTTACTGAGGTCAACAAGTCAATATTGTTTATTCATGGAAAGAAAAATGAATTTGTTTGACCAATGAAGTGATTAAGTAGAGGTCTGTCAAAAAAGTTTTTGGGCTTCCCTGGTGGTGCAGTGGTTGAGAATCCGCCTGCCAATGCAGGGGACACGGATTCGAGCCCTGGTCTGGGAAGATCCCACATGCCGCAGAACAACTGGGCCTGTGAACCACAATTACTGAGCCTGCGCGTCTGGAGCCTGTGCTCCGCAACAAGAGAGGCCGCGATGGTGAGAGGCCCGTGCACCGCGATGAAGAGTGGCCCCCGCTCGCCGCAACTAGAGAAAGCCCTCGCACAGAAACGAAGACCCAACACAGCCAAAAATAAATAAATTAATTAATTAATTTTAAAAAAAGTTTTTAATTTATTAATGTTAAAATATTTGCCATATCAAAGTAGGACATCTAATTATGGTAGACGTCACTACAATTTAGCACTGTATTTACATAGCCAAACTGAAATTTTGATGAAAAATCAACACAATACATTTAATCCTCTAATATCTAAAAAAAAGTTTGTTTGCAGTTTATGTATATCCTTCACAGCTACTTGAATGCTACATGACAGCAGCACCAGCCTTTAATCACAGATACAAGGTTTTAAATGAAAAAAGTACATATGAATGATTTTTAGAGTAGTTAAAATGAATGCATCTCAAATTTTCATGTCCAGATGCATCACCTATGGATCTTTTTTTTTTTTAAATAAATTTATTTATTTAATTTATTTATTTTTGGCTGTGTTGGGTCTTCGTTTCTGTGCGAGGGCTTTCTCTAGTTGCGGCGAGTGGGGGCCACTCTTCATCACGGTGCGCAGGCCCCTCACTGTCGAGGCCTCTCGTTGCAGAGCACAAGCTCCAGACGCGCAGGCTCAGTAGTTGTGGCTCACGGGCCTAGTTGCCCCGCGGCATGTGGGATCTTCCCAGACCAGGGCTCGAACCCGTGTCCCCTGCATTGGCAGGCAGATTCTCAACCACTGTGCCACCAGGGAAGCCCTGGATCTTGTTAATGGAAATTCTTTTTTAGTAAATTTTTATGTTATATATATATATATATATATATATATATATATATACTTTACCACAGTAAAAAAAAGGCAAAATATATTGATGCCATGTCCCACTCCAGGCCAATATTATCATTTACTCTGGGAATAGAGCCTGGAAATGGTAGTTTTGTGAAGTTATCCAGTTGATTAAATGTGCAGGCAAATTAGAGAACCAGTATTTAAATGGAAAAACTTAAAATACCTTCCAATCATTTACCATCTGAGTTCTGGTGAGAATGAAGGTAAAGTTTTATCTTTGATTCCATCAATTCTTTGTGTCACAAGGGAAGAAAATATGTTTACTAAGTAAGCACATTCTCAAAACTTTGTTAAGCTAAATGTAACATAGAAAAACCTTCATGATAAGAAAAGCAAAGAAACTTGATTAATAGTAATTAATTTAATGAAGAGCCACAAAGTTCTGGCATTCTACTTTGTTTATGGTCAACTATTTAACAGTATTTGTTTGAGGATCACAAAATACTTTACTAGAAAGATGAAAAGCAAAATTTTCCTTTTAATCATGTCAAATTCTTCTTGGGCTAAATTCAATGATTTTTAAATTCTCAAAATAAAGGAAACAGGAAGGTGATCAGTAATCATTCAAACGGGTATTAAAGTTTCATCTGCTAATTATATCATAATATTTTTATGAATCTGAGAGTATTCATAGAACTGGTATGAAAACTGAAGAACTGTTAAAAATGGTATTTTAGTGCACATGAATGTGTGAATTGTATTGTATGTTAATATTATCTATGTATGGATATGTATAGATAGATTAGATAGCATGATATATAAATATACATATATTACATCCAGGATAAATGTTTTCTGAGCATATTGATTCATGTATAGACTTTTATCAAAACAAAACATTTATCAAAAGAAAGAATATAAGCATCAGGATCAGATTGTCTGAGTCCAAATATTACCAACTTTGTAAACTTGGGCAGCTTTAATCACTCATTTTCTGAGTTAACATCTACAATAAAGACTTCCTGTAAGAACAAAGACGAATCCATCCTGACAAAGAGTATTGCAATGGTCTTCGAGCACTACAGTGCAAAACTGAGATGATCTAAAAACAAAACAAAATTTCATATATATACATATATAATATTATGAGATATATAATGGCATACCAAACAATACAATATTTGTGGCATTTATATGTCTTCCTTCTTTTATTTCTGTACCTTTGTTTTTGTTGTCTTCTGTCCCTCTATTACAAGTTCGCTGACATACTCAGAGAATGACCCATATAGAATTATAATTATGTTGAATATTTATAGAGATGTCAACATTTATAATAGTATTTGAGGTATACAAGTTCCTCTCTTAAATCTGTCTTATAAATGTGACCGGTAATGATACATCTTATGCAGTATTAAATATTAATTTGGGATTATACATTAATGATAAAAACCAAGTGACTTCCTTGATTGCTAAGTCAATGGAAACTAGAGAAATGACTTAGTTTTCTTGCTGTGTAAAAAACATTTCATTTGTGCTCCTGCATGCCACAGAAATGCAGCATATAGAAGTGATAGCAAGTATTATAGTCATAAATATCCATTCTGAATTTGGTCCTAATTAACACTACTTTATGAAAATATAAGATGGTGAACTCTTATCTTAATTGCTTGAACTATAAACATGTATCGACCTGGCAAAGTAGTTTAAGTCAGTAGAGGTTGCATACCAAGTAAGGAGTGTAGTCATAGGTATTTGAAAACTGGGTCAGTGTTCTTTCTACTCAATAGTCAAATTTAGATTCTTTAACAATGCTATCAAATTCAAAAGTCATAAAATGGAATCCACCCCAACCGTTTGGTCAACAGAATGAAATTTCTTTTTCTATTTTATGGTACTACCTACAGCATCTTTTAGACATTTCTCTATTGCCTTATAAACTATTTTTGAATAATTGTTTCTGCTGAGACAGTCTATGATTTAAATGTCCTTTGAAAACCAAAGAAGGCATTTCTTCCATTTGAAATAGTACTTAAAATATTTACATTCTTAATGTTAAGACTTGTAAAGTGATTGCAAGTACCTGCAAATCAAGTGAAATTTGAATGTACTCTTCCATTGACCTGATGTTCTATGATCTGTACCTGTACTTATATAGAGATAATTTGGATCAATGACCTGTAGGAAAATGACACCTAATTTGCCCATTTTAAAGTGACTCACTGAGGTTAAGCCATTTAGACAGCATACCAAAGACAGGACAAAACTGCTGAAAAATGCTAAACAGAAGCCAGTACATTAGCATGTCTTCCAATAGATACATATTTTTTAATAGAATATAAGTGCCAGGTGATCTGGGACCATGTTCTTTTTTTTCACCAAAGTATTCTCAATATATAGCAAGTCCTGCAACATGATAAATATTTTTTGGGCTAATGAATGTCAGAGATGCTTTATTTGGTATTTTAGATTTGGGAATTCTGCCTAAACAAAGCAGAGTAGGCAAAAAGTATTCTTTCTTCTTTTAAGATTAAAAATCGTGAAGAATGTAGGGTTCCAGAAGTTCTTATTGGTGGAGAACTCATGACCTGGCAAACCAAGGCAGTGATGCAGAAAGATGTTCATTATAACAGAAATAGGTTATACAAAAGTCTGACAAAAAGACCATTTAGAAAATTTGCCCCAAGAGGGTGAGAAATGGGTTCGATACAGGCATACATTATAGACTTTTTTCTTTCATCCTTAGATTTGGTTTCATTATTTTTCACTGAGCTGGAATTAGTGTCACAGGGTGACTGTGACATATTGACACTCAAACATTCAACATGTTTTCATTCACTCAACAAATTTTTGTCAAATGCTTAACAATGTCAGACACTATTCTAGGTTATTTTTGTGCAATCTTTTGCTAAATATACCATAGCACATTAGCCTTAAACAAAAAATTTTGACCGAAAATATTGTGAGATAATTTATTACTAAATTACTATATGCCCCTAAATGTATTGCATTGTTTTACCCCAGGATATGTTTGGATTTGGATTATACATGGCCTGAAAATAGTTTCACCTGTGTAAAGGATTTGTTCTTTGAGACATTTTTTTGTCAAGAAGTCACACATATTAATATTTTTAGGTTTAGTGGTAACATGTTTATTAGTAGTAGTACTGCATTCTATTATATATTTATGACTCCTAAAATCCTTGATTTAGATTATATAATTAATTTTGAATTACATCTTCTTTTTTTGTTGTTAGATTGTTTATTTGAGATTTTTCTTGTTTCCTAAGTTAGGTTTGTATAGCTATTAACTTCCCTCTTAGAACTGCTTTTGCTGCATCCCATAGGTTTTGGATCGTCATGTTTTCATTGTCATTTGTCTCTAGGTATTTTTTGATTTCCTCTTTGATTTCTTCAGTGATCTCTTGGTTATTTAGTAACGTACTGTTTAGCCTCCATGTGTTTGTATTTTTTACGTTTTTTTCCCTGTAATTCATTTCTAATCTCATAGTGTTGTGGTTGGAAAAGATGCTTGATATGATCTCAATTTTCTTAAATTTACTGAGGCTTGATTTGTGACCCAAGATGTCCCATGCACACTTGAGAAGAAAGTGTAATCTGCTGTTTTTGGATGGAATGTCCTATAAATATCAATTAAATCTATCTGGTCTATTGTGTCATTTAAATCTTCTGTTTCCTTATTTATTTTCATTTTGGATGATCTGTCCATTGGTGTAAGTGAGGTGTTAAAGTCCCCCACTATTATTGTGTTACTGTCGATTTCCTCTTTTATAACTGTTAGCAGTTGCCTTATGTATTGAGGTGCTCCTATGTTGGGTGCATATATATTTATAATTGTTATATCTTCTTCTTGGATTGATCCCTTGATCATTATGTAGTGTCCTTCCTTGTCTCTTGTAACATTCTTTATTTTAAAGTCTATTTTATCTGATATGAGTATTGCTACTCCAGCTTTCTTTTGATTTCCATTTGCATGGAATATCTTTTTCCATCCCCTTACTTTCAGTCTGTATGTGTCCCTAGGTCTGAAGTGGGTCTCTTGTAGACAGCATATATATGGGTCTTGTTTTTGTATCCATTCAGCGAGCCTGTGTCTCTTGGTTGGAGCATTTAATCCATTCACATTTAAGGTAATTATCAATACGTATGTTCCTATGACCATTTTCTTAATTGTTTTGGGTTTGTTTTTGTAGGTCCTTTTCTTCTCTTGTGTTTCCCACTTAGAGAAGTTCCTTTAGCATTTGTTGTAGAGCTGGTTTGATGGTGCTGAATTCTCTTAGCTTTTGCTTGTTTGTAAAGCTTTTGATTTCTCCATCGAATCTGAATGAGATCCTTGCCGGGTAGAGTAATCTTGGTTGTAGGTTCTTCCCTTTCATCACTTTCAGTATATAATGTCACTCCCTTCTGGCTCATAGAGTTTCTGCTGAGAAATCAGCTGTTAACCTTATGGGAGTTCCCTTGTATGTTATTTGTCATTTTTCCCTTGCTGCTTTCAATAATTTTTCTTTGTCTTTAGTTTTTGCCAATTTGATTACTATGTGTCTCGGTATGTTTCTCCATGGATTTATCCTGTGTGGGACTCTCTGCGCTTCCTGGACTTAGGTGGCTGTTTTCTTTCCCATGTGAGGGAAGTTTTCAACTATAATCTCTTCAAGTATTTTCTCTGGTCCTTTCTCTCTCTCTTCTCCTTCTGGGACCTCTATAATATGAATGTTGTTGCATTTAATTGTTGTCCCAGAGGTCTCTTAGGCTGTCTTCATTTCTTTTCATTCTTTTTTCTTTATTTTATTCTGCAGCAGTGAATTCCACCATTCTGTCTTCCAGGTCACTTATCCGTTCTTCTGCCTCAGTTATTCTGCTATTGATTCCTTCTAGTGTAGTTTTCATTTCAGTTATTGTATTGTTCATCTCTGTTTGTTTGTTCTTTAATTCTTCTAGGTGTTTGTTAAACATTTCTTGCATCTTCTCGATCTTTGCCTCCATTCTTTTTTCGAGGTCCTGGATCATCTTCGCTATCATTATTCTGAATTCTTTTTCTGGAAGGTTGCCTATCTCCACTTCATTTAGTTGTTTTTCTGGGGTTTTATCTTGTTCCTTCATCTGGTACATAGCCCTCTGCCTTTTCATCTTGTCTATCTTTCTGTGAATGTGGTTTTTGTTCCACAGGCTGCAGAATTGTAGTTCTTCTTGCTTCTGCTGTCTTCCCTCTGGTGGATGAGGCTATCCTATATCTTCTTTCTATTGTATCTCATTTAAATTATTTGAACTAAAGAGCCAATTGATAGCTAGGAATGTTTTGTGTCCATTCCTGAAAGTGCCTATTTTTCAAAATGAGAGTTTTGTGATAGTCTTCAGAGTTTATTGATAACCATATATGGTTTTATGTTGAAAATATGTAATGATGCACTAGGTTTGGTTCTTTTTGATGTTATTCAGTTAACTATTTATAGGAAGTAAAGTTTAAAAAATAAGAATTAGAAATTCATGCATATTTAGTTCAAAACCACACATCAAATTCTTTTTTTAACTTCGTCAACCTAAGGGATAATATATATTCTAAAAAACAAACAAACAAAAAAAACCCAAAAAAACTCTTCTAGTAAGAAAAAAACAATATTCTTAGGTCTTACTTAAATCAAGTAGTATTCATTATTTTAAAAATGAGTATGTTTCTCTTTCCCTTGACACTTGAAATCCAGGTATAATGTTTCAAATTACAGGGAAAAGATCAGATTATTTTGTTTTTGGAAACATACATTGTGGTTTGGGTATTTAATTTAATTACAAAATTTTCCCTTCAATTTTTACAAACAAAAATGCATGTAGTGTTTGAATTTAATTTAAAGAAATAAAATACAAATTGAATTTAATTCTATTTATAAAAACATGTAGAATCACTTTTAGAATTTTTACAATGAGTTGTAACTATGCAAACTGAGTGAACACTGGTTTCTTCCCTACATGATCCAGTACAAACGTAGAAACAGAATAGGAAAGTATTGTTACTTAGGGATCAGGGGATCCAGGGACCTGCCTAGAATATTGTAATTGTCTCTTCTTACAAATCCTTGTGTCATAATGTTTCATCTGAGTGCAATGAACATTAGAGGACTAGATAGGACTGGCATACATTTTAAATAAACGTCTTGGTTGGTCATGCTTTAGATTATCTTAGGCTAAATTTCAGATTCTTAGCAATACTAATCTGCACATTTGACACATTTTGTGTATCATTTCCCCAACCTGGCTAGCAGAAATGTTATCATTCTATGTTTGTAGAAACTTAGCTAAGTAAAGGGAGAGATTAATACTTAAGAACTCAAGCAAGTACAGAATCAAATTTATACTATGTGAAAGATTTATATTTTCTTTCTTATTATGTAAAAAGTAGATCTTAGGCAATATTTTGTCTCTAACTGATATGCTTTTCTTTTGCAAATACCAAAATATAATATTTATATTTTGTGTATTCAAAGAGCCATTACCTTGAATCTGTGTCTTCTAATCATGAAGTGAAGATGATTTCTAAGGCAGATAGCATTTGGTTTATTCAAAAAACCTTTTAACATGTCTTATGTAGTCAGTTCATCTGTCAGGCTGATAACATAAGTCCTTCATACTCCTCCTCCTCTTCCTGTGCATATAAACTTTTATTTAATTCAGTTTGAAATAGCTTACTTCTACTTTTCATTTCTTCTTCATGTTTGTGGCACTGTCTCTTACTCTTTGTTCTTTGCTGATGTAAAATACTTATCAACATATCACCAAAGGAGATTGGTTCTCCACAGTAGATACCCAATGTTACACCACATGGAAAATGTCTCTTCTTGTTTATTCCTAAAATCTCTAGCCAGATGTCCATATGTCAGGTTTATCCATTGACATTTGAAATATAAAACTGAATAATTTTATGGATAATAATTATACATGGATATGGCCATTAAACACTAGATTTTAAAATAATTTAGATCTAAAATAAAAAAAAAATGATCACACTTCTTTTGATATCAGGCAAACATAAATGTGGATTTTATTTCATTCTTTTAACTGTCCTAATGTAAAAATAGGTCTTCCAATACATTTACTTTTCATTTTTTCTTCAATATAATGTCCCAAATAGTTGAAAAAATAAAACTAGCCTAAGACTATTTTTTAGAAATGGCCTATTGTTTCAAGGTTAACTTCTTTCCCCAAATGTTAAAATACAACACGTGAATAGCCAGTTAGTTCCAAGAAGGAAAATTTCTGCCAAAGCTTGTGTTCTGTACTCTGTCACAAAAAGTTCCAGCAAAATATATATTAGAGAGAAAGACTCTAAAATAGAAAATAAATGAAAAGTCTCCAATTATTTAAAAATACCAACTTGGTACTATGATTTAAACTGTTATTAATTCACTGTGATTACAAGAAATCACAACTTCCTAGGCACTAACGTAGCATATGAGATGAAAACATATTCATAAAGAGAATCATCAAGTCAGATTGCACTTCTAACACCAAACTTTTTCTTTCAGTCATTTTATCTACTTAAATATGTGATATGTAAATATTAAGAGATACATGATAGAATAACCAATTTACTTGGAATTTTCTAAGTAGTACATCCAGGTACATCTCTCTAAATTGATGCATTGGGAGAAAAAATACTATCAATAAATAGTGTTCACTATCTTTCTCATTTTTCAGAGAATTTTAAAGCGAAATTAATAGAACATTGCTTTGGAGAGCCATATAATATTTAATGATAGTGAAAGATAAAATGTTATTGAAATTAGCTATTTCTTATGGATTTTTAAAAACTATGCTCCTGTGTACAAAAATGTATCAACCTCTGCTCAAAATAGAATTAAATCAGGTATTTTTCAAATGGTTATTATATGAAATATTTCCTTTCCTGGTTCCTATTTCATATACTACATATATATATTATACATAATAAGAAATATACAGAATATGTTTATAATATAAATATAGATGTGCATATACTATAAATATAAATGTTTCTCCAATGAAACATCTTTGTCTCTAAATTGTTCTTTAAATGGTATGCAGAGCCTAATATTTTTAGCAATGCATATATTCATGTGGAAGGACAAAATACTCTGGAATTCACAAAATTGATTTCCACTAATGAAATAATAATCTGAAGTGTTTCAGTAAAAGCCATTCCCTGATATCATGTACACTTATGCCATACAGAGATTTTAATTACCTACTGTTTTCTTGCTACTACAGCAGATTTTTTAATTAGCTTGTTATAGAGCAAACAGTTTGGTGAAAATGTGAGGGAATATTTTCAAAAGTTTTTTAATCTAAAAAGTAACTTATTTTTAAAAGAAAGTTTCATTATATTAATAAAACTAGTACATGTACATTTAGCACATGTCTCTAGATTTAATTAAGGTTTATCTGTGTTATTTTTCTGTGTGCACAACTCATGGTCATTGACAAGCCAGTCAAAGCTTCTAAAATTGGATAAACTGATTAAAAGAAAATCATATTAAATTTCACAAAGAAGAGATTTAAAAACTTAAATCCTTTAGTAGTGTGCAAATTGTACACTATTACCTTGGAGGTATGTACTTTGTCTGCATTAAATCAGGCAAAGGAAAATGCTTTAAAAATCAATTTCTCTATGGACCCAAAGACCAGATACACCATCAAGTCCTATTTTAAAATGGTCTTAATTTAGAATTCATTCACTCAAGAACAGATTGAGTATTAAAAGGTGTGAAATATTTTAGAGCAACAATTGTTTCTAACATTTTGGATAGCTTAGAGGCAGATTTCAGAAATATTGATTTTTTAGTATTTTCTTTGCCAAATGAAAAGACAATGGATCCAGCCCTCAGGCTTTTGTTTTTGGAATTTCTCAAGATCATTTAAATTTGTGTTATTTTCAGAACAGCTTCAAACACCTCTCAGAATAATGTAACTAGGGCCTTGGTAGGTCCTTTCAATGAACTGTGAAAACATTTATATTCAAACTTTTGCTTTCTTGAAAAGTTCAGAATCCTTCATGTTTCAGTTTCTTTGAGGTTTGTTTGGTTGTTTGTTCTGTTTGTTTGTTTTGAAGTTGGAGGAATGAGCTAAACTCTTTTTTTTAAATTTTATAGTTTTTTTATTTTTTTGTGTTTTTTTGTTTGGTTGGGGTTTTTTGTTTTTTTGTTTGCTTGTTTTTTTTTTTTTTTTGGCAGCACTGTGCGGCTTGCAGGATCTTAGTTCCTGACCAGGGATGGAACCGAGGCCCTCAGCAGCAAAAGCCTGGAGTCCTAACCACTGGACCACCAGGGAATTCGCAGCACAATTCTTAAAAGAAGGATTTTCTCCCTTAAATAACCAAACTAAACCAGAAGTATTTGGAATTAGCATTTGTGCTGCTTAGAACAGTTTTACAAAGTGATTAAGTGAAGCCAAAATATCTGTGTTCACAGGAGTCCTATTCTCTAAGGTATCTGGCCCTGTACATCTCAGAATTTTTCTTCTCTTAATTGTAACTGTCAAAAGGAACTATTATGATTGGCTAGATTCACTCCGTATGCTTCTGAACCATTTAAAACATTAAGGTCAGATTTTGAGATTGAACTTTTTGACTTAAATCTTTAAGGAAAGGAGGAATAACACTCCAGGACCAAGCTAATTTACAAATTACTATTTTTAATAGGAATTATCTTTTTTTTTTAATTTGCCAAATCAAGATTTTGATTCGTAAAGTATGCTCTTCTCTTGTTTGCCCTTGTCAATTGGTGTGTACAGGAAAAGGTAAATTACATTTAATATTCATCTAAGTTGGCATTTCCCCAAAATATATTCTAAAAGCACTGATTTTTTGATACTCCCTGAAGTAAATGTTTATCTTGGGCAAATAGGCTTGGATATACATATTGTTTCCATCTCTTGGAAATGATCAATAAACCATCAATAAAACATTTCATAGTGTGTGAGTTCTTTGGTAGAGAAAATGTGAATTCTAATTCTACTTCTTCCTCTAATTAGTTGTGTGGATCATAGATAAGTAATTTCATTTCCTTTTATTTTTTAAATTTATTTTTATTTTTTATTGAGATATAATTGACATATAACATTGTGTAAGTTTAAAATGTGCAACATGTTGATTTGATACATTTATATATTGCAATGTGATTACCACTGTAGCTTTAGCTAACAGCTCTATCATGTCACATAATTATTATTTCTTTTTGAGGCGAGAAGATTTATGAGCTAGTCTCAGCAATTTTGAAGTATGTCATAGAGTATTTTTGACTGTAACCAGTATGCTGTGCCTTGAATCTCCAGAACTTGTTCATCTTCTAGTTGCAAGTTTGTACTTTTTAAGTCATTTCATTTCTTTTGTCCTCATTTCTTCATATGTATACTAAGAATGTTGAATCAGATGACTTTCTAAGGGCTCTGGTCCTTGGCCTGTGAATTTATTTTATTCTAGATAAAATTTAAGTTGTACCTCTGTGCTCTTTGAAGTACAAACACTGTCAACATGAAAAAGAAAATGACATTTGAAAGTACTATCTGTTATAGTGGTCCCAAAAATATCCACTAAATAAAAGGTCAGAAAACCAATGGATTATGGATTAGAAAGATTTTGTAATGAATAGGAAAAATGAGTTAATTTCAGGAATTTTAAAAGACATACAGCTCTAAGCTGTGGTCCCAAAGATATCCCCTAAATAAAAAGGCAGAAAATACAGCCAATAGTTCATGGGTTAGAAATATTTTGTAATAAATAAGAAAAATGTGTTAACTTCAGAAACTTAAAAATATGTACAACTCTAGGCTAAGAAGGAAAATGAACCATTTGGTATGGCACAGCATGAGTTTGGTTAACCAAAATCCTATTAATGTAGAGAATGGTAATTGCATATTAGTGAAAACGTTTCCTTTTAATTTCTAGGTTTTAGTCTCTCCAATAAAGCCAACACTATGACTTTAGTTGTCAATTTTGAAATGAATATTTCTTTTTTTTGTCTGCACCGCGCAGCTTGCGGGATCTTAGGTCCCCGACCAGAGATTGAACCCAGGCCATGGCAGAAAAACTGCCAAGTTCTAACCACTGGAGTGCCAGCGAATTCCCTGAATATTTCTTTAATCCAGTAGTAAACTAACTTTTATAGAAACTCAGGACTGACATGAATGGAAATTTTAATATACAGAGATGAGAAATTTATTTTATACTTGCAACATTGTTTTTATTGTAAATAAGGTACTCATTATACTAATCACCTTGCATCTTTTGCATTTGTAGCCGTAACCTTTCACACAATTTGAACAGAAAATTTGATTTGAGCTTCACTATTTTTGTGGTTCAGACTCAAGTACAATAATGCTGTAGCTTATTAGTTTTGCAATAAACAGGAGATGCACTGGGGTGATTTGGATTATACATCAAGAAGAATTGGATCTTCTTGGCACATCTTATGGAACGCTTTAAAATTAGCATTATTCAAAGAAAACTAGGTATTGGCCAATTAATTTGACATTACAATCTTCAAGTACATTGTTGTTTTTTTTTATACCAATTCAGCTATATTCTGTGACCTTCAGTACAAACTCTTGTGCGGCTTGGCATAAGAAAATGAATGAGGAACTTGTTCTCAAAAATTAGTCCATAACTTAGAATATGTGTTAGGTTTTAGGTGAATTGAATCTTGATTTATCAGATTTTTCTCTATATTAGGAAGCATAGTAAACACTGTAATGTACTGAGACATGGTGATGCATTAAATAAATAAATATTTAAATATTTATTTAATACTTATAGAAAAAGTTATCCTTCAATTGACTATAGTGGCAAAGATATCTGATTATCTCCATATGAATGTCTTTAAAAATGTTTTCAAATCTTACTTACCCCCAAGATAATGACCTTTTAAAATTTCATTAAAGTAGCCTTATTATGTGACTTTAAAAATTATACATGATAAAACAACTGCAATTGTTACTACTTTTTTGAAGTAAATGGCAGTAATAGATTGTTGCATGATATTTGATCAACAAACATTAAGGCAACACCATCAGTTTTGTGGTGAGCTCTGTTGACCTTTAAGCTATTCAAGCAGTATCTATTTATCATTATTTTTTTCACATTTAGCCAGATGTTCCTAATGCATGTTGAGTATTTAAACATTTATGTTAGGATTATGAAGGAAATGTTAAAATATGTTTGTATAGAGTAATAAAACATATATTGGTATTGTTCTTGTGATAATTTTTTGTAATTTTTATGTGACTTAAGTAGAAGCTGCATTTTTTACTGTAAAATGTGATTCCTTAATTTAAACTTTGTAGTACAAGACTCCCAGTAATTCATGTTATTTACTAATTAATTACTTACGTTCCTTTACTAATTAAGATATTTGAGTAATAAATTTAGAAAGTAATTTTAAAACCTCAAGTATATTTCAAAGTAAGCACGTACACAAACTTAAATTTTTATGTGATTATTGCATTTGTGTAAGTAAAACTAATGATACCTGAACTATTAATGGCTTAAATTTATTAATTAATACATTTATTATTAAATACATTGCAGAATATTTAATAACCTGAAAACAATTTTCTTGGTGAAAGCAAGTTTAACTTGTTAGATATATTTATTTTATTTATTAGTAAAATTTCAAGTTACACATAAATGATATACTCATTCATAATATAACTTTGGTTGGATTAATTAGTAAAAAAATTCATTTCAGTCATAGTGATTCACATAGATTCTAGTATCTCAAATGACAAGGATTATCCTTATTTTGATCTTGCAAAAATCTTGAGCAGTATGGATGCTTCAAAAATATCAATGATAAACCTTTAAACATTAGGAAGCAATTGAAATTTAGGAATACATTCGGAAATGAACTTTATGTAAAAAATCTTCCTAATATAATGAATGTATCTATTAATTTCTGTGTCAGCATATGAGTGCTTAATATTGCTTTAGAGGGGGGAAATTATTCCCTTTTTGACTATTTTTCATGTGATGAATTTGTTTCTCTTCAGAACTGTCCTGAAAATTTTATGCAGAATCTGCTTATTGTCCTGAATTTTAAAGAAAATTGATCAATATTTGACTTTACTGGTTTATAAACCAATTTTCATTTTTCAGCTTGGGAGCTAAATGTCTCCTGGGATGAATTTTTAAAATGTGTTTGTTTTCTTTTTCACTGTTGTCATGTCACTTGTTTTGCTTTTTTTATTTGTACCTCCTTACCCTTAGAAATAAGTCTAGACCTATCACATTTTTTTTCTGACCTTTTCAGTTACCAAATTGGAAAGGATTTTAATAATTAGGTCTAGACCACACTGAAATTACATTCTTAAAAATGAAAGCAAGCACTTTATTATTTCTCTGCTTAAAACAGTCTTTCTTTTTCACTTCAGTATATTGAAAACTCTACATTTAAATATCACAGGAATTTTTAAAAAAGTATTACAGGAATTGATTATTAATTCCAATAATAAATTAAAATGCTGTGTGTGTGTGTGACAGAGAGTGAGAGACTTATCATTGAAGTAGAACCATTATTTGAGTGGTGCAGGGTTGATGAATATTATTTAGAAGATCAATTCTACCTAAAGTGCCTTCTGAAAGCACTACTTTTTTTTTTTTCTTTATGCTTTGGTTTGTATTACCATTAAATTACATTGCTTATAGACAAAACACCTTATGATGAAAAATAAATGTGCACAACTTAAAATGTTGTGCAATGCTCTATAATTAATCCATATTATCACATAGAAACACTACTTTCACCTCCATTTTTCTGTCTTTGACCTATTCCCTCTCTCTAAGCATTTCATACATCTTTAGTTTCATAATATTCGAATTTAATCCAAAGTTGATTTTTAACAAGTTCAAAATGTTTATCTTTAAAGTTTTTATCTTTAGATGTGTGTTATTAAATATATCAGAAAATCATTTTTACTGTTGGCTTTAAAATTTTACAAAGAATAAATCTGTGATTCATTTTTCCAGATCAACACATATCAAAGTATTTATAAATATATAATTACTTTGTTTTGTTTAAAAATAGACCTTGCTATTTGTCTTAGATCAAGCATGATCTCACAGTGTTTTGAAGGAAGTCACTTAATAATGCAGTGCTAGAATTTATTTATCTGGATAATAAATATAATGATCTCGAATCCCCCATTTTTAATTGTGAGAAATAAATGAAATTTTAGTTATGAAAATAGCTGTATTATAGAAAAAGTGTCTTAACCAAGATAAGAATACTTCTATTGGGCCATCTAATATTAGTATCCGTTGATGTTTTCTTTTTTCCCATGATTTTTTCAAATCGGATTTGGAGGAAATACAACCTGTTAAGTCAAAAACAATGTTTTCCTTATGCTACATTTCCTGTAGGAGGCTCCAGGAGAAAAAGTGAAATTTTAATAGAGGACTATACTTTGTTATCATCGGCAATGAGGCTAGAAAATCTACTGAGTTCTTGCAAAATGTTGAGTTCAACGATACATTGCCTTAAGGGGAAGGACCAATCATTACTTCCCAAGAGGTCAGCATATAGCATAGGCTTGGTCTGAGTTTAGAAAAACATACTATAGGAGATAGATTTTTATGGGTTATCAGTATTCTACCTTATCTATCTCAGTCATCACATTGTCTAAAAAATGATGTTGAACATATATGGCAATATATTACAATTTACATTTATTTAGTTAATGTAACATGTTGGGAATAAAAGAAAATATTTATTTGTACTTAACTTTGTTAAACTCTCTTTTTAGCTTTCATTCCTGGACTAAAGAAAGGTACAGTAGAAATCAACACAAATCATAACCATGGTGCATTTATCATTTTAAAATGAATTTGTGTTTGTTTTAAGAACTTTTGGCCTCTTCATTTCTCATAAAACATTGCAATTTCAACTGTTTGCTTCAAACACATTTTTAGTATGTTTAAAATGAACTGATATCTAGGAAAGGTATCAGTCATTTGGATATCTTATATAACTGGATGCTTTTTCCAAGTTATGTGTAATTAATCTTTAGATGTTAATGTGACCCTGTAGTCATTTATTTGACTTACAGTAGTTACTTTCAAATTACCTATGAATTTAATTATTCATTTTTCTCCTCTGACAGTATAAGCATATTTAGGATTTTGTCTGAGGATGCATTTAATATATAATTCTACTTTTCTATATTTTCATTTGAAATTGATCTGTAAACCGTGAATGCTGTATACATGCCTAACAAAATAATCCAAGTTGACATTCTTTGTGAACTTGTAAATAATATGCATTTTCTTTGCCAAAAAATATATATAGATTACATGTGAATCTATACTAAGTCATGGTCAACAGAAAACAAATATCTTTAAATATGGAGTTTAAGCAATCAGTTAAAATGTATATAATTTTACTGTGCTGATAAAGTTTTAAAATGATGCAGGATATTTTGAATGTTCCAAATATATTTGCATTCTCTGTGTATATGCACCAATTTCTTTATTGTGTATTTCATATTTCATAGTTCAGGATGGATCTATCATATTGTTTCATTGCTATTTAAGACAATAATTCATTTCACTTCACACACTTTTAAAATATGTTACAGTCCATCAATATTTTGACCGAGTGGAAATAGCACTCAAAGAATAATTTTTTCTGAAATCAGTCATAAAAATCTAAATCGTTATGTAAAGAACTTCCCCTTTAATTTTTAATTTTGACATATCATCAATACTAACAGCATATGTTATTATTTTTGGTATTTTAAATGTTTTTTCAATGTTGCTTTGGTCTTTTTACATTGCATTGGCATAGTTCTCTTGTGATCTTATGTAATTTGTTTTAATGTCCATGATAAATTTTTAACTACAATCTAACTAGCAGAATTTCAAGCTAAATATTTTATTCCCCATGAAAATCTTGAGTATTCAACATTTACATGGGTTATTCAGGTGAAAGTGGCTGCATTGCATGTACTTTTCATTTTTTCTCTCCGCTTTTCATTAGTTTTTATGTGTCCCATGATAGATACTGTTCAGAAACTAGAGCTATATAAAGTCATGGTGATACTTTTGTGGTTGTGATGCAAAGTCAAGGTGTTTTGAGCATAACTACTCAGAGGCATAGTGGAAACAACATTTGAATGTGAGCCAGGACATCTAGAGTTCTAATGACAGTTCTGCACCTGACTAGATGCATACTGGCCAAGTCATTTAAACTCAGAGTCTTTATTTTCTTCTTTCTCTCATTAAAAAAATCTAGTAATCATAATTATGCTTAAGCCTCAGGAGAATTCATGCTGCTAAAACATGACAACATAATAATAATAATAATCACAAATTTAAAAAAAAACAAAAGTGTGTACAGTTCTATACGCTGTCCCTAATAACCTACAAATGTTTTTACCTTAATACACCACTGCTATGTGTAAGTTCTATCATTTTATCCATTTTTGCAGAGATAGCAACTGAGGCAAAGAAAGGCTAAATAATATAGAAATTCATTTGATAAAATGAATTAAAGCACTCTCCCTGTATAAAACACTACTATTACTTAGATTTTTGAACCTTCATCAATACACCAATGAGTAATGATCATTGCAATTAAACTCATATTTTAAATCTTGCTCTAATTGATATTTATTTAGTATATTCATATGCAACTGGGCTCTGCCTCCAACTGCACTGAAACACCATAGTACCTTTTGTAGTTACATTCTATGATAATTTTCATACCATATTTTATATATCCATTTTCCATCAACTCATTTGAGTAGACTTGCTATTATTTAACTCACGTAGCACAATTTCTTAAGCATATTTTATGTAGTTAAGTGTTAGTTTATAAGAGGAAAAAGCCCTCTGCGACTCTAATCATAAATTTATAAAACTAAGATCATTTCGTTTATTTAGCTCTTCTATTGAAGGGTGACTGATAACCAGGGATGACATTGAGTTTTTTTTCTTAAATACAAAAATATGTAGGCTTTTTCCCTCACAGTAAATAAGATATATACATGCAAATTCTTATAGTAAGAGAATTACTTTTAATTCTGGTATGCTTTTCTTGTCCCCAAGGAAGAACTTGCAAATATATACTTGGCAGTTCATTCAGAGCAAATTCTTTTGTACCTCCTTCTGAGGAAAACATACATTAATAAACATTTATAAATTAATACATTTCATTGAATTTGCTTGCAAGTGTACTTTCCTTTATTGTGGGCATGTTTTAATGTAAGGTGAGAGTTTTAGCTATAATATATCAATTACATTTTCTGTTTTCATTGAGGTCTAGGGTTTGAGCAATAGAATGTCAACTGGTTTGTCTACCTGCAGTCATTCGTTGTCCATAGTAATGTTCAGTTGTCCAAGCTGAGTGTTGGCATATCGTTACAGTGTTTTATTACCCTTCTGGCCTTCAAATAACTCTCAGGGATCTGTTCTTGAGAGAGGTTTCCATATTTATTGTTAGTACTCAAGGGTCAGCTGTAATTTAGGAGTTCATTACTTTAGACTTGAAATGTTGAATTTGAGTCAGGAGAAGCTGTTTAGAGATTAGAATGTGGGGGGAAAAGTAGGCTGAAGTGGAAGGTTCTAGGAAAGACTGGGGAAATGAGTTATCTCTCAGCCAAATGAATCACCTCACCTATCGTCATCCAACTACTTAGTTAATAAGAGTTTGTGAACATAAAATATAATTCATCCTTATGCATGATAGATATGGAGTTTTTCATATGTCAATTAGTAAGAAAAGTAATGTCTTCTCATAAGGTATCTTTTTTTTTTTTCATGGCCAGGAGTTAATGAAACTGCATGTGTAAGTTTCAAAATGAAAAATTTATAGCACAGGCCATAATATTAATCACTTCATGTTATAATTTATATAGTATCTCCCTAAATTCTCAGACCAAAGGACTAAATCAATATGCAGTTTTGTTAGTTTTGTTTTAGATTACTAATAGTAGACTCTAGAATGTCATAGAGCAATATTTGTGAAAGGAATTAAATCTAATGAAGCATTTGCATATCTTACTATCTAAAATTGCCTTCTTTAGATCATGTATAACAAGTTAATTCCACCATATTATATATTATACAGTGACACATAGAACTAGAAAAAAACATGCCTTATGATAAAATTATATTGTTTTTTAATGTTTTTTTACAATGAAGAAAAAAAAGAAACAAATGTGACACTATTTATCACATAATAGTAGACTAATTAGTAGAAAATTTAGTATCTTTTTGAGGCTATGCAGTGTATTAAAGTTAGAAAATGGGTGCAGTACTTTAGTGTTATCATTCTGATAAAAACTCTTGGCATAGCTTTGAACCAGTATATAATTTGTGAATAAAAAAATGCATACTTTAAACTTTATGTTCTGGGTATATACTACTGTCTTTTAAAAAATCTTTGTAGGGAAATAAATAGTATTTCTAGGTGACATATTGGTCAGCTGCTTGTTAGCAAATCATGGCTTGAACATTTAAATGAGCCATAAACATTACTTCTGCTACAGCTAATAAGAATAGTAACCCTGATTTCATAAAGCATAATTTTATTATACATCACTCTTCTCTTACATTGCCTTGAAATTGATACTATTTGACTGACACAGTAAAATGATAAAATATTACTTTACTTTCATTTGCAGATGCCATATCAAAAGCTGGGTCTACTATGAGGCAGAATTTTTCTATTGAAATATACTTTACAAACAGGTGTTTTTTCAAGGACACACATAACAATTGATTGTTGAAAAGGCAACTTTCTCATTAGGTAAATTGTCTATCTGAGAATATAGCCCAGGAGTCTTGAAGTTCAAGTAATTTATTATCATTGATTTTGATCAGCACTGTCACTGGAAATATAATGAAGGACACATATATAATTTTAAATTGTCTAGGGACCACATTTAAAAAACAAACAAACAAAAAAAACCAACAATAGGTGAAATTAATTTTACCAATATATTTTATTTAACCCAACATAAGCAAAATATCATTATTCCAACAGGTAATCAATATAAAAATTTTCTATAAGATAGTTTACATTTCTTTTCATAGTAAGTCTGGAAATCTGGCATGCATTTTACACATAACAGCACATCTCAGTTCCAACTAGCCACATTTTAAGTGTTCAATAGCTATGTGTGGCTAGTGGCTGCTACATCAAAAAAGCTTCAGATCTCTCTCAAAGACTAAGGATTTGGGATTGGGCTGCAGAGAAAAAAAGGGCTTTGGTATACATTGGCTTGATATTATACCTTGAAGAAAAACAAACAAACAAAATCCCTTGAAAACCTTGAATTTATCCTTGCTCATCTGAGGACATTTTCCCCCTGGCTGGCCAAAGTTCAAAGAAAAAAAGAAAACATTTGGGAAGGGTACTCTTGTTGATTTTTGCTGCCATGGGGGATGAAAAAATGTCCAATGTGAAACAGCAAAGGGCTGTATAGATCAAAGTCAACACTTTCAATTGCAGACTTTTTGTCATATGTTTGAGGCTCTTAAGAACGACAATTCATTGCAATTTGCTCTCCTTGAAATTCTTGAGTAGTTTTCGAGAGGAGCCTTCAGTAGAGAACACTGATTGGTGCTTGTTAATCTCGAGGCATGGATGATTTAAAAACGTGTATTGTATAGGGTTTTATAATAATCAATATGTATCACTATCAGAACTTGAGCCAGAAGGCTGAAAAGTTTCTATCTTCCAGTTCACATAAAATGTGATACTTCAATTTTAAAAGATTAGCAATATGATTTACCATGTTAATGTGAATGTAAGAATGTGAATTTCTAAGAATATTAAATAAGAGCATGTAATTTCTTAAACAAATCTAAAATATTTATATAATAGATGTCTGCATGTGTTATTCATGGTGCTCATGCTCACAGGGTGTATTTCCTAGGTCCATCCGCTATAAAAATGATTCTAAATAGTGCTGTGTGTCAGAGACAATTTAAAGCATTGATTTCTTCACTTGATAATCACTTATTACTGGTCCAAAATATCACCAAGCTAAAAACAGAAAACACCTTACAAAGTGATGAACTGCAATGCTCATTTAATAAGACAACATTCAAGTAAATCGAAAAATGCTTTATGTTCTTAACTACAATTATATCTAATTATATTGTTGCTTATAGGTAAAGATATGGAATATAGTATTTACCTATTATTCAGAATCCAAGTGAAATTTATAAAATTTTAACAGTTTGCATTTTGAAGAAACTGACTGTTGAAGGCTTTACACAGTTTGAATTTATATCAGATTAACAAAAATTGCATTTTCTTTGCTGTCTATATTTGTTGCTGTTCTCCAAATGTAACAATATCTTAGAAGATAAGAGGGAAGAAATAGGGAACTTTAGAAAACTCATATTAAATACTTTCCAAATATATTGACTTTGGCCTTCTTAAGCTTTTTCTAATGTGTTTAAAATGCAAAGAATAAGAATATTTAGAAAAGTAACAAAAAGAGGGGAAAGACTTTTGTCAGCAAATGTCAGAATATATAAAGGTTTAACAAAAACAAGATGGTAGGTGTGTAGAAATTGATAGATCAATGTGGTAAAATAGTAAATAAGCTGACCATAATGCATACCTGAAGTTAATATATGATTTAAAAATAATCAAAACCAGAGGTAAACAAATATGTATGAATTATTAAACAAATTGTGCTGTGAAATTTGGCAAAGTATTTGGAAAAAGATCATCACTCCAAAATACAGATCCAAAAAAATTATAGTAGGTCAAAGATATAACTATAAACCTGGGGACATACAGTAGAAGAAAATATGTGAATATTAATTAATCAAAGAAATGAACATTTAAAATTTTATTCCTGAATATCTGTATAATTTGTGACAAAACTAGTTCCAAACATTTCTGATAAAAATATTTCGTTGAATTGAAATACTGAAATTAGTTCTCATGTTACACTATGGAAATTACTGTTACTCCTGGTTAGTTTTACCAAAAGTTTCAATTCTAGAGTGATTCTATTGTCATTAATTTAGACATAGCTCTTGAAAGAAAGGATGATTGCAGAAGGCAGACTGTATGGCACTAAGTAATAGCTATTCTCTTTTTTTAAATATTGATTTTTATGATAATGATAATAATAATCACCAACTTTTAATGAGTAGGTATAAAACATTACTCATTGTTCACATTTCAAAGCAGAGACAGATGAAGTCTGTCACTTTCAAACAATGGGTTATTTTTAAATAGGTGATTGTATGATTTCTTCTAACAATATTTCATCAAACTGGCTTATATTTGTAGATGTAGCCCTATTGCTCCTTTCATGCTAATGTACATTGAGAGTAAAGAGTTTCCTAAAAGCCTTGCACAGACCTGCCTTTTCCTCCCAACCTTCCCTTTCACAGACCTCTTGACAGCTCTCGACGGCTCTCTTTCCCTTTGCTTCCTTTTATTCAACAATCTTTTTTGAGTATCTGGTACATGCCAGGCACTATACTAATTCCCTTCCTTCATCTTTTAATCTCTCTCCAATAGGCAAGGGATGACATGGGAGAAAATTAGTAGTATAGTTATAGTTAGAGATGGAAGTTAGATAGAGGCAGAGGTAGAGTTATTTATTCATAAATAGATGAAATTACGATTTTAATATTAATGTTCCATGGTATACTTTGTAGGAAGATTTAACATATTGTGACCTTGCATTAGGATAACATAGAGATAAATTTCAAATGGGATTGCTAGAAAAAAACTATATACAATTTTCAACATTTTCTCAAAATATTCAGAGGCAGAAGTATAAACCAAAGAGTCTGCCTGGGTGGATCACTTTGAGAATGTACTCTTTCATGCCTGCTATATGATTGCATTTCAGTTTAATATCAAAATGGTCCATGCGTAGCTTCATCATGAAAAATGATATTGGAATTTTGTTGAAAACTGTATAAACAAAACTACTTTTTAATCATATGTACTTCTGCATATTCTTCCACATTTTTCAAGCTGCTAAAGCAATCAGGATTGACTGAAAGTCAGATAACAGAACTACTTAACTTGATAATCTAATTTTAGGCTCAAGTATAAAAGCATCCACTTTCCTTAGTTATCAGTAACTGCTCTGCCTAATTTATTTTTGAGGTTAGTTCTATGACTCCCCTAAACTTAATATTTTATTATAATTAGTTGATGTTCAAAAAAACAGCATTGTTATGAAGGGAAAATACTACCAAGGTTTTATTTATTCCATATGTTGTTTTAGGTTTTCTGGCAAGAACTCTGAATTTCCATTTTATCTATGATAATATTATAATAATAATTCTTATTTACAGTTTAATGGAAATTCAAAATTAGGGTTATACCATACACATTTGCTTACTTTTAGAATTTACTTAAGAAATATCACCCAATCAAGTAATACTTTCTTGAAAAGACTCTCTACTGGAAATTGTAAAAATTTTTTAACTAATTAATTAACACATCCTAATTTAAAAGGATTTGTTGCATTGTTATGGGATTTAGTTGTAGTGTGCGTTGCAGTTTCTTCAACTTTTCAATTTTCCCTTGAATACAACTATTGTAAACGTTTTCTCTTTGAAAGCTTATATAGCAGAACTAATATATGTTGATTTAGTGCTTTTATTGAGATATAATTCACATAATATACAATTCACCCCTTTAGAATGTACAATTCAGTTGTTTTAAATATATTCATAAATGTGTGCAACCTTCACCACTATTGATTTCCAGAACATTTTCATCACCCACAAAGACCCACATAACCATTAGCAGTAACACCCTAATCCCCCATATCTGCATTCTGGCAACCAATACTCTCACTTCTGTCTCTAGATTTGCCTATATAGGAAATTTCATAAAATAGAATCATACACTATGTAGTCTATTATGTCTGACTTCTTTTACATAGCATAATGTTTTCAAGATTCACCTGCATTATAGTATATATCAGTACTTCATTCCTTTGTAAGGCTGAGTAATATATCATTGTATTGTATGATACACACATTTTGTTTATCCATTAATCAGTTGATAGAAATGTGGGTGTTTTCATCTTTTGGCTGTTATGAATAATGCTGCTACGAACATTTGTGTACAAGTTTTTGCGTGAACATGTTTTCAGTTCTCTTCAGTGTATATTTAAAAGAGTAGAATTGCTGGGCCATGTGTTAACATTATGTTTAATATTTTAAGGAACTGCCAAACTGTTTTCCAAAGTGACTGTACCATTTAACATTCCCATCAGCACTGTATGGTGGTTTTGATTTCTCCAAATTCTTACCAACACTTGTCAATATCTGTCTTTTTAATTGTAACCACAGTAACGGGTGTGCATTATTATCTCATTTTGGCATTGATTTACATTTTGCTAATGATTAATGATGCTCAGAAGATTTACATGTGTTTATTGGCCATTTGTATATCTTCTTTGGAGAAAAGTTTATTTGAATACCTTTCATTTTTCTTTTGGAGTTTTTTTTTTTTTTAATTATTGAGTTGTAAGAGTTCTTTATAAATTCTGGATGCTAGTTACATAAAAGATATACAATCTGCAAATAATTCTTTTCATTCTGTAGGTTGTCTTTTTATTTTCTTGATAGTGTCTTTTGAAGTACAAAAGTTATTTTCATGAAGTCTTATTTGTCTGTTTTTTATTTGTCTGTTGATGCTTTAGGTTTTTGCGTCAAGAAATCAATGTCTAATACAAGGTCTTCAAGATTTGCACCCATGTTTTCTTCTAAAAAATGTATAGTTTTAGTTCTTACGTTTAGGTTTTTGATTCATTTTGAGTTAATATTTGTATATGGTATGAGTTAAGAATCCAACTTCATTTTTTTGAATGTGGAAATCAAATTGTTCCAGCAGCATTTGTTGAAAAGACTATTCCTTACCCATTGAACTCTCTTGACATTCATGTCAAAAATTGAGCAAAATGAATAGTTTATTTCGGGAATATAAATTGTGGTCTATTAATCAACATGTCTATCTTCATGATTGTACCACAAACGCTTGATTATTGTAATTGCGTGTTAAGTTTTGCTATCAGAAAGCATTTCTCCAAATTTGTTCCTCCTTTTCAAGATTGTTTTTGCTAATATGGATCTCTTGAATTTCTGAAACAACTTTAGGATCAGCAAGTCAATTTCTTAAAAAAAAATCAGCTCAGATTTTAATAAAAATTGTATTGGATATATAGAACAATTTAGGAAGCATTGCCATTTTAATAATATTAAGTCATCTAATCCATGAACACATATCTTTCAATTTATTTAAATTTTCTTTAATTTCTTGATTTTTTGTAGTTTTAATATACAAGTATTGAACTTCTTTGGTTAAATCGGTTCCTAAATAGTTTATTCATTTAATGTGAATAGAATTGTTTTTAAATTTCAATTTCAAATTTTTCACAGCTAGTTCATAAAAATTGACTTTTCTATGTAGATCTTGTATCCTGCAACCTTATTAAATTGTTTATTAAGTCTAATAGTATTTATGTGTATTTCTTTGGATTTTTTGTATACATTATTTCACCTGTGAATAGAGAGAGTTTTACTTCTTCCCTTCCAATATGAATGTCTTTTATCTCCTTTTCTTGCCTAATATCCTTCTTTGTCTCTAGTAACATTTTTTGTCTTAATGTGTTTTTTGTCTCATGTTAATACAATTACTCCACTCCTCTTTTGATTACTGTTTGCATGGTATCTATTTTTCCATCATTTTGTTTTCAACCAATTTGTATTTTTGAATCTAAAGTGTTTCTCTTGTGGCCAGCGCATAGTTGGATGATTTTTCAATTTATTCTGTCAATCTATATCTTTTGATTGAAGTGTTTAATCTGTTTACATTTAAGGTAATTACCGAGTTAGGACTTGCATTTTTTTTTTATCAATTTTATACACATCAGTGTATACATGTCAATCCCAAGTGCCCAATTCATCACACCCCCACCTCCACCCCCCACGGCTTTCCCCACCTTGGTGTCCATATGTTTGTTCTCTACATCTGTGTCTCAATTTCTGCCCTGCAAACCAGTTCATCTGTACGATTTTTCTAGGTTCCACATATATGCGTTAATACACGATATTTGTTTTCCTGTTTCTGACTTACTTCACTCTGTATGACAGTCTCTAGATCCATCCACAAATGACCCAATTTCGTCCCTTTTTATGGCTGAGTAATATTCCATTGTATATATGTACCACTTCTTCTTTATCCATTCGTCTGTCGATGGGCATTTAGGTTGCTTCCATGACCAAGCTATTGTAAATAGTGCTGCAGCGAACATTGGGGTGTGTGTGTCTTTTTGAATTGTAGTTTTCTCTAGGTATATGCCCAGTAGTGGGATTGCTGGATCATATGGTAATTCTATTTTTAGTTTTTTAAGGAACCTCCATACTGTTCTCCATAGTGGCTGTATCAATTTACATTCCCACCAACAGTGCAAGAGGGTTCCCTTTTCTCCACACCCTCTCCAGCATTTGTTGTTTGTAGATTTTCTGATGAAGCCTGTTCTAACTGGTGTGAGGTGATACCTCAGTGTAGTTTTGATTTGCATTTCTCTAATAATTAGTGATGTTGAGCAGCTTTTCATGTGCTTCTTGGCCGTCTGTATGCCTTCTTTGGAGAAATGTCTATTTAGGTCTTCTGCCCACTTTTGGGTTGGGTCGTTTGTTTTTTTAATATCGAGCTGCATGAGCTGTTTATATATTTTGGAGATTAATCCTTAGTCCGTTGATTCGTTTGCAAATATTTTCTCCCATTCTAAGGGTTGTCTTTTCATCGTGTTTATGGTTTCCTTTGCTGTGCAAAAGCTTTGAAGTTTCATTAGGTCCCATTTGTCTATTTTTGTTTTTATTTCCATTACTCTACGAGGTGAGTCAAAAAAGATCTTGCTGTGATTTATGTCAAAGAGTGTTCTTCCTATGTTTTCCTCTAAGACTTTTATAGTGTCTGGTCTTACATTTAGGTCTCAAATCCATTTTGAGTTTATTTTTTTTGTATGGTGCCAGGGAGTGTTCTAATTTCATTCTTTTACATGTAGCTGTCCAGTTTTCCCAGCACCACTTATTGAAGAGACTGTATTTTCTCCATTGTATATCCTTGCCTCCTTTGTCATAGATTAGTTAACCATAGGTATGTGGGTTTACCTCTGGGCTTTCTATCTTGTTCCATTGATCTATATTTCTGTTTTTGTGCCAGTACCATATTGTCTTGATTACTGTAACTTTGTAGTATAGTCTGAAGTCAGGGAGTCTGATTCCTCCAGCTCCGTTTTTTTCCCTCAAGACTGCTTTGGCTATTCGGGGTCTTTTGTGTCTCCATACAAATTTTAAGAGTTTTTGTTCTAGTTCCGTAAAAAATGCCATTGGAAATTTGATAGGGATTGCATTGAATCTGTAGATTGCTTTGGGTAGTACAGTCATTTTCACAATATTGATTCTTCCAATACAAGAACATGGTATATCTCTAGCATCTGTTTAATTTCTTTCATCAGTGTCTTATAGTTTTCTGCATACAGGTCTTTTGTCTCCCTAGGTTGGTTTATTCCTAGGTATTTTACTGTTTTTGTTGCAATGGTAAATGGGAGTGTTTCCTTAATTTCTCTTTCAGATTTTTCGTTGTTAGTGTATAGGAATGCAAGAGATTTCTGTGCATTAATTTTGTATCCTGCAACTTTACCAAATTCATTGATTAGCTCTAGTAGTTTTCTGGTGGCATCTTTAGGATTCTCTATGTATAGTATCATGTCATCTGCAAACAGTGAGAGGTTTACTTCTTGCTTTCCAATTTGTATTCATTTTATTTATTTTTCTTTTCTGATTGCTGTGGCTAGGACTTCCAAAAATATGTTGAATAATAGTGATGAGAGTGGACATCCTTGTCTTTTTCCTGATCTTAGAGAAAATGCTTTCAATTTTTCACCATTGAGAATGATGTTTGCTGTGGGTTTGTTGTATATAGCCTTTATTATGTTGAGGTAGGTTCCGTCTATGCCCACTTTCTGGAGAGTGTTTATCATAAATGGGTGTTGAATTTTGTCAAAAGCTTTTTCTGCATCTATTGAGATGATCATATGGTTTTTATTCTTCAATTTGTTAATATGGTGTATCACATTGATTGATTTGCGTATATTGAAGAATCCTTGCATCCCTGGGGTAAATCCCACTTGATCATGGTGCATGATCCTTTTAATGTGTTGTTGGATTCTGTTTGCTAGTATTTTGTTGAGGATTTTTGCATCTATATTCATCAGTGATATTGGTCTGTAATTTTCTTTCTTTGTAGTGTCTTTGTCTGGTTTTGGTATCAGGGTGATGGTGGCCTCATAGAATGAGTTTGGAAGTGTTCCTTCCTCTGCAATTTTTTGGAAGAGTTTGAGAAGGATTGGTGTTAGCTCTTCTCTAAATGTTTGATAGAATCCACCTGTGAAGCCATCTGGTCCTGGACTTTTGTTTGTTGGAAGATTTTTAATCACAGTTTCAATTTCATTACTTGTGATTGGTCTGTTCATATTATCTATTTCTTCCTGGTTCAGTCATGGAAGGTTATACCTTTCTAAGAATTTGTCCACTTCTTCCAGGTTGTCCATTTTATTGGCATAGAGGTGCTTGTAGTAGTCTCTTAGGATGCTTTGTATTTCTGCGGTATCTGTTGTAACTTCTCCTTTTTCATTTCTAATTTTATTGATTTGAGTCCTCTCCCTCTTTTTCTTGATGAGTCTGGCTAATGGCTTATCAATTTTGTTTATCTTCTCAAAGAACCAGCTTTTAGTTTTATTGATCTTTGTTATTGTTTTCTTTGTTTCTATTTCATTTATTCCTGTTCTGATCTTTATGATTTCTTTCCTTCTGCTAACTTTGGGTTTTGTTTGTTCTTCTTTCTCTAGTTCCTTTAGGTGTAACGTTAGATTGTTTATTTGAGATTTTTCTTGTTTCTTGAGGTAGGCTTGTACAGCTATAAACTTCCCTCTTAGAACTGCTTTTGCTGCCTCCCATAGGTTTTGTATCGTTATGTTTTCATTGTCATTTGTCTCTAGGTAGTTTTTGATTTTCTCTTTGATTTCTTCAGTGAACTCTTGGTTATTTAGTAACGTATTGTTGAGCCTCCATATGTTTGTGTTTTTTACGTTTTTTCCCTGTAATTGATTTCTAATCTCATAGCGTTGTGGTCAGAAAAGATGATTGATATGATTTCAATTTTCTTAAATTTACTGAGGCTTGATTTATGACCCAAGATGTCCCATGTGCACTTGAGAGGAAAGTGTAATCTGCTGTTTTTGGATGGAATGCCCTATAAATATCAATTAAACCTATCTGTTCTATTGTGTCATTTAAAGCTTCTGTTTCCTTATTTATTTTCATTTTGGATGATCTGTTCATGGGTGTAAGTGAGGTGTTAAAGTCCCCCACTATTACTGTGTTACTGTCGATTTCCTCTTTTACAGCTGTTAGCAGTTGCCTTATGTACTGTGGTGCTCCTATGTTGGGTGCATATATATTTATAATTGTTATATCTTCTTCTTGGATTGATCCCTTGATCATGTAGTGTCCTTATTATGATTATGTAGTGTCCTTCCTTGTCTCTTGTAGCATTCTTTATTTTAACGTCTATTTTATCTGATATGAGTATTGCTACTCCAGCTTTCTTTTGATTTCCATTTGCGTGGAATATCTTTTTCCATCCCCTCACTTTCAGTCTGTATGTGTCCCTAGGTCTGAAGTGGGTCTCTTATAGACAGCATATAGATGGGTCTTGTTTTTGTATCCATTCAGCAAGCCTGTGTCTTTTGGTTGGAGCATTTAATCCATTTGCATTTAAGGTAATTATTGATATGTATGTTTTTATGACCATTTTCTTAATTGTTATGGGTTTGTTTTTGTAGGTCCTTTTCTTCTCTTGTGTTTCCCACTTAGAGAAGTTCCTTTAGCATTTGTTGTAGAGCTGGTTTGGTGGTGCTGAATTCTCTTAGCTTTTGCTTGTCTGTAAAGCTTTTGATTTCTCCATCGAATCTGAATGAGATCCTTGCCAAGTAGAGTAATCTTGGTTGTAGGTTCTTCCCTTTCATCACTCTAAGTATATCATGCCACTCCCTTCCTTTTGATTGAAGTGTTTAAGCTGTTTACATTTAAGGTAATTACCAATTTAGGACTTGCATTTTTAATTTTACTATTTGTTTTCAATATGTCTTACGTATTTTTGTTCCTTTGTTCCTCCATTGCTATCCTCTTTTTTGTTAAATGACTATTTTAACAAATTTCATTACTTTTATTATATTTTTGAGTTATTTTCTTAGTGGTTACTTTGGGGATTTTAATGAACAATGCAGTTTATAACAATCTAGTTCTGATTAACACAAACCTAATTTTAATAGGGTATAAAAACTGCTCCTATATAGTTCCATTCTCTCTCCCCTCCATAGTGCTGTTATTGTCATACGAATTATGTCTTTATATATTGTATGTCAATCAAAAGATTTATAGTTATTGTTTTATACAGTTCTCTTTTAAATCAAATGGGAGAAAAATTTACAAATAGGAAATAAATTATATTATCTTTTATATTTACCTATGCATTTATTTCACCAGCATTTGAGATACTCTCCAGTGTCCTTTTATTTCAGTCTGAAGGCCTCCCTTTATTATTTCTTGTAAGGCAGGTTTTCTAGTAATGGAATCTCTCATTTAAAAACAAAGCTGGGGGGCTTCCCTGGTGGCCCAGTGGTTGAGAATCTGCCTGCCAATGCAGGGGACACGGGTTCGAGCCCTGGTCTGGGAAGATCCCACATACCATGGAGCAACTAAGCCCGTGAGCCACAGCTGCTGAGCCTGCGCGTCTGGAGCCTGTGCTCCGCAATGGGAGAAGCCGCGATAGTGAGAGGCCCGCGCACCGCGGTGAAGAGTGGCCCCCGCTCGCCACAACTAGAGAAAGCCCTTGCACAGAAACGAAGACCTAACACAGCCAAAAATAAATAAATAAATAAATAAATAATAAAAATAAAGGAATTCCTTTAAAAAAAAAAGCTGGGAATGTCTTAATTTGTTTTTCATTGTTGAAAGATAGTTTTACAAGGCAAAGAATTCTTGGTTGAAGTAATTTTCTTTCTACAGTTTGAACACTTCTGGCCTTTACAGTTTCTGATGGGAAGTCCATTGTCAATCTTATTAAGGATTCTTTGTACAGGATGAGTCATATGTCTCTTGCTACTTTCAAGATTCTCTCTTGGTCTTTGTCTTTCAAGTGTTTGATTATGTTGTGGTTAGGTGTTTATTAGAGTTCATTCAGCTTCTCAGATGTGTATATTAATGTATTTTACCAAATTTGGGGCTGGTTTTGGTGATTATTTCTTCAGATATTATTTCTTTTTTATCTTCTGCTTCTCGGATTCCCATTATGAATATATTGGTCCATCTGATGGTGTTGCACAGGTGTCTTCATTTTTCTTCATTCTTTTTTAGTTCTTTTCCACCTATAGACAATTTTATTTGACCTATCTTTAAGTTTGTTGGTTCTTCTTCATGTGCCAATCTTCTGATGATAGTCTTCAGTGAATTTTTCATTTCAGTTATCATACTTTTCAATACCAGATTATCTACTTGTTTCTTTTTACAATTTCTACCTCTTTATTGATATCCTTTATTAAGTGAGACATTATTCCCATGCTTTAAAAAAAATTCTTTAGACATAATTTCCTTTCATTCTTTGAACATATTTAAAGTAGATGCTTAAAGTCTGTATCTAATAAGTCCAATGTCCGCACTTTCTCAGGGACAGCTTCTATTTATAGCTTTTATTCCTATGAATAAGTCATAATTTCTTATTTCTTTGTATGTTTTATAATTTTTTTGAAAACTGGCTATTTAAAATAGTACAATGTGGCAACTCTAGAAATCAGATTCTCCCCCATCCCCAGGATATTTTTTGTTGTTGCTGACAGTTGTATTTTTTGTTTGTTTATTTAATTACTTTTCTTAACTAATTCTCTAAACTGTGTATTCTTTATTATGCATGGTCACTGAAGTATTTACCTGAATAGCTAACTGGTAAGCTAATGATTGGGCAGTGCTTTCTTTAAATGCCTGGAACTATAAATCTCCTAGTTTTTGCTGAGAAGATTTTTGTGTCTATTGAGCCATGCCTTCAACACTCAGCCAGGCACTTTACACCTCTACCCTTAGCCTTTACTTCTGCTCATACAGAACCTCAATATCAGCCAAAGGCAAAAGTTGAGGGCTTTCTCAGGTCCTTCCTGAGAATGTAATCAGGGCTACCCTTATGTGTTTGTAGTTATCCAAGAATATATTGTGGCTTATCAAAGGCCTTGTTGAAATTCATTCCCCACCTTTTCTTTTAAGCTTTTTGGTAAGTCTATTATGTACTCCCTGTTATCCATCACCTCAGGAAGCAGAAATGTCAAAACACTTGCCTGTAATTGTTTTCAACATCAGCTCTCTGGGAGAAGGCTTTTAGCGCTGGGTGAGCTCTGTATCAGCTTAAAAGTAAGTCTTACAGGGGACCACAAAACAGGTAATATAATGAAAACCCTTTGGGAATGAGGCTTTTCAAATAACTTCAATTCCATTCTACTCTCTCCAGGGGTTACCAAACTGCCCCAGGAATATGGGTTGTTATTTTTCAAGGCTACTACTGAAGTGAAGGGTTGAGAATGAGTCTAGCGTAAGCTAAAACATGACAAATCTTGCTGTTCTTTTAGAGGTAAAATTGTTTTTCTTGAATAAACCTTCTCTGGATTGCTTAAAGACTTTGGTTAGCTTCAAGAGTTCTGAAAAAAATTGGTTCTGATATTTTGGCCAGTGTTTTCTTTGTTTTCATGGAAGAGAGGATTTTGAAAATTTCTTACTCTACAGTGTTAGCTGGCACCAGTCCTGGAATCAGTTTTAGGTGTGATTACATTTATTGAATACGTTTCATCTGATTATAGTATTAAAAATACAATACAGTCTATTTTCCTACTAGTTAAACTATACCATTAGAAATAAGAAGTTAAAATAATAACAACCTTTAATGGAGGGCATAATTCTGAATTCTTTATCTCTTTTAGTCCTCACATGGTAAATGTTATCTTCAGTTTACAGATGAAGAAACAAAGGTCAAAATACTATATATTTACCATTTCACAGATAGTCGAAGCAAGATTTTGAACCTAATTCTCTATACCTTCAATTCCCATTGTTTCAACCATCAAAATTTAATTATAAATCTCCGTACTTAAAAATCTTATATCTTGTGAAGTATAGTGACAATATAAAATTTAGCTTTAAACAAAATATCTGACAGTATGTTGGGTGCTCAGTATTCTGTGAACAGTTTTCAATTGTGAAATGGGGAAATAAAACAACTGGACTATGTTTATGTTATGATAATAAATTCTATTATTTTACTAGCTAAAAATACTCTTATTATCGTGTTCACTGATATATATCTAATGCCTAGGTTAGTGTCTGGCTCATAATGAATTAATATTGATTACTCAATCATGCATTAATGGCATCATATAGAGTATTTAATTATTAATAAATAATTGTTTACTGAATTTATTTTCATTATTTGTAGATTGAATATGTTACAACAATACAGTATATTAGCGAAAATTTTTTCATAATGAGCTGAGATCTATGGTTCAACAAATATTCATGTTTTATGGTACCAAGTAATATGGATTCCTTACAACAGCATAGAATAAAAAGTACAGATTTATCAAAATTTGAGAATGTGTGTAAAAATAACATCAGAGAGAAAGTTGATGTAAAAATACGCTTACTGAGGTTATAGGATATATAAAATTTTTTCAGAAGGTAAAACAGAATATAGGTTAAGTATCATTAACAGAAATGGTGAAGTTAAATCAATAACAACTGCTTTTTTTCCTAATATTCCTTGGAATTGTATATATTTTGAGGTTATTTACACACAAAAAAATAAATTTTAAATAATTTTGACATCACTTATATTTAAGAAAGAAAATATTCACATTTAAAGTCAATTTTATAGATTGAAGTTAGTTTATTGAAAGGTTTTTTTTCTGATATTCATAGCTGATCTGTCATGATCATTGAAAATGACATTTTTTCTAAATAAACGGTCAATTCAAGGATAGATTCATACATCTCATTATGATAAATTCCTCACAAATAAAATAAAATAATGACAGGGTAAAGATTACGAGAAATCTTGATATAATTCTTATACAGTATATCTTGGTCTGAAAATTATGTATAAAACAAGCAGAATCAACAGAACTAGAACAAAAGTAGATTGTTACAAAATAAACCTTATATTAAATTTTTATTACTAGAAATTTATCCTTAATTTTTACTTAAACTAACAATACTTTAATATCTTGAAAGAAATCCCTAATTTTTCTTATAAAATTTAATTTGCACATTTTAGACATATAGAACACCTAATACATGTAGGGAATTTGGTTCCATTTGGATAGCTAATCTCATTCTTTATCTCTGCTGTTTCAGTAACATAAGAAAAGTCTCCTGTCCACCAGGGAAAATTTTATAAGACTACTTTTCTTTGTAAATACAGATCTTCTACTGTATCAGGCTTCTACTGATAATCAAACAAGCTTTAAGGATTATGGAAATGATAGGCCTTTAATATAGTTTGAGATACTTTTAGAAATTTTCCACATGAAACAATTTATTGTTATCACTATAATTAAATCTAGATTTTAGAATAATAAAAATCTGAGATACAATTAGGAAAGACATATTTTAAGTATTTTTAAATTGATTCAATTTGACTAGTTTATTAAGAATTTAGCTATCTAACTGGTTCATAATTTTTATACGACTAAAGTTTCCAAGAATGATATCCATTCAGGTGGTAATAAGAAATTAGGTTACATTTTCTAATTCAATCTTTAAGTTTTTTTTTTTTTTTAACTTAAATTTTATAGTCACATAAATAATCCAGGTAATTCATACCAAATAACATTTTTCCTTCAGGTGTTTGAAAGAAAAGAGAATGTCAAACCTATTAGTGTTTGCTTTAAGTAAGCAAGCAGGTAGAAAACTGGTAGAAATGCTTTTAGAATTATGCCTTAGTAACTGCAAATTAACTTCTGAATATTAATTTGGCTATTAGATTTGCATATATACTTGGATATATAAATATAGATGATACAGATATATAGATACAGATACAGATATAGATATAGATAGATGGATGCAAATTTTATCAATCTTTCTGAGAGTTGCATACCTCCTCTGTTTTCAAAGTCAATTTATTAACAGGTTTCTAGTGAATATTTGTGACCAACACTTTGGATAGCACCTAAGATTACTAGAACAATAATCAAACAGATTACAGCAACTTTCTGTTTGTATTAGTTTCTTATTGCTGCTGTAACAAATTACCACAATCTTAATGTTTTAAAACAGAATAAGTTTATTATTTTACAGTGCCAGAGAGCAGAAGTCCAAAATGCACTTGGAAAAAATCAAGGCATTGATAGGACTGCGTAGCATTCTGGAGCCTCTAAAGGAGAATCCATTTTCTTGCCTTTTCGCAGTTTCTAAAGGCTACCAGCATTCCTTGGCTCATGACTTCTTACCATTTTCAAAGCCAGCAAAGGCTGGTTCAGTGTTTCTCACAATGTCATCGCTCTGGTTTTGACTCTTCTTCCTCCCTTTCCCCCATTTGAGGGCCCTCGTGACAACGTTGGGTCCACTGGGATAATCCAGGATAATTCCTTTAAGATCATCTGATTAACAAACTTAATTCCACCTACAACCTTACTTCTCCCTTGCCATGTATTATATAACATAATAAAGATTCCAAGGATTAGGATTTAGACATCTTGAGGATAGAAGATTTTATTCTGCCTACCACACCACACTTTACTGTTTGAAAAGCAACTTTTAATGCTGTAACCATGCTTAAAAGATGTCTAAACATTTTTAACAAAGGAGTTTCAATAACTTTGACCTTTCAGATATATCCAAGAAAACTGAGAACTATTTTGGAAATTGGGGTGATTTCTGACATTCCAGGTTCATTCAGGTTTTTAGGATATTAAATCCTGGTTGATTTTAAATGACCCATTCCACAATTTTCAACCTGACTTGGTGTAAAGATATTTCCTTGCATCAGCATTTCAAATTATAAACATATCTTTCTTCTTAGCAAAAACCCATTTAGCCTCTTAAAGGTACAGTTTCCTCATTTGTAAAATATAAATACCATTACGCAACTACTTCATAGCGTGTGGTGAGGATTTAATGAATTAATGCATACAAAGAACTTAGCACTGTCCTTTGGACATTGAAGATGTTCAGTATTATGCTAATATAATAACAGTTTTGTTATTTTCCCATTTTTATTATTTTTATGGATGCAAATTATACTGGATGCCTGCTTAGCCTTTAGGCAAAACTCGTTTTATTTTATTTTTATTCCAAATATAAATTAATAAAAGAGGTGCTGCTTGTTTTCATCAATCCATGAAATATTTTTTCTATGAATTTTAAAAATAAAGCTTCATGTGTAATTATATTCTTTTATCATTGTCAGTATTTTCAGGCGTATATGTCAAGTTAAAAAGCAAGAGAGATACTTCTTAATGAGTTTATCAAAGAAGCTTATAACTTGAATATGTTTTGAACCCTCTATTCTTATACTTAAGTACAATTAACCTTTACCTTTAACTAAGCTAACTTCTCTGTTAATTAGTGTCTAACTCTAAAGGTGATAAGGAGGTAGCAAGGTTAATTTGCATATTTTGCATATTTTAAAATCTAAACAAATCTTGATAGAAATTAATAGATGTATGCGTATAAATCTAAGGTTATAGCAACTCCCTCATACCCACATATGTTTTATTAAAATCGTAGGGACATTCTTCCTTTACTTGTTTTTCTTAGTCTTCAAACTTGTGTGTAAACTCCTTATAAATAGTCTCAACTTGACTGTTAGTTATAAATAGGAATATCTTTTTAAGAATTAGGCAGTAACATTTGCATTTTAACATCCATGGGAACGCTATATTGTGTCTGAATTAATAATCTGACACTAAACATTAAACAGTATTTTCTTTCTTATCTCATCCTTTGATACTTTTTAGCATATGAAGTGTTTTGAGGAAAGATGTGGAACATGTAAATTAATTGTCTTTTTTTACCCTTCAATGATAATTAGGGTATTTATTAAATTCCCTGAAGTCATATGACACACATCTAAACTCAAACTAAATTCTCTGCCTCTTGTAGGCTTTATGTATGACATTATGATAATCCAGATTCTATTTTTTTTAAATGACAAAATGAATTTATAAATCAACACAGACACATGGATTACCATAATTTTATAAAGAAAGAGAAAATTGTTACAATTGTGGCGTATGGCTTGTTTGACATTCCTTGCAGCTAAACAATTTATCACCTTTTACACAGACTATTGTCAGAGGTAGTGAAGGATTGCTGGGAAAACGGCATTTTCTCAATGCTTTGGAGTTTAAATTATTCCTCAAAGACACAGTTCCTGCAGTGGAGTATGTGGCTTTGTTGCCACTTGACCAACAGACTGCACCTTGCATGGGAAAAATTTGTCTCATTCTTTTCACATGTGATGCAAATACTGCTTTTTAAATATTTTTTTTAATTTTTTAATCACAAATGATTAGTAATAGCTTAGAGGAAAACACATACGCTGTTGAATTATTTCTATCTTTTATTCTTCACCATATATAAGTTGTACTAAGAGAGTTGCAATATATTTACAAAGGTACTTATTTATTTTTTTTGACTTTATCTTTTTTTAGAATTTTTATTGGAGTTTAGTTGATTTACAATGTTGTGTTAGTTTTGGGTGTACAGCAAAGTGAATCAATTATACATATACGTATATCCACTCTTTTTTAGCTTCTTTTCCCATATAGGCCATTACAGAGTATTGAGTAGATTTTCCTGTGCTATACAGTAGTTCCTTATTAGTTATCTTTTTTTTAATATAGTAGTGTGTATATGTCAATCCCAATCTCCTAATTTATCCCTCCCCCCCCTTTCCCCCCTGGTAACCATAAGTTTGTTTTCTACATCTGTGACTCTATTTCTGTTTTGTAAATAAGTTCATTTGTACCTTTTTTTTTTTAGATTCCATATATAAGCAATATCATATATTTTTCTCTGTCTGACTTACTTCACTCAGTATGACAATCTCTAGGTCCATCCATGTTGCTGCAAATGACATTATTTTGTTCTTTTTTATGGCTGAGTAATATTCCATTGTATATATGTATCACATCTTCTTTATCCACTCCTCTGTTGACGGACATTTAGGTTGCTTCCATGTCTTGGCTATTGTAAATAGTGCTGCAATGAACATTGGGGTGCATGTATCTTTTTGAATTATGGTTTTCTCTGGAAATATATCTCATTCTTTTCACATGTGATGCAAATATTGATTTTAATGATCATGATGCATATGAACAGTTTTGCATTGAAGAAGGAATGAGAGTACATAAATAGAAAAGTAGTTCTTCAAGATCATATAGTTAGTTTATGAAGGCCCAAAACCCAGATGAGTCAATAACACATGCTCAGGAAGTTCTATGTTCTTTCAGTTATATAGACTTTCCCCTGAGAAGTCTGAGAGAAAAATAAATAGATAGTCTGAGAGTCTGAGAGAAAAATAAAGTCTGAGAGAAAAATAAATAGATAGATGATAGATAGATTTTAGCAGCTCCATTGGGATATAATTTACATACCATAAAATTTACCCACTTAAAATATACAATTTAATGGGTTTTATATCTTCACAGAGTTGTGCAACCATAATCACAATCTAACTTTAGAACATTTTTGTCACCCAAGAAAAAAACCTATACCCATTAGCAGTCACTCCCAATTGTTCTACTCCATGCCCCTTGTTATAAACAACCATTAATCTACCTTCTGTCCCTATTGATTTGCCTACTCTGGATATTTAATATAAATGAAATTATTTACTTGGGATCTAATTGTCTTCTTTCACTTAGAATAATAGTTTCAAGGTTCATCTCTCTGGAGTATGTATATCAGTACCTCAATTCCTGGCTTTTTAATATTGTAGTATAAAAACATGACATAAAACATGACACCACCTTTAGCATTTTAAAATGTACAGTCCCGTAGTGTTTTATTGATGAATAATATCTCATAGTATGGATTACCACAAATTGTTTACCCAGTTAACACTTGATGGGTATTTGTTTTTTTCCCACTTTTTGGCTATTATGAATAATGCTGCTATCACCAACTGTATATACATTATTTTAACCTCTTTATTGGAGTATAATTGCTTTACAATGGTGTGTTAGTTTCTGCTTTATAAGAAAATGAATCAGCTAAACAAATACATATATCCCCATATCTCCTCCCTCTTGCATCTCCCTCCCATCCTTCCTATCCCACCCCTCTAGGTGGTCACAACGTACTGAGCTGATCTCCCTGTACTATGTGGCTGCTTCCCACTAGCTATCTATTTTACATTTGGTAGTGTATATATGTCCATATCACTCTCTCATGTCGTCCCAGCTTACCTTTCCCACTCTCCGTGTCCTCAAGTCCATTATCTACATCTGCATCTTTATTCCTGTCCTGCCCCTAGGTTCTTCAGAACCTTTTTTTTTTTTTTTTAGATTCCATATACATGTGTTAGCTTATGGTATTTGTTTTTCTCTTTCTGACTTACTTCACTCTGTATGAGAGACTCTAGATCCATCCACCTCACTACAAATAACTCCATTTCGTTTCTTTTTATGGCTCAGTAATATTCCATTGTATATATGTGCCACATCTTCTTTATCCATTCATCTGTCTATGGACACTTAGGTTGCTTCCATGTCCTGGCTATTGTAAATAGAACATAGAACATTGCAATGAACATTGTGGTACATGACTCTTTTTGAATTATGGATTTCTCAGGGTATATGTCCAGTAGTGGGATTGCTGGGTCAAATGGTATTTCTATTTTTAGTTTTTAAAGGAACCTCCATACTGTTTTCCATAGTGGCTGTATCAATTTACATTCCCACCAACAGTGCAAGAGTGTTCCCTTTCCTCCACACCCTCTCCAGAATTTATTGTTTGTAGATTTTTTGATGATGGCCATTCTGACCAGTATGAGATGATATCTCATTGTAGTTTTGATTCTCATTTCTCTAATGATTAGTAATGTTAGCATTCTTTCATGTGTTTGTTGGCAATCTGTATATCTTCTTTGGAGAAATGTCTATTTAGGTCTTCTGCCCATTTTTGGATTGGGCTGTTTGTTTCTTTGTTATTGAGCTGCATGAGCTGCTTGTAAATCTTGGAGATTAATCCTTTGTCAGTTGCTTCATTTGCAAATATTTTCTCCCATTCTGAGGGTGGTCTTCTGGTCTTGTTTATGGTTTCCTTTGCTGTGCAAAAGCTTTTAACTTTCATTAGGTCCCCTTTGTTTATTTTTGTTTTTATTTCTATTTCTCTAAGAGGTGGGTCAAAAAGGATCTTGCTGTGATTTATGTCATAGAGTGATCTGCCTATGTTTTCCTCTAAGAGTATTATAGTGTCTGACCTTACATTTAGGTCTTTAATCCATTTTGAGCTTATTTTAGTGTATGGCATCAGGGAGTGTTCTAATTTCATTCTTTTACATGTAGCTGTCCAGTTTTCCCAGCACCCCTTATTGAACAGGTGGTCTTTTCTCCATTGTATATTCTTGCCTCCTTTATCAAACATAAGGTGACCATATGTGTATGGGTTTATCTCTGGGCTTTCTATCCTGTTGCTTTGATCTATATTTCTGTTTTTATGCCAGTACCATACTGTCTTGATTACTAAAGCTTTGTAGTATAGTATGAAGTCAGGGAGCCTAATTCCTCCAGATCCGTTTTTCTTTCTCAAGATTGCTTTGGCTATTTGGGGTCTTTTGTGTTTCCATACAAATTGTGAAAATTTTTGTTCTAGGTCTGTGAAAAATGCCAATGGTAGTTTGATAGGGATTGCATTGAATCTGTAGATTGCTTTGGGTAATATAGTCATTTTCAAAATGTTGATTCTTCCAATCCAAGAACACGGTGTATCTCTCCATCTGTTGGTATCATCTTTAATTTCTTTCATCAGTGCCTTATAGTCTTCTGCATACAGGTCTTTTGTCACCTTAGGTAGGTTTATTCCTAGGTAATTTTTTCTTTTTGTAGCAGTGGTAAATGGGAGTGTTTCCTTAATTTCTCTTTCAGATTTTTCATCATTAGTGTATAGGAATGCAAGAGATTTCTGTGCAATAATTTTGTATCCTGCTACTTTACCGAATTCATTGATTAGCTCTAGTAGTGTTCTAGTAGCATCATTAGGATTCTCTATGTATAGTATCATGTCATCTGCAAACAGTGAGAGCTTTACTTCTTCTTTCCCGATTTGGATTCCATTTATTTATTTTTCTTCTTTGATTGCTGTGGCTAAAACTTCCAAAACTATGTTGAGTAATAGTGGTGAGAGTGGACAACCTGTTTTGTTCCTGATCGTAGAGGAAATGGTTTCAGTTTTTCACCACTGAGAGTGATGTGGGCTGTGGGTTTGTTATATATGGCCTTTATTATGTTGAGGAAAGTTCCCTCTACGTCTACTTTCTGGAGGTTTTTATCATAAATGTGTGTTGAATTTTGTCAAAAGCTTTCTCTGCATCTATTGAGATGATCATATGGATTTTCTCCTTCAATTTGTTAATATGGTGTATCACATTGATTGATTTGCATATATTGAAGAATCCTTGCATTCCTGGGATAAACCCCACTTGATCATGGTGGATTTTAATGTGCTGTTGGATTCTGATTGCTGGTATTTTGTTGAGGGTTTTTGCATCTAGGTTCATCAGTGATATTGGCCTGTAGTTTTCTTTCTTTGTGACATATTTGGTGTGGGTATCAGGGTGATGCTGGCCTCATAGAATGAGTTTGGGAGTGTTCCTCCCTCTGCTATATTTTGGAAGAGTTTGAGAAGGATAGGTGTTAGCTCTTCTCTAAATGTTTGATAGAATTCGCCTGTGAAGCCATCTGGTCCTGGGCTTTTGTTTGTTGGAAGATTTTTAATCACAGCCTCAATTTCAGTGCTTGTGATTGGTCTGTTTATATTTTCTGTTTCTTCCTTGTTCAGTCTCAGAAGGTTGTGCATTTCTAAGAACTTGTCCACTTCTTCCAGGTTGTCCATTTTATTGGCATGCAGTTGCTTGTAGTAATCTCTCATGATGCTTTCTATTTCTGCATTGTCAGTTGTTACTTCTCCTTTTACATTTCTAATTCTATTGATTTGTGTCTTCTCCCATTTTTTCTTGATAAGTATGGCTAATGTTTTATCAATTTTGTGTATCATCTCAAAGAACCAGGTTTTAGTTTTATTGATCGTTGCTATCATTTCCTTCATTTCTTTTTCATTCATTTCTGATCTGATCTTTATGATTTCTTTCCTTCTGCTAACTTTAGGGTCTTTTTGTTTTTCTTTCTCTAGTTGCTTTAGGTGTAAGGTTAGGTTGTTTATTCGAGATGTTTCTTGTTTCTTGAAGTAAGATTGTACTGCTATTAACTTCCCTCCTAGAACTGCTTTTGCTGCATCCCAAAGGTTTTGGGTCATTGTGTTTTCATTGTCATTTGTTTTTCGGTATTTTTTGATTTCCTCTTTGATTTCTTCAGTTGATCTCTTGGTTATTTCGGAGTGTATTGTTAGAGTCCCTGTGTTTGTATTTTTTACAGATTTTTTTTTCCTGTAATTGATATCTAGTCTCATAGCATTGTAGTTGGAAAAGATACTTGATACAATTTCAATTTTCTTAAATTTACCAAAGCTTGATTTGTGACCAAAGATATGATCTATCCTGGAGAATGTTCCATGAGCACTTGAGAAGAAAGTGTATTCTGTTGTTTTTGGATGGAATGTCCTATAAATATCAATGAAGTCCATCTTGTTTAATGTATCATTTAAAGCTTGTGTTTCCTTATTTATTTTCATTTTGGATGAAATATCCATTGGTGAAAGTGTGGTGTTAAATTCCCCTACGATTATTGTGTTACTGTTGATTTCCTCTTTTATGGCTGTTAGCATTTGCCTTATGCATTGAGGTACGACTATGTTGGGTGCATAAATATTTATAATTGTTATATCTTCTTCTTGGATTGATCCTTTAATCATTATGTAGTATCCTTCTTTGTCTCTTGTAATCGTTTTTATTTTAAAGTCTTTTTTGTCTGATATGAGAATTGCTACTCCAGCTTTCTTCTGATTTCCTTTTGATTGGAATATCATTTTCCGTCCCCTCACTTTCAGTCTGTTTGTGTCCTTAGGTCTGAAGTGGCTCTCTTGTGGACAGCATATATATGGGTCTTGTTTTTGTATCCATCCTGCCTGTCTGTGTCTTTTGGTTGGAGCATTAATCCATTTACATTTAAGGTAGTTATCAATATGTATGTTCCTATTCCCATTTTCTTAATTGTTTTGGGTTTGTTATTGTAGGTCTTTTCCTTCTCTTGTGTTTCCTGCCTGGAGAAGTTCCTTTATCATTTGTTGTAAAGCTGGTTTGGTGGTCCTGAATTCTCTTACCTGTTACTTGTCTGTAAAGGTTTTAATTTCTCTGTCGAATCTGAATGAGATCCTTGCTGGGTAGAGTAACCTTGGTTGTAGATTTTTCGCTTTCATTACTTTAAATATATCCTGCCACTCCCTTCTGGCTTGCCTAGTTTCTGCTGAAAGATTAGCTGTTATCCTTATGGGGATTCCCTTGTATGTTATTTGTTGTTCTTCCCTTGCTGCTTTTAATATTTTTTATTTGTATATAATTTTTGATAGTTTGATTAATATGTGTCTCAATGTGTTTCTCCCTGGATTTATCCTGTATGGGACTCTCTGCACTTCCTGTACTTGACTGTCTATTTCCTTTTCCATATTAGCATAGTCTTCAACTTTAATCTCTTCAAATATTTTCTCAGTTCCTTTCTTTTTCTTTTCATCTTCCGGGACCCGTATAATTCGAGTGGTGGTGCATTTAATATTGTCCCAGAAGTCTCTGAGACTGTCCTCAATTCTTTTCATTCTTTTTTCTTTAGCCTGCTCTGTGGTAGTTATTTCCACTAGTTTATCTTCCAGGTCACTTATCCGTTTTTCTGCCTAAGTTATTCTGCTATTGATTCTTTCTAGACAATTTTTAATTTCATTTACTGTGTTGTTCATCATTGTTTGCTCTTTAGTTCTTCTAGGTCCTTGTTAAGTGTTTCTTGTATTTTCTCCATTCTATATCCATGGTTTTGGATCATCTTTACTATCATTACTCTGAATTCTTTTTCAGGTAGACTGCTTATTTCCTCTTAATTTGTTTGGTCTGGTGGGCTTTTACCTTGCTCCTTCATCTGCTGTGTGTTTCTATGTATTCTCATTTTGCTTAACTTACTGGGTTTGGGGTGTTATTTTTGCCAGCTGCAGGTTCGTAGCTCCCATTGTTTTTGGTGTCTGCCCCCAGTAGCTAAGGTTGGTTCAGTGGGTTGTGTAGCCTTCCTGGTGGAGGGGACTGGTGCCTGTGTTCTGGTGGCTGAGGCTGGATTTTGTCTTTCTGGTGGTCAGGACCGTGTCCAGTGGTGTGTTTTGAGGTGTCTGTGACCTTTTTATGATTTTAGGCAGCCTCTCTTCTAATGGGTGTGGTTGTGTTCCTGTCTTGTTAGTTGTTTGACATATGGTATCCAGCTCTGTAGCTTTGTGGTCGTTGAATGGAGCTGTGTCTTACCATTGAGATGGAGATCTCTGAGAGGGCTTTTGCCATTTGATATTACACAGGGCTGTGAGGTCTCTGGTGGACGAATGTCCTGAACTCGGCTCTCCCACCTCAGAGGCACAGGCCTGACACCTGGCCAGAGCACCAAGACCCTGTCAGCCACATGGTTCAGAAGAAAAGAGAGAAATAAGAAAGGAAGAAAGAAAAAAATAAAATAAAATAAAGTTATTAAAATAAAAAATAAAAAAATTGAAAATAAAAAAATTGAAAAATAATAAAAAAAGAAAAAAAAAAAAAGAAAGAGAGAAAGAAGAGAGCAACCCAACCCCAAAACAAATCCACCAGTGATAACAAGCACTAAAAACTATACTGAAAAAAAAAAAGACAGACAGAACCCTAGGACAAATGGTAAAAGCAAAGCTATACAGACAAAATCACACAAAGAAGCCTACA